>NC_045567.1:3224029-3871529 GCF_009819795.1 Aythya fuligula
TGTGAAAAGGTAGCTTAATGGGATAAAAAGAGAACCACGATTTTTTTTCTCCTGACTGAAGCCCTCATGTTGTGCAACTATTATACGGAGGTAGGATTTCTTCATGAGAAATATTTAAGGAAACAAACAAACAAAAAGAACAACAAAAATGCCCACAAGTTCACAGGAATGCCACCTTATCATTCAGGATAGAAATGAAACGCTTGCTATCACATTTCATTACTGTCTAGAAGCTTCAAGGATTCAAGCCTCCCAGTAAGAGGCTATCAAACAATGTAAGTGACAATTCCTAGTATCCAGATGTAAACTGACAAATGTGTTTAAAACTGATTTTGTAAATAAGTGGGAATAGCAGCAAATATTCCCATAGAAAACCAGGACATCCCTTACAAGAGAGCTGAAAATAGAAACAATTTGGTATTTGTTTGAAAATTTATTAAAATTGAATAATCCAGCTGTTTGTATAAGTCATTGTACTGAGGCTCCAGGGTGGGATATAAGGGTGGATATCAGAGTATTCCCAACACGAGGGAATCTGCTACATTCCTGTTAGCATATGCAAGAATGTATGCATTTAGAAACTCCATTGTCCTTACTTAGGTCTCTAAACACACTTTAAAATCTGCAGGTTAATTCTACTAATTTAAACATGTGGAGCTTTCACCACTGTGATCGTTAAAATGTGTGCTGTTTCCACCAACCTCCTTCTCAGCCAGAGCATAAGTGATCACAGTCACTGGTGCAAAAGCACTTCCCTGGGCTCCCAGGCCTTACTGAGGAATGATTTCAAAAGTTCCAGTGATTCTCTAATTTTCTATTCAGAAGGTCCATTTGTGTCTATGTGGAATTGCAGCTGTGTATTTATGTTGTCCAATTACAGTGATAATTTTACTACGCCACCCAATATTCTAGTCAACCCCAGAAGTTTTTTTGCCCTACCCCCACCCTTTTTACATGCTAGACTGATTTATCTGAATTTCAAGCAGTTATGTTTTCCATTAAGTCACCCCAGCCAGATTATTCCCATGTTTACAGTGGGTACTACATATAAATAGTTCTATTAATTATTATTAATAATAATTCTATTAAGCCCTGTATTTCTGATGTCATTCCAGCCGGTTTTCTTGCTCTTTACCTGGATTACAAACTCCCTTCCTGCAGTACAAATATCGAACTCTGTGCGCACACATCTCATAAGCTGTTTATGTGTCCCAGAAGTAAAAGCGTTCTCCTTTTCTGTAGTGGCCTTGTTCCTTCTTTCAATGCAATCCAAGGATCTTTAACACCTTTAACAGGAAAATCTACCAAAAGAGAAAGAAACCCTCCAGTATCCCTGCTTTTGATAAGGCAGCCAAGACTCCGGGCTGGTGCTGGCACAGATGTAATCCCTGACTGAGCATTAAAAATACACTAAGCTTCTGAGCAATTTTTCCTCCAGGGTCAGACGAGTCAACTGCTGCTTGGCCTGATAAGAGTTCAGCATTGTCAGATTCATAAAAAACTGCACGAATACACTCTTCAGCGTAATTTATATTCCAGATGGAAATGTAAATACACCAGCAAACCCCAATAGATTTTTTGTCCTTCACAAAATCATTTTATCTTTGGTGATGAGATTCTGCATTAAATCTGAGTGCCATATCTTGCAGTCTCTTGCTCACCAAGGGAGGTTTTTTGAGATGCATATTGCCATTGCTCAGGGGGTGATGTGCCACTGGGGGTTCACCAAAGCGGGGTACCATATTATTAAACACTGTATGGTAATGTGTATTTATTATTGCCCCTTGATAATGATAATTTACATTTTTTGAAGAAAAGACATATATGGTATGCTATGACTCCCTCTGTTATTCAACTTAACTTACTTTAAAAAAAAAAAAAAAAGAAAGAGAAAAAAATAGAAGAGAAAAACAGA
Source organism: Aythya fuligula (assembly GCF_009819795.1). Classification (NCBI taxonomy): domain Eukaryota; kingdom Metazoa; phylum Chordata; class Aves; order Anseriformes; family Anatidae; genus Aythya; species Aythya fuligula. Next base: position 3,225,945 of record NC_045567.1, read on the forward strand.
TGAAAACCTAGGTGCTGCTGCAACACTAACTAGTTATGCTGCATTTATGAAAACATTTATTTTCTGGAGTTTTGGAGCCACTGGGACTCCCCTGTTATATATCTCCCAAAAGAGCTCTCCAGAGTGTCAGACTGGGGCCTGCCCACTGTGATCAGCAGCTATTTTTTGCTTTCTGCACCATCAGATCACAATGAAAAAAGAAACAAACTTCCCATATCAAAATTTAAACAAACACATTAAATTTGTTTTTTTCTAACTCTACCCAGCACAGTTATTTTCCTTCTTTATAACACATACTTAATACTGTGGTTTAAACCTTGAGCACACCAGAATCTGTAATAAGCACACCAAAGATATATACTAAAAAAAAGTCCACTCACGCTTAAGAAATTGATGATTTGTATTCAGAACTGCATACCTCATACGAACTAAATTCTGTTTACTAGATTTTGTTTTAAAGCACTCTTCAAAGCAAAACCATTTTTCACAGTCAAATCCATTTAACTAAACAGATAAGGGGACAGGAAACTTGTGTATTATTGAATCTGTTCAAGGCAGGGGTAGCTCACTGGGCTTCCTTTAAAATATATTTTTTAAAATGTCACATTACTAGTAATGCAAAGATTTATGTACTATTTATGCTATGTCTTTTATCAGACTGAAGATCTGTTACCAATATTTTGCTTAACCAACCTACTGCCAATTTGTTTTCCATCTGTACGTTTTCTTTTTTTACTGAAATGGCAAGGAGGATGTAACAAGTGTATCCTCCAACTGACTATAATTCCTTCCCACACCACTGCCAGTATCATATCTTTCCAAATCTCCCTTTGCACATGCAGCTGGAGCACAGGTCAAGTTAAGCACAACAATTAAAAAGAAAAAAGAAAAAAAAACATAACCCTTGTTGAAATTGTTGACAATTCCTGTCCCTCAGTTTTCCAGCCATCACTAATGATGACAGCAATAGCTTTAATTATTATACTGTTAAAAGCCAGCATTGCCAACTATACTATACGGCAATTTTTTGTTTCACATTTTAATATCTAGATAATCAACTACCTTGAACCTACCATTATAAAATAAGGTTCTGTGCAGTATGCTTTGACAGAAACTTTGCAAAGCATAATAAAACTTCCACAAATACCCATGCACCTGCAATATCCCAGGAGCTGGTGGCAACAGGGAGGACAAGAAAAGCTTACAGCTGTCTTTCTCCGAAAGGAGACTTAGGACAGAAACAGCAGCTGGTCACAGTCTGGCCTCAAATTCTACTTTTCTCTGGAAATAAGCTGTCCACATTAGGAGTAATAGGAATAGACTGCTCCAGCTTCATCTTCTCTGCCTTCTGACAGTGGCCATTTCCTTAGGTCTCTCAGACTCTGAACATCTCCTTCCACAAAACACCCTTCACAACAGCAGGCCAGCACTGGCCAGTCTGCTTCTCAGCCAGGACTTTACTGTTCAAAATGAAGCTGGCATTCAAAGGTAATTCCATTTAAGAGATATTTTGTTTTGAGAAGAAAATTCTAGATGATAAAACAGATTTTGAAAATACATGTTTAATTTCTGGAAGCTGAATTATTTTCCAAGACAACTTAAGGTTGTTTGGTTTACTGTGCTAGCCAAGTAAAAGAGGCCAAGTATTAGATGCTGCATCTTCAAATGAACACAAATGATGGACAACAAGCTGTGATACCAATTTAGTGATAATGTCAGAAGCAAGTTACCAACAGATAAATAACGATGCTTGTGTAACAGCCAGGCAGCTGAAATATGTCCTGCTCTACAGGACTACAAAGACGGATTTTCTGTACTGTCCCATTCAATTATTCTCCTCTTGCTTCTTGTTTCCCAGCAGATAATTGGATTTTAAGAGAAGGCGTCTACAATTTCCAGGGCTTCATTTCTCTTCTGTTTTTCTTCTGGTTTCATAAACACACTCATCCCTGAGTCCTACACAGAATCAGCCAAAGCCTTTCTAAACTCTCTTGAAGCCAAATAAAAAACTCTTCAAAAGTTAAGAGTTTGTTCCTGCTCGGTGCTGAGAGATATCCCTAATGTGCTGAGGGCATCACTGCAGGAACTCAGGCTCCACAAAATCAGTCTCTTAATGAGAATCAAATATAATTTAACTGAGGAAAACCAACTTCAAATAATGACTTAAACACATGTTCAAAATGAGAGTAAGAAACTAGTGAATGTTTCTATCCTAATATTAAGACTAATATTAATCCTAATATTCAGAAGCTTCCTGCCAGAACAAAAGGAGGTATTATTGAACACTGTGGGACAGCATAGACATTTAAAGAGACATTTAAATATTAAGAAGTGCTGAAGAAATTTCTCTGCTCAAGATTAATAATATACATATAGTTTGCCTGTTTTCAGTGACTTTCTGATGCTGTTTGTTCTGGCTTTTTTCTCTTCAGCAGAAAGTATTTGTAGCAACTTGCAGAAAGATCCGAGTTGACCGAGATGCTCTAGGTTACCATCCCTGGCATGGACAAGAGATATTTACTTAACTACCTGCTGTGAAAGTCTGAACTACAAATTATTTCTCATCTGAGGACAGAGCCTTGCTTTCAGTGCAGGAATACAATGGTCTTATAAAACTACGTGGGCAATTTCTTTCCCAGCAAATGCCTCCCCCCATCAACAACAACAAACACATGCTGGTTGTATATGGATTTGTGTCTTCCCCTTCCACATCAAGCAAGGTCACAATATTGTCTACATTTTGCTGATTCTGAGAGCAGCATGCCTAAAAATGCCCAGGAAGTCATGCTGGGAATGGAGCCATAAATTGAAGAGCACCTACCCAATACTAGCAGTGCAGCAGCATCTGTGATATGCTGCACATCAGCAAGTGCTCTGGTACGGCATTACAGCACTGTAAATCCATTCAAATGACCTTTGAAAAGCAGCGTCTACAGTCTGGCCAGGCTGTAAAGTTGTAGACTCTGTTGTAGAGTCTGTGAGAATGACTTCAGAAAAAGCACTGGATGATACTCTACACACAAGGCTTGCTACCTTGATAAATTAATAGGGCCAGACAGCCCATGGAAGGATCGGAATGGTTTTCACCTCATTCTTACCCTGAAGAGCTCATCAGATCTCTCTGTTCAGAAGCAGCCAGGGACCCTCAGGCTGCTGAAGTAATTCCCGGGAGCTGCTCTGGACCTGCTCAAGTGTGAAGCAAGTAACCATAAACATCAGCCTGTCTCTTCAGTTTATGTCTGCAGATTGTTTGCCCTTCTGTAACACTGGCAAAGGAGCTCCAGTGCCTATTTTTACTGAAGGTTTATGTGGCGTGTCCAGGCATAACACAACTTGTGTCTTGTTTTCATCTCTTTATTCTAGTGCCCCCTATAAATCTACAAAGTAGTACTACTGTTAGAACAGTGCACAAGTGCATACTACATGCAATCTTAAATCTGGTCAGTAGCTGCTACATTACATTACAGCCTTGCCATAAAGCTTAAATAACTAGATAGTCCAGAAGAAAACCGCATGGTGAGTATCTCACCTGATCTAGTTTTTCACATGAAATCACCCTTATATATTTTGACAGGTTCAAAGCCAACCTAGGACATGTAGCCATCTGGCACAGCAACAAATGTGGCTTCTGTTCCTGAAGATGATGCCACCTTCAAGCCAGGAGTAAACATGTATAAGCCAAGGCACCCCAGGAGAATTCAGATATTTTCAAATCACCCTCATTCTTCAACCATCTCTCTTTTTGTAGCTTTGGGAAGTGTCTTTCACAACAAAGATATTCTTTTCATCTTTGCACTGTCTCTTTTCTCCTACCAAACTGCTTGACTCCGTTTCTTAACGGCACTGTAGTGACTAAAAAGGAAAAAAAGACCACATTTTCTACAAGTGACGGAAGTCACATTTTCCCCTAAAGAGCAATTTTTACTAAGGTTATTGCATTGCTTTTCTTACTGTCTAAAGGTATCTGTAATTGTGGTTATGCCCTTTGCTAGCATTATGCAATTGCCAAAATGTAGCCTGAAAGGATTAAAAATAGAAATATATCATCATGTGCTTACATAGTCATGATTGATCTTTAATGATTTATCAAGCTTTTGTGGCTGTGTAGAAAAAGTACTGCTAACAATAAGGACTACTTAATAACTTATGGGTTGCAACTTAATTCAGTGATTTATTACAACAATTAGTTATTAAGTATCAGAAACCTACATTTTTTCCATTTTAAATTCTAAGGTTGTTTTAACAACTATATAATCCAATTAATGGCTATTCAGAGAAGTAGAAGGGTTAATACTGGAATAGGTCTGCAGCCAAAATGGAGACCATGCATGCTAAAATCACGTTTCCATCTTAGATTGGTAGAAATGACATGTTGAAAAAAAATAAAAAATCCCCATGGCAGGAAAAAATCTACAATCCTCTTCCACAACAGCAGAGACTCTCAGGTAAAAGTTGTTGTTTGTCCCCACTGACAAGGAGCATAATTGGAAGTGTTAATATGATTGACACAGACAATGAATAACATTCTTTCAAACCACTGAAATTACTTCAAAGAGCTCCTGATGCATTGACTTTTCTTTTTCTGACATTAAGATAAAAGCAGAAAGAATCCTACTGTAGTCTTTGTATGAATACACTGCACTGCTAAAACTAAAAAGGAGCCTCCAGGAGACAGATCAGTAGGGAAGCTTGCATTCATCTGGCCACAAATGAGATTATTTCAGACTGGCATTGTAAAACTTCTGTTTAATAATCAGTCAGGACACGATGTTGTTCAATTCTAGATTCTGATGTAGCAAAACGCACAGAGCAATTCCACTCACCCACGATGTGGATGCCATTTCAACCAACAAAGAATTTAGTTACCTACATAAACACTTTAGGCTGTTTTTAGTTATTATTTTTAGTTTTATTTATATCTTAGGACATTCTTTAAGTATCCCATACCATTGCTGACATCAATGCAGTCTGAATACATGTATATTAGAAAAAATAGCTACTGTTTTGAGTGCACTGAATTTATCTCTTCATGCTTTTTGGGGGGGATTTTTCAAACATCTTTCCTCAATCTTTAATCTGCTGAATGATGGGCAAATTGTACCGTTATTTTCATGCATACCAAATGAGGTTGTTATCACATGCTAATGCAGATAAGAAGAAATTACACTGCTATATCCCAGAGGTACTCACTGAGAATGAGCTAAATATGAAAGGTCTAATTGTCTACTTACAGAAGTTAAAAAAATTTAAGATTTTGCCAATGCTTTGAATGGAAGTCAAGAACACTCATCATAAGAGAACTTTGCTGCAGTCATTGGCACATGACCACCTAGACTTTCTCTACCTTGCCCACATCTACAACATCACTTCCTAGCACGAACAAGGTGGTTGTCCGAGTTTTGATCAATACCCGATTTTCTAGTTTTACATCAGTTCTGCTTTGTTCTGCAGCTAATATGTTGTATCCATGTGGATCTGCTTTGCAGTCATTTTTTGTTTGCTCACACACCATGCATGTTCAACCCATCTGTAAGATTCCTAAAGGAACCAATTAGCCAGTATCACTGTCACTCTAACATAGCATGGCTGTGGACCCTTCCTACAGTTCTCACCTTTACCTTAGAACTAACAATACATAAATATCCCCACTTCAACTTTCATAGCTCAAGAAAACCAAAACATCCTGAAGGCAAATATAGGTATAAAGGAAAGCCATGTATGCCTGCAGTCTGATGAACTCATATAAGGGGACTGTGCCTCAGGCACTTTATCTGTCATTTCAATCTGTTAAGCAAAGGGGTTATTGGCTTATTTCATAGAGCAAACTGTCTCATTGTGTGGGGACATCTTGACTTTTATATGACCTGACTTTCCTCCTGGATTGCCAGACTTTGACTTATTTGAACGCAAATATCTTCAGGGCAGCTTTCAACATCATCAGTGTGTAAAAACCATCAATAAAAGGAACAAAAAATGACTAAAAATAATAAACGCTAAGCATGTGAGACATCCATTAGTTGCTTCCTGACCTACTTCCACAAAACAGAAAGAAAACAGCAGCAGGTGTCTGGCAAATTGATCTTCAGGAGTGCTTAGAAGGCTTAACCTTCTTGCACTTAGCCATTTAAGTTTCTCCACTGCACGTTTAACCCACTGAATAGTTCCAACTCTGTGAGCGTTTCACCTTACTTTTCATTTGTGAAAAAAAGAGTATATCATTGATCTAACACTGCTCTAAGATTCCCATTGCTCCGGCTCTGTTTGTTAGAAGGATGTAGGAAAACAGAAAACTAGGCAGGACATTTATTTAATCTTCTGCAACTCTTCTGGCTGAGGAAAAAAAAAAAAAAAAATCAGTCAAGTCCCTACTATAAAATCTTGAAAAGGTATCTGTGGTGTGAAAATTCCAGGTGGAAGCTGAAATCCTTGGCCTGAACCTTGCATAGAGCATAGATTTTCCAGGGATGCTGTGCATCCACACAGTCCCTTCCCCTTAAGGATTTCAAAGTTATAAATAATTCTCAGGGTGGACTGTACATAAAGAGAGACTGCACTGACCAGGATGCAGCCTCCACTTCCCTGCTTATTTTAGGGAAAAAAATTAAAGGTCTATTAGCTTCTAATCCCTATGCACAAGCATAGTAAATCAGTACAATCTTCTTGTTGAAGATGATAGAGGAAGACTACATAAAATCCATTCTTTCTGAAGGAGGTTAAAAAAAATTGATAAGAAGAAAAAAAAAAGTCAAAGACATAATCCAAGGATTATAGCAAATACCTCACAAGTGCCAAGCAGAAAATGTTAATCAGAAGAATATAATAAAGTAACACAACAATGAAGAGTGCACACTCAGGAAGAGAATATTAGGCACGAAAAGGGGCTTCTACTCTGGCAGGCTTCATCATAGTGACAAGCAGTGTCTGGAAGTTAAAGTCAAACCATAGATCAGATGCAAATTTTAAGCAACTGAGACAAAGAAGGAAAAGATTCTTCTCATCTGTTGATAGAGACACAAAAACTCTAAGTTCTTGAAGATAAAAGGTACATCTACCTTGTCATAACAACTCTCTTCATTTCATTCCATGCCCTGATCTTCTTTGATCATGTACATTTTATGTATATTAGTTTGTGTTTAGACCCTATTTTTGGGCTGGTTGAACCAGTTTCCTTTCAGTGCTGTAGTTCATCTAAGGATAGCTTGTTCAAGGAGCATTGTGCATAGACAGTATGCATAAGTTGCTCTGTCAGACTGAACACCACCTTCTCTACACAGTAGTTCATCACCATCCCAGCAATTCCTGCACCCTCAAACACTCCTTGCACTCCCTCAGGCCATGTCCTGGTCCATTGGACTCCTAAACCCTTCTGTACTAGTTCCAAAGCTAAGAAGAATCAAAAGTTATGACGACTCATCTCTCTCCCAACACATGACCAGGCATGGTCCTGTGTAGATAGATATAATATCAGAGTACACAGAGCACATCCTGCATATTGACTGGTATATATAGCATTAACAGCAAATCATAGAATCATAAAGGTTGGAAAAGATCTCCAAGACCATCTGGTCCAACCCTCACCCTACCAGCAACATCACTCACTAGACCATGTCCCTAAGTGCCAAGTCCAACCTTTCCTTAAACACCCCCAGGGATGGTGACTCCATCACTTCCCTGGGCAACCCACTCCAATGCCTAAGTAATAAAAGATACTACGAACATATGGAACGAAGACAGAGAAAGATGAGAACAGAAAACACCCAGCTCTGCAGCCTACTGGCTGACATTACAAGAGAGCACGTTCTAATGGCTAAAATTGCAGCCTTCATACTCCACACCACTGGCTTCTGTCATAAGCCCTACAACAAAATCAAGCAGCTCAGTTTGTTAACAAAATAAGGGCTGTTAATAAACTCCTTAAACATGGTCCTTTGGGGACACAAAGGAAAACTGACGCTGAAGTTCAGTCTAGAGAGTATGACAGAAGTGCAGGCTTTCAGTGTTAACAAACAGTACAACATGTCTTAAGATAGTTGCCCTGACACCTCTCTCTAAAGGTCTTCTGCAAAGGTTAAGAAGAGAGGGATGCAGATACATTGTTCTAACATTGGCAGCAAGTGTATTTCTCCTTAAGTATTTCTTGTTCCCTACATTACACTCAGGGATTTTCATACATGATCAGCATTCAGATACATCTGCCACCGCTTATGTTCAAGAGGTAACATGTGTGGCTTAGGTGCACAGTAGATGTGCCTAAAAGTAAGTAGTTCTTATAGTTCATTTATCTGTAGGAAAAAAAAAAAAATATTGGCATAAGTTCACAATTCCAGTTTTGCTTTGCTGCAGATAGGACTTGCTAATCTTTGAGTAATTATGAAATAGATAAAATATTAACTTTGCAAGGTGCATCTATAAGGAATGGATTGCAGATGCACAGAATTCTCAATGAAATATCCAATTATAAACAATGAATGAAAAATGCACATGGGTGCATATTGCCAAGGGCATTGCAAAGCTAAATGTGAAGATTAAGATCAAAGTTTATTTCCTCAGGAGAATATTTATTCAAGCAATCAAGAAATTTTGCATAAATCCATTAATGTTCCATAGCAAAAACAAAACACCCAAATATAACTTCATAACCAAATTATCATCTTGGCTCTTGAACAGAGAAATGAGCATTATCACTTAAAAGGAGTGACAGGTTTATGGGTACAAAATAATGTTCAGAAAGTTGTGTGAAGCAGCATCATTTTTTAGGCAGTCATCCTTCTTGATCTGAACCAAATTAATATTTCATCTTTCATCTTTCATACCATACATTGATCAAACTTGCCCTCTGAACACAGCAGTGAGAAATGTCTAAAAGGCAATATTCATCTGGCAGCATATCCCAAGGGCACATCCTCCAACATCACAGCCTGACCTGGAACTGAAAAATGTGAATGACCTATGGTTGATGAGAACTGCTATGTTTGGAATAGTACTATAAAAAAATTATTTATTTTTTATTATTATTTTTAAATAGTAGAAGGACAGCATTTCTATAATAATGAATACTACATTCCAAAGTTGATTTCTTAATGGTAAAGCAGAGGATTTATGCACATGCCTGAACTGGTGGGTTACGGTTCAGGATGGTGATAGTTAGCACCAGTTCTCTGATATTCAGTCAATTAAAAGCTGGACAACAGGGAAGTGCAGCTGATGGGGTACATGGGAAACATTACAGTTTAATTCCGCTTGTGTCAATACAATACAGATGACATTAATCAAGAAGTGATGTTAATCAAGAAGTGCTTATCTAAAAACATCTATATCGTTTTCAAATGACAAAAAAAAAAAAAATAAAATAAATCCAACTTTTAAGGAAACTCTATTTTTTCTTGAAAAAACTGTCAAATGAAGAAAATACGTTTGCTTTTACTGAATAAGGTGGTGAGTACTTTTGACCAGCTACTTGTATTGACATTCATTCCTCTGAATACCATTTCTATAGACTACTTACAGCCTTGAGGACACCTCACAATCTTTGTACAACTCATTTCCCACAATGATTTACCTACCAGCATACATGTACGTGACCCAGTTACACAGTCACACACAAATGTCTTAGACTGAACTAAATCATTTGAAGTGAACGAACCATCTCTCACAATGGGCTGACATCAGAAATGGCTCCATGCTGCCTCCTAGCACTCAACAAGTCTTTCCTTAGTGACTCTGCCAGAAGCCTAGTCAGGGAGCAGAAAATGGCTTCTTTACCATAAAAGGTTAGTTACTAAAGCAAAGTTTGTCAGTGACTGTAGCTCCCAATCCTGCCCATTCTGCAAACCACTTTCAAATTAAAGTAACGGTGTAGTTATTATTCAAACTATAATAAGCAAAATAAGAATTCCTCTAATAATACTTCATTCTGGTGTCACCAGAGGAGGAAAAAAAAGAAAAGAAAAAAAAAAAAAGGAAAGAAGGGAAAGAAAGATGGGAAAGAAAGAAGGGAACAAAAGAAGGAAACAAAAGAACCTTCTTAATGTAGAAGTTATTTTGATATTTCATCCCCGTTGGAGGGAGGAGGCTCATATACAAGAGCCTGGGGAGTTTTAAGGAGAGAAGATCATTAGGCATCAGTTACCTCCAAGTTTTTGAAAGATTTTAGGGAGATACTGAAAACTTGTTTTCATTTCCATCCGAGCTTCGAAGTACATGAGAAGTTAGCCTTTAAGCAATATTAAATAAATAAATAAATTAGAAAAGAAGAAATACCTTACTGGAAAAATATCCACTAATGGAAATGTCTCAACCCCTGCAAAAGGTCATTTTCATGGGGAAGAAGTGAATATATCAATTGCTTCAGTTCTATCTTCAAAGGCTGTTTGAAGGACTTTCATGTATGTCTGATCAGCAAAGGTGGAATAGAACACTTGAGGCACTAATAGGAATTTCTACCTTCCTATTTCTTTACAGGTTCTTTTAAATCAAAGTAGAAATTCAAGCTGTTGCTTCACTTCTAATAATTCAGGGAGCAACTAAAAAAGTTCCAGACCAACAAACTGAAGTTAATTTGAGTATTATTGTTGTACCAGATTCTTATCAGTTTGTAATATTCACTTTCCAAAAACATCCTAGTCACAAACAGGAAAATAGAATTAGTTCCTTGTACATACAGGAATTAAAAAACTACAGAGAGTGGGAGCTAGCAGCGGGAGGTGCGGAAAGCAAGGAATATGCAAAGGTTGGCATTCTTTGAACTGCCTCACTGCAATCTGCTGAACTTTCCCATAGCACCTGCAGCTCTTAAGGTGATCAGACCTAACTGCAAGATATAAGGACAAGGAAACTGAGAAAGAAAAACAGAATCAGAGACTCTTTCTGTCTCCCTGTTAAACTACTTTTTTTTTCCAGGCAGCTCAGCAAGTAACTTTCTCAAAGCAGATTCAGACTGAATCAAGTCCTTCCATCAGTAGATCAGAAGATCAATAATGACAATTTTTAATGGCACTGAAAGAAAATATCCCGGAGTAGGATATAGCCAGCTTTTTTTATGAACAGATGGGAACAAATGTGTTGCATTTCCTTTCTTGACACTAGTTTTATGCTCTGATTATGTTATCTTATTTGATATAAAGTTCACTAAGGTTTTTACCTGTCTGGTATGGATGGACCTGCTGTTTGGACTGGCACCCAGCAAGATTATGATTTTCACATAGCTTAAATGAAAATCCAATATATATTAAAATCCAACAAACAACAAACACCTTTTCTATCTAATAATAGCTGTAGTACTAGTTCTTAGAGTAGATGAATTCTGAGCTATACAGGTGTAGTCAAGAACACTGAAACAGGAGTGAAATTTTATTTTTGTAAAATACAAGCTGTAGCCAGTAATTATGTTTTGGACCCCAAACACAGGTAACACTCCAATAAATTTGAGTGAGTTCAGTGGAGGGCCAACCAAGATGTTCAAGACTGGAGCATTTGCCCTACAAGAAGAGGCTGAAGGAACTTGGCTTAGCTGAGCTGGAGAAGAGAATGCTTTGGCAGAACCTAAAAACATCCTTCCAGGTAACACTATCAGGACAGAGCCAGGCTTTTCACAGTGGTGCATGGCAAGAGACATAAACTAAAACAGACCTTAAACTAAGACATAAACTAAAACAGACCTTATATGAAAGGAGAAGCTTCTTCACTTCAAGGACAATCAAGTAATGGAACAGCTAGCCAGACCTGTGTGGTCTCCATATTGGTTTACAAGACCAGACTGAATAAAGTCCTCAGTAACCTGGTCTGGTCTCATAGCTGACTGAGGAGGAGGAACTAGAGAACATCTGATCCCCCTTTCAATCTGAATTATCCTGTGATGGCAATTTATAATCTTAAGATTGATAGTATAGAGAGGAAGAGAGGAAGAGAGGAAGCGTAGAAGGAAAGACAGTGTAGATAGATCCATAGGTTCATCAGACACTTTAGCTGCAGTACCTATAACAAATGAAATTATATGTAACAGGGTAGCATTAAAAAGCAAATGACACCCCTATAAAAGTTAGAAAAAAGGTTTCATTTAGATACTGATTCCACTAACTAGCATTTTTATTTTCAAGAGAAGGGCTGTTCTCTTAGCTTATTAGTAGTATATTTGCATGAAAATGTGATCTATGCTTCTTTACTGCTCATCTGCTCTCCCTGCTTATGCCTCATTTGACAACACAGTTGGTTTCTGCAAATGACTGTTATGTTACAGAGAGGATGTTGAGTTCAAGTGGGGAAGAGTTGCAGAAGCAGAGAGAACACTTAGAAAGAAATATTCTGTTTTATGAACATCTGTTGATCCATAAAAACCTGAAAGGAAGTAAAGTAGAATAGCACAGAGAATAAACAAATCCTGCACAGTCAATTAAAAACCTTTCCATGAGATATAAGCTCAACCAACCAACTTCCAGCCAAGAAGCTATAATGAGAGAACAGTCACGTCCAAAGGGAACTGAGGACTTGCATCATGAAGAAAAGAAAAAAGAAAAAGAAAAAGAAAAAGAAAAAGAGAAAGAGAAAGAAAAAGAAAAAGAAAAAGAAAAAGAAAAAGAAAAAGAAAAAGAAAAAGAAAAAGAAAAAGAAAAAGAAAAAGAAAAAGAAAAAGAAAAAGAAAAAGAAAAAGAAAAAGAAAAAGAAAAAGAACACCTTAGCTCAAAAATGCAGCTCTAAATTATACTTGGGATTTGAATTAATCCTTTCTCCCCAAAAATAAATCTCTCTGCAAACAAATTTGCATTGTGCCCGTTGGCATGGGTTTGTCTAAAGCAAAATGTTTGTTTGGATGAAAGAAATTTTGAAAATTCTAACCTCAAGGAAAGGATGTTATTTATTGAGACAACACCCAATCTTACCTGATTTGAATAAATACAACTGATACTGAAGTAGTTTTGATTCCTTTAAATCAGCTGGTAGAATTTGGTTTACTGAATAATGCAGTTCCTCCTGATCTGCAAAGCTTTTGGAGCACTCAGCAAGCCTTACAGAAACTTTGGCTAACATTTTGGCAAAAAATGCTTTTCCTTTTTCTTACTGTTCCTTTTATTGCAGGTCATACATGGTAGGAGTAAGAAAAAGTGAACGATGACAATTTCATGAACATTGTGATTTGCAAAGTCTTTTCTCTCTTCCACAGATTATGTTTGCATTTACAGCCATAAATTCCTTGAGAGTCTGGTCTTTCCAATTGTCCTCTTCACTGGCTCAATTCCTTCATAGAAGTAAATTCTTCTGGAAACATCATTTTCAATATTTTATGATATAAAAATGAAATCCTAAAAGCTTTCAGAAGTTTCTAATCCTGAAATAAAACTGGTATCACCAGACTGAAAAAGGCAATGTCTTTATCATCTGTAAGAGTGACACCTTCTAGTCTTACAGCATATCCTTCTTATCAGTTTGCCAAGCAAGCTGACCTAGATTTTGAAACAGGATCTAAAAATAGAATGCTAAAATAAGTATTGCATTGAGACCTCTGCAGTCAGCAGTACTATAAATCTGGTAAGAAGGACATTCTGCTATGAAAAAATTTATGTGCCAAATTTCAGCTCAATACCTTCAATGTAAGAATAAGTATTATCTATTTCAGTGTGGTAAAATGAATAAAGTCCCAACATACACCAACATCAACGTGACATTTATATTAAAGATTTACCAGAAAATCTGGGGTGAAAACTTAGCTCTGCTGAAAGCCACAGAAATGTTGCTGTCAACATCAACAGAGCAAAGTTTTCAAGTTTTCAAATCCTTAATTCATACAGATTCTGGAAGCTGGCCCTAAAAGCCAGAACTGACCCCTCGGTTCTGTCTTTTTTGAACTGGGCTGTAGTTCCATCAGTCCCCTTTTTTCTAACCCCTCTTTTAAAAACCTTTGGACCTGGTGACTCATGTTTTTTCACTTCACCTTCAGAAATGGTTAACATTGAAGTCAACAAAAGCTTTACTGACTGGCCTGATGCCTTGGTATATTCTTGCCTCTAATCATACACACAGCCACACCTTGAACAGGTGGTATCCTTGAAAGAATCAATGTTGTACTTATGTACAACTCAATGAGCATAGCCACTATGAAAGAAAAGACTAATACTTATTTTTCAGATGTGTGGAATTCTATTTAAAAATTCTTACTAACTGAATGAGAACTGCAATTTGCACAAATTAATGTGGCTCCACTGAACTTACTGGAGGATCACCAGCCTGATCCAGCAGAAGATTTGTTCTGTCTGTTTTAGTTGTTTGCCTCCCATTTGCATTTAGCTGAGTATTAACCTGACTATGGCTGATATTTTCTGCTTCTGTCCATCATACCCAGTTTCCCTGCTGTGAGAAATATTAGATGCACGCCAACGGTTTAAATGACAGTGTCCTCAGTAACTGTAGCTGTAATGGAGCCAACATGGGAGGCTCTCTGCTGATACAACTAGAGCACACCTGAGCCCTTCTGCCAATTTGCTTTGACAGCCCCATCTACCATGTCTGCTGCACTCAGAGTCACAAAAAAAAAAAAAAAAAAAAAAAAAGGTCATGCCATAACAACATTTACATCTTACCTGTGTAATGTTTCCATTTGTTCCCACATTAGCATAAGGCTGTACAAAAATTTAACTGCATTAGGTCTGGAGACCCCTAGGCAATTCAGCTGAGTCTGGAGACCCTGAGGGAAGTTAGCTGAGCCTCCTGCATGGCCACTTATATCTAGGGATAGAAGGCAGGGTTTGACCCAGTGTTCCTTTCTGTCAGACAGAAATGCAGTGTGCTGAGCTAAAGCATGCAAGCAATTTATGTCAGTTCTTTGACCACCAATGCAATTTCACGGGAATTTCTAATAGCTGAACGATGTCTCATTAATCTAGCAGGAATTTAAAATGGGGAATTTAAAATGACTAATACTGTCATTCAAGAACCAGAAGAGCCCAGACCTATAGCCCAGGCAGACTGATACAAAACCCAAATTATTCCATACTAGCTGGACACCTGGGCCAAGAGCCAAAATGCATTTTCTGGCATTTCAGATTAGAACATTGCACAAAATGCTACACAGTCTCCAGACAGTGTGGAAAGACTTGCATAAAAGATATACACATGCACTCTTTACTCACATATACATAAATACATACGCACGGACTCTCTAAGCACAGATGCCTGTAGGTGAAGGGACACAGTACTGAACAGTCCACCATGAACAAATAATGAAGAATTCAGCTGGGGCCCAAGTGAATCTACTCTTGCATTTCTCTCCTAGATAGCAGTAAGTTTTCCCCACTGGGCCAGAAGAGCACAGGGAAAAAAATAAGCACTGTCACAACAAGATTTAAAAATGAATTATTCTGAGTTTCACAGTGTCGTGGTTTAACCCAGCTGGCAGCTAAATAACACGCAGCCGTTCGCTCACCCTCCCCCCTCCCTCTCTGGGACGGGGGAGAGAAATGGAAAGTGAAGCCCGTGAGTTGAGATAAAGACAGTTTAATAAGACAGGAAAATAATAATAACAATAATAACAATAATGTTACAATGGTGATAATAGGAAAGTAATAGTAATATGTACAAACAAGTGATGCACAATGCAATTGCTCACCACCCGCTGACCGATGCCCAGCTTAACCCCGAGCAGTCCGGCCCCCTCCCCCCGGCTAGCCACCCCTATATATTGTTTAGCATGACCCCAGATGGTATGGAATACCCCTTTGGCTAGTTCGGGTCACCTGTCCTGGGTCTGTCCCCTCCCAGCTCTTGCTGCACCCCCAGCCTGCCTGTTGGCAGGACAGAGCAAAAGTCTGAGGTGTCCTTGGCTTGGTATAAGCACTGCTCTGCAACAATTAAAACATCGGGGTGTTATCAGCACTCTTCTCATCCTAAGCCAAAACACAGCATTCCACCAGCTACTAGGAAGAAAATTAATTCTGTTCTAACTGAAACCAGGACACACAGTCAGTCCCCCTAATGTGAACCTACAGCCCTACTTCGCTAGCAGCATAGACATCCAGTTCTTTGCGACTCTTCATGATTTTCCCAGGTGCAAGCACAGACCCTGTGGGGAACAGCAATGCTGATAAGAATCTCGTCGTCCACAGCCCAGATGCCAGGGAACTTTGTGGGCATTGCAGAGAGGATATGCAAGGGCCCAGCACTAACCAAAAACTAAGATGACCCAATAAATTGCACCCAGAGAAGAGCTGTGGCATTTTAACCCTTTGTCAGGATGAAACAGCTGTGATGATGAAAAGGTTGAGCCTTAACTTCTGTTTTCTGAGATTCTATTCAATGATTTGAGAGATTAATTTTACTTGAATATTAATCCTAAACATTGGTTTGTTCTTTCTGAGATTTTCCACAACTTCAGTTCCTGGCTAGACCTATTTTGAGCAGACCAGTAGATGGTAGCCAGATATAACAAATTGCTGAAGCCAATTCTGTAAAAGTAGGGGTCCAGAAGATCTGACAAAGGACAGCAGTATCACGGAGGGATGAGCAGATTCCTAAATCCAGAATTCCAACTAATGTGAATAATCCAGGCACAAAAGGGAGTAGAGAATCACCTGTGGAGGTGAGGAGCCTCTTGACTACCATTTGTGACCCAGACCATACAATGACATTTGCTAAGAGAGCAAGGGTCTGAGCCTATTAAATCAATAGAAAGACTTCAAAGAGCATCAGATTGGATGTTAAGAGCAGGTAAGAGGAAAAAAAAAAAAAAAAAAAAAAAAAAAAGAGAGAGAGAGAGAGAGATCTCACTAGTTTTACATTTAAACCAATTTTTAAGTGATGTGTTCCCTGGGAGATAGTAATCCCATATTCTGTTTAGGGATATAACTGCTTTAGCTGGTACAGTTTCAGAAAGCAAAATCTTTTCTTTTTGTGTCTTCCTTGACAATCTATCACTTTAATGAACACAATTAGGATGAGAGAAGATGGAGTAGTTTCTAGATTTAGTTTCAAAACAAGCTCTAAGTAGGCCATCTGAATCAGAGTGCCTGCCAAAAGGTCAAGTTAGTATGATTTAATCAAATGTGTCCAGTGGGGACATTTTGCAGAAGTCACACACAAGCACTTCACAGACTCAGCACATAAATAGGCAGCAACGAGCTTACTCAAAAAATATGCAACCTCTATTTGTCAAGTAAAAAAAAAACAAAAAAAAAAAAAAAAAAAAAAAAAAAAAAAAAAAAAAAAACAAGAAAACAATATGAATTTTAAAAGATTCAAACAATGTTTGCTACGTGGTCCTACTGGCCATTTAATAAAATATATAAATACACCCGTACGTCTACATTAGCAAGTTGATACTGACAAAAGAGCAGAACCAACAATACAGGAAGCAGCACTATAAAAGCACATTTTCTGAAATATCACATATTTATTTTAAGGTATTTTAAATAACTGGTTTTCTTTTAGAATAATATACACAGTATAATTTTTTCATTAGGTATTTAAAAAATATAAAAGACAAAACAAATGAAGATTCAGTATATATAGCTAAATATTGTATCTTTGCATACTTTTCCCTCATGGATAGTAAAATTAATGCTTTGCAAACATGCTAATTTAGACGAAATAATTATCTGAAAGTGTTTCACAAATTATACCTTAAATTAATTTACAGTATGATATGCCAGCTGCAGTGCTCATTTAGTTTCTATAGGGAAAATGCTCTAAGCAGCATCAATATTCAGCATGCTTTATAGTCATATGCAAGTTTTTCCTACCATAATTAATCTGGCATTAGAATTATACTCAACATATGTAGCTGTACTTGCCAGTTCCTTGCCTGCTATCAAATTAGCTATTAGCTATTAGCTAAAACAAGCAAAGCATCTGATATAAGAAAACAAAAACAAAACAAAACAAAAAAACACCTTAAATTCACCCCTTGATGTCAATAGCCATCACAATGACACATTCGTCTACTTCAGCCATATCTTTAAACTCATGTTTGATTTTATTTTTTGTTTGTTTGTTTTTTTTTTCTCCACATCAGATCAGAGATGGAAGGTGGAGAAGGCTGCCATACAATCATAATTTCCAACTAAGGTCAAAGGATTTATTCTGCTTCACCATGTGGATTTGTTGTAGAAATCCTAAATGTTTACCAATAGACATTCCAAAAATCAATAGTTAAAATAACCTTAGAATGGAAGACCATGTTGTCCTGTGGAATCTAAGAAGAGATCTAATAAATAAACCCCAGATGAAAGCCCCAACATGTATTCTTAAATGGGAGATGTAGTAAATGAGTGGATTGTGATCCAGGACCTCAACAAGACAGAGTGACAGACTGATTCTGAGATACCCCAGTAATAGTCTCTTGCAGAAAGACTGGTTTCTATGAAGTGAGATCAAGCAAAAACTTCTTTTTCATGGAATGGAATATATTTCTATTCTAGGAATTTGAGGCTGAAACACGTGAAACACATCCCCTTGTGTCTGCAATGTTCCAGCTCTCCTGAAACTCACTGCATTATTTTGAGGTCGTTACAATCACAACATTACCAGTTTGAAAATATATATGATTAAATCCTTCGGGCTTGCTTTAAAGGCTGGATCCAGCAATACATTCTTTACATCAGTTAAAAAAGCTCAATTTAGGGAGCACTAATTTAAGAACTCTCAGCACAGACAGCACTTTTTTTAATAATTAAGAAGCCCAGCATCCAATTCAGTGCTTCTGGGAAGGTAACTATTCTGAAGACAATTGACATAAATTCTGCATTCACTTCCATATATTTCTTCATCATACACTCAAATTCAAGCTTCACTGTAAGTACCTAGAGGACATGTTATGAACAAACAATTGGAACTGTAATTCAAATCAGGATATGGACGGGAAAATATATGAAGATTTTCTGACCTTGATATTATTGTGAGTTAGTAGCCAAGAGAAATATTTATCTTTTGTTTTATATATTCAAAGCAGTTTTGATACACATAAAAGACAGATCTCCCAAATGATGTCTCATTTAAAGAATAAATATAATACATATAAAATGAAGACATCTGTTTTATTCGACAGAGAAAAAAAAGGATTGAAAATGCATTAAAAACCAGTAGCAACAAATGCGTCCCACATATAAGTCTCAGCACAGTATGCAAACCTGTAACTGCCTAATATATATGTATTTTTTCTATTAGTTCCGTTTCAACTTTATATATAGGCAACAGCTTACCAAAGTTTAAAAATCTGTCAGTAAACACAAGGAAACCTTTTTATTCAGCCTCACTGCCAAGATAGCATCAGTACCAGAGTTTTATATGATCCTCATCACAACATGGGATAAAAGAGTAGGCTGACTATCCTTGTAGTAAACAAAACCAAATCTTTTGCATGTTTTATATCCTACTGTCAGAAGAGGTATTTCAAGGTATTGCAATAAAATGTCCCAAGGATCAAAGAAGGTCCCCCCAAAACCTGCACAATCAGATACTAAATGTAGTATTTTTGCAGCATGACATCCAGACTGCCACTTAACTGGTAGATGAGTTAACAGAGCCCAGTGGAGAGATACACAGACTGCACTGGTATGCACTAAAATCCTGGTAGCAATGGCTGTGGACAAACATTGCACAGTCCAAAAAAAAAAAAAAAAGTGAAACAGCATCTGCCCTTCTAAATCTAAATCTGCATCCCAGCTTTCCAGATAACAGTGTGGTTAGAGTTTGCATCAATTTTGCCCCTTCACCTCTGTACACACATCCATGCCCATGCTTTACAGCAGATTCTGGTTTCCTGCCCTGGAGAATTTTGTAACATTGATTAAGCATGGAATTTGATGCATGGACATTTGTTTTGCTTCATTTTTGCATGGGATGGATGATACCAACAATTTAGTTATGCAATAACCCTATTTCTGGTGAAAAATTGAGTTTGGTATTGTTGACTTCAGTGGCTACACACTGTAGAGTGCACAGACTTCAAGATAACTGAGAACTTCCAGGCCACATACAGTAGCCCTAGCTTAGCATTACTTTGCTGCTAACATACAGGATAACATTACGGGCTTGCATCCGGCCCCAAATCAATCTTAACAGCTGTGCAGAGAGGTTTCAAGAAAAATTCAAAACAATGTTATATACATAAGAGTGAACAGTGCTTACAGGTTTTATTAAGAGGCTAATGCTGAAGTCTATAAAGTACTCTCTGTGTGACAGTTTCCATTTGTCAAAACCCCACTTCAAACAATTTTAGCAATAAAATGAAATCTAAAGAGGCATTTTTATTCCTCCCCCCTCCCCCCCCCAGATATGCAACACAATTTAAATATGAAGTAAACAGTATCTTTGACTGTTTGTAAAATTGCTCCCAGAGTATCTGATCAGCTTTGAAGCAATTCAGATTACCAGGGAAATCTCAGGTTTTATTTATATAATATGTATATATATATATATTACATTATATATATTATAATATAATACATAAAGTATTATATTATACCATATATGTAATATATATTATTTATATTATATGTATTTATATATAATATATGATATAATATAATTTACATAATATTATGTATATATATATATAATTTTTTAAAATGTATTTCTATAAAGCCTTGATCTTACAATTACTCTGGCTTGGACTTCATCTTAAACACAAATATTTGCACTTAAGCTAATGACATTTGTCACATGTTTATCACTAAATACAGCTGTCAATGGCTGCAGGACTGGAAATTAAAATGGAACAGTATTTTCATCAATATTGGGCAACAATCCATTTATAACCCTGAGATGTTTTCTCAAAGCTCTCTGCAAGGGAGGAACTGCTGAGTGTCCCAGCTTTTGACCAGTCTAGACAGACATTACAGATTATCCAGGTGTGTAGACCTGACCTTTGTGTCTTTGTGACTCCAGATTTCACTGTACTTACTAAAGAAGCTGTAGAAATAAAGAGAAGAAAAATTAAAAATATAATTACCAGAACTGTTTGTGTTTTCTCTTAATTTATATGACTTGAGATTTCTCATCTAGCCTCATAAAACCTAGATTGTTGGACAAGTTACGTGATACTTTTGTTCTCAGACTAGAGGACATACAACTATTTCTAAATTCTAAGACTAAGTTTAAAAAACAAACAAACAAACAAAAACCACTAATATTCCATTTCACCACACTGAACTTTTCTGAAACTCTTCCGAATTACTCACCTGACACTACACATTATTTTTTTCATTAGAAGCTTTAAAATATCATAACAGATAGGACTACTACTAACAGATAGGATAATCTGTAATGATAGGACTACAAGAGAAAAGCTATCAAAAGAAGCAATACAGAGCATTCTGCAGAACCAATGCAGTTTCTGTAGACTTGCGTACATGTATATCTGACTCAATTTTTAACAGTTCTGCTACTTGTGTACATGTATATTTGACTCAATTTTCAACAGTTTTGCTATTTTATTGTTCTAAGCTAAGATTATTGTTTTTTTTTTTTTCAGAACAACCTTTTTTCCTTAAGATTGTTCTAACTCCCTAGAACTTTACATTTACCTAATGCTTTGCAGAGCCTATAGATAATTAATTCAATTTTGTTAATAAGAAAACCATTAGAGTCTCAGACATTACTTTCCAGAGCAACTTGATACAGAACACTGTAATTATTAGGGCCTGAGGTGAAGCCTTCTTTCTAAAAATAGTATTGTTTTTGCATACCTGAGTAATTATTTAATTTGTTTAGTGACATTTGCATGTCACTATGCCTTGCAGTATTATAGCATAATTTGGAACATTATGAACTTTGTAGTTAATTGTTTCCAGCTCAATAGATGATGTATTCTGGACCATTGACTGTTGCACTGATACAAAAAATTATATCCCCTTCATGGCTACCAGTGGTAGTCATTGTCAGTTTGGGTTTTTTGTTTGCCTTTTATTTTTTTAATGCCAAAGATCATCTGTGAAGTTTACAAGATAACCATTTCTTGAGTAAGCGTATTTAGAAATTGTGCTTATTGGAAATTAGAAAAGTGCTTATTCTTTAAAGCACTTTTTCAATTTTCACCATATTGTGTTTGGATTTTTTTTTTATTCTCATTTTTTGTAAAAAAATACCCTTATCATAAGTTGATAAGCATATAAATCCTTATATATTAATTAATGTTATTCACAGAAAAATTTCAAGTGACTGACATAGAACGTCCTTACAGAATTTCTGGAGTGAAATACTGGTTCTCTTACCAATCTGATTCATGACTAGGAAGAATGATGTGATATTAAATCAGTGATAATCTTTACTTACAGCTTATTTTTAGAACACAAGTATTTACTGTGAACAGACATGAAAAACTACTGTGTAGTCAGGTAGATGGCAAAAGCTCAGGAATGTCTGTTTAGGTGACACAGAGATTTATCCCTTTTCAAATATATTTTATTCTTATTTTTCCACTAAATTAAGGTTTACCACATTGCTTTGTTTTACTAAGTCAATTTAAAGACAGTTGACAGGATTCTCTTTTGTCATCAATTAAAAGCATTTAAAAAAAGAAGCCATTATCACATGTACATTCAAATTTCATATAAAAACTAACATAAGCAACACTACTTTTCCAGTGATATCATTCATCAAACATAAGCAGGGAGAATATCAGTATATACACTGTGCTTTTTATAAAGAAGAAAAGCATATCCTACCATGAAAAACTAAAAATAAGAATGCCTTCAAAGTACAGTAGACTCTTTGTCAGCACATCAGTAAGCATGAACAGCAACAGTTCTGCACTAGATCTGGCAAGAAAGTGGAATCACTTGCTGTGTTGAAAAGTTGTGGCGGTCTCTTTTGAGGTGTATTATTACAAAGCCTTAACCCTCAATAAGGCCAAAAAAGAACACTGCAGTGCAGCTAGCAGGTGTTATGCTTCTGAATTATTCCTATAATCAAAATGCTTGCAAAGCTACTGAAGAATGACAGCACAACATTTTGATCTATTTTCCCTTGTAGTCACTCTGTGAGGTAGCAAAAGACAATTATTTCTATTGCCAAGCAACAAGAAATAGAATGGGCAACCAAGTGAGCAAGGGCCTGACTTGGAGAGATGTAGAGGTGTATAAATGCTATGTAACCGGCTAAGCAGTTCAGGTATCTTGCAACCATCACAATTATAGGTGTATAGTATAGGTCCTTAGTAGTTTTATACTTAAGGGTTTTATTTGGTTGTTGTTGTCATTTTCTTTTTAATGTAAATAGTTCTGCATCTGCAACTGAAGGCAACTGTGTACATGGGAGGAAGAAGTGCCTTGTATAATATAAACCATATTTATTTTATATGACTGGTAGGGAAGACTTCCTAAGCCTCCGGTGCTGAGGCTTGTCTGCCTGGATGATCCAATGTATTCATTTATTACCAAGGAAATGACATTCTGTGACAGTCCTGAACCCTTCCTGATGTTAGCCAGGCTGCAGACAGACTGCAGTCCTGCTGTTAAAATGGATGGGACATTCTGAGTGACGTTCTCTGTGAACACAGGAGCTCTTTGCATATGGTTGCAAGGTTTATCTGCATACTAAGCCATGTCTTTCTCAATCAGATTCCTAGGTTTTGTAATGGATGCAGCAACATGAATTCCAGTGGACCTGTCCCATGAATATATGGTAACCATACCTGTGTGTCTTCTCAACCCTCCTCACCTATGTAGCGCACAAAATAGACTGTGGGCATAAACATTAATAAAATGAGACTTCTAAATATCAAAAGACAGACCTTTCTAAAAGGAAAGAAAAAAAGGCTATTTTACAGAAGCGTATCATTATTCTCCTGGCTAAATCTGCACTAGTCAGATAAGGGAGTTATACTTCACTGTGCATAAACAGAGTTGAGGATTTCCATAGCATAAGGCAGGTCAGTGCTAATAACTCAACACAACTGAGCATCTGTTATCAGAAAAAAACAGCCCATTTATTTACCCAAGGTTCTGGTTACAAATTACCTGCAAGACGATACTACACCAGAACTGTACAAAAATGTCAGTACATACAGAGGAGGGGTATTAATGACCTTAACACATATAGTACCACAGAATTTAAGATAACATATATCCATATCACTTAGGGATCCAAACAATTTCCATGGGAAGTCATAATCTCATTTTCTTTTTACATATGCATTCAAGAATTTAGTACTAAAAGGCTGTCAGAGAAGATTTGTTTCTACATCTTCCCAACAATCTTTCTTAATGGATTTTAATCAAAAAGAGAATTCCTTGGTTGCACGTTGCTACCCAGAGATTAACACCTGATTTACTAATAAGAATAATGTCCCAAACCAACAAAAAGTTTAAACACAGCCAACCTGAGTCAGAATTTCTAAATTCTATCCCTGGTTCTGTCACTCTCTTAATGTTCAGTCATTATTAAGCCACTAAATTTCCCCACTCTACTGTATCTATATTTGTTCAGCACTCTCATCAAAGTCTGCAAATACCTTCCAGAAACACAATAAATGTTTGATTACCAACTGCAACACACACTTCCTCTCCTTGCTCTAATTTCAGCCTACAGTAATAAAACAGGAATACTAATCCCTTGTTAACAGTTTCAGGGTTATGGAGTTTAATTTATTAATGCCCATGAGGTTGCCTGAGATAGTCAAATAGGGAGAATGGAGAAATGCAAATATATTAGATCAGCAGGGTTAAATAAACTACAGTCCCAATATCTAACTCAATAAATCTAATCAAAAAACTACTTAGCGGGAAAATGGTACAGCAGCCAAAGAACATTTATAAAAGCTTTTATTTTCACATGTCTTTTTAGAAAAAGAATTGCACTGGCATTTACCTGTGCATATACAATGACAGTTATTTTCTTAATAATACTGCATACCCATGTTGCTAAATTCCTTTGTGCATTTTCAAACTTACTCTCTCTTATCTAAATCAATTTGAAATACCTGTGATGATTACCTTTATTTTTCAGTACTCAGCACAAATTTTATTGCATTTTACAAAGTCATTAAGAGATGTTGCTAACTTAGATCAGCCAACTCTGATTTTGAGGGTATTGGCAGGACTGCTCATAAATATAGAAAGGTTATTGTAACATCTGTCTGTATTTACCTATAAGAAAAAGATGGAGAAGATTGCAACATCCCAGAGTCATTGAAATTAATGATTGCTAGGTAGCTAGTTATATTACAATTACCTCAAAAACATGGCAGAAGAAAAGTTATGAAATAATAAGAGTGCTTTCTAAACTGATGCTTCTTCATTAGAGCACACAAACACACACACACCACAGAAACAGTAGAAAGACAGTTACAGGTACAGAAACTATACAGTGAGATATCCACATTCTTAATAAATAAATAAATAAATAAAATTTATCTTGAGAAGCATATGTGATAGAAAATATGAATCCTTTGTTAGTACAAATGCTGTATACAAAATCAGCTGTGTGGTGGACAACGAATTCCCACCCTTCTCTCCACATGTAATTGTAGTGACGTTTGACTTGTTTAAGTAGCAACAGTAATTAAGGCTCAGCCTACCCTTCCACACACACAGCTGAGTTTTGGGTATACCACCAGATACACTGGGATGTACTTTAACGGATGAACACTTCCAGGAGCAACAGGGAACTCGCTTGTGGCCAGGCCCTGACCGTGGCCTTGGACACCTCCTCCAGCCCCCAGCCGCTGCTGCTGCTCTGGGCTGCAGCCCCACACAGGTGAGGCCTGCAGCAAGGCTCCACTCCAGGTTAGGGACGCTCTTCCTCGCTCCTCTTTGTGTTTGGAAAATATCCCATCAGTCATCTCTTTAAAAAGCATTTACAGAACTAATTAAGTGGAAGCCACTATCAACATTTGAATCCTAATTATTTGTGACAGCGTTCTAGAAACTTTTAACCAAGAAGACTGGAAAAGGGGGCTATTAACAGAAACAGCCACGGTGCACTCCAGCGTTGCTTGCACCATGGCTGCCTCTCCTGCCCACAACAGACCCTGGAGTCTCTGTGCAGTGAAGATTCACCATGGTGCTTTCTCCTGCCACCTCCTCATAGCTCAGCCCAGGAAACAAGTTCAGGGGCCCTCTGCCCTGCTGACAGCCCTGCTGCAAGTAATGCTCCAACTGGGTTGTGCCTCATGCCAAGGACAGGCTGATCTCGCTACACAGGCACCAAAGAGCTAGATTTCCTCTCTGCTTTGGAAAACAAGATATTCCAGCAGCATCCCTGTTCTACCAAGCACAGCATCCAGCCTGCTGTATGGCTGCATCCGGGAAATGAGCTCTAAAGCTGAGCAACCCAACAAAGAAGTGAAACCTCATTTTTGTAATTATGTACAGCAATTACACAGGAACCAAAATTTCTTTATGTCAGTGGACTGAGTAAAAGCCAGAAGGCTCCTTTATTCATTACTGCTTTCCAGTCATTTCATACTTTGGTGAACAACTTGAAAGCTTTGAGAGAACAAACAACTGCAATTTCACTTTGAAAGGCTAAGCCCAAAGGGAACTGATGGCTGAGGCAAGAACTTTATTTTCTGAAAAATATACATTCTGTGAACTGTAATTAGAGCTGTGGGAATAATTGATTTGTCGGCCCACTAGCCAGAAGAAAAGAAGGGAAAAGAAATCATTTTTTGGTCATCGTTTCCTTTCTGTAACAGCATGTCAGCACAGAAATGACCAGAGTCAGGGACAACAGTTCCATTTGCACGGGGGGGCATTGCGAGACCTGCAGTGCCAGCTCACAGAAATGTTCTACTTGTGCCAAGCAAGGTGCAGAGAGGTGGCTTAGTTCTTATTGTTGACAGGCATTTGCAACTGAATTGAAGCCAAATCCGCCTCATGCTCAGTTACTAATAGTTTCTCAAGCAGTGTTAATGCACTGAGAACTGCATGTCCCAAATCTTCTCCTGCCCTTATTCCCCATGCTTCCCCCTGCACTGCCTGACTGCGGCTAGGATATTGCATGCTGCAGTCAATCAGAAGATAGTGGGCACCTCTACAAATCAAACTGTACCTCCCTCAGAAGAGAGGCAAAAAAGCCTATAAAATGAAAATACCAGATGTCATAGAAAAAGAAGAAATGCAAGTGGCCATGACTTCTGTATGTGTCAATATCATCCCCAAATGTTCTCACTCTGCTCTCAATGCAACCAATTTCTTTCCAATGTTTAAATGTCAAACACAGCCAAAAGATGTGACAGAAAATCTTCCTCAGTGTGAAGGAGGAGACTTTCAGGATAGTAACTAAATAAATACAAAGATCTCGGTCCTTGTCTCATTGCTTTTGTTATCAACATAACATGTAAACAGCAGACTATATAATCTTATAGATACTCTATACGAAACAATATTGATAATATAGACTACTGAAGCATATACTACTAATTGCAGTTAAATATCATAATAACAAAACACTCTGTGCTGAATTACATTAGAAGCAGGAGTTGTGGCACCCCTTCAGCCTTCCATAAAATTCTCTGCTCATCTTTTGACACCACCAGACACAGAAAGTCTTCTGGCTTAGCTTACATATAGCTTTAACTGTGCTTTACAGAAATGCAGAGGGAAAGAATCTTCAAATAAGTTCATATACTGTACAAGAAATAAAAGTGTCGTTCTTAAATGCATTAGTACAATACAATACAATAGTACAAAAACAAACAAACAAACAAACAAGCTATCACCAGCAAGCTCTGCAGAGGTCCAGACAAAAAGATTGTACAAAATGTCTTAGCACAACATTCAGTTATATGCTCTTTATCTTCAACATGGATTAAAAGCTGATAATGGATTTTTTGAGGTTGGAATAATTATTGCCAGGGTCACTTAAAGCAAGGTAGGTAATTTATCCTAATCTTACAGAAGCCTGATGCTCAAAGTAATTTGAATTAGACGTGGAAAATTTAAGTTTACTACCTAAATGTATTTTTCTAGTAGTTCTAGTCATCAAAGCATATAGATTATTGAAGATTATGGGTGTAGTTTTGTGGTCATATTAAAGGAAAGGATATCCAGGTATCTTGCAGAAATAATACAAAATTCTATTGCTTTTTGTTTGCTTGCTTTCTAATAAGGAGCTGGGGATTCACCCAGACCTGTAACAGAGGAATACAGGTAATAAGTTATGAAATAGCAAAACACTAGAAATAACACAAAGTGGGAAATTCCTAGGGCAAATGTAAGGGTTTGCCCAAAATATAGGAATTTTATCATAGCCTTTTCTGATCTCATTGTATGCTTCATTGATTTTTCTTTATCTTGTGGAGGGAAGAGACTTTACAGGCAGCATCAAATCTAGAAAATATTTGGTAAAGATTTCTAGCATACACTCACTGGCAAAAAGGCAGCTTGTTCTAATCATGTCAGATATGAAGGCACTTATTCATTAACCATGAGGTAAAAACAAGGTTTAAAAAAATCCATTTATTGGGTTCTTTATGCAAACATGTTCCCTTCTAAGTCATTTTGTATTTTTAATTACATACAGCCCATGAATATAAAGAAATTCAATACTATACCCAAAAATAACTCACCATATTGCCCAAATAAGTTTTTACTGAGTAAAATGTTAATAGGATATGCAAAAGTGCTGATACATATACTGCATCTGAACACAGTCCATGTCCATTTAATCCTACAGTTCACAAACAGAATCTGTTGAGATTTACCCAGCTCCACCTGGGAAAGGGTGATGGACAAGTGAAGAGCTTGTGGGTGAGAATTAAGGGGTGGGCTGGTATGGGGGACACTGTTGTGAGGGTATACTACAGGTCACCAGATCAGGAGGAGGAGGTCAACGAGGCCTTCTACAAGCAGCTGGTAGTAGCCTCAGGATCATGGGCACTGGTTCTCATGGGGGACTTCAATTTTCCAGACATCTGTTGGGTAAGCAACTCAGCCAGGCACGCCCAGTCCAAAGTGTTCCTACAATGCGTTGAAGACTAAGTTGACAAGGAGGGGGGTGCTCCTGGACCTTGTTCTTACCAACAGGGATGGGTTTTTTAGGGGTGTGAAGGTTGGGGGCAGCTTGGGATGCAGAAACCTTGAGATGGTGGAGTTCAAGATGGAACTTGGTGGAAGAAGTAAGGCTAAAAGCAGGATTGCAACCCTGGACTTTCAGACAGCCAACTTTGACCTCTTCTGGGACCTGCTTGTGAGTATATCTCATGGGCTAGGTTGCTAGAAAGCAAGGGTGCATGTGAGAGCTGGGCTACATTTAAACAGCACTTCTTCCAAGCTCAGGATCGGTGCATCCCTAAGAGTAGGAAATTGGGAAAGGGGGACAGGAAACCTGTGTGGATGAGCAAGGAGCTCATCAATAAGATCAAAAGGAAGAAGAAGGTTTATGAAATGTGGAAAAAGGGCCTGTCCTCTTGGGAGGAGTATAGAAGTGTTGTCAGGGCCTGCAGGGATGCGACAAGGAAGGCTAAAGCCCACCTAGAGATGAGGCTTGCAAAAGAGATAAAAGATAATAAAAAGGTTTTTTTTTGTTAAGTATATAAACAGTAAAAGGAAGACTAGGGATAATGTGGGTCCCTTGCTGAACAAGGAGGGTGTCCTGGTAATGGGAGGCGCTGAGAAGGCAGAGATACTGAATGCTTTCTTTGCTTCAGTCTTTGCTTCAAGGATTCCCTCCTGGGACTCCTCAACCCTGGAGGGAGGAGAAAGAGTCTGGGAAGTGGAGATCTCCCCCCTTGTTGACAAGGAAGTGGTTCGGGAACGTCTGAGTGGGCTCAAAACACACAAATCCATGGGTCCTGATGGGATGCATCCACATGTGCTAAGGGAGTTGGCAAAGGTGGTTGCTGAACTGCTCTCTATCATCTTTGAAAGGTCCTGGAGAAGATGAGAGGTGTCTGAAGATTGGAGGATAGCCAATGTCCCTCTAGTGTTCAAGAAGGGCAAGAAGGAGGATCTGGGAAACTACGGGACACTCAGTCTCACATCTGTCCCTGGAAAGGTGTTGGAACAGCTTTATCTGGATGCCATCTCCAAGCAATTGGAAGAGAAGGAGGTTATGAGAAGTAGTCAGCATAGATTAACCAAGGGGAAGATGTGCTCGACCAACCTCATTACCTTCTATGATGGCATCACCAGCTGGATAGATGAGGAGAGAGCAGTGCATCTACTTTGACTTTAGAAAGACTTTTGATACTGTCTCCCATGACATCCTGATAGCAAAGCTGAGAAAGGAAGTCTGCTGCTAGAGCCATCGAAGGCCTTTGCTGTTCCACCCCCTGGTGACCTGGACGTGCCTTTTGACCCAGGCCCTATTGGTCTTGAAAAGGAGATGGATATGCTTTTCTTTGATGCGGGAAGAACGGGATACATAAGGCCCGAAGACCGAGTTGCTTAACAACTTAAAGCGAGACATATTGCTCCCACGACTAGCCCTGGAATTCTCCGGTGTTTGTAATGAAGAAAAGGAATGGAAAACGGAGACTGTTAAGTCATGGAACTTAAAGGATTGTTTGTTACCTTTTCTGATTGTACCTATGTATAGGCGTACTCAAGTTTAGTAAGTCGTGGAACTTAAAGGATTGTTTTTTACCTTTCCTGATTGTACGTATGTATAGGCAGACTCGGGTTTAGTTTGTAAAAGCAATGTTCTGTATATTTAGAATGCTTGATGTTCGTGTGTGCGTGTTGGTGGAGCGTAGACTCCCCGCACACCCAGCGCTGTTTACTTGCCTTTTATACCTTTGATAAATATTCCTTTTATAAATATTACTAAATTCAGGTTGAGGTGAGACTCCATTTATAACAGAAGGAACAACCGCATGTATCAGTACAGGCTGGGGGACGACCTGCTGGAGAGGAGCTCTGCCGAGAAGGACCTGGGGGACGACAGGTTGGCCATGAGCCAGCAGTGTGCCCTGGTGGCTAAGAAGGCCAACAGGATCCTGGGGCGCATTAAAAGGAGCGTGGACAGCAGGTCAAGGGAGGTGATGCTGCCCCTCTACTCTGCCCTGGTCAGGTCTCACCTGGAGACAGGATACGGGAGCATCTTCCCTAGGAGGAAAGGCTGAGAGACCTGGCTCTGTTCAGCCTGGAGAAAAGAAGACTGAGAGGGGATCTTATCAATGTCTATAAATACCTGAGGTGTGGGAGACACAGGGATATGGCCAACCACTTTTCAGTGGTCTGTGGGGACAGGACAAGGGGCAATGGCTGCAAAATGGAGCACAGGAAGTTCCGCACCACTACGCGAAAGAACTTCTTCACGGTGAGGGTGACGGAACACTGGGACAGGCTGCCCAGGGAGGCTGTGGACTCTCTGCAGATATTCAAGCCCCGTCTGGATGCCTACTTGTGCAACCTGCTCTAGGAAACCTGCTTTGGCAGGGGAGTTGGACCCCATGATCTCTGGAGGTCCCTTCCAACCCCTACAATTCTGTGAAACGAGCCCCGCAACGCCTACATTTCTCTATCTTCTCTTTAACCTATTGGAGTAACAGCTCCATTAATACAGTGTTTCCACAGTCTTCTAACACTTGGATTACCCCTAACACTTGAAAAGAGGAAGATGCAGTCTTTCTAGACCTGGCTTGCATCAATAAGAACCCCTGGTTCTTATCACCGATAAGAACCCAGTGAGTTGCATAGTGGGGCCTTGGTCCTTCCACAGTCCACAGACTCATAAGTTTGCAGAGCAGAAGCTTTGCAGAGCTGTACGAACACTGAAGATCCAATTCTGCAAGAAGCTGATGCAAAAGCTACGTGGCAATGAGCAGTTTGGGTGAGGAAGAAAGAGACTGGCATTCTCACAGTGCACGGTTTAACCGAGTTTAGTCCTGTGGGCTGTGTCAACAGAACTGGCTTTGGTTTGTACCCTTTCAGGACACTGAGGACCCAATTTCATGTCTGTGGGCAGCACGGCTAAGCGGGCAGCGTACTCTGTGTCACCGGGGACAGAGGAAGGATTGACTGATGGGCAATGTCAGTGTGCCCTGCACAATGCTGCCTCCACCTTGCTGGAGCAGTTTGCGTGCTCCTAGCGCCAAAACGTGCCTCTTGGAGGGCCGGGGGCAAGGCGAGGCAGAGCTGGAGGTGGTGTCAGGAAAGCCTCATGGCTCCTGCCAGGCACTGTGCCAGGCCTCAGCCCTGGGAGGCCAGCCCCGCCTTGCGGCCTCCTGGCGCCCATCGGCTGCCACAGCTCCATGCTGCCTAGCAACAAGCGCCAGCGGCCTCGCTATTGGCTGCGCCCAGAGGGACCAAGGCAGGCGGCCAATGGGGCGGCACCTGTCTGTGATGGAGCAGAGGTGTCACAGGGCAGGGTGGGTGACATGGTGCTGGGTGTGCTGGGGCTGCGGCACTCCGGCGATGGTGGCGCACAGGCGAGGCGCAGCCTTTGGGCTGCTTGTGGCCCCTGAGGAGTGCTCCTGTGTGCAGCTCTCGGTGTTGTCTTCACTGGGTGACCCCGCAGGAGGGTGTCGTCGTGCAGCTTTTGGTGTTCTTATCACGGCAGCCCTGAGCAGTTCTGCATCGTTCAGCTTTTGGTGGTTCTCCACTGCAGCCTCTGAGGAGTGATTTCTTGAGCAGCTTTTGGTGTTTTCTTCACTGCAACTTGAGGAGTGCTTCTGCGTCCAGCTTGTTGTGTTTCCTTCACTGCGTTTCCACTGAGGATGCCTTCATTGTGCAGCTTTTGGGGTTCTTCACACCACGTTTCCCCTGAGGAGCTCTTCATCATTCAGCTTTTTTGCATCTTCTTCACCGTGGCGCTTGAGGAGTAATTCTTTGTGGAGCTTTTTGTGTTTTCTTCACCTTGTGGTCCCTGAGGAGTTCTTCATCGCGCAGCTTTTGGGGTTCTCTTCACTTTGAGACTCCAGAGGAATGCATCATTGTGCAGATTTTGGTGTTTTCTTCACTACGGCCCTGAGGAGTTCATCGTGCAGCTTGTGGTGTTTTCTTCTACTCGGTCCTGAGGAGTTCTGCACCATCCAGCCTTTGGTGTTCTCCTCACCATGTCTTCCTTGATGAGAGCTTCATCATGCCGCTTTTGGTGTGGTTTTCACCTTCCAGCCCCTGAGAAGTGCTTCATCTTCTAACATTTGGTGTTTTTTTTTTCTCATTCTAGGCCCTGAGGAGTACTTCTGCGTGCGGCTACTGGCGTATTCTTCATTGCGGCCCATGCATGACGAGTTCTTCATCGTTCAGCTTCTTGGAATCCACGTTTCCACTTTAGGAGAGCTTCATCGTCCAGCTTTTGGTGTTTCTCCACTGCAGCTTCTGAGGAGTGCCTTCTTGAGCAGCTTTTGGTGTTTTCTTCACTACGTCGCTGAGGAGCTCTTCATCGTGCAGCTTTTGGGGGTTTTCCCCACACCACGTTTCCCCTGAGGAGGGCTTCACTATGTTCACCTCGTCGTGTTTTCTTCACTGTGGCGCTTGAGGAGAAATGCTTCATGGAGCTTTTTGGGGTTTCTTCTCCCTGTGGCCCCTGAAGTGTGCTTCTGCGTGCGGCTTTTGGTGTGTTCTTCACTGTGGTCCTGAGGAGTTCTTCATCATGCAGCTTTTCTGCTTCTCTTCACTTCAGCCGTTGAGGATTGCTTTGTCGAGCAGCATTTGGTATTTTCTTCATTGCGGCCCTTGAGGAGTTCTGCACCATCCAGCCTTTGGTGTTCTTCACCATGTTTTCCC
Source organism: Aythya fuligula (assembly GCF_009819795.1). Classification (NCBI taxonomy): domain Eukaryota; kingdom Metazoa; phylum Chordata; class Aves; order Anseriformes; family Anatidae; genus Aythya; species Aythya fuligula. The sequence goes on from NC_045567.1 coordinate 3,259,541, forward strand.
TGAGGAGAGCTTCATCATGCCAATGTTGGTGGTGTTTTCACCTTCCAGTCCCTGAGAAGTGCTTCGTCTTCTAACATTTGGTGTTTTTTTTCTCCTTCCAGGTCCCGAGGAGTGCTTCTGCATGCAGCTTCTGGTGTATTCTTCATTGTCGTCCATGAGGAGTTCTTCATAGTTCAGCTTTTCAGGATCTCTTCATCATGCAGCTTTTGGTGTTTTCTACAATGAGGCGCTTTTTGGCATCTACCATGTCTGCAGCCAGACCGACAGCTCCGTGCCTGACGTGTGAAGAAGCACATTCTTCTGTTTGTTTTCAATCTGCCAACCGATCATTTCATGTAGAGCTGTCTTTTTTGTACTAGGAGGTGCCACGTTGTGTCGTGCTGTTATAAATCTCTTTCAAACCATTTCCGAGTTCTCTTGCCTCATGTGCTGGGTTTACGTGGCAAGGTTTTGGGAGCGGGGGGGCCATCAGGGTGAGTTCTGTGAGAAGAATCCAGAAACTGCGCCGTGTTAGAGAAGGGCCCACTGGTGGCCACAGCCAGGCCAAGAAGCGCTGTTGCTTGTGCCTCTGTGAGGCCAGCTTTAAGGTTAAAAGAAACAAAAACAAAAAAAAAAAGAAAACAAACAACAACAACAACAAAATTGCTGTGGAAGAGCAGCTGGGACAGAGGGAGGAATGAGAAACAGCCTTGCAGACACCAAGGTCGGTGAAGAGGGAGGGGGAGAGGTGCTCCAGGCGCCGGAGCCTGCAGCCTGTGGTGAGGACCACGGAGAACCAGGCTGTCCCCCTGCAGCCCATGGTGTACCACGGTGGAGCAGGGTTCCATGCTGCAGCCCGTGGAGGAGACCCCAGTGGAGCAGGGGCAGAGAGCGACCGAGAAGGAGCGGCGGAGACAAAGTGCTACAGACTGACCGCAGCCCCCATTGCCCCGCTCCCCTGAGCCGCTCGAGGGGAGGAGGTGGGAGAGGGTGGATTGGGGGGGGGGGGAAATCTTACTGTCTCCCTACTCTGAGTCTGCTTTGCCCATCACGATACCTGCTGAGTGAGCTCCCCGTCCTTATCTCAGCCCTTGAGCCCTTGGCATCGTATTTTCTCTCCCTTTCCCTTTCAGGAGGGGGAGTGAGAGAGCGGCCATGGTGGAACTCGGCTGCCCACCCGAGTAAAAGCACCACACTGTAACATCTAAACTAAAGTCCCTTTGCTGCATCTGAAGTCCTTTCTTCCTTGTCCTAAATCTATGGCCTGGGGAGGAGTTTGCTCGCTTTTTATTTGCAGCATCCTTCTCCACATCTCGGTTCTGCCTTCTCTTGACATTAAAGCCTTAGTCCATTAATCCAATGTTTAATCTTTCCTTACAGACCATGTTTCGTAAGAGTCTGATCCTAAGAAGGGTCGTTCTTAGCATCGCTTCCTGGGTTCCTTGGGTGCTTTCTGCTTGGTGTGCGTGTTCCTTGAAGTACAATCCCCAGAAATGGACACAATTTCAGTGGAAAATTTCACAGTAGACCCCACACTCTGGATAAAGCAGTCTTCCGTCAGCCGCTCCCTCTCACCTTCTTCAACCTGCTGATGGGAGCACGAGGTGGAGGGTGTCGCAGGCTTTCTGAAGGCGACACATGGGGGTCTTCCCTGAGCAAGGTGTTCCGCTGTCAGAGAAGAAAACGGCTTTGTTGTTTGTTTCTCACCATTGGCATTTTGTGGCAGTTTCAGCTGTGATTGTCTCACTACACATAACCTATTGGATTATTTCTTGGAGTATTTTTGCAGGAGTGGACATGTAACTCATTAGTTCAAATAATGAGATCATGTTCATGTCATTCACTTACTTTTCAGCCGAATGCAACTTTTCATAGAATTTGCTAGTGTTGCAGGGGCCATGACCGCTCTCCTCTTAAGGCACCTCCAGTGCTAAGGAGATGGAGAAAGACTTTGGGAGTGCATTTTGTGTCTTCCCAGTGGGATGCTGATGCGCTAAACTTTTCTACCACAGAGTGTGATGTGAATCTCCAAAACCAAGCAACAACACCACAACAAAAAGGAAAGGCTCTTGCTACTGTCTCCCATGATACCCTGCTAACAAAGCTGACAAAGCGTGGGACAGAAGAGCGGACAGTAAGGTGGGTTGAGAACTGGCTGACTGGCCAAGCTCAGAGGGTGGTGATCGGCGGCGCAGAGACCGGTTGGAGACCTGTAACTAGCGGTGTTCCCCAGGCATCGGTGCTGGGTTCAGTCTTGTTCAACATTTTCATCAATGACCTTGATGAGAGAATAGTGTCCACCCTCAGCAAGTATGCTGATGGCACTAAGCTGGGAGGAGTGGCTGACACGCCAGAAGGCTGTGCTGCCATTCAGTGAGACCTGGACAGGCTAGAGAGATGGGTAGAAAGAAACCAAATGAGGATTAACAAGAGCAAGTGTAGAGTCCTGCACCTGGGAAGGAAAAAACACATGTATCTGTACAGGCTGGGGGATAACCTGCTGGAGAGGAGCTCTGCGGAAAAGGACCTGGGGATCCTGGTGGTCGTCAGGTTGACCATGAGCAAGCAGTGTGCCTTTGTGGCCAAAAGGGCCAATGGGATCTTGGTGTGCATTAAAAGGAGCATGGCCAGCAGGTCAAAGGAGGTGATCCTCCCCCTCTACTCTGCCCTGGTCAGGCCTCACCTGGAGTAATGTGTCCAGTTCTGGGCTCCCCAGTACAAAAAAGACAAGGACCTCCTGGAAAGAGTCCAGTGGAGGGCCACAAAGATGATACGGGGCCTGGAACATCTTCCTTATGAGGAAAGGCTGAGAGACCTGGGTCTGTTCAGCCTGGAGAAAAAAAGAATGAGAGGGGATCTCATCAATGTGTATAAATACCTGAGGTGTGGGAGACAGAGGGATTTGGCCAACCTCTTTTCAGTGGTTTGTGGGGACAGGACAAGGGGCAATGGCCAAAAAACAGATCACAGGAAGCTCTGCACCAACATGCGAAAGAACTTCTTCATGGTGAGGGCGATGGAACACTGGGACAGGCTGCCCAGGGAGGTTGTGGAGTATCCTTCTCTGGAGATATTTAAGGCCCGTCTGGACGCCTGCCTGGGCAGCCTGCTGTAATGTACCTGCTTTGGCAGTGGGGTTGGACCCCATGATCTTTCGAGGTCCCTTCCAACCCCTTAAATTCTGTAATTCTGTGAGATTAAAAAATGAATGGCATCTAAAATTTTGCATGAACTCTTCTTGCAGTACAGAGGTAATATTTCCACTGATTGGTCTGGAAGGAGCCCATTAATCTCACACAACCATTTAATGGCACAGGAGGCTGCAGGGAATTTGGCCCAAACAATGATGAATTGCTCTGATCCAGGGGGACTAAGCTCCCTGCCCACACCACAGTAAAACAGATCTCACTATTACATTGGCCCTTGGGTTTTAATAGTATTTGTGCTGATCCCCTCGTACTTTGTGGGAAGGAGCACACCTCCTCATCCAAGGACTATTTACTCTATTTTTGAGCACAGGGACTCTGGAGACTGCCCACAGAGCTACAGATTGGGTAATTCTTACATGGAACAGGAAATAATGTCAGTCTTCAGTCAGATGCTGTGTTAAACCATCACATGCACTAGATTTCCACGTAGCAGTATTAAAAAAAAAAAAAAAAAAAAAAAAAAAAAAAAGTGACTGAATCTATCTGCAGACCCTAGATAATAGTAGGTGGCTAGGAAACAGTATAAATATAGGAAAGATCTCCTAAATTGTGAAAATTGTGAATTAAAGACATTGTTTTCAGGTGTGACAAGTTAAGACAGGAAAGTATCAAGAAATGTCCTAGAAAAAAATAGCCTGTATTTGATGCCATTCAAAGGAGGGAAAGTGTTACAGAAGGGGTGACTTGTTGAAGAAGATGTCTCTTACTGCTTTGTCTATCATGGGCCACCACTAGCTGAGGATGAAGAGGAAAGAGAAGACTGTGGGAGGGTTAAACAATGAAGAATTGCACTAACCTGGTAGAGTTCAGTGTTTCCCAAGCTTTTCTCATGCTAATGTATGTTGCAGACAAAGTCTAAACAGTATTCTAACGTGTTCCGACTGTCTCCCTAGAGCTAAAGCTCTCACCGAGCTTCTCCCACTGTGCAACATCTTCTCCTTGAGGTAAGACTGATGCAACATCATCTTTGCTCTATGTGTTCAAACTGCCGATACTGACCTTCACACTATATTTACTTTGACAATACTGACTGTGCATACATACGCTGGGTCTGCCACCTCTTATGACATGAAGGGTAAGTTGCTTGTTTACACTTACACTGAAAGACTAACCTGCATCCAACTCCATTTATGTTGGAAGGACTGACTCCTCTTCTGTGATGCCATCCCCATTCCCACTTTTTTTTTTTTTTCCAAGGAAAGATAAAAACAAAGCTTGTAAATATGCTGATTTATTCACAGAAATATATGCTGTCTTACACAGTGAACCTGTCCTATATGGCACCATAACTTCAGATGAGTGTCTGAACATATTGCCATACCTGTGAATGACATTGATTCATGCAAGTCCATAATCACACGGTGACTGAGAGTAAAAATGCAATGTATTTTGAACTACAAAGATCTTTTATTACTTCTACCTCACAATATCCATCTATTAGCATGGAAGTGTACAGGGAATTCAAGATGTTTTAAGTCTCTGACACTAGTATAAAAATAAATAAAATCAATCAGACCTATCTCAGATAACTTTTCATTTCTAACTTCAGTGACTTGAAAGTGTCACAGAAAGGCAACAGCATTTAGACTGGGATGCAGACTGGCTAAAAAAATAATTAAGCTGCTTCTTAGGTGAAACAATGGCAATTGTATGGAAAACTCAATAGAGTTGAAAATGGCCCAGTAAAATACTACATTTTATAATTCAGCAAAGGAGACTTTCTGAGATCTAGTTTTTGTCAGCTGACCCATCATTTTCTTGCTGTTCAGAAAACATACAGGTTCTTGAGAACCATGTCTAAAAGTAATAAAAAAATGCATACATTTTTTTTTTTTCACTTTCGTTTGCTGTCTTCTGATTTCTCCAACCTTTCTTCTTAAAACAGCAACTGCTCCCCAGTCAACTGCTTGGGTTTCATGCAGCTTACCTTCTAATTAATATATATTGCAGCTTGAAAGCTGGTATGAGATGCACATTCTTCTGTGTGTTGAACATACACTAAGAGACATTGATAGAAAAAGCACTTGGGCCAATAACTTTCACAGTGTTTAAAAATATAAAATGGCCATTATGATTAAATGATTTTATTTCACTTCAAGTTTTTTTCTTTTGCTTTTGTCTTGCTGCTGATCCAGCAAGTTTATCTCATTTTATTATTTTTAACAGATCAGTCTCAAAACTTTCCTGAGTGTCAATGTCTGTACCATTAAACAGAACATCTGCTTTTTCCCAGGTATTCAGTTCTACTGTTTAAATGACAGTATAATTCAAAGCCTGCAACAGGGTGGAAAGAGTGCACAAGAAAATTTACAAAAACTGTGTCTATACATGAGTATTGTCCAAAACTGTGGACTCTTTTTCACCTAACTGTTTCTTCACTTAATCCAAACAGTAGTTACTGGAAAAGTCCCTGAAACCCTGTCTTTAAATACCGCAGTAGGTCTTCTAAAATATTTGAAGTTTTGTCTTGCTCGTGACATACATTTTCTGTTTCCTTCCCTCCACTAGAGCATAATACAGGTGCCATTCATTCTTTACACTTGCTTTTCTATTGTGAGGAAATGCTCTACTGAAAAGATTTAGCCTGATCAGTATTTGAGCAGAATGAGAGAGAAAAACATTGAAGAGTCATGTAACTCATGGTAGGAACACCGTACCTAAGTTAAGAACCAGGTTTGCTTACCTACAGAAAAAGCAGTAGAAGTTTGATCATACTACAGGTATGAAACAATTTCATACAGACATCTGAAATTTGAAACTCATTACATTTTGGTTCCCTTTGAAGTTCAAGTTCTGACTTGTTTTAATGCTGTTTTTATTTTATTTTATTTTATTTTATTTTTAACCCAAAGTTTGTAGAGCCAAGTGTCATTTCTATACACTGCAATATCCTCTCAGACACCAGTAGTTCTTTAGCCTCCAGCACTCTGAGGGTGGATGACCTCCTCCATAATACAAAGATAGCTTCTGCAAGCCATTACTTTTTAGTAGAGAATAAAGTTACTTGGTAGTTGAGAAAGAATTACTGTCTGCCATGGAGATGGCTGCTGGGTGGTTAAAGTTCTTTGACACTAAAGAACATACAATTTAAATAGAATTCACTATGCAGTAAGTAATTTGTGGATATTTGATCAGACTTTTACAGAAAATACTGTATAAAATATTTCTATTCTTGTGATATAGACTGACTGTTGTACACCTTTCAATCAATTTTGCATAATGCTAATCTTAAGGGTAGCTCAGTATGAACTAAGCATGGCAATTTTACTCCAAACCCCTGATCTCTATTATTCTAAGAAGCTGAAAAATCAAAAGGACCAAGAAGTATTTGTCTTGTGTGTCTATTTATGCACTGACAACATTTGCTTACTGAGATAAGAAAACATTGCTGATCTCCAACAGCTTTCCATTAGTTCACAGGTTAAAGATTAAACAGGATATGCATTTGAACGAATGTGTCATATGGTTTCCTTAAACACGCATCCATGAGTAGAAAGCTCTTGCACCATTTACTTCAATTATAGCAATCTCTTGAATGTACTTCTAGAGCAAAATCAAGGGGGATATACGGACAGCAATCAAACATTCAGTCGTTGCTACATACAGATCATTAAGCTTTAAAGGTTTATTTATATATGTTTATAAATTTATGTATATATGTATATATATGAGTGATTGCTTCAGGAATTTTAGCAGGCCTTACTTTCTTTGCAACTGATATATTTTTATGACATATTTTGTTATAAATAAAGTTTCAGTATAAGGTACACTAACTTGTTTGTATTTTAAATTTCCGTTCCTAAGTAGCTCAAATAATCTTGGATAGCAAGATGGTTACCCCTGGCAGCAGGCTCCTGTAGCTTGGACAAATTGCAGAATACTGCAATCAAGTCCAGGAATTATTTACACCAATATTCCTGATACATGGTATATTCCTTGTCTATCCAAGTTAAGCCATTAATTCTGGTAGGCATTCTGAGGAACAAACTCAATTGCAGCACCTCATCTGATCTGAGGGGTCGTATTCTCTTCAGAAAAACTGCTACAAATCAGTGCTATGTGTAAATCAGAACACCATACAGGAATACCTCACAACACGAGGCAGCAATTCCCTGTGTGGGAGATCTTTAAAAGTTCTAAATTTGTCTAAGCAGCAAAAGATGACAAAAAAGATAATAGGTATGAGTTGGCAAGGACAAGATCAAAAGTCAAACACAGCAATAAAGTTTATCTATGGTACGGAGACATATTAAAGCGGCATGTGATGAATCCTGTATGGTCTCTTGCTGTGATTCAGTAATGACTGTATAACCTACTAATAACAGATTATTTTAATTTAAAAGATAATTAAGCAAGCAAAGAGTTTCAAAAGAAAGAAAAAAAAATAAATATGTTTTGAGGAGAAAAGTACTTTGATGTTACGCGTTCTCCTAGCACATCTCACAAAACCTCTAAAACCTTAAATTAAATAAGAAAAATATACTTATTTCAACAAGGAATAAAAATGTCTTTTCTCCAGCCTCATTAAAAAAAAAAAAATCCCCTCCATTTCAATCAGACAACTTTTTCACCTCTGTGACAAAGACCACTATAGCTTGTGCTGTCCTTTAATATAGCTGAAATAGAAACAAAATTTTGTCCCAGACGAAACTTTATCAAATTTAAGAAGTGTGATTTTGGTTCAAACCTAGACTCTAATACATGCTTACAAGCAATTACCCTGATACGAAGAGGAAAACAGCAAGTATCCCAAAGTGATGGGATTTCCTTCCTTAATCTTTGAGAATAGTGAGGCAAGAAAAATTCTATCCTGCAGTGCCTCCAGGTATAACAATCCCCCTGCTAAATCTTCTAAACCTGTCACAGCCAGAACTAATCTCACATCTTCCTGCTGATAATTTCCTATGATTTCAATCTAGTAGACATTTTAACACTTTCAGTTAAAGGAATGAAAAGTTAGGAGAGTTAAAAAAAATGTGGAAGGTGATGAAAACAAATTAAAGACTAACAAATCATAAAAACTTTGCTTATTTATCATTAGCCTGAATTAAGTTTTTATTTTTATTTATTTTTATTTTTTTTTAGTTATTTTACTTGATCCACTTACTTCACCTTTGACACAAACAGAACACTTCTTGCCACCTGAAAATACACTAGGAATAGCTGATGGAAAGATTTTGAGCCCTGTCATCCCAGACAGTCATTCTGCTACTGAGAAAAGTACTGCAGACTGTCACGAGTATGGAACAAAATCTTCTGAGATATCATGTATCTTATGAACAGTTTTAATTCACTTTAAAGTGACAATAAACACAGTTGAAATATGTGCATATGTAAATATTCTTACTAACAAGGCCTTAACTTTGCATTTTTACCTCAGGTTCTGCCTGATAAACTCTGAAAGCTGATTTGCATAAACTCACTGTTGGAATGCTTGAACATCTTTTTTTCATTTTTTGTTCATATTTGCTGACAACCCCTCTTATTTTAAGGACAAAAAAATTATGTAAAACATAACCTCAAACAAGGTAAACGTAATTAATGAAGCACTTGGTTATTTGGGAGTTGGTTTGTAAGCATAAGGTTCAACATTTTCTCCTATGCTTCTGTCTTTCTGATCATATAAACTAGAGACAGATCAGGGTCTTGGGACCCTGCAGTGAAATTCATGCCATGTACCTTTCTTCTGCTATTCCTACCCTTCTGAGTTACATTTAAGCTGAAGGCTATTTAGTACTGTCATTTCCTTTTTCATGCATCTACAGTCGAAGAGTATAGTGGTAAACACTAGGAAGCTTAAATTTCATACATACCTCCCTCTAGCTGCTATTTAAAAAAATACTTCCTGAATCTAACAGGAGCTTAATTTTTAAAGTAGTACGATGAGAAAACGCTTTGCTTGTCTTCAACATTTTAATGGCAAAATTCATTAATAGACACATATTGCATGCCCTGGGTGTCACAGACAGTATGCTACAAGAGATTAATGTAACAATCCTTCCCACTTCTAGATACATTAATAACAATTTAAAGCAAGATCAAAACATTTACAAGCCAGCCTCTCCATCGACATACTTGAAATAAGTACAGAAATATTTCTAAAAGTTGTACAAGTTTGTCTGTGAGATGCCACAGCTTGGTCTTCAGAGAGAACACCAGGCCGTGTACCTTCTCTGTAGCTACTGTTGTTTGAAGACTATCTCAAGTCCTAATCATTCCCTCCCATACTGCCTGTTGTTTGTTTTTGTTGTTTTTTTTTTTTTTTCTTTTGATTCATTTTTTTTTTCTTTAGTTGTTTGTTTTGGTATTTGTTTGTTTGTTTGTTTTGTCATCTGCCTTTCTCTTATCCTACTGTAACTGGTTAGACTTTTTTATTTATTTGTTTGATTAAAAAAAAAAAAAAAAAAAAAAAAAAAAAAAAAAGTGAACCCAAGTTGCATACCATATCCCTGCCTTCAGCTCCGGGACAGCTTTGGATGGTGATGATAGGAGGGGCTTTTCTTGTATGCTCATACAAGAGCATACTGCTGATAGCTGCAGGTGTTGTTATTCAGCTACTTAATTTTAGGTTGCCCTGGATCCTGCAAATGCCCTGTGAATTGGAGGTTTAGACAGCTGAGTTACCCAAATTTACCCTGCAATTAACAAATGAGAAAGTGGAGGTCTAATTAATGCTAGGATAGTCAGTTGGTCTTATGCATGTTCATTAGCAAACTCTCTCTGTTCAGGACCTCACGTAGCATGTTGTAAAACCTGCAGCACTGTACTCCAACAGGAAAGAAAGCAAAACAAAACAAAACACAAGAAAATCCACCCATGCAGGCATTTTTGTTTTTCCCATAGAGCTACACAGTGGTAGCTAAAAGCACTGATGTGTGTGCATGACTAACATTGCAGAGAAGCAAAATGGTGATTGAAAGAACTGGCACCAGTTAATGCCACTTGGTTAGCCTCTCAGAGCAGGTGTGATACTGCACAAACATCAGACCTGCTTGCTGTAGCTTCGGAGGAAGAATAACACCAGAAGGGGCTGCTGCTTAGTTCACACACACAGACAGAATCCCTGTGACCTGCCTTAACTTTACAAATGCAGTTTAACTTTTCACTACCATTTTATGTGCTATAGAAGCTAACAAAAATGTAGATATGCTGGCTTCAGACACCCAAAACCCCTTTTCCTAGAAAAGATCACTTGAACTACTGCCCGTTGCAGCGATACCACCAGTATGCCAAACGCACCCTGGATCTTCTTAGAGAAGCCCCAGTCCAGCAGGCAGCATCTCAGTTGTTCTGAGCTGATTTATCTGATCAGGTGCCAAAAAGGTGAATATCAGACCTAGGCTTCTTTCCCAGCTAACTGGGATGACAGCATTGCTCATTCCTCTAGCCAAAACACTGAGGCATCACTGGGGAAACACGCATTCAGAGCATGCAAGTCCCAGAGCATGGGAAGGATGTCTTCATAGCTGGAAATGACCAAGTCCTAATGAGGAGCAGAACAATTCCCAGGGAATACATATATTGGCAGGATCAGAAAGCCAAATTAATGTTGCAGGATGTAAGGATAGCTGTAGCTATCCCTTAGTCCCTGGGTGATTTATCAGTCAGAATATGACAAAGCCCTGTGCTAGGATTCTGCCACATTCCCATGGAATCACAGGCTGTATTTCAATGAAGGGGTGAAAATAAAACAAGTGAATTTATGGCATATATGACTTGAGTATCTTAATTGTCTGTTATTTTTTGATTACACAAAACTAAAAGGGAAAACATCAGTGCCCTCGTGTGCCTCTGTTCTGGAGTTCTATCACAGCCCCCCTCCTGGGCAATTACCACACTTTCAGGAATTGCCTGGTTTACAGGAATAGAGAGCACTCCTTTAGTACTGGAAGTGCAAAGAGTTGGGAGGTAATTGTAATACCTAGTCATCTATTGCTTCTACTTTGAATGTTCTTTAATGCAACAATTGGGAGAAACTAGGCAAACACATGGTGGTTTCGTTTGTTTTTAATACACATCTCTCTGAAACTAAAGGAATCTTTTAGTGACAGAGTGTGAGAGAAGAAGGTGAACATCTTCCTGAGCACTGCCAATCATCGGAAGTAAAGAAACAGGGAGAAAAATTGAGCAATCGAGAGGTGTCACAAGTAAAGGCAATGAAAGAGCCAAGCTCCTCACCAGCACAGACCCTTTGGATGACTGCTGCTCCAAGATCAGCAGCCAGCAATGGGAGTATTGGCAAGGGGGGTAGAAGAAATGAAGTATCAGTGTCTGAAGCAAGGAAGGACCTTTGATGAAACAGGTATATTCTACATAAAGTCTGAAAATATTTTAAATGATCAAGACTGCCAAAAATCAGTGGCCTTAACCAGGGTTAAAAAAATCCCAGGAAAGCTAAGTGAATATAGAAAGGCTTTGTCCTCCTGTTCACCTACATAATACAGCTACATTGTAATGAATAGGTCTCTTCCAACCTAGAAATTCTGTGATTCTGTGTGATTCTGTGAATAGTTAAAAAGGATTAAAAAGGCATCTGTCTTCTCCAAAGACTAAGATAGCTGAAAGGCGATGTTGAAGCTTGCCTCTCTACATGTCAGCTTTCCACACAACATATGCAAACCATCCCTGTAGCAACAGGACTCATGAAAGCTGAATGTCAGTCTCCCAGCTAAAAACAAACCTTGCTGGGAAATTAGCTACGAGGGACACCACAGTTGCTACCACTGTCTTTATCATGTGCCACTCTATTAATTCATTAGAGGAGAGCTGCCATACTGAAGCAGAGTAATGTTAGAAGTGCATATTTGTATATATCTGCAATGAAAACAAACACATACGTTAAAACCTTTTGTTTTAATAGACCCAGACAACTGATAGCTTGGAAGATGCCATCCGACAGCACTTTTTCTTTAGAGCTGACCCTTTCAAATCCTAGTGAAATATCATCTTGCATGTACAGGGCAGGGACAGCACAGGCAGCAATACTTCAGCCTTCCAAATACCAGCCGATGTTAAGATATAAAGAAATTACTTAAAATATTTCTCAGAAATCTCTCTTCTTAACCTCCCCAACAGAAAAAGACAGAACATCTCCTGAGCTGAAATGCCTGCTGTGCAAGTTAAGCCATCGAAGCTGGACATATTTACATCCTATTTGACAGCAAAGCTGGGAGCCTTGTGGAGATGCTGTGGACTGCACCGACACAGTACTAGTCTCTAGGTATTATGGTGAGAGCTTAGTGACAGCACAAATCAGAGTGAAACAATAACCCATCCTTCTGATCTTTGGAAAAGATCATTTTTCATTTCTGAAAAAAGATCAGTTTTAATTTTTGCAATCCTATTTAGAATTGCAAAGAAAATAATAGCAAACTATTCAGACATGCTGTGCTGAATTTTAGCTTTCCACCTGAGGAACAAACCAAACATTCTCCTGCATCCCTTTATTTCTGTAAGCTTATAAACCACCCAATTCTCATCTGGGAGATTCCCAGCAAACATGCAAATTGTTCCATAAGGACTCCGCTATTTTCCTTGATGGCAACTAAAAATTTATCAGGAGTATATGATGCATTACAAACATGCTAACTGTAAGCAGCCTTCTGGATTCTTAACAGAGTTTACTAAAAAAAAAAAAAAGTAAAAAAAATAAAAATAACAACAACAACAAAAAGAAACCACTCTCAGATCTGTAAGCCAGCCAAGAGTGACTGTGCAGCATGCTGCTAACAGAACGATAATGTCACTTGACGCCAGGCATTCTCGTCTATTCTAATGCTACTCCATTTCATGCTTTTTGAGTTTGGTACACAATGTTCCTTTTGGTAAAATTAATTGCACTGTTCCTCTAAACGTTAAAAATATGGTGAATGCTACTGTGCAATTTATTGGAAAATACAATACAATAAAATTGTCTACTATTTTTATATTTAAATGACATGTAACATTGAATTTAACCATTCACTTGTTAAACAAACAATTTCAAGAATTGCCTTTATATTATAAGTTTGGGCTTTTAAATTTGTTCTACATTTAGCTATTGCTAGGTATAAGAATATGCCGGAAATCTGGACTTTTTCCTTTGTTAAGTTAGATCAGATGATAGAAAAATTTGTTTTCTTTTCTTTTATGAAATTGAAGGGCTATTTTCACTTTCTCGCATGAGAGGAAGATCCTCTTTTTTTTTTTTTTTTTTTTTTTTTTTTAATCATACACCAATTTCATGTTGGTTAAAGCCAAATAAAGCCTACAAATTTGAATTAAAATATCACCAAGCTTCAGGCTTCACCACCTTTTCCTTCTTATAAGAACAATATTCATTCTTAACAGCTAGACTTAACCCAATTTATTCTTTTGCTTACAGTTGTGGGTTAGCTTATGCAGTTTGTATCTAATGCGAAATATTTAAGCATACATGTAACAAACTTAAAATACTATATACTCCTAAGATACAGCATCACAACTAAGAACATAAATACGCATAATCATTTAGTACATCTGTATTTACTATCTAAGCTAAAGACATATGACTTGCAGTGTTGCTGTGATGTTATCATGTTCAAACACATGCCTACACATCGCAAATGACCCTGTCTTTCTGCCAGTGTTTTTTTTTTTCCAGTTCTCAGGAACTCAGCCAGTTGGTCTGGATAAGTTGCTTTCTAGTCCATTCTTAAAATATGGATATCCAATTAAATAATAGGGAGTTAAAAAAAAAAATCAGCATCAAGGAATTAAAAAAACAAACAAACAAACAAACAAAAACATTAAAGATAAAGGATAAATTGGATGTAGCTAGTTAGTGAGTTTGAAGCAAGTCAGCTTTTTTTAAAGTAAACATGATGTCCTTGCAAAAGATGTAAAAAATGCAAGGAGGCAGAAAGGGAAAGAAATGGCCACCTATTAGCCAATGAACAGTAGAAATAAATGCAATGGCAACTCTGCTGTTACAGATGGTGGAAGGATTTTCTCAGTGTTACATCCTCCACTTTGTGTAAAAGTCAGAAGTAAATATTTCAAGGACCCTACACAGCATTCACATTTCTTGTTTAGCCCACTCACTTTTCATCCTAGCCTCTGTTTTAGAGAAAAATGATGCATACACAAAGACTGCAATTAACTGTAGGTCTATGTTGCCTTCATTTCATCAATCAAACAAACAAACAAAAATCACACTTATCAGAGCTGTGTAAAATATTTATCTCCAACCTAATGACTTATAAACTGACCCTTTTAAAAGTTACTGTTGACCCCCCCCCTTTTTTTTTTCCTCCACAGAAAATAAATAAATAGATGTGAGAAGCATTCTGTAACTAACAACAGATCAGCAGATTTCCACCCTGTTCATGGGGTTTGGGATGGGGGTGGTCTAGGGGCTGGGATGGTTTTGCAGGAGCCAAGGTACCAGGCTGAGGAAAGGTAATGGAAGCTGTGGAATGCTCTTTTCATAGGACACCTCTGCATGGCAGAGAAAAACTACAGGGCTCTTTCCTATTTTCCATATTGTTTCCATTCCTGCCTTTTACTTGTACAAGTGACAGCATACACAGGATCACTCTGTGTTGGACTTTTCATAAATATCCAAGATATATCCAAGATATTGAAGAAGCTTTTCTTTCAATGTACTATATCATGGCACATGAGACCATAATCACAGTCATCAGAGAAAGATGTGAGCTTTCTCCAGAGCTGCATCCAGCAAGGCGCTCTTTGGGAAAAGAAGCGCTTGCACTGCCATGTAAGCCCTCTCCCAGTGTAACCCACCACTCAATCTCAGTTTAATATAAAAAAAAAATAAACAGTTCTGCCTCTTCTAGCAAATATAAATGTCTGTTTAGAGGAAGTGGCTTCCATGCATAATGTCAGGAAGCATCAAAAGGAATAAAGGGACCAGAGCAGACCAAACATCTAGCTCTGTCTTGCTGAGAGTTATATATACTTCAGAGAGGGGTATGACTTAACAAGGCCAGTCAGGGGAGCAACAGAAGGCAACACAGGGTAGGTCAGGACTCAGGTTAGGCTTTTCAGCATGTGGCCTAAAGACTTCTCTGAGCATCTCTGGCAGCCTCTAGAAAGCAGTTCCTACTAACCCTGTTCAATAGGCAAAATACTAAAACTGAGTAAATGAAACAATTATGGGAGTTTTAATTCTTTATCCTGACCTTGTGCAAGGTGTAACTTGGGAGTTACAGCTTCCACCTTGCACAGTGCTCTCTCTTCCCTCTCCACACCATTTTTAAAGTACAGATGCTCTCCCAGCAGTATGTTGTTCTGCTGCCAGCCCGTTTGTCTTTCTTTCACTGTCACCAACTGTAATCTTATGGGGGTAGCTTTTCCTGCTGCTAACAAGATGTGTTTCACAAATCCACAATAAAAGCACTGTAACAAGTCAGCTGGCATGCATGGGAAAAATTGTGTTTGCTAGAGTATAAGCAGAAAGGTGGAAGATGGACTTAATTTAGGTTAGCCTCCCTTTGGAAACACACTATTCCAATTTCAGGAAGAAACAGTCATTTTCACAATTTGTTTTACAGGAAACACTAAAAGTGTCTTGAAAAGATTTTGGTCTTGTCTCCTTTTCTGGATTTTTCTAGTGAAATATTTTGAAAATATCTGCCTTCTGACACTCATTAAAAAATACCTTCAGCCAGTGACGAACTCCAAGAAAAGGCTCATGCATTCTTGTCTCTATTTTGTCCCTTTGGCACCCCTTTTCTTTCTTTGGCAGCAATGGGCAGTAAATGGGCTAGGGAGGTGATCGTCCCCCTGTACTCGGCTCTGGTGAGGCCGCACCTCAAGTACTGTGTTCAGTTTTGGGCCCCTCGCTACAAGAAGGACATCGAGGTGCTTGAGCGGGTGCAGAGAAGGGCGACGAAGCTGGTGAGGGGCCTGGAGAACAAGTCCTACGAGGAGCAGCTGAGGGAGCTGGGCTTGTTCAGCCTGGAGAAGAGGAGGCTCAGGGGCGACCTTATTGCTCTTTACAGGTACCTCAAAGGAGGCTGTAGTGAGGTGGGGGTTGGCCTGTTCTCCCACATGCCTGGTGACAGGACGAGGGGGAATGGGCTGAAGTTGCGCCAGGGGAGTTTTAGGTTAGATGTTAGGAAGAACTTCTTCACTGAAAGGGTTGTGAGGCATTGGAACAGGCTGCCCAGGGAAGTGGTGGAGTCACCATCCCTGGAAGTCTTCAAAAGATGTTTAGATGTAGAGCTTAGGGATATGGTTTAGTGGGGACTGTTAGCGTTAGGTCAGAGGTTGGACTCGATGATCTTGAGGTCTCTTCCAACCTAGAAATTCTGTGATTCTGTGATAAAGGCCAGGCTAGCCAGGTGTTCAGCTTTGCAGACAATAAGGGTCTGCAGTGGGCAGGGCATAAATGCTGCTTCACGTCACCATGCAACCAGATGGATCTCTAAGCTGGCTGTGGCCAGCTTTATCACAATAATTTGGAACACTTAGAAGTCACCTACAAAGCCCCAGATCAGCATAGGAAATAGGTGACATTGCAAAAGGTTCATATTTTCAGATAATTTTATCTTTCAGAAAATTTAACATCTGCTCGTAGTAAGAGAGATGGCCTCATTTCACTTATATTGCCCTCTTCTACAAATAAATGGTCACAAGTTTAAAACACCCCAGATTCCTGTTAAATGGGAGTTACTTTTCTAAGCATTCAAGCTACTCTTGAAAATGAGAAGATTGACATATTCCCACCTAAGGCGTTAACACCAGATTAACCTCCAGCTAGAGTATTTTTAAATTACTCAGTTTATTGAATGTAAATTTAAAAGAACCACAGTGTTCATATTTATTCAATACAAATAATATTTTGAAACATGTATGTTGGGATTATGTTAACTCTTCAAACCATATTGTGACAGTTTCCTTATTAGCATATTTAAGTGAAGCATTATTACCTTTCATCAGAAGATCCTTTCCCATGACACTATTTCCAATATGATATAAAGTTTGTCATTCATAAATATTCATACACCTAGAAAAACACTGCAAGACCAAAGCCAAAAGAAAACAAAACTGAAAAAAAAAATTCATTAAAATTCCTCTTAGTAAGAGAACAAGAGGATAAACAGAGGTAGTTCTGGAACAATATTAGTTTAAGCACGTGATAATTAACAATACAATGCCTGTGATTTCATGTTCTACAATCATTTACTGTTGTTAGAGAAGTAATTGAAGAAGCTTTGTTAACATTATTGCAGACAGACATGCAGTGCTATAGATGAACATTTGTTTACTGCCTGAGATAAGTCAACCTATAAGGTAACACTCAGGGTTGCTGAAAGCTGTCTGGGACCCAGCCATGAAGCAAAAACAACTTACACATATATATATGCAACCATTTTTTTAGCACCCCTACCATTATCAGATCCCCTAACTGGCTCCATTACTCTTGATGGCACTTAATGTCCTTGAATATAACTTTCTGCAGATAATAGCAGTTCCTTTCAGATTCCCTAATACAGACTTCTCTCAATATTAAGAACTTGAGCTAGTAGACACACTCCTTGCACTTTCTAATGCTATGTTCTGACTATCATCAGTAGTGATAAAGCACCCAGAAATACCTGTATACAGTTATTTTATCTAAAACATGGGACCCAGGCATCTCTTCACAGTCTTTTGGAAACACCATCTTTCTGAACAAATTCTGACAGCCCCTGATACTGATAGTCCCCATTTCAGTCTTTGGGAGAAGCAGAGGTGTTGTTCCCGGTTTTGAGTATGAGTTAGATTGTTCTATTAGGTTGCTGATACTATGGTGACAGTTGTGACAAGATAGGACATTTCCCCTCATTTTTAATCCTCAGCTTGTTGCACGCAACACACTGGCACTATTGCTTTCATACAGGCAGGATGGCCTTTGTAGGTGAGGTTCCATAAATTACACTATTCAAATAACTTCATCTTTACAATATACACTGATAAATTTAACTAGTCTTAAGATTGAACAGCGCTGTCTGTCTCCCAATTTGCCTTATTATCTCTTTCTACTTCATTTCTACATGTGCATGTGACACTGTATTTTAATTGTCTTATAATATAAATATCAGGAGGGAAGAGGTCTGTTGCATATATCAGTTAAATGAGATCCATGAGACAAGTCCAGTGACAGCACATTTAATTAAACACAGAACTTCTTCGTAAGACTTAGATTTCTCAGTTTCATCCCTTTTGGAAAAATTCACTTACTATCTCCATATCTGATGTGTGCATTTTTTCCAGCTATATTTTGAGTTTTCTTGATGACAGTGCAACAGACACCAGTGGTACTACACAGATTTATTTAAAGCCTAACTGAATGATAGGAGCAAAGAGTATTCCCTAAAATTAGAGTGGCTGTTTCCATGGAGACATGAGAGTGCAAACAGAATTGTAATATCTTTACTTCATAAGTCAAAAGAAAGGACATTTTTGTATATTTTGTGAACCAAGGGACAGGGTCTAGCAGTTTTCTATTTATGGAATTTCACCTTTGGGCTTGTCTCTGAACCTTATTTTGTTCAGACAGATATAAGATGCTGGTTTGAGAACAGAGGGAAGGCAAAACAAATGTATATTTGTTAATATACAAAGTAGAGGGTACCACTATTGATGCATAGGTTGTTTTTCCAAATAATACAAATCAGAGTTAGAGTATAGAAACATGGTTTGAAGATGGTTAGGCTAATGTTCAAATAGAATTTAATGTTCAGCTACAGGAAAAACACCAACCCACCCACTGGTCCTTAGTTCAAGATTGCTAGTGATGGAAGATCAACCTCAACCCACACATTGTTCCAGTTATACATTATCTTCTCTATTAAAGGACAAAAGAAAAAAAGAAAAAAAAGAAAAAAAAAAAAAAAGACTGTTAGGAAAAAGTTTACATGTGATTTGCTAAACTAAATATTCAATTTCCTGAAACCACCCTTAAGACCTATTTTTTAATCCTCATTAAAGGAACACTTCCTATTAAGATTCTCCTGAAATTATTGCCCCAGGATTTGACATGGTGCAAGGATACCATGGCTAAACATGAGGGCCAACCTCTGCTGGAAATGCCCTCGGTTTCTACAACTAATGACCTTATTAGTCCTTCTCATCACTGCAGCCTACTAAGAACTTTTCAGTCCTTAAAATATGACTTCACATTGTCTGATTTCTCACTTGCCTGTTGCATGCAAGCTTTAACAGCTATTTTCTATTAACCCCTTCAAAATAACACCTATGACAAATATCTCTGACTGAAAGAACCAACAAGGTACCTCCCTGAAAGTTACTGTTACTTGACGGACAGCTTAAAATCACTTCATTACGTACCAGGTGGATTTTATATAATTCTAATATCATAGTTAAAATTCTGACCAGTATCAGGTCAGATTTTCTATAAAAATATCAACAGTATTGCCTTCATTGGCCAAACTTGTAACTTTACTAAAAAAGACAGATCCTTTCAACTAACTAGTTTCTAGTTGTTTAGCAACATAAATTGTTTCTTCTTTTACTGTGATCTTCTTTTAATACTTTATTATTGAATCTTGCACCAGCTATTCAAAAACTGTGTCAAGAAATGATGACTGTTCCTCTCTATCTTTAACCACCACACAAAAAGCGTAGCTTTAGCTTTCCTCACTTTTAGGCAATTCTTTCAGTGTTCCAAAATGAGCTAAACTAATCAAGACTCAGTAGGCTTCATAGTTCCTCAGGCAGCCCTCAAAAACTTTTTGATGCAAGTTTTTTACTGAACTCTTAACTCATTATACAATGTGAATTCTTGTACTTTTAGGATCTATATTGATAGAATACCTTTTATGTTTGTTTGTTTAGCCCCAGACAAGGAAAAAAAAAAATCAACACACCTTCCTTTACAACAAGCTGAAAGCACAGCTAGAATTATTTTTGTTCCCATATTCTTACATTCCCTATCATCTACTGTTTGGCCATGTGTTTCTTCTTATGTCTTTTGGCATATCTAATCAATCATCTACATTTCTGAGATTCTAATTTTAGTTTTGATTGCTTGCTTTCTTCTTTCCATTTATCTTATATTCTTATATATTTTTATAGCTGCCTTTACTCTTTCCTTAAGTGAAATTGCACAGTTGCAAGCTAGTGGCTTATGGAACATCTAATAAAATATTCTGATTTCTCAATTTGATTTCACATCTGGTTCATTTTTTTTTCCAGAAAATTCACTTCTATCTCTCTGAAAATATTATTGTTGTGTATCCTTCTGTGATGTGTATATATGCACTGTAACTCATGGGAACTACTGGTTTTGGAATTCTGTGCACAGAAAGAATAAATTCATAATTATCTGTCCTTTTCAAAGATGAGGCATAAATATCATTTTTCCTACATTTGAGGCAATCCATGGCATGTATTGCAAGGATACCATAATTTCAGCACATAAGAATTCTATCACCCTTCTCTCATTTGACATACCCTAGATGACAGCTTTTTATTCTTCAGCACATATTACAAAGGCACTTGATAAGCCTGTTATTCGAACTTCACGTGTGATTTGATAACCTGTAACAGTATCAAAGTTCACGTTGGTCAATTCGGATATCAAGTCACAGGCATTCAAGATTCGATGACTTGGATAAAGTAGATTTAACATTTATCCAAGCACCATTCCCTCCACCCCATTCCCCAGCACCTACATCCTCTAAGGCTATAACCACTTAATATTTCAGTCATACTATCTCCATCAGGTATCAGTAATAAGAAAAGTAAAACTTTTGCTGATACATAATGCTGGTTTTTCTCAGCATCACTATACATGCAAAAGAAAGCTTTTCTCTTGGGGGAGTTTCTCAACCTTAATTAGGAGAAGAGAAAAAAAAAAGGAAAAGAAAATAAAAAGGGGGGAAAGGGAAGGGAAGGGGAGGGGAGGGGAGGGGAGGGGAGGGGAGGGGAGGGGAGGGGAGGGAACTTCTTTTGAACACTTAAAAATGAGATCATACGCAGGTCTTGGAAGGGTAAAATTGACCTATTGACAGAATACAGACTGCAATTCCCAGCCCAGAAAGAATAGCCGCTATTACCTTAACTCATTAAAGAAAAGAAATGTGGCCTGGACAATAGCAATTTTCCTACTTCAACTAAGGCTGTCCCGAGTAAAGGGGCTCTGAATAATGCCTATTTGGATTCATCTCCCTTATCCCTAGGACCCAACATCAGCACAGAAACAGACTAAAGGGAAGCACCAACATCAGGAATTCCTGATAGCTTTGCTTTCACTGTATCTGGATTTTCCACAGGGAAGAACACTCCTGATTGGGCAGCTACTAAATATTTTACTTTCAAATTCTAGAGAAGTCTGAAATGAAAGACACTAGCTTTATTTTAACACAGAAAAGTGGCATTAACTTGATTGTAGCATTGGAAGGATACTAACAAAAGATAAAAAGAAAAAAGCAAAATCCATGAAAATACTCTCAGCTCATTTCCCATACAGTATGACTGTAAACTTATGCATGATTTCTTACCAACTCATAAAATACATAATGGAAAAATATTTTCTGTATAACATTTTTATTTTATCAGTATCCACATTACATAGTTCATTCTCTGCTACAGCTACTCATCTGTCAACACTACACAAGACTTTCTGGACTGTGCAGAGTCCATCTATCTTTTGTTAGTTTTAGAAGTTCAACTTATTACACCAGAGTATATCCAGAGAAGTATAGAACAACAAATTGATTCTGTTGCTGAATCTCAAAAGCACTTCAGCTCAAATTGCCTAAGAATGTTTGTCATGCTTTGAAAATTGACTGCAATGACAAAGCACTGGAGTAACGAAGAACAAGAGTTTAGGTTAAAAAAAAAAAAAAAAAAAAAAAAAGATGGAAAGACAAAGACCAACTAAATAACCAGAGTAAGATACCATACAGCTGTAATACTCAATAGTCTATTGCACTTCACATCTTCACTAAAGGTTACCAACATAAATTTTCACAGTACTCCTGCCTGATAGTAATGCAGTTGTGGTAATTTATAGAAAGAACTAGGAAGCAGAGGAATCACGTGATTTTTGAAGATCGTACAAAAATAGAGCAGCAGAGCCAGTATTAGGACAGGCATATACTTACCACACTGGTGTAATAGCAGTGATTTTCAATTCTCCTACTTGAAAGGGGATGGAAGAAAGCCAGCTGGTAGCTAACATTTGCTAGCTAACTACAGGGGACAGGGAGGTTGGAAACCAGCACCTTGGAACCTTCAGTAGACAGCAACATTAGAAACAAGTTACTCTAAAATCCCCTTGTGCCTTCTTTCACGATCTATTCTTATTTCCAATTTGGCAAAGTTCAACTGGCCCATGGCCCACATTTTTGTCTGTTTTCAGCAGGTCTGATAATGCTGCTAACACAAGCTCCAGCCTGTCCTGTCATGGCTGCTTCTGTGATGGGACATGCTCTGGACCTGGGCTCCTCTCCCTTGCATGTCAAAGAGGTTTTCAGAAGCATCTGGTGGTCTGTGGTACACACACAGTCCAGAATTAGCAGTACAAAACATGTTCTGTGTGCATAAAGCACAGCATATATATAAGAGATGAAGTAGACATAGGTCACCAGCAAAGAGTGGTAAACTGGAATGGAGCAGTCAATACAGGGTAGTGGTTTCGGTGGACACGAACGCTTCCAGCAATCCCCAGCTAATTTCAGCCTTCCTTTTTCAGAACAACTCTGAAAGCTACTATACGAATTTTGAGGGAAGACATCTGAACTCAGAAAACCAGCAACGTTCAGGAACAGAATGCATTATTGAAATAATTGTTCTGAATGTTTAAGTTACTAGCAAGCTGTCAAACACCTGTTATTTTGGATGTACGTGCATGCATACACACATACACAAGTTCTACTCCCACCTTTTTCTCTCTCACAGAACTTATAAATTCTTTCTCTGAACTAAAAGGGAAGCACACCATCTTGTCACTGGCTTCCCACTACATTCTGTTCAACCCTTTTCCACCTCAACTGAAACCTGCTTCCAACAATGCATTTCTGTGTTACATGGAATATATTTATTCCAGGGTGCATTTGGAATCAAGATGGTTTTATAACAAAAGGCATATACTGTAAGATAAAAAGCAGCCAGGTTTTTAAGAGTCCCTACATTGCATCAACTAGGTTTTCTGTTTTTCAAAGCATAAATACTCAATGTTCCATCACTCTAAGAGTGGCCTGATCGATGCAATGGACTTTCTCACAGAATTCTTCAAATATATAATGCTTGAATACTGAATGCTGACAGAAAGCACAGCATAGGGAAAAGCAATGTCAGAGAGACCATATGAATAAGGGGGGTTGTACTGGTGAACAGATGTAACAATTCATAACGAAATACTTCTAGCCGTGCAAAAAAATATTGGGGTTGCAAGGCTTCTACTGGGATTTCCATGTGTATGAGCTTGTGGTGCTTTATATGCTTTCCAGATAAATCAGCTTGTCCCTCCAGACGTCAGTATCCTTCATGCAGAGAGGTCAATTGCACTGAATCCTGGGCTGATAGACTGGCATAAATTTGTTGAAGTCACCTGAAACACTGCAGCTACTTAAGGTTGCCATAGAGTTATTTCAACCTGATTAAGTTACATACAGTTTTATTTACTTTGAAAAGCGAAATTCTTAGTCTGCTTTATTATTTGTTTATTCTTAACTGGGGAGATAAATTCTTCTGTAAATTAATTCATAAATATATTGGCAGCTAGTGGTACTAATACAAGAATTTGTACAGTAGCTTCTCCCTATAAAACCCCATCTGCTGTGACATTTTCATTTTAAGTCTGTCATTAAACTTTAAAGCTGTATAAACAAAACCTGTACGTTTAATTCCTTTCCATACTTCCCTGTAGAGTATCCAAATAGACCAATAAATTAACACCTTTTGAATGAGCACTTTAGGGCCTACTTTCTGTTAGGATTGATTTTTCTCATTCCCATTATCACTGTCTTAGTACTTCATGGGTTTTCAATGTTATTTTCACTAGCAAAGATTATGCTCTGTGACACAGATGAGGAAAGGAACCAAAAAGAAAAAAATAACTGTGAAACTAAAGCTGTGAAAAGAAAAATTTAACATAGATCTACTAATATCAGAGTGAGAATACTGAAATGCAAAGCAGGTGCCCACTGCTTTTCCATGCAATGTACAACAGCAAGGAATGTAAGAGTTGGAGACGTTTAACTGAGACAGTCTTCAGAGAAAGCCACAATTCAGGATACAAGATTACAGGACACAAGATTAGAGATCTTTCACAAGACACAGGATGGGGCCTTGGACATAGTTTCCTTGTGTGTATCTAAGAATCTAATGTCACAGCAAAATTGCAATACTACCTGTAATGGGGCTTTAAATACCTTCCTCTCAATATCTGGTATTTATAATTTTACTTAGCAATACACAGCATTTTTGTATGTGGTCAAACACACTTCTGTGACCATCCTGCATGCTCCTAGAAGACTAAAAATATCATAAAATATTTTTTAGTCTCACACAGCACAAGTAGGATAAGAAATGTGACCTGAGCAAATATTCAATGCTTGAATTTAGAGAGGGAGAGAGATTTCTAATGACTCCATAAAGGTTTGCACATCTGTTAATACATAAATACAACTAAAAGATGAAGATTACTGTTATCTGTAACAAATGATTAATAGACTTTAAATTACAGGTTTAGGCCATGAAGTCTTACAATTCCCTAGCTTTTTGTCACTAGTAAGCTTGCTGGCAAAGGCTATTAAGTCAAGAAGCATGGTACAGAGCCTGCAAACATCCCTCCTACTTCAGGGCTCCCAGATAATGGGATCAGGCAGCGCTGGAATTAGAAATGACGCAGGGATGCTCTTTTACAAATGTAGATGTGAATTTGCCATTCCGTTTTGTGGTCTGCAGGGAACCAGGGGAACCGAATGTGACAGAGCACTGCAGAAGGGTAATTTTACTTCACAGTATTTTAAAGGAAGAGAAGCGGATAATGCTGAGGCTTTACAAATGTAGACACATTTTTCCACAAATAAGCTCTATGTAATAAGTAGTCAAATGTACTTAGACTTCATTTCAGGATGGGAGAAGCAGAATGAAGCATGTAGTACAGAAATACACTCCTACCCATTCTTCTTCAACAGAATGAAATACCTTTGCACATGTCTTAGTCTTCAACATTGACCTTACCATTAATATACCTAATTATATACCTAATACAGCAGATTTCTCCTAGCAGTTCAGGTTTGCCGCATCTTGCAGAACACCAGCCCTTCCACCTACACATTCTGACATTTTGAGAAAATGAAATGACAGTCTTACATTAGTAGGAAGGTTAGTAGGCAGCTGTCTATATTAAAATTGGCTGTAAAACCAGACCTCCACTTGGCACATTTGTGACATTTGTATTTCATTTGCATCAAAACAAAACTACTCTTCCACATTTCTTTCCCCCAAAGATCAGAGAAAACACAGATCTCAGAATAATTAAAGGATTCCAGCACTTTTCAGGGATATGGAAAATGGTTTTGAATTCAAAATGCAAAGTGAAAACTGCAAATTTTAGGGCAATATAGAGACTATTCAGGGATCAGGAAGAGGGAGAAATGGGTAGGAGTTCCACATTAAAAGATGCTTTTGATAAAAGCTTAGCCAAAACAGACCAATTGCCACACAAAGATTTGTTTATTTGAATTTGTCTGTATGTGAATGGAGGGGAAAAATGCTGAAAACTCACAAAGCCACTGCCCGCCTTACAGCAGTAATCCTGAAAGGATCATGGATTTTCTTTTACTAGCATTGTATACTGTGGGAAAAGAGAATTAAAGGTAAAGCATAAACTCAGATGCCAATAATTTTGAATTTATTACAACTTGGCTATTAAATGCAAGATCCTGTGATTTTGTACAGGGACAGTTTCCTGGGGATAGGCTGCTTCAAAAAGAAAGGCATATTTTATGTTCTCCCTGAGGGAGCTTCCTTGGGTTTGGGTTCTTTGTTTGTTGTTTTTTTAATATAGAAGTAATACCAACTGCAAGCCTAATCTTCCTTGTGTATTAAAACCAGGGATTTGAGAGGCTATTATCAGACAGAGATATTATCAGTCTAACTTGAAAGAGAAAGTTACAGTGATAAGAGGGAATAAATTAGAAAACAAAAACTTTTCTCTCAGGATGTTTTGCAGACATAAATGCCTGTCACCTATAACAGTTTCTGAGGTGAATTTAGCATAACCTCATTAGCAATGAGATTTAAATTTGCTGTCTTATGTCTGTGGTTTCCAGGAGGCAAAAGTAAGGAGTTAAATTTCAGGAAGATGGAAGTGGAAACTGCTATATTCCATCACGTAAATATTCACAAACAGCCAGGAATATGCCACCCAAGGTTAGAATAATTATGCTCCAATATTTCTGACCCGCAGAAACCCTTTAACAACATCTATGTACACTGCAGAAGCAGCAACTAAATCATGCCAGGAAGATGGCTCTCTACCTTCCTTATGTGCAAGAGAAAAACTGCATAATTCACCAGCTAGTTGTTCTGCTGTTTACAATTCAAGCAATGCAATATGACAAGCAAATTAATTAAGCTGGCACTATATATGCCCATTCCCAGTGTTCATTTGCTGTGCACATTTCCCTTTACACTTCATGAGGTGCATGTCAGCCTTGCCCAGACAAAGTGAAAAATGGATTGGCAGGAAAATCCCATCCCACAGCCTTGCTGCAGGTAAGAAAGCAGATCAATCACCCAGAACCAATTTTCTTCCCTCCACCTCCTTGCTTGATTTTCTCCCACACCTGTAAACCTCAGCTATCATTCCCTGGAAAAATGCCTCAGTGTCCTCAAATCTGACTACATACAGTCAGGATAAAGCAGTCACGATACCACAGCCAGGAGCCCTCAGGCTCTCATTCTGCTGTACTGTCCTCCATCCCAAAACACTTTTTGTTTCTGGTCCAGCTTGCAGCACTGCTGTGACCTCACACAGAAAAGCCCCTAGGTCCCTAGCATGGCTTGTGACAAAAAGCTGTTGACCAGAGTCTCTGCAATTCAGTTAATCCCATCCCTGGCCTAAGAAGTCCCAGTGAGCTTGGGAATGCAGAAGAGTAAAGATGTCAGCACAGCATTTCTCCATGTTTAGTTTTAAGCTACCCTGCGGGCCTCAAGAAAACTATTCACGTGTTGAAGTGAAAAGGAGATTTAAATGTTTTCTTCAGCTAGAGCACAGCTCCCCAGTACATTACAACCAGCATTAAGAACCAGGCAGATTAGCATAGTCCAAATCCTCTAGAGCTGCGAGTTCCTGAAAGCATTGTGCTTTGTGTTGTTTTATCATTTTTAAAGCAAGGACAGAAGCCCTTAAGTGCCAGTTTACTCATCCCAGAGCTGGAGTTGCTTCATTTACTCTTTTACTGAATTATTTTGGAGCACTTTGTGACACTGATATTGTGATGCACAGGCTCACATCACCAAGCCTGGGTACCACTGTTAATTGACAGGACTCAAATACTTCAAAGCAATCAAAATGATGCCAGCAGAAGACCAAGCCAGAATTTCTGTACTGACCTCCTTGCATTTGCCAGAACCCCCCCAGAAAGGGCTGGGTTGGTATGTGCAAACAGGGCAGGACCCTCTGGGATTCATGTATTTGTTTGTGTGTGATGTTTACAAACAATATTATTTTCAAATCTTGTTGGAGGTACAAGCTAAAAATAAATTCTTAAATTAGTGTTATTAATTTGCACCATGCTTTCTGTTTCTCATTTTGGGCAATGTTGCCACACATTTTGGTCAGTGGACCAATCTGGCACTTGATCCACAAGACAGATGAAGAAGTTGTGGAAGATGCAGGGAGAGGAGCACCAAATGCTGGCATAGGCTCCCTTCTTTCTCCCTCAAAGCCCCTCCTCCCACAGCAGACTTCTCTTTACTACCAGAGGACTCCCTCTGTAGCAGAATTACAAATGAGAAAAGTTGGATGATGGAAAAAACAAGCCGCATCTTACAAACCATTTTTACATTATTTTCATCATGCATTTCCATCCCTCATACACCTGCTAACAAACTGTGTTAGTTGTGCCTTCACTAATAACCACATCGTACAACATCTTGCCTCATGGAGATCTGTGTGGAATTCATTACTGCTCTATAAAAGTAGCGGAGTTTAGTGAGCTCTCCTAATATATGCATTTCAAAATACTTTCAAGTTTTATCCAGTTGTTACTACATAAACCTTAATTTTGAACTGTTACGATAAATGGTTTTGGGGGTATTTTTTATTACACTTATTTTATATAAGTTTGACAAGTCAAATTGTCTTTTTTCCACTTGTCAATTTTTTTTTTTTTTCACAAGCCAATGCTTTCACTTTTGGTTCTCTATCAAAAATATTTTTAATGAGAGAATTTTCAGTCTAATAATTTCACATCTAACACCTTACCAAAAGGCAGAAGAAAATGGCAGTTAAACAATAACTCATGCACACAAAAGACCTATGATATTTTATTTCCTGATAATTTGCAATCAGCCACAGATAAAACATATGCCCAGCTTGCTCAAAGATTGTTCACCAACATAAAAAACATCCTGAAAACTCAGCTTCCTTCAGAAATCTAGGGAAGAAAAGAGTCTAAATTTTCCAAATGGAAAAGCATCACATCACCAGAGGGGCAAGAAGTTATAATTTCAAGCTTCTGAAAGGATACAGCAGAGAAGTAATTTTCTGGAATTCGCAGCTTGCAAAAGCTTCAATTACTTGTTGAGTCAATAGCATTTGTTTTAATTATCCCCCTTTGAGGTCCTGTTCCTAGTCCTACTGTGGTCAGTAACAGCACCACTAATGACCTCGGTGAGTATGGGTTCAGAGCTGAACTGCAGTTATAGTCAGAAAATAGTGCTTAATGCAGAACCACGTTAAATTACTTTATCAAGCTTATGTTTATTGCCTCTTGATGAATTTCATATCACACTTGCTGTATTTACATCTCAAGTATTCTTCTCACAGCTAGCTACAGGAGAAATAAAAGGCAGGAGTTCAAGAATGATGTTGCTCTTGAAAATAGAAGCATCCAAATTTAATAAGGAGACTGCAGTCAGCCCTTGCAGACAGTCATGGCTGTCAAAGCAATCCAGCAGCACAGCAGCGTGTGCTCAGGAGGATTCCCAACAAGGAATGCAGCAGCGTCTGCCTGCACTGGCTTCACCCACAGGACCAAGGGAACCCAGTGCTCAGTGGCAGAGCAGGCACAAAAGGAGGTCACTTCGCATAGCTCCCACTTTGCTTTAATCAAAATCTAACACCACTGAAGTTAGTGTCATGTTTAAAGCACAGCTTCCCACAGTTGCATTTAATTTTTGTTTAAAAGCTGGACTATCCACAAGTATCACACTGTGGTGCACCGAGGCAAATCTTTGCCAGAAGGCGCTCGCAGCCACAACACATTGCTCCTTCCAGACCCGTCTGGGAGCAAGCGTGTGCTGTAGACACGGTTTGCTAGAAAAAACAATTAACTACTTTGCATTAATAGTAGTATTATTTTAAGATTTAGATAGACCAATAGATAACTAAATTGATGTTACAAGTTCTTCCCCCCTTTGCCTGCAAGGTAACAGCATATGTAGGAACTGAAAAACCACAAGGGCTTAAAGCTAGCATAGAAAGTCTCTCTCATAACAGAGAGAGGCTTTCATCTCCTCTATTCAATGAGTAGATACCAGTGTGCTGCATCCATTGTGTGCTGCATCCATTGAAAAATATAAAGCTTTTCTGCTGAAATCTATGTTCCCTATACAGATAAGCCCACAGTTTGGTGGGGAGCAAAGTGCCTAGCCAGAAAACCACAGTCAAGATGAGACCTCTGACATTTTTAATGAGGGAAAGTTAGTGGCAGCACTCCATTCTCAGGTCACAAAATCATTTTAGAAATGTCTTATTTGGCTTGTGGCTAAAAAAGAAAAAAAAAAAAATCAAATTAAAATATGCCAAAGTTGTATGACCAATATGCACTCTTTTCTCAGTTTTCTCAGTCTTCGCCATTAGTGTTGAGCCCAAATTCTCCAGAATTTGGTTATATTTAGCATCAAAGCTGTTTTAGTAAATACTTGAGTCTGTGTTTGGACTACTTATTTTTACTTCATTATTCACATCATAGGATTGTTTCTTTGAAAACAATATTTATTTGTTCCCTTTTGCCAAAAGAATAAGGCAGTATTTCTATATTTCTATAGAATATTGGATTTTTTTGTTTTAATATATAACAACTGTAAGACCCCTTAATTCTCTTGGCCATTGTAGCAAATTGTTTTTTTTTTGTGTTGTTGTTGTTGTTGTTTTTGTTGTTTTTTTTGTTTGTTTGTTTTGTTTGTTTGTTTGTTTTTGTTTGTTTGTTTAAATAAAAAATTAAGGGATAAAAGGACACTGAGTACCAAATACAGACAATGAGAGATATCCAAGTGTCTGGGGAATATTGGCAACAGTCCTGTGAGGTGATAAGCATATTCAAATCCTTTCCATTGAGAGCTCTAAATGACTTAAAAGTGAATAGATTTACATAAATTACATTTTTTTTCCTCCTTTCCAGGCTTAAATTAACACAAACACACAATATACTCAACAGTATCATCTTTGAGCAGCTACTAGAATACTGTGACAGTGTTCAAGCAATAAAGTTAGGCAACAGAAATCATGACTCTTAATTCTATTGTCAGGGAAGAAGAAAAACAGTTTTGTTTAATGTAAAAAGGGCAATCTTTTCCATTTTTAAAAGAGGTGAGCTTACCAGAAAAATATGCTAGCTTTCTGGTATTGCAAAACCACAAACCCAAAACAAAATAATCCTCTTATAAATAAAATAATAATAATAAATAAATAAATAAATAAAAATGCAAACTTCATAAAAAGACTTTAAAGGCTTAAAAACAAATACTTTTTGGGTTGTACTCTTCAGCATTTCATTTCCTAGCACTTTAGGCTGTAATAAAAGTGTTTCTAATGTTTCACCTCTTTTCTCATTTTGCAGCGAAACAATTCCCAGTCTAATGTTTGTGTATGATAGCAATAAGCATGGTAAATTAGAATTCATTCAATGTGATGTCTGAAAAAATCTGTTTCCCACATAAAAGCAAGCATACATTTCTGTGCTGGTCTTCCTCTCAGGGTAGGTGTTCTGGAAAGCTGCGCGGTAAACTTTTCTTTAATGTTTCAAAGGAATCGATAGAAGGCCCCAGGCTGCTGCTCCTTCTGTCCCATCCTCCACAAGCGCTGTGCGGGGAAGGGAGCCCCCAGGCAGCGCCCACCTGGGGTGAGGGCCAGGAGCAGGGTGGCACAGGCAGCCGCAGACCAAACTGCATGAAGAGGAGTCAAGCGAAGACACAGCACAGGTTCAGCAAGTTGGTGTTATTTGAACAGCTTCTGCTTAACTTCCTGAGTCCTCCTTGACAGAGCGAGGGCTAAAAATCTATCTCCCCGTGCTGCATTCCTGCCTAGTCCAGATGGGCTGTGGAGCTCTGAGGGGGAGCTGGATGGAATAAAATCGTAATTGTCACAGCTATCCTGGTGCAATGCAGGGAGGCAAAGTTAACAGGAAAATAGTAACAAATAGTTTTTCTTCTCCTCATACTGGGGAAAACTGAACTGTTCCTTCAAAGTCCTTACTGAACCCAGGTCAACCAAATGAAAAAGTTGTGCTCTTTCAGACCAGCTGTCTGATACTGCTGTGGGCTGACCAGATTCACTTCTGCCACACACCCTCCTACCGCATGAGCAGGAGAGGGGAATGAAAGGATGTGCAGCCCACTTTTGCCCCCCTCTCTGGCTGTGCAGTAGCACCAGGGTCTGGCTGCTCCTGCCTGGAACCACACTTAGCAAATGAAGCCCATCTGCAGACTCATTGAAGTCAAAACCAAATGTATAGAATGTCAAGACATGCATATACCAGACAGAAAAAGGCAGAATTTCCTATGACAATTTTTTTAGGGCACAAAATACAAAAGTGCATTTTTAACATCATGTTTAGAACTACTTTGCAGAAGACTATTTTTTTCTCCCAGACTTCTCATGTGGATTAACCTGTCTCATGAACTCCTTTTCATTAGCACAATAAATAACAATAGAAAATCTTAAGAAAATGTGAGAAATAAAAATAAATAAATAAATAAAGAGATTTTTTTAACTGTTGATAAACATATACACGGGTTTGCTGTGATTTCAGACATTTTACATCTAGCCACTGTGATAAAACAAGAAAAAATAACAAAGTGTATTTCCAGGTTTTACCAGGAAGACTCACTCTGTGTACTTATTTGCACAAGTGCCCACAAGTGCTTCATCCTTCATCATTAGGAACCAAACCCAAGCAATCTGGCCTGACCTGTCTGGCAATCAGGTATTTGCAATCAATCTCTCCATAGGGCAGATGGGTGGGCACACACACAGGCACTTCAGAAGTGCTTAGCCTGGCAATCAAACACTGTAGTTACACACTAGCATGGACTAATGGGCACAGAGGACATGCTGGTTTTGCTGCTGCTGCTACTGCTAGCCAAATCTTATTAGCAAAGGAAATCTAAAGGCTGCTTTTCTACCATTTCAGTAACTTGTGATAATGGTGGCATTAGGATCCTGGTTCTGAGCACATTATTTTTAAGCTGTGTGTGCATACACTTTCATGAGCACAAACAGGCTTGTCCAATCTACTACTCTAAGCATTCTGTCTCTGATGAATTACTTATGCAGCCAATATTAAGTAAATTATGCTTTACACATAAATGTTTCATATCAACTTAATAAAAAGTTCTCAGTCGCTCACTACCAGCTTAAGTAACTTACCTAATTTCTGTCTTCAGAGGTTTCTGTTGTGATTAATCTAACTACACCGAACCTGTTCTAAATGAGCAGTTTATTGAAGTGATACATGATTTCTTCCCCCTGCCAACTGCATTTTGGTGACTGAATTGTGAATCTTCATTGTAGGCTGGATGAAATGAGCCTCTTGTTGAGCAAGACAAATAGAGTAACTGCACCTGAAAGGTGAGTTAATAGAGTGTGGAAATAAAAACTGTGCCAAAGCCTCCACATGAAATGGGAATTCTTCTATGCTACTAAGTGATGTGAGGTCCCAGCCCATGTGAAGCAGCGGTGTATATTGTCAAGGAATGGACTTGGATGAGTTAAGGTTTGTCAATAAAGTGTGGATGGGTGGATGACTTTTTTAATATGTTCCAAACCTGGGAAGGTGGTTGTTTTTTATTCCAGCAGTGAAGAAACGAACTTGCATGGTGAAAACACATTGCATTTACCAGTTTAAGATGGCATTTTAGATAAATTCAACACTATTATTCTGTTCAGATGATACGTTACCTGGCTACTACTGTTAAATCTGTTTTGGGGGTAATTGTTCAAGGGCACAATAATACTAGTGTTCCAAACTTCTATTTGGAAGAATAAAATGACAGTGGAATTAATTGTCAAATGCTATAAAAAGGATCCCAGTTATATGCCTGTGCCCATGTGAGGTGCTTGGTAGTGATGAAGGTTAGTGCTGAGACAAGAAATAGTTAGCTATTCCTATATGCAATATTTACTGATATGTAAAAAAAAAAAAAGTTTCAAATTTTGTAATAGAATAGAGCTAAGTGTGTGTCACCTCTGGTCTTTTTGTTTGTTTGTTTTGTTTTGTTTTTCTCAGTAAACTGAGTCTGAAATCCATAGCAGTAATTTTAAGACAAGTAACTATTTATTAATAAGTAATAGCTAAAACACTATTTTGCTTTTTTTTCCCCAAAACCCTATTAATTATGCTCTCAAAAAATAATGTTCTCAAATATAAATATAAATATATATATATATATATATATATGCTCTTGTCTGACTCAAAGAAACTCATAAATAAGTTAATAGCCACTGTACATCTACTTTGAAGCATTACCACTGCTCTCTTCACATATTCTGCCTGATATTTTTTAGTGAAATTTGTGCTTCATCTTGAAGTTACTATCTGATTTATTTAGGAGAAAATTAACCCCTAACCTTACTTTAAGTACTGATTGCAGAGAGACTATATAGTGTTTTAATTCATTTTAGAGTAGCTCATTTATATTGTCTATACTGCCAAAGCCTCAAGATCTGTTATTCATGGATTTGCTTTGAAAATTATAACTACAAGTTTAAAACTACCTGGGAAAATCTTTCATAGTAATTCAGAGCAAGAGGATATTTCTTACTATATATTAGAGCTTTTAAAACTATATTTCCTCTACATACAATACAACATAAAGTCCCAATTTCTTTAAAACAACAAACAAACAAACACATACCTCATCCTCCTCACTGGAAGTAATTTGTGTTATTACAGAAGGCAAATAACAAACAAATTTTGAATGAAAGGTCAGAATGAACAGATGTCAGTCAATGGTCATTTCTAAGGTAGAGAGATAAACTTACTAGAGGCATTTTAAAATAAATAAGCTTAGCACAAGGTGTATTTATTTAAGTGGGACCACAAGCCAAAAACAGTCAAGAAAAACGGATACCTCCTCGCTTTCCACTCTATGGAGAAGGTGGAACCATTTGTTCTCCTTCCAGTGTGAGAAGTAGGGTACATCAAACAAAGCCAGTTGGTATTTCCACATTGGTATTTCCTCTCTACCCACGTGCACACCAATTTTCACATAACTTCTCTTTCACAAAAGCCAGTGCTAAACCTTTCTAGCAGAAGACTTGCGAAACCATTGGCTCCAAAGGACTCACTGACGTTGCCGAGACGTTTACCAGGGCAGAGGCAGCATGACGGGCAGGCACACTGCCTTCCCTCTTGGGTGCCTTGGTGGGCACACCCTGCCAGGCACCTACCAACAGGCTCACAGACAAACTGGACATATGTGTCTAATTTCATCACATAATGACTCTGTGTCTCAGGGCAAATTCTTCCACTTCCCCAAGATACACAGTAGCAGTTCTCCTGACGAGTAATAAAAAGTGTATGTTTTCCTTCAGATTTAATTAGGAGCTTAATTTTTGTAAGGATATATTGGGCTTTATAGGGGAGTAAACAGTAAGTAAACAGTTTCCAGAAGTCCAGACACTTGCTTTAGTTGTGTGATATGTTTTAGTGAATCTGAGTACAGCTTTGAAACTTCTCTTCAATTCTTCCTCTTGGTACACATACCGCTTCCAACTTTTACTCCTATGAGAGCACTCTAAGGAAGGACATAGTCCCACATCAGTCTCTCACTACATTCACTGCCCTTTGGAGTGCAGTAGAAAAAAACAGTAGTGTCATATCTAGAAACTGAGCTGTTTGATTTATTCATAATTTCTATTCTCTCAGAGTTTTTGGATTTATGTCCTCATCATCTTACACTTGTTCCTACTAATGATGTGCTCTCAAGATATTTCCCATTACATACTTACGCCCTTTATTGTTTTCAATATTGAACTATAGTGACTTAATTCCACCCCCACTACACAATATCTCCAAGGCCCCATCTTTGTTATGACCAGTATATACTAGCTCCTAGCTCTAGGAAGTTAGTATTTTACAAGCTTAAAAACATATTAAAGAAGATTTTATAACATTATGCAGGTTCTTTGGAGAAAAGAATAACAATTCAGGGGCTTGCAACCTACTTAATCTTCCAAGGTATCTCTTTGAAGATAGTGACAGTTCTTGGAAACCAGCCATCTGTATCAAAACATCACGAAGAGATGGCAACGTCCTGAGTCCAAATTATGAAAGCACTTTGTAACAGACATTGCCATGGTCACAAACATATGACCAAACATGACATGGCAGGGATAAGCTGCTAGGAATCTGACTGAGCAACCGGTTTCCTGAGGCACTACCACAACCCCTCCCAGCCTGTCAGGCAGGAAGGCTCTGTCTCGATATTGAAAAAGCTTCCCAGTGGCAGAGCTGCGCAGGACATGTCCTATCTCCTCCTGCACCGCTTTCCAGCCGAGCAGCAGTGATGCCATAGGTACCACCATGATGTTGGACTGAGTAGTCCTGCTATATAGAGAGCACAGAGGGGAAGCAGAACAAAGCAATGAAATCAAGTGAGTTCTCCTAAGCTTGCTTGGACTGCTCAGGATCCAAGTACCAAGAGGTGAATCCTCATCTCTGTGGTATCAGCCTGTCCTATTTCCATTTCCTTGCCCACAACTGCTAGCCAGATTCTTCACAAATCCTTTCAATATTTCTCTCCACTGACATACTCTGGAGGTATTCCAATGTAAATGAAAATCATATTTTCACATTACTCCTGTTTTTTTTTTTTTCTAATTATTGAAGATCTAGGGAACTGTGAGAGTCACCTCAGAGCAATTGCAAAGCTATGTAGAGACCAGAGAAAAGCTTCCTGAAAATAAATATGATAGAAAAGCTATTACACCTGAAACAGCAACACGCTGCTTTAAATGACATATGGCTACCATACAGAATGTAATGTAGAATTTTAAAAGGCTAGAAGCTGAGAATTTGACTCTGTGCATTTAACATACAGATTGCTGCAGTTGCTGCATTTATTTAGGTGCTTTTTAAAAAGAGGAATGAACCAAGATTGATGCCACAGTTATACAGAGTTTTATAGCTAATACTGGTAAGCCACTTACAAGGACCGCAGACAGACACTGCATTTTAACTTCAGAAGAAGGCGTGTTTATAAAACCAGAAACATCTAAGTGGGGTCAAGACACTATAGTTTACAGCAAGTGCACAGTCACATAAAATGAATATCAGAACTCTTAACAGCAGTTTTTCTTCTGGATTTAATGCAAACTAATAACTTGACTGTGGCTCAGTTTTCTTCATTCGCTTTGGCTTTTATCTAAATGACAAGACTTGTCCACGTGCCATGGTTAAGTATAGGATGGTGTCAGGGAAATGACAGAAGCATTCTACATTCTGCCAGACAGATCTCAGTAGATGGGACATTATTTTTTTGGTTATTTGACAGTGCCATCTGCCAATTTTCATGAGTTTCTAAGGGCAACTGCTTTCCATTTGTTGAAAAGAAGGGTGTGAAAGATCTAACCATCAGGAAGTTAACAGTTAGGGGCACCCATTTTTGTGCAACTTTTAGAGTACTCCTATCTGCAACATGGAAGAGATAAAATGCCAAACATAATATGCATGAGGGAGTCAACAGACTGAGAAATACAAATGCAAACTCAGAAAATGATTTGTTCTCAATTTTTTGCATTAACCATGACCTACTTTGTTCTTGACAGCTAGAATGGGTGCTAGATTGGAACATGAGCACAGGAAAAAAAAGGCTCATGTGGCTGGATGTACAATATGATCTAGACCAGAAACAGACTTCTGTGTTAGATACGACTGAAGACATTTACTCTTTTTGGAAAAATTATACTTCAAGTTTTGGAAAAATTTCACTCCGAGTTCCTCCATGCCATCTGCCTGATATTGAGGAACAAGGCTACTGCAGTCAAGTAAACTGGAGAAACTTAGGAAGGAAATAGATGTGTGTGTTCATCTTCATACTGTTCACTGGAATGGTTAGAGACTACCTGAGGAATTCGAGGTCCTTGGATTTTTCAGGGAAAGGGGACAACAGAGGGAATCTTCTGTAGCAATAACACTGTCTACATATAAAAGATTGTCTTCTCTACTAATGGGATGGGATGGGATGGGATGGGAAGGGAAGGGAAGGGAAGGGAAGGGAAGGGAAGGGAAGGGAAGGGAAGGGAAGGGAAGGGAAGGGAAGGGAAGGGAAGGGAAGGGAAGGGAAGGGAAGGGAAGGGAAGGGAAGGGAAGGGAAGGGAAGGGAAGGGAAGGGAAGGGAAGGGAAGGGAAGGGAAGGGAAGGGAAGGGAAGGGAAGGGAAGGGAAGGGAAGGGAAGGGAAGGGAAGGGAAGGGAAGGGAAGGGAAGGGAAGGGAAGGGAAGGGAAGGGAAGGAGGTGGGCTTGCAGCCCTCAGAATTGCAAAACACATTAATAAGGTTTATGTTGTATGTGCAAGATCATTGTAGAAGGTTCTGAAGCATTAAACCATTCCAGACATAAGCAGCCACATGCTGCATTTCTACCTGACTTTTCCTGTGATGCTGACTAAATCAGAGCAGCCTTTGTTCACAGGTCTCTCCCACAGTTTAGTTTAGATTACTGCTTGCCAATATCTTCTGCAACTTCTCTACCTCTCCCCACTCAAATAGGGTATTAGATGTGAAAATAAGTTTGCAAATGGTTTAGAACAGCAATACATTTTTTGTCTCAATGGTGGTGGGACATGGCACCATATTCCACCAAATCCGTAAGTGTCTCTGTGAGACTGGCTCTACAACTAGCTTTCTGCATGAATTTGAGTACATTTTTTCAAACTGGATGCTTAAAATCAGTTGGGCGTGTATCTAGAGCCAGTATTACTTGCAAATGTTTAACAACTCTAAGAGAAACAGTGGACTTACGTACCTAAAAACTGTTTAGTACCAGATTACAAGGACATCCGCAGAAGGCTGAATAGCTTCTAAAAATAAAACTGAAGAACTGCAGTCTAAATTTGAGGTTGTGATTAGGTTTAAACATGCATGTGGAACAACTTAGCCTTATTCATTTTCTTTTTTCTTTTCTTTTTTTTTTTTTTTTCCTCTGCAAAAAGGGATAAAAAACAGCATAAGTCTTTGTCTCTTTATCATGCAAGGTCTTGTAGATGGTATCACTTTGGTTTATCTCTTTCTCCCTTGCAGAAAGATTCACCATTTAGGTTTATGTGGCAAGGCTTCAGTAGCTGGCAGGGACTGCAGTGGTATCACTCTGCTGCAGAAACTTCATTACAAAAAGTTAGACATCTACATGGAAGAAGTGGGAGAGGTGGGCTTTCTTAAGAATCTTGTGTATTAAAAATTGCACTTAAAGGAAAAGAGGTTTCTAAGAATTTCACTCAAAATGCCAGAATATGTTTCTAGATGACTGTACAGAGCATGTCATATTCCTGTCTTTGAGCTGGGAATAATATATAAAATACTGCAGGAAATCTAACCTGTTCCTTTCTGTCCTAATGCCAAAGATGGAATCACCCCTGTCAGAAATGTAATTGTGTCATACAAGAAAATTTGATAATATTAAAATACCAGAGCAGCAATTTGATATTAAAGACATTCTTCATGATATTACTTCCTTCATATTGACAAAATCTGGAAGCCCTGTGGGCTTGTTCCTTTAAAATGATACAACCAATTCTGACACAAAGAAATGTAAAGAAATTATATCAGACTAATTTCCAGGTAACAGCAGAAACACAAATCACGCTTAAAAACAAAAATCCAAGTACTGCAATACTCATAGCCTGTGAGGATTATATTGAACATGCTGATAAATGAAGTGTGAGTAGGTGAAATTCCCTGTATGAAGAAATAAATGCAGTGATTACAGAAGTCACAGCAAATTTTGCCCAGGCAACTCTCTGGTGCATTAATATTTTCATTTAAATCAACTTGTAACATCTTGTTTCTTTGAAGCTGTAACAAGAACTGTATAAATTCTCCTGAACCATTATGCACAGAGAGATACTAAGATGCACCTGTAAGTGCAGCTGAACCAGAAGTTAACATGTCAATTACATCAATCAAATTAGGAAAAAAAAAAAAAAATAGCATGGAGAAGAAAGTGATTCTTGATGATGACTAAACAGCAGCCATGAGCTAAACATATCACTTTCTTTCTGATGCAGTTCTTCAAAAACTGGGATAGCGTAGCAAGCTGGAAGAAGCTTAGCAGGTCACCTCCCTCTGCACTGCAATCTTAGAGTGAAAAATTGGAATAGAAATAGAAAGACTGAGAGAAGCATCATAAAACATAGGTTGTCCTCCTCCTCAAGTCACAAGCCAGCTTCCATATCAGGAACCTTCTACGGAAGTACTAAGCATTTTCTCTTGGTCTCCTTTCATCACACTACTGCTTTGAAGAGAAGAGGTACATGTTTGAATTAATCCTCTCTAAGCCTGCTTGTCAGATTCTTTAAACCACTGTCTCCATTTCATGTCAGAGGTCTTAGCAACCTTCCTGACAAAGGACCAAATTGATCACATCTGGTCAAAGTAAGAAAAATACAGGATGCCTGACTGCCATGAAGAGTTCTGAATCCATATTCCTTCCCATCTTGCCAGGATGGCCCAAGACCATGGCTTCAGCCTGTTGGTAAGAGATTTTTCCCCAGTCTTCCTTTTCTGCTCTTCTATTAGAACTTCTTGAATATATGAAAATAGTTTTATACCACTAAAGCATGAAAAATTGGGCTAATGTTTTTGACTTAAGTTTCTTTTTGGTATTGCTAATCCCATTTCTCTAGTGCATGCATAATCTGACTCTCATTTAATGAAGCAACAAGATATGTATTAATCTTACCATCATGCACTGCATAAAGCAAATGAGTTTTGTATTAGGTTTATT
Organism: Aythya fuligula; assembly: GCF_009819795.1. Taxonomy (NCBI): domain Eukaryota; kingdom Metazoa; phylum Chordata; class Aves; order Anseriformes; family Anatidae; genus Aythya; species Aythya fuligula. The sequence continues at coordinate 3,300,125 of NC_045567.1, forward strand.
CCTCCCATTATGTTAGAAATCACTCATCCCCATCACTGTACCCATTTCCCAAATCAATAGCTGTCCAACCTCTGATAAAAAATGTGTTCTCTTTTTTTTTTTTCCTGCAAGAACCTCGCATTAGTGACATATTACTGTATTTTAATCCATTGTTATGGACTCTGATAAAGCACTACCTTGCTAAAGAACATGAGAAATCTTCAGTCTATCTGATGTTCCCTTCATTTCCTTATAGAAGATCATCCTGTGAACCTAGCAGAACTGTGATGAGAACTGAATACAAAAGTGACAAACATTGTTGGAGATACTGTCCCAAAATAAGTACTAAATCTGGAAGAAATACTTTTAGATTATTGCGGAATATAATTAGCTTTTTTTCCATTAAAAGTGTGAGTGACATCAAAAATAAAGGACTAGGGTTTTTATCTAGATGAGTTTGAAGGGCAGAGATTCTTAGAGCAGCTGACTGGGAACATTCCAGATAGGATGTATGAACACAGAGGCAGGTCTATTATTTTCAGTAATGAAAAGTCATAAATGTCTTTATTAAAGAGTAATTTCCTGCATAAAGAGGAATAGGGTACTGAGGGGTTTCTTAGCTGAATGCAGACATAGTAGGTAAGCTACTTTTTTCATAAAAAAATTCCAGACAAAATTGAACAAGATGTCAGGTATGAAATCCCTAACCATTGGTCATACTTTCCACCCCTCCCCAATCACTATTAAAAAGACTATGGTGGAATAACATGGCACCTAGGTTAAGAATGACAATTTAATCCTTCACTTTTATTTCAGAAGAAACCTTTTATTCCTTTGTTTGTTTGTTTGTTTTTTTCTTCATTAATATGACAACATTGATCCAGATGCCAGGTCGAGGCCATGCATTGGATAAACATAGTACTGCACTTTGTATTGAACACAACAGATTCAACTACCACAGCAACAGCAAAACTGAATTAAAAAATAAAAATAAAAAAATTAAAGGCTGCCTGCTGAGCTCTTCTGAGGCTGTAAAATCATGCAACTTTGTGCCAATACCTCCCATTAAAAAAAAAAAAAAAGCCAAACTATTTTGTCTTTAAGATTATTTCCTCTGGTAAGACTCCAGTGCACTTAACAAACAGCATCCTCGGGGAAGACAGTATTTTATAGATCTAAAAGATCATCATTCCACAGCAGCACTGCTGTAAGCACTGAAGCCAATGGCTGATGGGCCTGAGGGCCATTTTAGAGTATGACCCATAAAGTAATTTCTGCCTCCACATGTAAAACTTCCAGTAAACGTATTCACTGATGAGAGGACTTGTATGAAATATAAATTCACAGAAGCATAAAATCTCCCTTAACCTTTAAGAGAGGGGACTGCACCATGGATTTTGGATCATGTTCAGACTTCTCAGAGTTAGCATTAAAGTCATAAGCTCATTATTGCCACCTGCTAGGTGGGTCTATGGGATCTTCTGTAGTAGAAAAGCAGAACTTTTACCTCACAGCAAAACACCCAATCTGCATTCCAGGCCCCAGAAATTATCTGAGAGAAGTTTTGCACAAGCTTCCGCCTTTAGTGGCTGTTCTTTACTCTGGGATGTAGTTTGTGAATCAAAGTCATTCAGCTGCGTGCCATGTCACCCGCTCACTGATTGCAGTCGCACCGACTGCTGAGTAACTTGTCATGGCTGCTGCCTTGCCAGTACATAGCTGCCCACTGTTTGTGAGTTTTATACAACAATGGAGAAAAGCAAAATTTAATATTTCCTTAATGAAAGGCATTTTAGTGCCCTTTCTGTCACTATGTTTAGGCATATGCCTTTAAATAATTAGCTGCATTAAAATCTCACAGATTTAAAGCCTTTTCCAATAATGTTATGTTACACATTTGTGCTTTTGGTTGTTTACAAAAGAAACACACATGGCTTTTCCCCTCATAACTAAAAGAGGGAATTTGTTTACCTAAATAATGCCATTCACCCACACACCAAACTTGCTTGTGACTCAGGGAAAGCGCATTTCCTTCCAAGTTTCCAGTGGAACAGGAATGGAACTTTAGTTTGTGGGCTTTTTTCTTTTTTTTTTAAAAAAAAAAAAAAAAAAAAAAAAGATTTTTGAAAGAAAACAACAGCAACAAAAAAAAAGCAAGGACTCACTCCTAGGTAAGATAAAGCCATTGCTAGAATATCCAAGTCTTTCTAAGTACGATTTATGAGGCGCAGCAACACCAGTACAAACGGGCAGTGGGGGAGCCGGTAGGCAGAGAGGTTCTGTCTCCCTTCCAGAAGGCTCCATTCCCCGCTGCCATTTCTCTCCTCTCTCAAGATGAGGGCACAACCAGGTGGATTTGAGGCTCTAATGCTCGATTATCACATGGTGCTCTACTCACAACCCATTTTCTGCTGCCACAGGTCAACAGACACTGAATGGGAATTCTTCTGTAGCAGCCATTTTTGCCCATCACGTTTTGATTATCAGGCAAGTGTGAATATCAGGTCTCAAAACACCAGGAGTATAGGATCCCTTTTCAGGTCCCTGAAGCAAAGCCATGGGACACACAGGGAATATGCAAGTTGTAGCCTCACCACTGAGAAGGAGACAAGGACTTTGTAAATTAGTAAGTTGTCATCCGTTAACTACACATACATACATTTCTTTAATAAAGGCTGCATATCTGAGCCTTTATTAAAGGGAGTAGGAAGTTTTGGGAAGAGGGTTTGTGGGCATGGAAGGAAAGGGCATGCAAATACTTTTAAACTCTGTTTTATGACCCTGCTATCATGAAAATGTGTTATTAAGTCTTCTGTTCACTTAGATAAGAACTGGATCAGATGTATTTTATGTAGTCATTCCTATTAGAAATTGCTGAGAAACTGAGATATAGATAGTGTTTTTATTTTTATTCACTTGTTTGTTTTTAATGCTAAATAGGGCCATTTGTGTTTCTCCTGTTAGGGAGTACACTGTATTTTATATTAATTTATTTTAGAATGTATTTAACATAACATAGGTTAGACCAATCACTGACTGCAGACCATGCGTTTCCTACACTGGATGTGAAAGCTCTTCCAGTAGTTAGTTCATCTTTAGCACTATAGAGCTCCAGCAAGCAGGAGGCTCTAAAACAAATCATATTAATTATATCTCTTTTTAAAACACCTTTTATAGCTTGTCCATGCCAGGAAAATGCTTCACAGTAGGGTGGCCATCAGACTACAGTGCAAGCATGATGAATACCCCAAGCATGTTTCAGACATCTTAATGTTGGGGTGGGGGGAAGTAGTATTTTTGTTTACCAAAGTAAGCCTTAATTTCTACAAGAAGACCATTTCTGAGCATCTTCCACACCCTAGAACTCAGAACAATGTCACAGAAAAAAAAAAAAAATAATCTAAATATCTAGAAGTACCAAGTTAATTTATGACCAGGCACTGAGACCAGACAATGGCTATTGAGGTTCAAGTAACATATGAAGTCTATTTCAACATTTCCTTTGGAAATGTTCCATAAAGCTGAAGGAGACTGGAGCTCAGTCTGACAGGATTTGTGTCTTTGTAAAACCAAACTGAATAGCAAAATAAATATGGACTGTGAGAGCCATATGAGGAGGAGGCTAGATCTTTAGAGAGAAAGCTTTGAATTCTGCACCTACACAAGCAAGCCTTGACTGAGGAGAACAGGAAAAAAAAAAAAAAAAAAAAAAAGGAACCTTTGTTTGCTAAAGAGATCTTTCACATCTCATCTGGCAAATTCATAACTTCCTGAATTCATAATTCAGGAAATTTAATGCAAGATTGTTCTGTTTCAGTAACAGGTAAATAACATGTACAGCTGAACTGCTAAGAAACTGTGATCTTAAACATTGGAATTCAGGAGTGTAGAGCAAGGCTGGAAGCATGATATTGATGGAGTTGTTTAATAAACACTCCTGTGCAATGTCATGACAGTATTCCTCATTCTCTGTTCTGCATCAAGTTTTGTGCTATTTGGTTTGTTTCTGAAAGGCTTAGCTTCTGACATGAAGCATTAACTGAGAACCTTAGCTTTCTTTAGAAACAAATAACACTATAATTATCATGAAAGAGAAAAAGTAAATACCAAAGACTAAAAAAATCCAGAGGTGAATACAGGAAGAAAAACACTTTTTTTTTTTTTTTCTTTTTTAAGCTCCTGGTTGATGAAACAGTCTGGTGGATTTGTTTGTTTTCCCGAGACCTTAGAGTAGCCCATACTGAAATTTATACTTGGCAATTTTATTACAGATCTTTTCCAACAGAACTGGTATGAATATAATTCAATTCACTTGTTAGTGTGGATGACCATATCACAAAAATTAGTCTTGAAGAGTTTTGTTATTTTGCACTGCTCTTCACATTGCAAATACATTAGACTCCAACAGCTAATCAAAGAAAGGTTCATAGAGTAGTTTAAGTCATCAAAAACAACAGCTTTCCTCTAAAATCAAACAAAACAACATTTTACATGTAGTTTATAGTAGTCATATATCGGTTATTTTTATATTTTTGGTCATGAGAATGTTAGCAATCAAACCTTACTTTCCTTCAGCAAGTTTGATATACAGTTGTAGTTACATAGAAATCTCTGTCCTTAAATCCCCACCCCCCCCAAAAAAAAAGATGAAAGATGACTGTGTTCACTTTCTGATGCCAAAATTCATTATTACAAGCAAATCAGTAAACAGCAGTAAGCAAACAGTTCATAATAAGCATATATTTAATTTATTCTAAGGTCTTTTTTGTGGTACTGTACTACACAGTGTTTTTAAGCAATGCACAAGCAAACTGCAAAATATAGAGATTCCCATCAGTAAGAATTTAATGAGGAAAAAAACAGGGCAGCATAGGAATATGTGAAACCAGAGCTATTCATGCAGCTGAAAAAAAAATCTTTGGGAAAGCCCATGAGCTAAAACATACAGAGGAACGCAAATGAAAATAGTGATCAGAGTAAGCAATGCTGCCTACAAATAACATTATATCAAGCACTATAATATATAACTATTATAATGAAAGTATCAGTCAATTTTATAACTTATTTCAGAAAACAGAAATGAAGTTTTCTAACATTATCTTCTAATCCCAACCATTCTGTGATGTGCACCACAATGGCAAATTTTATTTATTTTTAAATATATAATCTATATTTTAAATGCTAAATCAGAAGTAATTCAGTCATTTATAAATATTGACATTAGTAAAAACTTCTCTTTTGCCCCATTAACAATATTCACTACACAACTATTTTCTTAAGTAGCTCACTTTGTATAGGTGCTTCTTTGTCATCAGCCACTTATGTTTCAACCATTTCTGCAAAAAATACTCCTTAGCAGTTACCCTCCAGCTCATGAACATGCAGTCTCCTGGCACCAAGCAGCTACAGCCTAGGCAGTTGAGGCAACACGCACAGAACTGCAAGCAGAAATGTGCAGCAGCCTCCTGGTTGTCAATGCTTCTGCTCCTATCACTCAGACAATATGGCAAGGAGAACAAGCGAGCAGGTGGGATGTGAGCCAGGATGAGAGGGTGGAAGGAAGCACAGAATGAAACCAGGAAGCTGCAGGTGGAAGTTTAAAAGCACAATGCAACTTTTTTTTTTTTTTTCCTACATTCTTTTGCTATACTCCTACGGAGCTTTTATGTTACGAAGGCAAATGCTTTACCAGTTTTCTGTTCTTGGTCTATATTAATCTGTGCATTGTCTAACCTAAAGACCAATACAACCATTTAAATAATCATGCCTTCATCTGCCAATGTGAACATGCAAAAAAACTCCACATAAGGAGGAATCCATATCTGCAGTGTTCTAGTAAAAGATCAGGTGCAAGTCTATACTCAATTTCTCAGTACAGAGTAATATATTAAGCCATTCTATTTTCAAGAGGAGAACTAGATACCTCTGTAAGCTCTTCCCTTTAGTTTTAAATATCTTTTATGTGAGAGCTGTGCTATTAACAGATGTGCAATGGCTTTTCATTGAAATGGTACTTCTGCATGAAAATTCTTTTAAGACCTTTGCATCAATAACCCATTGGAAATGCACATGAACCCTAGATACCTGTTTGACTAATGTGACTGACGTTCATGATATTGAAGCAGGAGATTGTTAACCCCTGTTATAACTAGATTTAGCCTGTAATAGAAACCAATTTTTCCCTTTGAACACAGGACTAGATTTAAAGTGGTGTATACGAACATGGATAACTATGAGCACATCATGTAAAATTGGTTTTGGCATAGCTCAGCTCATTTCTCTGAATGCTGCAGAGCCACTCTTCACTACCCTTCACTCACTGTAATTTTGTTTTGGGTCCAACAGTCATTCTAACAACGAGTCTCAGATTGATCTTTTATATCAACATCATGCATTTGGGAGGAAAATGCAGTTATATAAATGACTAACAGCACTATCTCATCATCCCATACCCTCACCCCCTAAAATATGAAAATCCAAAACCATTCCCTGCAATGTTTTTCTTGGTCAGGATTAGCTATCTTTCTCTTCATTTATCCTTCCCTCTGTGATCGTTTTTAATAATAATGGCCTAGAAAAAAGCATATTAGCTTGAATATGAAATCTAGTAACTTCTTGCTGTTAGACAAATGATATTCCAACACATTTTCTATATATTCAAATTTTGTTTCCAACATCTCTATACTAGCAGATACTCTTGCTATCTGAGCCATGTCATCATCCCATGCCCCAGGCCATCTTTAAGCACCTGGGATCTGCTGCTAGGGACTCACCTGGTACTGCTGCAGCTCACCCAGAGCTTCTAGGAAGCAGCTCTCTTTGTGAACCCTTAGCACTCACATTTTCAAAGTCCTGGTTCGTTTACAAGTTTTTACTTCTGTTTCTGCAGCTTGTAGAGCCATGATGACCTACTAAGTGACTGTTCAAATTCACAGTCTGTAGTCTGGGGATTCAATGGAGTAAAGTCAGGGGAGAAACATGTAGTTACTTTATCACTTTGGTCCCAGTTATGCACAGACATGTGCAGTCCACACAGCAGTTGTACCAGCTTCAGTGAGGTTGGCATTTTGACACAGCTACTTAGCACCAAAACGTGCCCAATCAGGGCCTCTGCTACATCACCAGTGAAGTTCTTATTGACAGAACAATTAAAATGCTTGTAGTCAGCTTATGCTATAACTAGTCATGTGAACACAATAGCCTCTGCATGCTTTGCATGGTGATTATGTTACAATTAGGACAGCAGCTACACATCTGTCAAGAATTTGACATTTTTCACATAGACCCTCTGCAGAAAGATCACCAGATACAATCCTTTGGGAGATGCCTGTTCATTTTAATCACAGAATCAAATAAGAACTGAGTAACTGCACCATGAAGTCACTGCGCTCACCTCATGCCCATCACGGAGAGAAGTGAACAGTCCTTTGCCTGCCTGAAGCAACACCATGCTGCTGCAAGAGCAGCCTCCGCAGCCTTGTCCTGGCAGCCCTGTGGGCACTGCAGGCAGCTGATCATTCCAGCACACCTTTCCTGAATGAAACATTACTACACTTAAAAAGCTAATTGAACTGACCCATCTTTTTGTCAGCTCTTCAGTCTGGCTTCAAAAAATCCCATAATGGGATTTACTCTTCTGCAGCAGTTTGCATAGGAGCCCTGTAAATTCAGCCCTGAGGGCTTTTGCTAAGAGAAAGTAAGCTGCCATATCATTTCTCTGCAGTACATTTCAAATACTGCAAAAGCATGAAAGTATCCAGGTTCAGCACTGATTTGCATGAGGTCATATGAACATTATTATTGCTATAAAACGCACTTTGTTTCAGCAAATTCAAACTGCATTGCAGGAACACACTGGAAGAGGAAGAGCACAGGAACCCTCTCAACGGCTTCTTCACCCAGTGAACAAAAAAGATCAACCAAGCAGTTAGACAAAGTAAGCAGGAGGCCTATATTTGGCAGCTCATCTCTACATGCAGCTCCTTTTCAGCGCAGCAAATAAAGTGCCTCTGGTAGCGCATTTCAATCCACAACCTTCATTCAGCTTCGCTCACACACATATTTGCTGGATTTAGCACATGGCTGAAATTTTCCATTTTCTATTTCAACCACTCTTGACAATTTTCCTAAGATGAAACACATGTAATAACTATTAAAAAACAAATAAACAAAAAAAAACACCACCATATACACACACACACACTCAAGACAATGCTGACAACCTGTCTTTGTCATTCTTCAGTGCTTCCAGGCTCCAGACCAGGAACCTGAGATTTGGAAGAATAGCATGCTTGTGAATGTGCTTTTTGCTGTTCCAAGTTTGCACAAATGTTAAACCTCTGAAAAATGTCATGTAAATAAAGCCTGAAACCTGCCGGAAAAGGTAAAGAGAGGAAGGGGATAAAGAAAAGGTATTGCATGCAGTTCTGGTCACCTCCTCTCAAAATGCAGAGCTAATCAAAATTTACAGAGGGAAAACAAGATCACTTAAAAGTTTGGGAATACCATTTGTAAGTGACTAAGGCTTTGAAATCTTTAAAAGCAAATGACAGACATATGAGATAGGTCTGCAAAATTATGAATAACAAGGAGAACAAGATGGCCCATTCACCTTCTTTTAGTACAAGAACCACAAAGCTAGCAATAGCCAGACTCAAAACAAACAAAAGTTTGTTGTAGGCTTTGTTTGTTTTTTCATAGAAAAGTGGTACAGCTGTGGATCTCCTTGTCATATTATGATGAAAGTATATACAGATTAAAGAGAAACGGAACAAAATTATGGAAGAGTTACCCACTGGCAATTCCTATCAATGCAGACACCATATCACCTCAGGATGTCTCTGTCTGAAAAATAGAGAGGATGAGAGGATGCAAGTCATGTTTGTCTTGTTCTCATGTCTATTCTAGACACCTGTTTTTGAATTCTGTTGGAGGCAAGATCTTGGGCTACAATGTTTTATTATTAAAAATCAAAAAAAAAATCAAAAAAAAAAAAACCTCTTTTCAAATATTTCTATGCTGCTACCTTCAGTGATTGCAAGCTGTAAAGAAGAGGCAATGGGTGTGTTGCTGAAGTTCTACAGATTGAGAGGTGGCCTGAAGTAGATAGGTCCCGGAGGACTTTGAATGGAACACTGATCTATATTACCTTCTATCTTTATTTTTCCCCAAAGGCTGGTCTGTCCAGACTCTACTCCTTGAATGCATACCCTAGTGCCAAGGACAATAAGGAGGAAAAGAGAAAAGTGACCTGAAGTTTGTCAGCATCCAGAGGGGCCCCATTATACCAAATGGAAAAGTCACACTGCCTCATCTTCAGGCGCTACATAAAGGAAGTAACTTGCCTAACAAGACAAGGGAAAAAAAGGCTTCAGCAGGCTCTCCAGGCAGTGGTTCAAGGCACCAAAGTTCAACACCTACTCAAAAGTCTTTTGAAGGTGTTTCCATCTCTCCTAGGCAGTCTAAGAGAAAGCCGGTAAACACCAGAAATCCAAGTAAATTTGAAAAAATTCAGCAGCTAAATAGCCCTTCTTGTGAAGACTGGAAATAAAGACTGAACTTAAAAAAAAAAAAACAAAAAACTATCAAATAAATTGCTAGTGATTGCTCTTAGACAGCCCAGGAATTAAAGTATTTCATCATATCATCGCATCTAATAAACAGAAAATGCAAGAGTTACTTAGTGGGCAGTTTGACTTTTCATTTCTCTTTGATGCTTATAATCCTGTCTAATGTTAACAGCAGAGAGGGCTGGGCTGTGACAGCACAATAAATGATCTTGCAGTGCATATTTTTGCCCACAATGTCATGAAAGCACACAAACAAGAACTAAAGATGAGACTTTCACATGGAGGTTTTTACAGCATTACTGGCATCATTAGGCTTCCAGTCTGTAGAAATCAGATGGCGTTTTTTAGAATAATGGAGCAACCTTTCTTCAGCAAAATGCTGGCAGTAGCTAGAACTACCTTGGCACTCTGGAAAGCTTAGAGGGTTTAATATACATAGGGGTTAGTGGGCTGAATTCTGCACTGCTATTGCCAAAATCCAAGCCCATATTCAGAATTTTTCCATTTTTAACATCACGAGTCAGCCTTTGCCTTCAGTCCTTCTCAACAAATATGAATTGCTTGAATTACTGGATTAGCTGTTTTCACAGCCATATGAACTACTTCAGCTAACAGTTACGTAACTTTCACAAGCATAACAGTACTGGCACCACCGTCCAGGCAAACACCTTGCACAATTCCACTCAATTCCTCTGCTAGAAGTCCTTGGATTAATGTTATGTCTGTAAATGTATGTTTTCTAATCACTCTTTTTGTCATCATTTTTTCCATTATATCTTGGTAAGGCTCTGTTTAAACGTTTCCAGCTGAAACATCCTAAAAGATAAATACTCTGACAACAGACAGTTCAAAGCACAGTATAAATATAGCAGAATTTACCTGTTCGGGAGCACAGAGGTAAGAATACCTTGAACTTGCTAGTTAGATAAATTAACCTATATGCCTATTTGTCCCCTGCTGTTTTAATTCCATGAGTACTCTGCGCTTCTGAATTGTGGTACAAAGGCATCTTAACTGCTATAATGCTAAAGTACATTGCCTATCCAATGCTCTAAAGCACAAAAATAGATTACTTGCAGCAGTTACGGAAATATCTGGCAATGAGAGTTTTTAAGAATATGTTGGATAAACTGCTTCTGAGAGTTGCTTAAATAGAGCTGACGTTACCTTCAGACAAGGGCATTATCTTTCATGGTTTTTCCCAGACCTGTTTTATAGAATTTCACAGCATTGAAACATTTAAACTACATTATACATTTATAAAACTGCAGTTGTTTAGATACTCTGGGATTCTGTGTGACTATAGGAACTTCTGAAGTCCAATCCAGCCTGAATTATCCTGTGATTCTCTGTATAGCTATATAGATTGCTATATATCAAACTGCTCCCATCTGTACATCGCTGCGATTTTAAAGGGCAAAGCAAATTTGGAGAGCTATAGAGGAGACTGGTAACAGGCATGCCTATGTATAAACATGGCTCTTCTCCTGAACTTTCATACCCTTGATCTCAGTGTGTATAGCCCCGATCTGTTTCTTTCTCTAGTGCTGTCTGATTGTACTCCCTGTTTCTCTCAAATGTTCTCTTTTCCTCTGGAAAACAACAACAGAATTTCAGTGGCTTCCCTGATGCATTTAGAATTTGTGCACAAACATGTTATCATTCTGAAAGATCTCCACATCTAACCAAACCATACTTATAGATGAACATTCAGAACAAAGAAAAAAATACTTGTCTGAGTTTTAATTTGCAGTTACAGTAACAACTTGGCTGCTATAACAATAAAGCTTTTAATAAATAAGTAGCTTTTTGAGGCAGTAAATATTTTTCCCTATTTATGATTGATTATGTGGACATGATATATTGTGTTGGCTCTGAGATCTCAATGCAGAAAATAAGAAAACCCGAAGAAATGATTAGTTTAGAAAAAATGCCACATTCTAGAGTTCAGCCCTCAGCATAACTAGCTTTATAATCTGCCTAGTATAAATGAGCTTTTGATAAATGCTGTAATTTACATGTACTTACGGCATGTTATAAACCCACACAATTTTTATTTTTTTCTCTAGAATGTGCTTCTTACCAAGTGTTTTCTGACAAGAAAAACAGGCTTCATGACTCCATGAAAAATAGAGCATTTACAGATTGTTTCTGATGATAGACGTGATTTAGCTATGCCCAAAGCATCATTAAAACTGTAATGATAGCCCATTTTTTTTTCTAAAATTTAAAGAACTTCACAGCTGATATCCCAAGACAAAAAGTTGTGGGTGGTTGTGTTTGTTTGTTTGTTTTTGTTGTTGTTGTTTCTTTTTTCTTTTTTTGGGGGGGAGGGGGGGGTGAGGTGCTGAGAACTGAATTGTGGTGTGAAAACCACGTAAAACACCATACTGCATACAAAACAGAACTCAGTCAAATTTAAGAAGTGTTTCATGTGAACCTGTCTGTGTTTGTAACAGGGCAGGGAGCAGAGCAGGAGCTCCCTCTGAACCATGCAGCAGCAGCTGCCTTTGTATTCCAGCCACAAGTCAACCACCTCTGAACAGCACACACCTTAATACAAACTTGGGATTATTTCCTGTTGTTCTCCCTTAAATCAACCACAAATTAAGAATGAAGTCACATCTTTCCTCTATATTTGTAAAAACTAACAAGTCAACATTCCAATATGGCACAGAGCAGAGCTCTCTACTGACCCCCATGCCAGGAACGATGCATCTGTACATTGAGTCCACTTAGTCACTCAGAGAAAACAGGCTGTAGGTACCTGTGCAATTGTGTGAAATTACATGTATCTAAGTTATTCAGAACTGAAAACATAGTTACTGAATGAAAGAATTTTAATGCAAAAGCTCTACTGCAATTTTTCTGTATAATGTGGTTTTAAAGAAATATGCCTAAACAATTATTTTCTGAGTTGTCCTACACGATTGAATAAGAACCAATTGATAAAGAATAACTATTTTCAGTGCAGGTGTCTTGACAATAAATAATAAATTAAATACCTTTAATGTGAGTGTCTTGACAAGCTTTAAATGGTTTTATTAAAGCTGAATAGCACAGCTTGTCAGAGTTCATAAAAAGAAATTATTTCTGTTTAAACTCACAGCCATATTTGAAAGGAAAAAATAACTGAATTTTTAGGTGAAAGCAGCAAAAAGAATTGTTAAGAACCAATTGAATTAGAAGCACAAACCATGAAACAGCCATTTCCACTGCTTCAATAACTGACTTAGAGGTTTACATCCATTCCTGGATAATTCCACCCAGCAAGCTATTCTAATCCTTCAGAAAACCTTTACTGACATCAGATAACCGCATTGAGTAGGCTTGCAGAGCATCATTCCCAACCGCTAGTCAATCCAACCCAACAGGACTCAATTATGACTGTATCACTTGAGTCTATAACATTTGTATAGAATGTTGCAAGAATAAAAATTAGGGTTGTGCCTAGAGAAACTAAAATTAAGAATAGATGTTCATTTTGTGCCATGAGGAGCATAATTTAAAAACTGTGTTATAGTACGATGATTCCTGATGAAACTCCAATTAAAGGCAGATTTAGAGCCCGGTGAGAGGTTTGCCCTGCTCTGTGGACATGCAGGTTGCCTGGATTGCACCCAGAAGTACACTGAGCTGCTAACGTGGCAGATGTTAGAGCTGTACAAGTGCAATCTTGGGTGCATTTGGCTGGAAAATTTAAGTTTAAAATTAGCTCTGAATTTTAGGAATCTGAAAGCAGGTGGTATACTGATCTGAACAGAAACTCATGAAACTGCCATTGACTTTAGTGAGGAGAGAAGGCCGTCAGTCAAAGATCAGACATAGCCTGCATTCAGATCAGTACTCATTCTGCATTTATCAGGCTTCTTGCCTTTTGCTCCCTTACCAGTAATCAATACTGAATTGAGAACTGCATCCCTGGAAAGGTGCAGTGAAGTAGCCCCCTTATTTCTGAGGTATAAAAGCTTTGGCAAGCCAAAAGTGAAACAGAAGCTCTGTACTATTTTATATGCAGCTCTCTAGCAGGAGCTGTGAACAGCACTAAAAATTCAAAGAAAGAAGCAAGCATTGTAGAGGTGCCCTGTCCTGACAGCCAACCCCAGCAAGAAATGCATTTGGAAAGACAGTACAGAAGCCTCTGAGACTTGCAGGTTGAGATGCTAGTGCAAAATTTCAGACTATCCCATCACAATTTAAAGCTCATTAAAGTTATGTATGATATTACTGCCAGGAACTACACACGTGACTGAATATTATTTGCCAAAAAATACCAAGCAGGTGGCATGGACACTGAGCACCGTAAGTCCAAAATTAGTGTTAGCATGCATATGCACACATGCTCAAACCCAGAACATAGATGCCATGCCATATGGATGGGTTTAAAGTACAATGAGAAATCAATGCAAAAGGAGTCTCATTGCCATTTACTCTTTTTTTGGGGGACATCTCAAGAGCACTTAGGGAGAAAGACGCAGACTGTTGTTATTATTATGTTGGTAACATCTGTATACTCCCCAAAAGCCTCTTTCCTAGGGCAAATCCATAGTGCAAAAGGATTTACTGGCATCAAAGTGTGGCAGAATGCATAGGGAACAAATTCAAAAGTTGCAAAGAATTAATATTTTTCATGCATGTGTTGTACTCTTGTGCAGATACAGAGCAAGCATATGTACAACCAGCAGTTGTTTGGTGCAATAAATGCACTTAAGAGGGACAAGATGTGTCCTTTATGAATAAAAAAAAAAAAAAAAAAAATTGTTTCAGTCCCCTGCAAGAATATCAGCCTGCTCTGCCTTTGAAACCACTTACATAGAACAAAGCATTTGCAGATTCCAGACCAACTGGTAAGTCCAACTCCAAAGGTTACAAAGCAAGTCCAACCTCACTCTGCAAAAGAGAGTGGAACTGGCACTGTATTTTTCATGCCTGAGATAATAAGGAGTGCAAATATGACCGAATGACAAAGAGAAGAAAATCCATTGAGAAAGTGAAAGATGAGACACTTTAAGATTACTGAATTATCAATTCCAGCTGACAGCTGAGGGCAACTTTTTGGAAACTTCAATAAGCAGCAATACTGCAACACTGAGTTTAAACTAATTCTTAAAGACTAAGAAAACTTTTGCTGATTTTAATAGAGTTAAAATTAGATGTGCATGACAGATATTTTTGCAAATTTACTCTATTAACATTTGCAGTTTTTATTTCTATCAATTCTGAAAAAGTGTTCTCTTCCTATTCTGATATAAAACAAGTAACTTGCCATTACTTATCTACTTGAAAATAAATACAGTTCAGCTTTGGAAAATTGAAAGCTTACTGGCAGGTGCCATGAAATGTAGTCCTCAGATGAAATCTCTCTCTGTATAATAAAACATTTCATTTTGTCAGGCCCTTTGCCGTATCAAGTACTTTCACCATTTGAATATCAACATGCAAGGATAAGCTTCTTAATAATAATCTTTGTATTATCTGCACTTTCTCAAACAGAGACAGTCTCCATTTTTGCAGACTGAAAACTTCTTACCTTAACACACATCTTTGTTGTCACTGAATTTCTGTGGCCTGATTAAAGATTAACGACAGGACTACTCTGGTGATGAGTCTCTAGAGACTGTCAGATCTGCCAACAGAAATGAAAACCCACCATGCTTTTCACATTTGTGTGAGAGAGAAAAAACAGCTTTATTAGCATTAGTGTAGCCTTAAAACACTGGAAAAGAAATCGAATTCCTGAATATGCATGTAAATTAAAGTCATCAAAACAAATAGTTTATAAACACAAGTTAAGCCTTTGAAATTCATTTTCTGTTGGAGGCTTTTGATATTAAAAATATGTGAATCTACAAATAATTATTCTTTTTTTGTAGTAAAGATGAAAACTTACTCTGGACAGCACCCAAAAAGCATTAGCTCTTGAAAAACAAGGCTTCATACAAAGCATATTTTCTCGTTGCAGAACAGTCCTTTTTCCAGCTCTATAATATTTTCTTCATGGTTAGGGCCAGAGACACTATTTCTTGGCCACAGCACTTTAGAAATGCATTGGTACAATGATGAGCACAATTCAATCAAAAATATTAATACAGATTTAAAGCTGCTTCCTAGATGCAATAATCACCTTGCATGGACAACCAATACACAGCTAATAGTAGTCTGCAAATAATTAGTAACAATACCTTCAGCAATTAGAAAGACACTGCCCATAAGCCAGAGGATATATTCTGCTATTTTTAACATTGCCACTCCACTTCAAAAACAAAAACAATGCTAAATATAAGCCTTAAGATCCTGCAATTGCCTTTCCTCAAGCAGGAGGACCTGCATAGGTATGTGCTCAGAGCATGCAATTCTCTCTTAGTAGCCTGCTGGAACTGAAAGCCAGCTGGATGAGGCATGCCCTGATTTGAACTCAGATTTCTCAGTGCAGGCAGGGTAAATGCAAGCTTCCAGCGGGAACCTGACACACTGTGCACGTGCCGTGCATGTTGTCCAAGCACACACACTAAATATGACATTTTCACACGTTAACATGCTCTGCATGTGGAGATCAACTGTGCAGCACATTTCTGATAGACTGTTTCCACACACTGTGCAGTTTCTCAGCATGTGCACCACAGGAATACGTGGGATTTCCAGCAGACAGCAGCCCAGGGGAAGCTCAGCACAGCAGTTCCCATTGGACTGCCAAGCACGCAGTAATACTAGACAAACAGTGAATCGACCTAGACAAACAGCAGCCCGAGGAGAGTCCAAGGAAAGATCAATGTGCATAGAGTTGGAAAGCACTGACAATTCTCTGAAGGAACTACCTATTAGACTAGTTTTGTGTTCACCTCATTTATGCACTTTTTATGCTTCTCTGACAAAGGACTCAGGAGCAGCTGCTTGCTTGGCTACATACCTAGCGGATGAAGTTCCTCAAAAGACAGCGTGTTCCTTAAATATATTACAGCCCACTAATTAGGCATTGTAATCCAAAAATGAAAGCTCTGGATCTAATTTCCAGAGCATCAAAAGGTTCATAGCCATATAAGCAGCTTGTCAGGGGGATGCGCTAATCACTCCCAAACAGCCTAAGGTAGCACAAACCAACTTTCCTGAAATTCCATCATTATATGGAAAAGATTTTGAGATTCAGTGGGGTAAACAAATACCAGGAAGGGAGCAGAATTCACTGGGAAGGTGGATTCCATTCCATGCTTCCAAGCTAATTATGTATTTTGTTCAAAGAACATCTTCCTTAATATGTTGTCTTTCTGAGCCTACAGTCACAAGCCCGAGGCCAAGTAATGAAGCAATACTTTCTAATTTTGAAGATAGTTGAAAATAGTTGAGTGCTACAAAAAATTACATACAACAACACCCCAAAGCCAAAACAACCTGTAGATGTTTTAGAGCTTTGCGGAATAGTTTTCTCTCAAAAGTCATCTACTTTCTAGATTACATTTTACTACACCACAAAAAAGTCAAGATGTAGAATACAGCAGAAAATGCTACCTTTAACTGCATTTCTTCATTTTCATATCAGAATATCATAATCTTGATTTTAAAAGTCTCTGCATTATAATTGCATAACTTAATAGTTTAGTTCCACAGATCCTTTTGCCAGAATGAAAATTAAAGGCACTACTCAGCTGGACCAATTTTTAATATAACACCTACACGTTAAGGGTCTGATCCTTCCCACGTGCTAGTGTGCTGTACATTAACTCACTTTATGTCAGATCCATAACTCAGTATTCATAGCAGCATGAGAGGAAAATCACACAGGAAAGGTTATTCAAATGAATTCGTGATTCCTTCTCTTGTTATGTTTACATAGACTTTTAAAAATTATTTTACAATCTATTACACATTTTCCAAAGAAAATAGGACTGGAAAGAAACTAAAGCCATCCACTACGGAGTGGATATGAGTGTAACATCAGTGTAACACCTTATTCTTACTGATGACTTCCCCCCACTTCAAAGAACATCCTGTAATGCTAAAGTCACAGATCCTACAATAATTTACGCCATTGATTGACCATGCTTAGGCTCTTAGGCTGAGAACCCCCAAATACTGTTATCTGCCAGAACAGCAGATCTTGATGATGCCTCAATGTAACATCCGTAAACTCAGGAGAAAACTAAAGAAGACAAAACAGAAAGGAGGAAAGAAAGGAGGAAAAAGAAAAAATAAGGCCTTTCAAAATTTCGCATAGAAGTTCCTGAAATAAAACCTTTTTTATTTTTGTTAAAAATATATAAATAAATAAATGAAAAAGTATTCCGCTCATTCCTCTCCCAGTCACTAACAATTCATCCAATTCAAGTGAAGTTGCACTGAGCTTCCACATGAATCACTCTCTGAAATATACCATTCCCTAGGTAGGTCTTCAATTATATTTTTAATGAGATACCTCTGGTTCCAGCTATTTACATATTTAGCAATTAGAAGTCAGACACATATCAAAAGCACGTGTGCGTCACTTCATTTTTATTATTGCTTCCTATGTCAAAATGTAAATAACCAAAACATTGAAATATAAGCTTACTGATAGAACTCAAAAATCATGTCTGAAAGCAGAGATTTCTGAAGTGAAATGCCCACCTGCACATATAGTTATGAGATCCTAACTCAAATTTTTCCTCATAAAACAGAAAATTATTTCAGGATCTCAGGCCCCAAACACTTCCCTCTCTCCTCTAAACCTAAATAAACTGTGTCCTTTCAGAGCTATAAATTTACTCTCTTTGCCTTCTTAAAACTTTCCCCAAGCGTGTTTTATTATTAGATTTATGCACCTGTCTTAGATTGCCCTACAAACAAGTAGAAATACATGATATTACATGATATTATACATTCAGAACTGTTTAGGCTCTTGCAAGTTTAGGCAACTTTTTCAGCCCTGATGCAGTCCATGTCTACAAGCGTCCTGAGAAGACATGGAGGATTGCTGGTGAGGGACTGCATTGCTTGAATTTCCTTGGAAATCAGAGTAGGACTGAAGTACGTTAACGATGCTGTGCAGAGAGGCTTTTATACCAATGACAAAGCTGTACCTGTTACAGTGGAAATGCACATTTCAGTTTAACAGTTGGTATTTATCACTGAAAATGCCATTAGCTACTATGGTGATACAAATTGATTTCATAGTCATTCAAACAAATCTTTAACTCCATAGGATTTTGTACATGACTGTAGGCATCCATTTACAATCTCCCCTCCTGCAGCTATTTAAACAACTGTACATGGTAATTTAACAGCAAAAAGTGCCAAAACCATGAAAGGTCAGTGTTTTTATGTTTATTTAAGTCCTTCAGGCTTGCAATTAAGGTTGTTAGCTTTTTGTTGTTCTTGAGAGTTCAGCCAGAGATGTCCAAAATGAGATTGAAGGACAGTGTACAATCAATGATTTTTTTTTTAGTTGTAATAGCTTCTCTGCTCTTTCCATACACCTGCATTTTATTGTCAGCATGTGTCATTTATCCAACTAGGTTGCATGGGCAGTTTTTTACATTGCATCTCATGAGTATATAATGCATCCAGGAAATAAACACTCAGCAGTTGGTGTATGCTTACATGAAAAATCTACCAAAAAAAAAGTAAGCCATTTCCCTCACATTTTAATTGTATGGTCTTACAACCTATGCAATTTTAATGCCTCAATGGCCACCTTTGAAAGCACAGAATACAATAGCTACTGAGAAACCTTTCAAACCAGACTTCCTGCATCATCATTTACATTAGTTTTTGAATTTCCTTTTCCCGATTTTTTTTTCCCCTTCTTGCCTGTCTACATAAGATACTACTTCTTCATATCTGCCATGAGGTCTTTTTGATTTGACCTCCCCTTCTGGGGAAATACAAATTAATTCCTGTTTAAAAGTTAACTGCTTCTAGCATTCAAAAATTTCACCCAAGAGAACGGCCACAAATATGAAGCTGAGGAAATCAGTATTTTGGAGGATTGTAGCTAGACTTAGACAGTCTAGAGATGAAAAATATAATCCAGTGATTCTCATAAAAACTCGGAATTCCAGACCCATTTTCAATAATTACTCAGAAGAATTTAAAAATTCTATATGAATTCTCAAAATTTAGCTGGGTCAAGTAGTCACAGTCTTTTGAGTAAGTAGCAGCATTTTAACTCTGGAGTCATAGGAAGGAACAGTAAGTACACAGCAGTTGTGCAGTATATTCTCACAGCTCATACAACTAGGTTTGGAGGTGGAGAGAACAAGGTGAAGCCAAAAATGTTTTTTGAAAACTCAGGACAGCACAGATGGAGCCAAAGAGTATATTTGTGAATGTCTGTCCTGCCTACTCTATATGCATTACCACCTTTATATGCCTAAATACTTCCCTGAATGCTACAGATGATGGCTCATTGCCTACCAGCTGATGACTGTTGTCAGCTTCTAGTCTGATTCCGAATCACAGAATTTCTAGGTTGGAAGAGACCTGAGTGTATTATGTTTGACCTAACAGGAACTAAGTAGCCCAGTCTGAGTTTATTTCAAACATCAGCTTCTTTACCTGTGGAATAAAACAGCTCAGATCAGCTGAAATACTCAATACTCTCTAGTTTACTGAAATGAACCTGACAAACAAACCATTTTCAGCAGCGTATCTTCAAAACTCAGGGAAAAACTTTATTCTGTAAGATAAATTAAGAATATTTAGATTTAACTCTATCTTCCCTTCTTTTCCCCCCATCTTTTCTGGGAATGCATGTCGGCTGAAAATACCACGTAAATATGGAAGTATGAGAGATTGAATAAGTAGGTTTAATATTTATATTTGTAGATTAACTCAAAGATTTTGAGGTTATTTTAGCCAAAAATTTTCTTTGTAGTTACAGATACATATATAGATGAAAAATCAGTACAAGTACCACTTACTTTCTATGGTAATGATCTGCACTTATTAAATGGGGAGGCATGTCATCCAGTCTGGAGCCAAGTGGCCAACTGTACTGATTATTCTCTTTTCACAATGTCAACCAGCTACTTTTGTTAGACCATCTTCCTCTAAAGTTTCTAGCCATTGCCAGTGAGAAGCTTATGAGCTAGATCTAATACAAATTAAAGTCATTCATGGTACTTATTTGTTGCAACCTATTATGACACCTCTTCAACACTGGCTTGTTAACAAAGAGTGCTTTAACCATGGCCACAATACCTGTCTTGGCAAAGGTATAAAGGACTTTGATCTAACAAGATTGTAGAGTTAAATGACCAAAATTGTAAAAATAAATAAATAAATAAATAAAATTGTTATTGTACGAAAAAGTCTTCATCCAAAACATTTCCATATAAAAGCTAACTACCCAACCTTCAATGCTAACAGTTTAACTTATAAGAGTAACTACACATCCACCAAAATAGTAATATGTATACACACCACCTGCACAGCAAACATGGACAAAGAGAGATATAGAGGTGCACCAAAAATATAATTTAATTAACGTAGAGCCAAAAGGCCATGATAAGGATCTTGTTGTCACTGGATGAATTTTATTTTTTTCTTTGTTATGCAAGAAAGGTAGTCCATCTGTTGGGGATCAGACAGTGTCAAATTTATTCTGGAATGATTATTCCTCTGTCCCGAAAATGCTAAGATGTTGCAAACTTTTTCGATCTTGATTTTCTAAGCACGTACCACATGCTAAACTTCCCACATCCCTACTTTTAATTAGGACAGTTCAGTAAAAAGCAGCTCATAGGACAAGCAAAGGGAAGTGGAAAACAGAAATCTAATTTCCCCAGTCCCCCACAAAACTGATGTATTCCTGAAAATATCATCGAGTTACATCATCAGTTTAGACTGGATAGGTTTCCTGGGAAAAACCAAGTCATGCATAAGCAGAGTTTTCAAGGACAGCTTTTTACTGAAAGTGAAAAAAAACTTCAAACCCACCTCAGTGCCTTAGTGTAAGGTTGGCTCCCTCTGCCTTTTCAGGAATGATTGACATATTTTCTCATGTGATAGTCAGCTCTGTTTGGTACCATTGTTTCTGTTAGTGCAAACTGACAACTCTGCAGCAGTTAATTCTGCCTGTCTTCCCAACAGAAAGGATAATTAATTATTTTTAAATAGCTGCTTGGAATTTTTATTAAAGTCTAAACCAGCAAATACTGAAGGCAAACAGCTGGCACAGTCTGTATCCTGCGAAGGCACTTCTATTCTCTGTCCATGACTTTCTGTTACCCAGTGTGGGAACGCTGTCCTGGGCTGACACAGAAAGACAGGCAGAGCTAACTGAACTGCCACAGTAGTCTCTTCCTGTTGCCAACACATATCTAAAAGCTGAGGAGAAGATACACTTCCACTGACAGCTCTGAAATAAGTCAATGTGTGACAGCAATCAGTTCTGTTCTGTCAAGGCAGGTTGCAGGCAAGAGAACAGTTTTTTTAGGCAATGTACCCACACTGCCAAGCAATAAGAACAACTGCACAAAGCCAGACAGGGCCAGTTCCTCAGAAACAAAGGCTATGGGCTTTCACAGGAGGGGAGAGCAAGTACCTGAAACAAGGGCATTTCTGGTGGATTGTGAGGAAATTCAGGAGATAACTACTGGTTCCAAGAGGGGCTATAAAGTGGGTAGAATTAATAGCAGAGTCCATGTCCTCTATACAAGACGGGTTTGTGGGTTTTGCAGGATGATCGAGCCAGACAACAAAGAGCGACCAAGGGAAAAATAAAAGTAAATAAATAAGTAAATAAATAAAGACAGAGAAGGGATCAATCTTTCTTACCAAACTAAGAACCAGTATGTGTGTTAACTCAGTGCTATTTGCAGGAGTAAAGGACAGATGAGCAGCAGTGTTTACGATTAAAAATAATGGTTCAGAGCCGTATCACATCAGGGAACAAAGACAAAACATACGGGAAAGCATGAGCAACAAATATCTATGCTTCTAATCAGGGACAAACTTTTCTCTGGCACAGAGCTCTTCCCCTGACCATGCACAAGGGCAAGCAATCAGAAAGAAGTAGAGACTGGAAAAGCTTTTAAGAACTTCTGGAGTGCAAACATCAGTGAGAGAAAATTGGTATTTCCTTTCTTGAAACTGTCCCTTGCTGAAGATCTGTCTGTCCTTTTCTTTCACAGCAGGAACACAGAATCCAGCGGTACTGAAGAAGCTGTTCTGAAACCCAAATGCAGGAATGTGAAAACTGTAGCCTAGAAAGTTAAAGGACTTACAGCAGAATTGTTGGGAATGAAAAAGCAAAGAGAGTAAAAGTAGAAGAAGCAAGAGAGAGAACAGCAAAGACACAGAGAGAAAGGAATTGCATGCTGCTAGGGAAAAGGAGAGTAACTGAAGAGCTAAAGATGGGAAATGGCATGAGACAGTCAAATAGAACATCTGTAGGTAAGTAATGTCTGAGCTTCTCCAGAATTCATGAAGAATTCAGATAAGTAAAAGATCAGGGGATGATCTAACATTAAAGGCCTTACCCTTGGCAGTGACAAGAAGGTTCAAATAACTACTGTACATAAATCCAAGAATCAAGGCTACCAGAACAAAGAGAGGCTGAAATGCTCAGGATGTGTCCAAGACCTCAGAGAGGTTAGACAATAATAAACTAACCATATTGATGGCTGAAATAGATGACCATGTTCCATGACTGGTAACATCAGCTATGTCTATGTGTGTCAACAGAGCAGGCACAGCCCCACGATTGGTTATACTCTCTAATTGTTAGTGTTTTTCAAATAGAGGAAAAAAAAAATGGCAGTACAGAAAAATAATAATAAAAAAAACTACACACGCACACACCACCACCACCTGTCTGTATGAGGTCAAACTGTCAAACTGCTTTGCAAACAAAGGGAGTTAGACACAAGCCATGCTCTGCTCTGTGCCCATGGGGCAGAGAACAGGCCTTTCTCTAAAGCCTAGCTTTAATTACTAGCCTAAACACAGCCTAAAGAGACACCTAGGTAGAGTCACGTCTGGTCTGGACTCAATCTGAAGTAATAGTAGACATCTGTGATAGAAGAAATGTTTAAACACAGATAGATAAAGGGTAAGATAATGACAGTGAAGAAGGAGCAGACAAGCTACTAAATGAAGAAGTGTGGGAGATTAGGGGGCAGGTGGCAACAGGATTGAATGTATTCAAACGGGAGTGCCGTGACAAGGAAGAGAAAATAGGACACTTAAATCCAAAACTGGAGATTTGATGCAAAGTCATGTACTAATTGTTTAGAGAGGATTGGTGAAATTAAAGTAACCAATCAAGTGAAAGCTGATAGAAAATGTTAGGCACTGCTTGGGTTGAGCAATGATGTCTATTAGAGAAGAGCTGAAGGGAGACAGAGCCAACAGGGTCGAGGGACCCAACAGACCTGGGAATCTGAATGACCCCAAAAGATGAGGTGTGTATGGGGAGAACTGAGGAGGAGGAAAGGGCATTTAAGCTTCTTTCCAGGAAGGAGGGATGCAAGAGCAATTGGAGAGTGAGAAAGGCAGGACACAGTGCCATGGGGGCTGTGTCAAAGGAGGATGTAAGCAGTGCGAGTAAATTGGCATATTCACAGGTAACATTTCATTCAGTTTCAGGAGTGAGCAGGGCTTGTTTTTCCACTCACTCAGAGTCAGTCAGAGCCCGGAAAGATTCCTTAGGTCTCTGTGCTGTCAGATGGGCTGGCATTAGGCCAGCATGCTTCAGGTGCTCCCCTAAGAGGCTGTGTTGTCTTAGATTTCTCAGCTTCTCCACTTTGCATTTGAAACCCAGCACTTTCAGTTGCTTTGATTCCCATTTACCCATAGCCACCACAATGTAGCTATCAGTCCTGCCATCCCTCGTTTGTCACTTCACAAGTTGACAGATCCACTGCTAAAACAGCAAGGATAATCCATACCCTAAGTGCAAAGTCTTAAGAGGCGTTTTAAAATTAACTTGAAACTTTTTCCTCTGGTTTAAGCAAAGTCACCAAGAGCAAACTTCAGGTAGCCTTTCTTACACTTCCAGAGTAGTCAAATGATGCCACAGCTCCAAAGTTGGTTTACAAAGTGTCTGCACTGTAAATTGGAACAGAGAACAAAACCTGACATCATATATAAAATTATTCCCTCGACATGTCTCAGACCCTTCCAGACTTTGCTAAGCTTCATGACTTGGTAATAGCAAGGTGTAGACAGGACACAGGAACAAAGCATTTAAAGGACAGAAACACCAAGTCTCTGTTGCACCAAGAAAAGATTGCTGTCAAAGCAGGGCTTTAGCTGCCCTGGCCACCTGCCCTCCCTCTAAGTCTTTGAATTCGTTCAGTAAATCTCTGAACACAGCAATGACTAAAGAGCAGGGCTCACTGTACATCAGTTGCATTTCCAGCAGTGTTCGGGGATATTTACAAGTCCTTGCCACGGCCTTACTGCTGAACTCCTCTGCTGAACACTGAGTTTCCCACATAACTAACAGAAGCAAAGTCTCTGTGTCACCCCAGTGGACAGAGCAGAGCAGGGGCTGTGACCTAGAGCATAAACGTACTGAAAACTAATCTCAGGAAAAGGTGGATCGTGGCCATGGCTGGTGGTGATGCCAGTAACCTCCAGCCCTGAGAGCCTCACACCTGAGCCGAAGGTCTCCTCCCGACCACAGGCGGCTCAGCACAGCGCTCACCATCACGCTGTCTGCACCACGCCTCACCTTACAAGGATGCCTTTAACCTCACCTCTTTGTAAATTTACGGTGAGAAACCGATTCTAATCGTTCCTACAGTGCAGGTTCAGCCCAGGCACAAGATGTTTGGTACTGTCTTGGGGGGTAGGGAGGGTAAGACTGCTGCAAGTAGCAAGCCGCTAAATAAAATATCCTGAAAGCGGTCAAAACAAGACCGAGGCGTTTCACCAGAGCCCTCTCCCTCTTCTAAATTCTCCAGGCTCGCATCTGAGGCAGACGGACTGACAGACACATGGACAGACACAACCCTCGGGGCACTTAAGCCGCCCGGGTGCTGGAGCCGGGTCCCGCTCCCCGCTGGGCGAGCCCTGCGGACCCCCGGCACGGCTCCGCGGGCACCGCTTGGGGAAAGCCCCGGGGCCGTGAGGGCGGGCGGGGAGGCGGGCCGGGGAGGAGTGAGGCGGGGCGGGCAGGGCTGCCAGGAGCCGCAGCGGCACCGGCAGCAGCGCCGGGGCCGCGCTCCCGCTGCCCCGCCGCCGGAGCAGAGCGGAGCGGAACGGAGCGGAGGTGCCGCCGCCACCGGAGTCCCGTCACGGCCATGGCCGGCCGCCCCCCGCCCAGGTAGGGCCCGCACCGCGCCCCTCCCCGGGGGAGGAACGGCCCCGCCGGGCGCCCCCTTACCCCGACACGGGGGGCGGCAGCGGGCCCCCCTCCGTACCGGGGCTCCCCGCCGTACCGCGGGGCTCGCAGGGAGAGCGGCGCCCGGCCCGGGGTTGCCGGGGGGGCCCGCTGCCGCACCGAGGGAACCCGAGGGTGTTTGCGAGGGGAGCGGCGATGTAGTCCTTGGGTTTTCCTCTAACTGCTGTTTTTTCCCCTGCTCTAGCGTCCTAAGAGAGCCGGTGAGTTAATCTAAACGAAGCGCCGTTAGGGTGCCGCGCTTAAGCCGGTTCCGTGTGCGGACAGCAGCCGGCGGGCCGGGTCTCGGGCAGGGGCCGGGCAGCCGGCACCGCGCTCCTGACATCGAGCCGCCGCTTACGGGGAGCAGATTAGAGCAAAACTTCCCGCAAGAGGGAAATTGAAGCACAGACAGGAGCAGCCTGCTGGAGATGCGAGATACAGTTAAGCGTAATCTTCAGCTATCACAAGGAAATCGCATTTTGATGACAGCGGGCAGGCAGGAGTATAGAAATTGTGCCCGTTAGGTGCATTACGGACTGGCAGAGATGCAGAGCGTGTGCTGCAGGTGATTACGATTGGTTTTGTTTGGGTCATGCAGCGTCCCAAAGAGAAAGCTGAAATATTAGAAATTTAGGCTGTGTTCACTCAAAAGGAAGGCAGTGAAACGATACAGAGCTACCTGAACAGTCAGCAGCGGTGGGAGGGGGACACGTATTTAATGAGCGATAATCACTTGCATGAAAAATTGCTTTTATTTGTTTAAAAGAAAAAGCTTCAAAACACCCTCTAGAAGAGAAATGACTGAATAGGCTTTCAAATCAATAATTATTTTCTGACAAAATCTTAATAATGCTTTTGCACTTTGTTCTGAATTGCCTAACCTAGGAGGAATAACCCTCTCCCTTGGCATTTAAGGGTGAAGTTAAGAGGATTTAGCTTTTTCTTTTTTTTTAATTAAAAAAATAATCACCATTAGTATTTCCTGTATAAAGCTTCCCTACACACACACCAAGGTGATTTTATAAACTAGTGTTTTATGGGAAGCTGCAGTCTGGGGGTAGAAAGGACTCAGAATTTAAGGACAAAGACTTCCAGCTTGTCTGATCTGACATCCTGTATTTCACTCACTAGAAGGAAAAAATGGGTAAAACGCAATCTTGAACCCAGTAGCCCAGGTCAGGATAAAACAGACATTCCACAGAGATAGACTTAAAGCTACCAAGCTGGCATGCTGTTTTCCTTGCTTATGGTCTTGCTTTCACTGTTAAATGCTTGCTTCCTCATAGGGATACAACTGTCTTCCAACTCCACACAATTGTTGCTAAGCTTTTCGTCATCATAGAGAAAGTCTCTCGAAAAACCAGTCCAGCTCTAGAGCTCTGCTAGCTGGTCAGCTCTTCACCCTAGCTAGGCCTATATTACCTGGAAATACTGTCTATTTCTGTAGCAAGGCCAAGACTTAGCTCACTCCTGTAAGCAATGTACCTTTTTCTTCATACTGAAGGATGATTTCCTTTCTGCAGCCTAAGCAAGTCAGCCTTCCTTGCTCCTAGAACTGCAACTCCTCTTTTTCACCCCTTTTATCTCCTGTAGCTAGCATGTTGACAGCTGCTTGTTATTTTTTAATCAAGGTAACCCTCTCTTTGCTGAGCTACATAAACTTCGTATTTTCTGTCTGCAAATAAGGGTCAGAGGATCCCAGAAAAGCTGATAATTAGAAATGCCTAGTGCTGTAGTCACCAGCAAACTTTGGGGAAAAAAAGCACATTGGGACAAATAGCTATTCTTCATACACCTTCAGCTCATCATATCCACCCACCAGCCCCTAGAATATTTGGGGGATTTTAACTGGAAGCTACTTACAGCAGCTGCCCAGAAGCACAAACAATTAACGTTAGCATTTGGGAGTTAGCTTTATAGACCTTACCAAAGAAGGAAGTCTTACTGCCAAAATGTTAAAGAACAAACAGATTTTTGCATCTTCCCTGCAAAATCACTTTAGACATGGGCATGTTTCTGTGGCTGATCTTAGTCACATACACCCAGCTTGCTAAACCAGGGCCAAAGCTCTGCCTTCCTTGCTGACTCTACCATCACATGCTGTGATCACTACGTAAATTTGGGCTGCATGTTAATTTCTGCTCAGTACCTTCCCTTGCTTTCGCTTCCATAGCTGAACGTAAAAACAACAGGCTGTATCTGGATGCCTTCAGCAACCATGGAGCACAGCAGAGCAGAGCCTTTGGGCATCCACTGATAAATTAATTCTCCAGCAGTAGCTCTGGGAGTGAATGCTTACCCTGGGGATCACATGAGCAGTTGCAGAGAACTGCACAGAACTGGTAGCTGTCACTTCTTCAAGCAGCTAAAAGACATTTTTGGTAGACGTCGCAGTTAGGAACCTGCAACTGTGGTCCATAATGATTTTTAATTTATGGTGAATGAACAAAACTGCATTAAGTCCTTAAACCTACCAGCTTGCACTTTGCTTTTTCAGGAGAAAGGCAGGAAGAAAAACATGTGCATTATTTACATAGAAGCCAGGAACTGCTCTGCTTCTGTCCCCTGTATAAGCTATTGACTACCTGGAATGCTGTTGCACAGTTACCGTTTTTGGTAAAATTGCAGCTTTTCTGCTTAAGCTTATGAAACAAAACCTATAGACATACACAATTTATTGGCCAAGCCTGTTTATCTGAAAGTCATCTTAGCTGACATAGAAATAAGAGTCTTCAGACACTCGTCTTTTGGACTGGCACATGTTTTCAACTCACTTTTTGTGTGAAAACTGGAAAGAAAAGGAGGAATAATGTGTTCTTCACATGAGAATTAGAAGCATCACTGAGGCTTAGAAGCAACATTAGACTGAATTCAAAAGAATTAAAATGCATTCCCATGAAACACAGATGAGAAATACCAGCTTTTATATTTTAAACAGTGAAAAGAGAAGCCCAAAGAATGTTTGCTATCTTTTATAAACTCACTCTTCATGTACTACAAAAAGTTTTGTATCACCTATATGAAATAAAGTATCTTTGCTACATCCCAGTAATACTTGGTATTGCAGAAGACTTAAGCTCACAGAGCATAGATAAAAGCTAAGAAAAGCCTTTCTGATTTTATAGGTCCCTGTTGGAAACCAAGCACTTTTCATATTTGATCAATATGCTAGGCCTGATCAAAGATGCAGAGAGGTAAGTTAAGATATTCAAAGCTAAGAACAGATGCAAAAGCTGTGTTTTTATGAGACGTTTCTTACAGACAGTAGGCATGTTGCCCTTGATCATTTCAGTCGGTAACTTAGTAGCCAGACTGTCTAAGTGTCCTATGTCCCAGACTTCAGCTGGCAGCTGCTCCTGCAGTCCCGCAAAGCCGCCCAGATTTTGTATAGGAGAGAGAACAGATCTGGTGGCTTTGTGCTAAAATGGGAAAAGATGCTTTTAGGAATGAGTGAAATAAAACTTTGATCCTGTAAGGAGACAAAATTGCAGGCAATGACCCAAATTATGAAGTACTACAATCAAGGAACTAAGCTAGATCTAACAGTTTCTTTGAAGGAATCGGTAACGAATTGAAAGCAACAAAAACAGAACACCAGGAAGCAGTACTCTGAATTAATTTGGAGCCATTGTCAGTGATGAGTGGAATGATGGTTCCACTCATGGTTCATCATGTATGACCCATGTATGAAGTAGGCAAAGACTGAGCTACTCGAGGTGACGGGTAGTATTCGGTGAGACTGCCTAGGGTGCAGATCCATTCTCTGTATTTGTCCACCTTTGCGAACAAAAAGAGAAACAAATATATTACAAATCTTACTGAAATGAAAGAGAACAACTGAAGAAATCTCCTGAACTGTGTATTGCCAGAACTTTAATTATCAGGATAACTGCATGCGTTAGAGCAGTAGATGGTGTCACAAGTTTAATACTCTATGGATATGCTTTTCATTTGCAAATTAGCATGTGAATTAACCAAATGTTTTCATTGGAGTGGCCAGAAAATATATCTAACATGACCGTTTGTGAGATTCACCACCTTCTTAAAATGTCAGCTTGTATTGTCAATTTGATTGTCAGTGGTGGGAATTCTTGAAATGACACGCTCTGTTCTATTTTCAAGGGGAAATACTTTGAACAGTTCATTAACCTGGCTAACCTGTGTTGTCAAACAGGCAATAATTCTCAGAGGGATATTCTTCTTCGGTGAGGTCAAGGGAGAAAAATTCCTCTAAAAGCAGAAGCAACTTAGTATTAATGTTTGTAAGTCTGTGGATGAGAAATCTGCTGCCTCCAGCAGTGGGGTTGCGGGTGACAGGAGGAGGGAGACTTGCAGAAGCAGTAAAGAACTGAACAGCATAAATTCTGTGTTTTGTTTCACTAACCCAATATGCATTCTAGTGATAAAACCCTAGCGCTTAGCTTCCAGACTTGCATCTACACTTTCTGCTTTATTTTACCAATTTTACCTAATTTGAATTATTTAATCCAGGCTAGCCTAGCCTCCCGCATGAACTTCATACTTGCATCCATTACTCTCCTCTTTTAGTTTCCTTTCTGCTGCTATGCATCACCTCTCCCCTTCTTACTGCACTGCCTGTAATGGTATCAGTCATAGCATTTGCAGTGCTGCCTATGCTTACCAGTCTTTCTTCTGTATCACCCAGTCCTCTCCTCCTTCAAAACATCTCTCCCCCAGGATAGGCTTCAGAAAACTTCCATGGTAATCTGATTGGTGTCATACTTTGTTCCTTGTGCTGTGCATTTTATATATGTTTTAGGCTATGAGTTCTTTCCAATAATGATTGCAAGCACACTTATTAAGTTAGCAGGGTTTTGCCATTTCCTTCCTCAGCCTTAGGTTAATTACTTTATTATTTCTCATCAAATGTAATTTGTTAAGCTATAGTCTGAGCAGGAGTGAGGCAGAGTTAGGCTGATGGGAGCCTTCATCCACACATGGATAAGGAACCCCAGCACTAAAACCGCCTTCAAGTCACTCCCCGATGCAGCTGTCATTCATCAGCCACTTGGGGCTATGAACATCATAAACTGGAGCATGCACGGAAGCTGTATTTTAAGGCATGATTGGCACCTGCACAGCCAGAAGTCAGGACAGCAAGTCCCATGTTCAGACAGCAGAGTGCTCTGTGTGCCTGAGGTGCTGCACGGCCAGGGGCAGACTGCCAGGAGAGGCTGAGAGAGCTCAGCCAGGTGAGGATAGCGGTCCAGGATCGCATAATTCATATGGAGTATTGCTGTTTTTCTCTTAAAAACTAGTACAAATTTAGTATATGCTGATAAGTATTATGATTGCTAGCATTTATTTGGTGCTCAGTATAAATTTTAAATCTTCTTTTTTAGGATTTGCTTAGTCCTGTCAACCTTGGATTATTTTCATTAATCTCTTTAGTTTCCCTCATTAATTTTCTTCACTTCAAGACTTGAGTGATTATTATTAAATATCTGGCTGCTGCCAATGTCCATGACACAAAGTAGATAGTCAGCATTTTTTATCAAAGCTGTTTTCTGCTGGCTGTGGCATCACAATTTATTGTATACCTAATAAATTCTGCTTGACTGCTACCTAAGAAAAATTCTGTTCTAGATCTCAATGAAGTTTAATCTACAGCTGAAATAAAAGACTTGTAAAGAAATCTAACACAGAACCTGATGCAGTGCATGTTTCCCAGTTAGTGAAATGTGGTCATCGAGTCCTGTATAACCCTAGCAGGTCCATTTTAAGACCGGGTCCTACCCTCTACACTCTGTTTCTGAGCTAGCTCCATGCACTAGCTGTAACCAGCTTCCAAGAATTACGGGAGTCATTTCTTTTCTGGAAGAGTTTTGGTTTATTACGTGAATTGCTGAAAAACTGGAATTCATTGAACTAAGGAGTTTTGTGTTACAGTTAAAACCTCTTAAAAAGAAAGATGCACAGAATTTAGGATGCCCAGACTTGGATAATGGTTTACTGCCTTCCCAAAAATACCCTGGGCACCCATGCGGTGGAATGTTATATAGAATTAGTGACTTTGTAGCATTAACTAATCAGTTAGATGATGTGTAGGCTGCTTTTTTTTTTTTTTTTTTTTTTTTTTCTCTCTCTGCACAGAGGCTAATTTTCTTACTGGAGTGGCAGCACAGGATGTATGGGATAGGTAAATTCAGGAAGCTTGAGTGCAACCGTTCAGCCAAATGCCAGAACAGTTGTAAAAGGAAATGCATTCAGCAGCCCTAAGGGGGCAGCAGTGCTGCCTTGTGTGCTGACCTTAAGTTACTTGAGTTCCTTCAGCAAGAAAAACTTAAGGGGTCCTCGAGTAGCCTCCAGGAGATTGCATACTTCTAAATATGCCTCAGAATTTTGTATACCAGCTACAGTGCATCTCTGCCAGCAGTGGAGCTGCTCATTACATGCAGTGGCTTTTAAAGGGATTAAAAAAAAAAAAATGTATCTTAGTTTGCAGAACTGTATTTAAATTAGGTCCTTATCCTGTTCCCCCAAGATTCATTTATAGCTGTCTATGCTATTTCAGTCTGAAAAGGGAAGAGATCAAATCAGCAGGATAACAGTCCAACAACATGCTTATAGATCGCTATTCTATGTTGTCAAGGCAATTTCTTCCCTCTCAGACGAAGATGTGTATTACCATTGTAGATATCCAATAAAAATGAACAGTTCATTTATTTTTAAAAGGAAGAAAATTGCATGCTGTGATAGTGAAATGAAAAACCCATTGTCCTCCCACAAGTCTGGAATGAAACCCTCCCCTCAACTAGAAAAAAATACTTTTTTTCTGGAATATGTAAAAATATAGAAGTAATAGCATGGCTGTTGAGGGGTGTAGTTAAATGGTCATGTAATTTTGGCTTCATATTGTACCTGCCAATAAATTCAATCCTGTATACAATATATGCCATAAATCCACTGAAATCCAATGGCCACATGATTTGAATGTCTCAGTGGTTTGCATGATATAATTTAAATGTTAGTGTAGTTTCCTAATGCAAAGCCTTGATGCTGCTTAAAGTGCAGCCATATTTCTAAGGTTATGGAAATCAATACTGTACATTGTGCAATGGGCATCTGAGCATAACACGGATATGTCATGTACAGAGAAATGATTGAATAACTATTAAAAAAAAAAAACAGAGATGGACCATAAACAAATAACACTAGTGTAAATAATAATCCAAGTCCATCTAAAAAAAAAAAAAAAAAAAAAAAATTAAAAAAAAATATATATATATGATCTCTTGCTTTTTTTTTTCTTTTTTTTTTTTTTTTCTTTTTTTTTAAGAGCAAGAGATCATAGGACCATGTTTATTTTGGAATGGATTTCTTTTGGGTGCACAGAACATGACCTGTATATTATACTGTATCTTTCTCTAGCTGAACTCGCTACAGTGATCTCCCACTAGTAAAACAACAGTAATTTTGCAAAACCTGGATTTATGTGTGTACCGTTTTCTTTGTTCCTTTGAATTAGAGGATTAAGACTTTGCAGTGGTGAGCAGAGTAAAATCTAAATGCTCCCAAAGACCCAAGTCAAGAATCCATCTCTGCGCCCAGTGAAGGTCAGAGGAAGAGCACGGCTGCTGCTGGGCTCTGCTCAGGTAGTTTCATGCCTCTGCCCCAGAAACAATGAACACCTTCGGTTTACTTTGTACTGTTTGTTGTGGTCATTTGACACTTTAGGGTTCATTACAGAATACAAAATTGTCACAATACCATGTTATTTTTATTTTTTTAAAAAGCCTGGACAAGCTAACAGTTGTGATATAGGAATTGGGTTTAGTTCATCATGTATGACCCAACTAATTGGTCAGTTTCACTGAATTTACTGTAGGATCATTCCTAGACTATGGTGTAAGTGAATGTGTCTGCATCCGAACTAAAATCGTTCTAACAGAAACACTTATCCTCCTGTCTTCAAGGACCAAACATAAAAAAAGAGCAAGTGGCATCAAAGAGCAATTTCTTCTTTCTCACATTCTCTGCAACCAAATCTTCTCTTGGTTTCTGAGTTGATAACTGAAAAGCCCTGTCTACACGTAGTCTGGTTTATATTCTTGTGTTAGGTGTAAATACAAGAATACTCGATTAGCAAATACACGCTTAATCATACTGCACATAATGGCAAGGTTATCTGTGAGCTTATCCTGAGCTCAGTCAACAGTGTGTAGTCCTGCTAGATCCTGGGCATCCCAGGAAAAAGTCAGCAAGTATTTCAGGCCCAGTTATCACAATTTCATAGTTATTCTGAAGTTGATTGCAGAGCAGTGGCTGAAGAAGCTCTGGAGTTGCCACCAAGGAAAAAAAAAATTGATTAATTAAAATAAATAGCTCAGTGATCTGTTTCATCTCTAGACTCTCAGAGATAAGTTCCTTATACGGTTAGAAAGGCAGAAGATTTTAGGGGACAGAAAGGAGGAGGATTGATCTTGCCAAAAAAAAGAAAAAAAAAATGTTTGGACTGAAATCTCATGCTTTCCTTATGCTGCTTAAGCTGCAAAAAAATCAAGAATGTTGCCTTTATACGTGCCATTTAATCCTGTTAAACATACTATAGTCCAGGGAAAAAAAAAGGAAAAAAAAAAAAAGAAAAAAAAAAAGAAAAAAGAAAGAAAAAAAAAGGCAAGGTAGACGAAAAACAATGTTTGTAATATCTTGATAGAATTATATACAAGCATGTTTTATATTAGTAAACACCAAGATAACCAGGAAGGCAGCTTCATTTTTGTCACTTCTCTGATAATGTTATTGTGTTGTTAAAAAACAAACAAACAGACAAACAAAAAAAAAAACTCACACTTTTCAAACAGTGGTATTGAGCTCTTCTTGTCTCTATGTTAACACAAATTGCTGTTTATTGACATATTAACTTAGCATCAAAATTGATAAGATTTGTGTTTCATTAGGATATTAATAGGAAATCAGAGCAGAATTGTTCAGGAATGTTTCAGACATGTAAATTATGTAAAAATAAGTGTTTTGGATGAACAATGACAGAATGTATTCTTTGGCATTAAAATAACTTCAGAATGTACCCTGACATTTTAACTAGATAGTTTATGAATATAACTGCAGGTGGTCATAGAAACAATACTGGGTTGAAGAGAATAGGATATTTCTGAGATTAATTTAGATGAAGACACTTATTTTTAGACTACTGTATTATATTTCTGGAGTAGTTAGTTAAGGTAAAATCATTGGTTTGTGAACACTACTATGATCCTAAACAATGTTATGAAAGATTCAGCTCAAATCTGCACAGTTTGACTTTATTTCAAATAAAAAGGACTGGAAACAAGAATGTTTTCAGTAGAAAATTTCCAAGCTTCTCCTTTAAATATTGGGAGACAAATCAGCCCCTTCCTACTGTCATATTTCCAAAGCCAGATTTATTATTCCTGAGTAGAAGTGAGTAGGTACAAAGAATTTCCAAAAGTCTTCCTACCATTAGAAACACCCCATTCAGAACATGAAGCGGTGTTCCCCTTCCTATCACACACATAATACTGAGTACCTACCACATTGCACTCATGCTTTTACAGTCTATTTGTTTTGCAATCAATCTAAAAAGGAAAACACTGAAACATCTAGCAAGTTTTGATTAGCTACCTGCATTTTCTATTCAAATAAAATCATGACATACTCATTAGCTTTTAAGTTACAAACATTGTTGTCACCTCTCTCTTCCTTTCAAAAATATTTAGTATCTGTCTTGAATTTAATTAATGAAAAGCTTTTATAGAGTACAACTAAGATCTTTAAAAGGTAACTTTCAAGAGAGGTGTCAGGTAGTGAAATACTTGATAGCACATTTTGCACTCTGACACCCGTTTTGCCAATATTTGATTTGTGCTGCTCTAATGCTTCTAATCAGAAACACACTGCATGGCTCTATGGCAAAAGCTAGTTTAGAATCTTGACAGTGAATTTCAGCTATATGATATAAACAAGATGCCAAAAATATTTAACAAGCTAGTTAAGCAAAGATTAACATCCTGCACATGAAATCACCAGGTTCTTCCTGTCTTATGTTCCTCTGGTTCTCCTGAAATGCCCACCTGACAGTGTGTGCATAACAAGATGAGCAGACAGAGAAATCAAATTGTTTATTAAATGCAAGAAACATTTAAACCAGGCTTCTAAAAATTACCCAGTGTTTTTTGGCTTGAAAGCCTAATTTGCAGCATCTTGGACTTCATCTTGAAAAATGCTAAGAATTTCCAATTCTAGTTGAAATCTGCGGGAGCTGCACACACATTTGCTGTGTGTTTAATTTGGACTAAGTTTCACCAGATTCCAGCTGTGTCACCATGTTTTTTCCATTATTTTAAAAGAAGTAAGGTCAGATAACATCACACCCTCGGAATATTACACTGTGCTACACTAACAACGTAATCTGTATTCATTTCTCAAAGAATAGGCATTGCCTTCAAAAGTGCAGTAGTAAGGTAAGTTGCTTAATAAATACACAGTTGTTAATATTCTTGAGAGGAAACCCAAGTGTTTTCTCTTTGTCCTTTCTATAGCACAAGAACATGTGCTCTTGTACAGTGTACCTACAAATACTAAGTAAATAAGGAATTTTTGTTGGGAATATTTCTGATTTTATATTGCTGCTCACTGGCTTAGTAGTAGCAAACCTATTACTTTGCTGTAGAGGAAACAAAACTGACTTATTCTGTTCTTTTTGTAGTATCTGGATATAGCGGGTTCAGTCTGTCTCTCTCTAAAATCATCTTCTTGGTCAGTGCTGCCCACTTAAGTTAGGTACACATAAACAATTCAGTTTTTAGAATCCTTCCTTTAACAAGATTTATCTTTCCTGCAGTCAAACTCTCAGCTGTGCATTAAATTTCCCACTTAGCTGGCATGCCAGTGCTCTGTATGATCTCCTCACTTGTAGGGTAGTAAAGGAGTCTCAGCTGATCTGTCAGTCCATGTGAATTTAAGCCTCAGTTCCTTAGTCTTTCCCTACATCAGTCAGCCTTTTTCCTCATCAGACTTTGTCTGGTCCTTACTTGTTGATCCAGGACTTCTTTTTATATCTTCTTGCTATTTTTCCTTAAAGGATTCAGTCACTAAATAAAGGAAGGGAGGAATATTTCGCAGTAGATCACACAAAATTTTGTTAATTCACTTTTACAGTTATTCTTCCATTAAACTTGTCTCTTCTTTTGTAATATTTTTAAAATGTGTTTTGAAAGGAGTCCGAGCATTGCTAATGCTTGCAAAGGCTTCTAGATTTTTATTTTTTGAATTGAAACAGAATAAAGGGCACTCAGGGCTCTGGAAACATGGAAAGTAAAGGCATCGTATAATTATGGGTTGTATAACCCATACAATATTATGTGTTGTCTTTGTTCTTGTTTTTCGTTACTACACAGCAAAAGACCTGGCATTTTTGCAGCTATATCACCGATAAAAAATTAAATGTAAATCAAGATTACCCAATAAGCATGGTGAAATGAGCAATCTCAATATAAAGGCTTAAACTTCTGCTCTTTTTAGTGAGCTAGTTTTACTAGCAACCTGATCCTGTACCTGTTAGACTGCATAGACACTCAGGTCTGATAACGAGGGGAACTATTCAGTATTTTCCATTCCCAGTGAAGTCAGTAGCAGCCAAGGGAGACTGAAACAAGTCTATGAATACCTTAGAAGATCAGCCCCTGGTATTGCCACTGATTACATTCTGCACATGGGTTCCAAATCCATAACAAAATCAGAAAGACATTTGTTTGAGGTATTTATAGAGCATCTGTTTGACTAACCATCTGTGCTCTGATTGAAGTATACACATGGTCCAGACTGAATCAAAACCAATTTTGTGGATTAAAATAGTAACTTTGACAGTGTTACATCTAAGGATTTTACTGCTAGTGACTTTATTGACCTGTTTACATAAAAAGGTAAATTTTAAAACTGCAAAATATGAAAGGTAGCATGAGAAGCAATGTGACTAGTATGTCCACTTCAAAAAGGCTTTGGACTTTGAAGTTAAGGGATTCTGCTTGAACACAGCATGCCTTGCAAAAAACCTGTTTGTTTAGGGTCTGGATTAGGCTAGCTGCCTTCCTCAATTTCTGAGTAGCTTTTTGGTTTATTTCTGAGTACAAAGTGAAGAATATGCTGAAGAATTGTGCCGTGCTTTCACTTGTCTCATATTTCTATTTCAAAATAAGATTCATACAGTTTTCGGTGGCAGTAACATTCAGTACAGATATTACCAGAACATAAGAAACGTGGCCGACTGTAGCTTGGAGTTAATTGCACTGAGAAACCTCACTTTGTAAAATTTGGTTCACTTACTTCATCAAGATTATCTTTTCCATGGATCAGTATGTTTTGTATGTTCCAAATGCTGAGATGAGGGATCATAATGAAAAGATGAAAAGTACTAGGCTATAATAGGATTAGTTCAAAAAAAATTGTAGTGGTCGCTTATTATTTATTGAACTTGTTCCTTCGGACCAATTACTAAACAGCAAGGTTTTTTGAAGCAGGTTATGATTGTTCAAGATGGTAGGAAATTGAAGTTTCTGATATTGTTTCACAAGATTAATTTTCTTTAGTGATAACCTGGGGAATTCTATAAATTACCTCTTCGTAGTTGATGTAGCACCATCTGCCACATCTGCAAAGAAGGTAATTATTTTTAGGAGCAGCTGTGGTTTTTTGATTAAGTCTTGAGTCATCAAGGTCAGTATTTCTGAATTATTCAATGTAGGAAAATAGAAGCAATTGCTTTGCATT
Source organism: Aythya fuligula (assembly GCF_009819795.1). Classification (NCBI taxonomy): domain Eukaryota; kingdom Metazoa; phylum Chordata; class Aves; order Anseriformes; family Anatidae; genus Aythya; species Aythya fuligula. The sequence goes on from NC_045567.1 coordinate 3,338,744, forward strand.
TTGTTCAATAGCAAAGGATGGGTTTCTATTACAGTTAATGCCATAAACCTCATAGCTCTTTGCTGCAGTCCTCCCATTTCCAAGAATCTGTTTGCATTCTTAGTGAGACAATTTAGCTTTGTAGGAAAGAAGTATCAATCATAATTCATGTATCAGTAAAACAGCATCTGGTGGCATATAAATGACTCTGGTAACTCTTCTATTGATGGATGTATTAAACTGAAAATAGCATGCTTCTTAGCATCAGGCCACTGGTTCGGGTTCCCAGCTTCAGTTTCAAAAGGTGAATTGTAAATTTGGATCTCTGACACCAAAGGAAAAGTCATTCTCTCACAAGATCCAGAACATTTTTGGTAGATATTACAGAAGATGTGCACCCTCTACTGAGCACTGTACTGACTGAAGCCCTGCAATAAGCCTTCCTCCTACAAAGATTCCTCATTAAGCCTTCCATGATAGCTCTAAATCCAATGAGCAAGTCCAAGTCAGATCAGCATTCTCCATCAGGTGCTAAACAAGGGGAGCCTAGGAAAGGTGAGAATTAGGACCTGAAGCCTTCAACAGCTTGCTTTATCTTGCAGTGAAAAGGCGTTGATCTGTGCCTGATGACTTGAAGGACTAGTGCTTTGTGTAGACTCCTGATGTGCTTCAGTAATGAGCATAGGACATGAATGCAGACTTACCATTTGATGATGACACAACCACATCTCTGCAGCAGTTTCTTTCAGCTTTCTGCTGTTGAGAAACTAATGAGAGCAGGCAACTTCTCAGAAAGACAGAATAGTTTTTCACTAGGGAGTTGATGAAAAGTTGGCCTATCTGACTGGCTTTGCTACAAAGCAAAAGGTGGCACAGCAGAATGGCCTGAGGAGGCTCTCAAGAAATCACATAACATGTTGAAAATTGAAGCTTAGAGAGGAGTCTATTAAGAGAGGAAACTGATCTAATGGAAAGAAGAGGTAATTGTAAAAGAGGTGTTGAAAAGACAAACCTGTGTTCTGTGTTGAATGAAAGACCCATGAAAGTAGCTAGACAGAACCTGATACTGTGCATCTGCTTGTGTTGTGAAAGATTTCATTTTGTGATATTGGATGGCCAACCTGAAGAAACTCAGCTGGGTGCTCGTTTTCCCATCAATTAGTATGTGCTGCTGTGTATCTGCTTTGCATGATACCTATGGTGTTCACGTAACTGACTAGCAGTGGTGGCAAAGATGTGGGTGTATGTGTTTCTCTGTACTTCGTTTATAAAGTGTACATCCATAAACTCACTGAAAAACAGCTGAGGAGTCTAAGACTGTTCCCAAATGTAACTCTTATAATTTTGCATTTATGCATGAAATTTTTTCCCCTTTTCAGTGTTTGTGAACCCTAACAGGGTGAACTGCTTTGCAAAGAGTGAAAAGCTAGAGTTTGTTCTACTAGCACAGCTCCAGACCTGAACTGCAATGCAGCACAAGGATAAGGGTTTAGCTCTACAGCCACAGCACAGGAAACATGAACCTTTAGACAAAAAAGAGCTCCAAAGTTTTATAGATCCTCCTGAATGTGTTGCCTCTTGTTCTGGGAAACAGTTAGTGGTTTTACCTATGCACAGAGTAATCAGCTGGACGTGAACTATATCTCTGACTACTGGGATAGCTGGCATGAGAATTTAGGTTTATGAGATTTCAGTAATTTCAAAGACAGTTGCTTTTGCCTTTCTGAACTTCAGTCTGAGACGAAACTGTTTCTCATTCAAAACATATAATAACATTCTACATTTATTTCACTCATCAAATAACTTTAACTAAGTTTTCTATATTTACAAATGAAAAGTCATTTATTTTGGAAAGTAAGCAGATTTTAAAGAATCAAGAAGATGCTATAGATCTTTTTGCTTTCCACATGACTGGGAAGACTGCTTTACTGCTGTATGGAAGTTGCAATGCGTTACCCCTAACTGGAGTACCATCCAGAAATAGCACAGATTTGCTGTTACTCCAGAGCATGACTCCTTAACTTTATTTTCTAGCTATACTTTAATACATTACTCTATTTGTACTGTTTAATTGAGGTCCAAAAAGGCCAGCAGTTAGCAGCTACACCATCATCTTTGTTCTTTTAGACTCATTGACACTCTGCCATGTGAGTTCAGTTACCTGCACCCAGTACAATTGAGAGCAACACTCATTGTCAACATACCAGCTCCCTGCAGGGCAAAGTCACTCGGTCTTTCTGTAAGGGAAGAGAATGAGAAAACAGTGGCCATTGTTCTTCAAGATGCAGGTCAGGCTTGATTATAACTTACTATTAGATTGCACAAGTGATGCATCTTATAAAAGGAGGCCATGCACAGCCTGTGCTGGGAAGTCCTGAGCTGTACGGAGTACAGAGGAAGCCGCTAGTCTAAATGTGGAGTTGTCAAGGAGGGCACTTCACTTATACGGTATTTGACCTTTGAATATGATGTTCTTATTTTTAATGAAGATATAAACCTGAGTGACTTCATATGTTTAATGTCCTTCATTCTGCTAAAGAACAGCATATAAGGCTTACAAAGTGCTATTTCGCGCTTTCAAATCCCAGAGAAATACTTTTATCTATACAATCTCAGCAACAGAGTGGTATTTTGTAAACACCCAAAACTCTTCCTTCTAAATACAAATGGTGCTGGTATTTTAGAGAGTACTGGGGGTATTGCACCTTTCAAGTAAAGTCAGGAAACATAAAGGTCTCCTTTATGTTTGTGTGTGTTCAGTCCTCCCTTCATGAATCTTCCCCTTAGTTAGCAATGAATAAGTGCTAAATTAGTTTTATATTTTTCGTTCAATGTCCTAATTCCAGTGTATAAATTTTGTGTTCTGTGTTTGTTTGTTTGCTTTTTCCAAAATGTATGGAATAGTACCTCACATATCAACAAAGTTACCTGTCCGTGGAAGTGGGAATATCCATATCTGGTCCTAAACAGATTATCAAGGATTATTAAATAAAATATCTGTACATGAACCTTTGAGAGAAATGTAGCCTTACTGATGTTTGACTGTGGATTTGTGCAAAAAGCTGAAAGTAGCTTCCTCGTAACACATTGACTTAAGCTCTAGTGAAGGTGACTTAATGAATATTCATTTTAGTTTTCAGTTGAGAAAACTAGATTTCATGTGGTCTGTTATCCTGTCAGAAATGATGACAGATTATTAAACCACGGTAACCTGTTTGCTTACTATGGTCTATCACCATGTGTTCCGTATCTTCTCATAGGTAACTTGCAGTGAATTAAAAGAACCCTACAGACCCAATTTAAAAGCAGAACATGATGCTGTTGGGTACTCTAGGAAATTTCTGGAGAAAGAGGCCTTTAGCTCTGTATGGCTTCTGATAGCTGTCACACTATGTTCAGAGAGAGAAGTTTCACTAAGCTTGTGACAAGTCAGTTATGATGTAGAGGGAGATCTTACCTGGCTGGCCTGAATGATTCCAAATGTACTGTTCAAGCGGTGATACCAGCTCTGCATGGAAATAATTTGTTGAACTTACTTATCTTTATGGCTGTGTCTTTCACATCAACATCATCCCAAAGTGAGTGTGGCTTTGCAGTATACAACTGGCTCACAAAACAGACTGTGCATGGCTTACCTTTGCTCTAAACCTACAGTATAGCAAGCTGTTCTGCCTGGGTTACAGAATTCAACCACTCTTGTTGTGTGGGTGTTTGTTTGTTTGTTTACATTTTAGTCACTACACCTTAACTTTTTCAGCAAATGTTTCTTTTTATAATGTCCACCCGGGTGAATTAATCCAGGAAGTATTTCATTTGCTGTTCCAAGCTGCTTACTTATAAAAATGAGCTAGTTCCATGTTTTACAGTATGATTCAGGAGAGATGGATGTGATTACAGGCAACTATGTGTTATTCTCCAGTCTTCAAAAAGCAATGGTCTGCTATTTCATATTCATGTAACATTGCTCCAGAGAGTTGTCCAAGAAAGGAAAATTAAGGTAATAGATAGGATAGTAATGTCAGCAAGGAGACTATAGACAGCTTCTTGTAATCGAGGTTTAAGTTACATCTCTTTAATCCATTGTAGTTTTGGCATCATTTGAGTTATCTACGTAGCTGAGTCACTGGAAAGGTTTTTGGGGGTTTCTTTTGTGTGTTTTTTTCTTTTGTTCTTCAGCAATTTTGAATCTCCACTGATGCAAGAAGTCCCAGAGCACCAAGGCAACAGCACAGACAGTTCGGGAAGCAGTTTGGGAAGCTCTGTCACAGCATGTAAAAAGGTAACTTCTAAGTTTATGTTATTTTCAAAGACATATATATCCTGGCTTATAGCTCTTCTTTTTAGCTTTTACTTTTATTGAGAAATACAAAATTTAACTGATGCCTAAAGAAGAAAAGGACTGATACAGAAAAATAAATTCTGGACGCTGTTATGGTATCTTGCAATTTTGCATGCATGGTCTATACTTGTCTTGCTGCAAAATATATTATATACATGTGGGAGGTAAGTTTCCTAAGTATTTCTTGTTTTCCTTGATATCTGGAAATGTGAAATAAAAGTCATAAAGAGCATGGATAATTTCAGAACTGCTCTGTGATAGGTTGCAAGTTTCTGGGTCCCAGCCCGAGGATCTAGAGCTTTGCTTCTCTCAGGTCAAAATGATGCGGGGTCTTTCATGGAAGGGAGCTTTTCTGCCTTCCCTAGTATCTTGCTAGAAGAGTTTCAGCAACTGAGGAAGCAGTATAGATATGACCATTGCTGCTTTTGTTGTCTCAAAATGGCTTTATATGTATTTATATAATTTGGAGGATAGGGAAAAAAGAAAGCAGTGCCTTTACGTGTGTCATTAGGAAGAATCATGTATGACTGGCAGTAGTTCATGCATGTAGGTAATTTCAGTACAACTCAGAATACATGGATGCAGACCTTGGATGCTTCCATTCACTCCTGCTCCCCAGGGTCAGGCTGTGGCCATGCAGCCCAAGGGAAGACCACTACCAAAGACCTGTTGTGGATGGCAGGCCTTCTTTTGTCTGTCACTTTGCAATAACCCTCTGAGCTCTATTATTTCCCACATAATAGATTAATTCTACTTCTATTCATACTCTATTCATAGTAGATTATTTCTAATTCACATAATTCTAGAGCTAATAAGGAAGCATCTGTTTTACAAAAAAAAAAAAAATTATAAAACTTCAGAGTTCAATCCATTTCCCCATATTTCTTAATAAGTTTTTCTTTCCTTCACACTGTAATAATTATGTTTTTTCTTTTACTTTTTTTTTTTTTAAATAAATGACAACAATTTATATGCATAAACAGAGATGGAAAGACAAAACATGTAGAAGATAAAGATTTATTTCCCTTATACTTCTGAAAACTCCACTGTGTTGTGTGGATGTGAGGCTTGTGACTCTCACTCAAACTGTGGATGTGAAGGTTGAGTATTGGCTGTCTAAGATTTCAATAACTGTAAAATCACTGAAATAAAAAAAACTCACTAGACTAATAATCTGTACGATGGGATTGGGCATCTCCAGCTCATCCCAGCCTGACTAAAAGACAAAGTGTCAGTATTCCATTTGTTCAAAAAGCTTGCTTATTTGCAAAAGAATACCTGAGTTTTTTTTTGTTTTGTTTTGTTTGTTTTGTTTTTTTTTATATACATGCTGCTGACTATAACTAGAATCTGTAGAAATAAGCAGAAAAATATGGCTGAACATCTTAGATTTTTGTCTAATCTCAGAGTTGGTCGTTTTAAGTAAGGCTGAAGGACAGTGGCACAGCACAGAAAAGTGCTTATAAATGTGTTTATAAATGTTCCAAGCATGGTCACCTCCAGAAGCATGACTTACAGACTTGCCTTTACCTCCCAATTTAGAGCTGCTTCACCTGTCTGATCCCTTACATTTGAACTTTTCACTGTAATTTGAGTCAATTTTATGATTGTAGGCACGCTAAAAAAAGTGATTCACTTCTGCCAGCACTTCTGACAAACAGCAGGATATTTTGGGCTTCTTTACAGCATTGTCACAGAATGTGTTAGCATTCCTTATTTGGGGAAAAAGGATACAGAATTATCAAAGTAGGACATTACTTTCTTTTTTATCCTAGATTAGTTTCGGTGATTTGTTTATTTATTTATTTTAAGTTAGATGTGTAATTGGTACTGGAGTGAAACCCTATGGGTTGCTGCTGCAAGGGAAGAGTTTGAATAGTTCACTTGTGGGTTCAAGCATTTGGCATGAATGGCTCCTGTTAGGAACCATATGAGATGTGGCCTTTTACCACACAGACCAATCTGAATAAATGCAGAAAATGTGCCCCTTGAAAACTCATTCTGTATGTTCCACTCTCATATCTTTTTTGATGAGTAGTAATTAACCAAAGCAATTAAGATGATCTGCCATGAAGACGCAGATGTTTCACTTGTGGAGCAGGGCCATTTTAATGTTGTCTCAGTTATAGATATTTACTGTATTTTAATGCCTTGCGATCTAAATCAGGGAGCAGGAAGCTGTTACACTAAACCGGTATGCAGTATTTTCCTCTGGGAAAGAGTGACTTTTCTAATCCTCACTCTGCTAGAGGCTGATTTAGTTCATTGATTCACAGCACACTGAGTAATGCTGACGGCTGAGTCTCCAGATGAGAGTGGAAAACTTTTTTTTTAGAACCATGAATTACTGCTGATTTCACATTTTGTGCATGATGCAAATTCATCCTGAATTATTTTCTGAGTGTGATGATCCTGCTCTGAACCAGATATACAGCAGTATAGTGTGTGCAGCTGTTACACATAAGTATGGTCAATGAATAAAGTTCTGTTTTCAGTTGTACCATTGCAGATCAGAAGCAACCTCACTGAATTCAGCAAAACTGCTAACAATATATGCCAGTGGGATTGGCCCAGAACTCATCTCAATTAGATAAGAATATAGAAAACTACAAGATAAGAGCAGGAAATTTTCTCAAATTCTACATTAAAATTGTAGGCTATGAAAAAGAAGGATGCTGACTGACAGCTAAAGTAGTACAAGTTTAGGTTTCTTACCTTTGGTACAGAGCAGCTCAGTATATTTTTGAAAAGATCACTAAATGCAAAAATGGCAATCAGAACATAGAGTTACATCTCTGAATAATAATTCTGCTGGCATTTCTTTTCATTAGTTAGCCCTGACAGTTTAGGCCAACTCCTTCATGCTTACATACTTTTGACCATTGCAGTCATACCTTACTGTAGTAGAAGGACTTCAGTATATTCCTTAAAAGCACAACTATCCTGGCATGTTTGAATACATATGCAAATTCCCACTTATATACATACAGTAGTAGAATTGTCCTACAATAGTTGGATCCTAGGAGTATTAAACTTACTCCTCCTATACACGCATGTCTTTGACCATGATAACATTGCTGTTTGCTACCACAGAAATATGCTCAAAAGTTCACATGGATACTTGAATTTTTTCATAGCAGGAGTATGTAAACCAACAGTGATCAAAATTGTGGAGTGGTCCAAATTATCCTTCCTGCATACAAGTATTAGTGGGAGGGTTCTTAACAATAACGTCTGTAACAGTCATAATGCAGAAACCTGCGTTTCAGAAGGTAGAATTTAAACATCCAAAGTTTACTTCTCCTTCCTGCCACTGCTTATTCAAAAGTCACCTTCTGTCTCCTGAACACCATTCAGATGTTAAAACCAGAGGAAGAAGGCTTCTCCCACACGTTCCTGCATGCCTCCCTTTCCCACAGTGCTGTCTTTTTTGAGTAATTTCCAGAGGCTTTCCAGATAACTTTAGGCCTTCTTGTATTCCTTAAATTTCTAACCTGCTGCATGGGCTTGAGTGTATCTTATTTTGCTTTTCTCACCTATCTTCTTCAAATCTTAATTGCTGGAAAATATTTTCTCAGACCTCCAACGGTAAAAAATGGCATGCCTGTTGCACTCTTCTTCACATTTCTGACTGCATGCTCAAGTGCATGTGCAGCATTCTTTGTGCACACGTGAGAGCAGAATCTGGGCCAGGGAGAACACCACTCTACTAATGCTGTTCATCTCCTCAGGGTTACTGAAAATCACATACTGTCCAAATCTTCCATGGAATAATCTCTACTCTTGACTTCAAAGTCTATAATGAAAAGCTGCATACAAAAATGACATCCATTGTAAAGCCCTGAAACATATAAATCATCCTGGAGTGATCCCCAGGCTTGACAACCGTGACCTGACCTGACTAAAATAATTTTTCAAGAGAGTTATTTCTTCTGCTAATATGTTACCTGTATTTGCTTCCTGATTAGAACATCCCCTGAAAGCAAGATAGAGATACCAAGAATGATTTAATATCTCATAGGAAGAAAACTAGCTGAAATTTGGAATGCCCATCTCATTTTGTGGGTTAATCATCTACAGTGTACATCTGCTGTGATCTAGCTGTTCTGAAGAGAAAGGGTGTGTGCACACCAAGTCCTTAGGAGAAAAAGAAGAGTACCACCAAGGTTTTCTGAAGCTTGTTTCTGCATGATAATTTCTGCCCGTTCTGATTTCTCTGAAACTGTCAGATTTGGGAAAGATCTGAAGCCATTAAAGCAGAAGACAATTTCACTATGATTTTTAAGGAAATGATACAAGACCTCATGCTACTGAAAAAGCTATTTGAACTAAAGAGGATTGTTTCCTAGCTATGGAAATCATGTCTAACAAGTAATTAGAACTTCAATGCTTGAGCATGAGAATATCTCGAACCAGATGAAATCTGAAACCATGTATATATGTGAAAATGTGTATGTGTGTCCGTGTATGTATATGTTGAATTCTTTATCTTCATAAAAGCCACAGAAGATAGGCTTTTGTTTTGTTGGATTTTTTTTTTTTTTTAATATGCTAGATTCTAGATTTTACCAACCAGTGTATAATGTTTCAGTATTTCACCATTTGAAAACACTTCTTAAAAAATAAGAATAAAAAGGCTAAATTTATGACAGTAACAGGAAATTGTTTCTTTGGGATATGAAATATATTATTTTTCCCATCTAGTCCCAGAGTTAGTTATGATGGCAGGAATCCATTCACCCTGGGACAAGAAGCTATAAAATCTATTGAGTGCAGAGTCATTGAGATGGTACATGAGATTAGCTAGCAGTCCCCAAGAAGAAACTGGTGGTGATGTGAAGCATTCACAAGTTTTTGTCATTCTTAGAAGAGTCTTTGGGCACGCTGTTTTTTTTCGGAGTATTTTGAGAGCCCCACATTTGTATTCAGAAGAAATCCCATAGCAGGGCTAGAGTACTGAGAGTCTTTGCATAAAAACTTATCTTCTTTTGGCATGACAAAGAAAGAAGCACAAAGGTGCATAACCTTTTAGAGGGCACTGAAGGAGGGCACTGAAGCAAGCCTCAGTTTATGGGCTGTGGTGTTCCCTATTGCTTCCTCATCCATCCTCCACTGACGTTGATTCAGTGATCAATAGAGAATATTACAGTGAGAACAGTATTAACTATCTGACTTTCTTCCAGAAAGGTAAAAATTAGAGTGGCTGTTAGTCTGTATGTGTTAATAAGCTTACTTCTGGATCGCCCACGAGTGTTAGAAAATTGTGTCAGCTGGCCATATGAGCTTTCCACAGTCATTCATCTTCCCTGAGAAGTGAAGAGGCCTCACTAGTTCTCACTTCTTAAGGAATGGGACTAGGCTCAGAAGTAAGTGTTCCTGAAGTAGGACAAACATGTCAATGTAAAATATGCAGTAAGATAACAGAAGATACTGTGGATAGATTTTTTTCCGGGACAGGAGGACAAATGCGTATTTTAAAATATCATTATTAAAGTAAAAGGCTAAAAGCTAGAGTACAGCCTATTTTCATGTAACTGCCCCCCCCAAAAAATGCAAATAAAATATACATCTATTTCCCAAACATGCTTCTTAATATTACTGCCAGGGGATGATAGGCCATATAAAATATTCTGTAAGTATCATCGTTGTTGCTGCTATTCTTTTCCTCCTGTTACTTAGTTGTTTCAAAAATACTTAGCATCCCTCTTTTTCATGCAAGAACATTTCAGGGTGTGGAAAACATGACAAATTGTTAACCTCTAGATCATTTTCTCCAGACAGAGTTTTTATCCTTTGCTTCCCTACTTGTAGACTATCACAGTACCTGGAATACATGCCTTAAACTGAATTAAGAGCTGAGTCAGCTAGGCTGACAGGCTTTTTGTACAGCCAGAGAGCACACTTCATCTAGGAAGGGGGTCAGTGTAACTCTTCATTGGCTAGTAAAATTCCTCAAGTTGTGCATATGAGTACCTCCTCTTCCATGCTTCCCCATTCTCAATTATTTGTCCTTTGTACCATATTAGAGAATAAACTCAGCTAGAAACAACCTTTTTGGTTTTAATACAGTCTACACAGCATAGGAATTCAACCCCTGGTACCTCTCAGCTCCACTTCCATCCCTACTGGAAGTTAGGATAAATTGATCCAGGCTTCATGCTCTCAATAAAAAGGCAAACATGAACTAGTGATTCCTAATGTTGTCAGCTGTCTCCCCAGCTTGTTTTGGATGTTGCAGTGGCCATGTAAATTTAATAAAGCACAAGCCTGCCTGTTTTCAGATGTGACTCTTTAGCCCCCTTAAATTGTGCAGAGACTGGCTGTGTAGTCACTGCAGTACAGTTCTGGTTGTGGCTGGGCACCACCAGCCCAGGGCCATGACTCATTTCCAGACTTGATGGCATTTCAAAGAAATCTCATGCCGTGCTCAAAAAGACAGTCCTTTCTGAACATAATTTTCTGCAGATACGTTGCAGGAACATATTAGAGGTCTGTTTATTAAAAGGGCAATTTGACCCCCCTGAACACTGTGCATATTAGTACAGGGGTAGCAAATAAGGAATTCACTTCAATCTGAAGCATCAGACCTGCAAAACTAGCTTTGGTTCTTTATAGCCTACAGATTAGCTGTAGTCCCACTTTGGTTTTGTTAGGTCAAAGCTTGAGGCATCTGTTGTAGGACTGAGTCAACACAGAGAGATTAAACTCAAAGTTTTGGTCTCAGTGTACTGACTAAGCTCAGTATTCATTACGACAGGTCTTAAGTACTTTAGCTTCTCAAAAAGCAGAAAAATATATTTAAGAAGAAAGGATCTGTAGCTTAGGCAGTCCCTGAAATCATAAAAGCTGCAAGTTTATACACTCTGGTAGAATTAAATAATTAGTTTTTCTAACATCTCTGTTGCCACTTTAACATAGAACAAAACTCCTTAGCAATATTTTCACATACTATATATAAAATACATATTATTGTATATATATATATATAAGGCATTTCCTTCAAGGACTTTTAGTTCATAGAGAAAATTGGCTAGTACTTTAGAGGATATGTGTTACTTGAATCTTAGGTACAAGGACAGGTCCAGATGAAATGGAAACAGGGGTCCCAGCCTTACCTTCCAAAAATATTTGTAGGCAATATTTTCTTTGAGCTCAAACAATAGAGTTCAAACCCCAAAGCAGAGTAGTACTAATTTTTTTTTTTAATTATTTTAACTATTTTTAACTATTTTAACAGATTCTCTGCAGTAACAGTCTGCTAGAATCAACAGACTACTGGCTGCAGAATCAGAGGACACCATGCCAAATTGGCTTTCTGGAAGACAAGTCAGAAAGCAACTGTGCCTCAGTAAGTACTCACTATGATCTCCTCTGGGGAAAAGTCCATTGAGAGCTATTTGGGTAAGGTGCGGGGGCAATCACAGTACATGTTAGATTAAAAAAAGACAGTGACTAACTGACTCCAAAATTATAGCAATCTATCTATAGTTTCTGTAGTTTCCAGCTTTCTGTTAAAAGCAAACATCCAAAGCAAAAATTTGCATACAGATTTCTATACAGAATACGTTAATAAAGATTGCTTCAGAGGTTTCCCCACATTTGGCTTCAGACTTTGGTCCTCCTCTTTCAAGTATGCTTGTAGCCTGCAACTAACAACAGATAAAAATAAACCAAGAAGAAAATTATTCTAAACTGTAACTTGTTAAGGGGCAGGTAGGAATGAGAAAATGTTTAAAAAGCTGCTCCATATTCTTGAGGGCATAGAGGTACAATTAGAGAGAAAACTCCATCTTAGATGAGGAGAAGCTACTAAAGAACTCAAATGGAATTTTTCTACATTTGAAATGAAATTTAAATTTCCCCAAGTATTGTTATAACACAATTAAATTAAGAACTTGGTTGAGCTTGTATTTGAAAGAATAGGAGTTTTTAACATATATGTACCATCTACATAAACGTGGATGGCAGTACATCTCTATAGTTGTAATTGTTTTTCATTTGAGAAAGGACTTGAAGAGCAGATCCTTACCAAGGAATCCTGTTTGCTTGCTCCTCTCTGACTCCACGAGTAGTTACTGACTACTAGTACTGCTATTAGTCAAAACTACTAGTAGTGAAAGTTTTCTCAGGTGAAAGGTTTCCAGCACTGCTCATGCTGCACGATCTAATGACCAGATGAGGACTCTTGCAGTATGTGCTGGGATTGCCTCAAGGACATGCGTGTGTCAGCTCTGGCTGACAAAAACCGGATGCCTTCTGTCAAGGAACTGAATTTCCATCCCATGGTGGTGATGACTGGAGGCATTGTGTCTTGCCAGGGGGTAAAGCAGGAGGCTAAGAACAGTAGTGATACTAAACTGTAACTTTAGCCCTCACCTCCCCACTGACACTGGCAGAACAGGGAGCAGAGAAGTCATGTCTCCTTCTGGAAAAAAAAAAAAAATCTCAACAAAGCAAGGACCAAAAACAAACAAGGAACCAGAATTACTTAGAAAACATGCTTTTAGAGCATGTAAAAGTTGGGAACAGGGTCAAAGGTTTTAGGACTGAATGTCATGCTGTCCATTCGACTATCAACTCCAAAAAGACAGGGTGATCAAAACGCATAACCTAATTAGTGTGTGCTAGTAAGCAACCACATAGGTATAAGGTGAGAAACAGACTTCTGCATTGCTACTTTGGATGATTCTGGGTGAAACAAGGAAGGGGGTATTAAAGAGGAATGGTTAGTTGGATGGAATGGTACTAATTCCCAAGACTCCCAAAACTAAACAGAGCTCAGTTTCCTCTTTATCATTCTCCCAAGCAGAAAAGTCACAGTATTAGAAAGTACACAACATTGTTCAACTACAGCTGAAATGAGCAGTATGTTGATTGAGCAGTATCCTTTAATATATTCTTAACCAGAACAGGGTAATCAGGCAGGTAATCAGTGGTATCCTTTTTTCTTGATACAGAAAAGGATTGCTTTTAACACAAGAGACATTTACCACAGTTACGTGGTTTTACTGTTCATTATTTCACATCCTTAAAAAAAAAAAAAGGCTTATTTTTTCAGAGGAAATGAATACCCCTAATAATATAAAAATGAAATGTGCCTTGCTTTTTGGTATGTTAAGCTTTGACACTACTGAGAAATATAGATCATTAAAGCAAGACTTTTCTCAGACGTGGTTGGAAAATAACCAGTACAGCTTCTCGATACACACGACCCCCCACAATACTGCCACTAAACCTTTTCCCCTCGAAAGCACAAATCAGGTTTTATCTAGCCTTGGTCAGTCCCCCTGTAGGGAAAATAAGCATTATTCTTACCATTTTACAGATGTGATAGAAGAGTCAGAAGTACTGAAATGACTTTCATTATAATATCAAAAAGAGTTTCATAGATAAGGTGTTTCAATAAGTCTCAGACCCAAATCTCACACGTGCTAAAGGTCCGCAGCTTTCCCTGACAAAGTCATGCGGGGTGATAACTTTCTTTTAATCCCCTTTGTCAAAGAGAAGGTGAAAAAGACAAAACTCTTTCCTAATAAAACAGCTTTTGTTATGACAGTATGACGGTATAGTTCTGCATGGAGGCAGTGGGGTGGACAGAGATGTACCATGAGGCTTCTGCCCGACAGTTCCTAATTCCACCCGAAACTACAAACTCTTGGCAGACCCCTTTCTTACATAAAAGGATAACTAGAATCTGTTTTCAGACAAGGTCTGCTAAGTTGTCTTCCCCCATTGCCTGCTCACTTGCATAGCGTGCTCAGAAGACAGCCAGATTTCCCTATGCAGCTTTCTGCACACAATGCCAGCTCTATGCACACACATACACACAAATGTTCTGTAATTTTCAAAGAGAAAGTTTAGTACCTTAGTTGATTTTGGAATTTACAATTATAACTATGGAAGAGATTGTGCTGAAATAGAGATATTGAAATATATGATTTTGTATTCACCGGATAGAAATAGAATTCACAATAATATATTAAATGAAATGAAAATATATAGAGAGAGCATTCATTTAGAAACTAAGTTGTTAAATGTTCTTTTGGAACATCACTGTTCATATCAAGATGGAAGGTGTTAAGTGGTGTGGAAACAGTTTTTGATCTGTCCCTGAAAAGTTATTCTTTTGAATTAAATAGTCACTCAAACTGTTATTAGCAGAACGGAAGCTTTGTTCATGCTCCTGATTGATTTAATCTCAGAGGTAGTGCAGGACAGAATTTTAACTCGAGTACCTAAAATATTACAGAACTAATGTAAGTACAAGCAGTAGACTAGGAAACTTTGATGTTAATCATCAAACCCGACATGGAGACCAGAGTGTAAACACGCTACTTTTTACTGTTGTCCCCCCCCCAAATTGCTCTCCCCACCTTAGGTACATGTATATCCGGCTGTGCACAGAACATGAGCAAACTCAGGAACAGGGAGCACTTAACCACTGTTCAAGCATGGTAGTTCAGCATCATATGCAGAACCTGCAAAGCATTTTGTTCTGAGTTCTTTCCAGTGTCTGATTCTAAACAAGTGATGACAGCAGCAATGAGAAGGAATATGACCATGGAGTAGTTTCCCCAGCTACTCAGTTAGACAGCAAACCAGACTGCCCTTCGTGGAAAATATGCTTTAATTTCTCTTTTATGGAGACTTTATAAGCTGCTGTTGCCAATAGTGCCAGAGATGTTTTAATCAAAGTTGCCATTAGGTTTGCAGAAGGAAAAAATAAATCTAAAATGTACTAGATCATTAATGGTTGCTTTTCTCAAAGATAGTTTTTAGTACATTTAGCTATAATGTTCAGTTTTCACTTGGAAGAGTTCATGTTTAGTTATAAGAGGCCTAATCTTACTGTAACTATAAATGCAACAAGACCATATGAACATAGATTTCAGAAATGTTGTATTCATTATCTCCCATTACAGATTAGCACATTTAGTACAAGTAAAAATAGAGTGATGGCTGTCCTACATATGCTCACCAAGTATACTAAAATCAGTTTATTAAAACACTAAACATGTAACTCAGTTATAACAGATCTCTTTTCCAAAGAGAATTTTTTAACAGAATGGGCATTTTGGTACATGTAATAATCCATTAAACTCCAAACTGGTTAATGAAAAGATAGACATTTTGATATAAAAAATAATAAATTGTGTTAGAGGAATGGTACTGCATATTTGCCTAAGTTGGAGATATTTTCCTGGGCTCTGACAATAGGACAGTGTTTGTGGAATATATTTTTTTCATTACTTCAAGTTCTGGTAACCCATCATAATAGAAGAAATACTAGCGTGTCCATATTTAATCCAAGGACTGTGGTCATCTGCAAGGATGAACAATAGAAACCATAGGGAGAAATAATAACTAGATGTGATACCTGTTCTCTGTTTTTATGCCAACTTTGTGGTATGTTGGTCAGCTGTCTATCAAAAGTGTTATATGTATTATGAGTATGATGTAAACAGAGTTTGAAAGGTTGTCTTGTCCTGTCTTCTTCTAATTTCTGTAGAAGACTAAGAGCTATTTTTTGTCCAATTCTCTGTGTTTACACTTAGGAAATTAGATGAGGTACCCTGGAATTTAGCCCAGGTGGACAGGGCTAAATATTAGTTATTAGGGCTTTCTATGAAGACTTCTTGCAGAGGCTACCAGGAAGGGGCTGCTGAAAGAGATTTATGTGAACAAGAAGTGAAGTTTTGATGGGAGAGCATGAAGGTCCTAGGCTGTAGTGCTGTTTTCTTCCATTTCTGTGTTGAAATGAAACTTCTTAACAGATCTCTTTAAAATGTCCCTGCACTGAAGTGTGCTACCCTCCCTGTTTCAGATGACCCCTTTCAGATTTTGCCATGCTGTCTGCTTGAAAATGTTAAACTCCTGCAAAGAACTTCTACACTGGTCTTATGAGTATATGTGGTAGAATGCTCTAGCATCTGATTTTTTTCCTCCTAAAAGAATGAGTAATTGCTAAACATTAAATTAAACAATGATTAAAAATAATACTGTTTTGCAACAGTTTACTGCTGCAAAATTAAATACATAGTTTTGTGATATTATAATTAGAGAGTATAAATTATAAGTGTAGTTTAATTACACAAGTCTTGCTTTGTTTACACTGGATGAGAACAGTCAAAATCCACCTAATAGAATAAAATATTCATAAAACGCGATCGTTCATAAATTGTACAGAATGACTTATAAACATGGTTAAAATATCTATGATGCGACATTCTTATAACCCCTGTAGAGACGCCATCAAAAGCATGTGGCTTCACATTATATATATCTTTGTCCACTACATTGTCACCAACTATTTTTCATTGGACCTACATCAAATGTTTGCTGCTTTGGACGTGGTTTTAAGCAAACCTTATTTAAAAAGAAAAACCTGGTAGGTACTTTGTCCCTGCTTTCCCTCCATAGAGCTAGAGTATTTAATTACAAGTGTTAATTGTGTATGGTTGGCATGTGTTAGTATGGGTTAAGAAACTGATATTCTTCCTTAGATAATTTGCAGTTTTGTCTTTTAGCCAGAAACTCACCTAAAGCACAAAGTCTTAATAATGCATACAAAAAAGTCATTTATGATTCCACAGATCTTAAGATTTGATGTTTTTCTTTTCACTGCCTGTGCATCAGTATGATTAAGGTGGCATTGCCATGATACTGAAGCTGAATCTTAATTGTCTTTTAGGAATTCTTCATGGAAAGATTTATTTAGAAAATAAGCACAGCAAAACAAAACAAAACGATAGAATTATAGTCCTGCAAGACATTTGCCATTCATTTAACTTGAGATGCGTAACTCACAGCAGTAAGTTTTCCAGAAGTCCCCTAGACTTTTATGTTCCAGTCCAGTAATAAATAGGAAAGCCTTTAGAACTGATATTTGCACTGGAAAAAAAATAAATCTATATCTATATATAGATATATTCTTTCAAAATGGCCTTAGGCTCCAGTAATATCCCCATAAAATGCAGCATCATGCCCTCACTTCATGCAATCATCTTGTCCCCTCATGGAGGCTGGGAAGCAGGCCTTCCTACACCATGCCAGCCTGCAAAGAATTGCACTTGAAAACCAAGAAAATATACCCTTCCCTTCCCAAACAGTGCACTTCCTTGTCAGGGGTAATGGGATTTCCAGAATTTGGCAGAAACGCTTTCTTTGATATAAATACTGCAATTTTTAATGCAAAGTATCCCGGAGTAATAAAAACACAAACTTAACACTATTAGGTAGCAGTGATGGATATAGATGACTGAAAATCCCTGCTCTTCACTTGGAACAAAAGAAACCAATAAAAAACAGTGCTCATTTCTTACCTTGGCATAACAAGATACCAGTTTTTAAAGTATCAGGATTTGTCAAGATCACTAAAGGTCATTTTTAAATCTTTTTATGGCTCCTTATAACTGAAAAAAAGTCTGGCTTTGCAGGCAGATGGGTGAGAGAAGTTTCAATAAAGAGTTTAAAGTTTTGAAACGTTCTTGAAATAGTCCAGCAACTTTCCCTCTTGCAAGCACTCCTACTCTGTAACAACACTTCCAAATGCTCACACCAGAGTACTCCATACAAGTACATGTACAGTATAGGGTATATGCATAGACACAGAGTTGTATACTGGTTAGCTCCAGCCCAAGGGAGCAGCAGGAGCTCATGGACAGAGTGGAGGGAGAAGCAAAGGACGTATTCAGCCCCAATTTAGGCCAAATTCAGTGCTGCTATAGTGTCCTCTTAACTAGATTTTTATTGCTTCTGCCTGACCCCCTGCCCATGTGCAGTGGTCCTACGAGTGGCCTGATGAAAGCTGGGAGCATAGTGGAGAGGGGAAGATGACATGACTAGGGAAGCAGGGATGGTGGGCTGTAACCAGCAACTGGAAGGGATTATGCTGCATGGAAGAACCCTAATCCATCATCAGCACAGGGGGAGGAAGAATTGCAGCATGGGGTTGTTAGCTGGTCAGTCAAGTGTAGAATATACTTGGTCTAGAATACAGACATCAGCATATCAAGGAAAGGGAGTAATAGTTATTTTAATCAAAGGTGGCAAGACTGTTGTCTTGGTGAGAAAGGAAGCAGACTGTTAAGAAAACAGGTGATGTATTATAGATCATGTTTTCTGTGATCTCTATTTACTGAGACAATGAAGAATGTCATTTTGCCATCATAACAGCTGGACTTTCAGAACTGATCGCTCACCTTGATACTGCATAGCTTGGCTACCCTAAGTGGATGCTTAGGTGTTGTCAATTTTGTGGCAGTTTAGCCATCAAGTTTTTAAAGAGATTCGGGGGAGGTTAAGGCCATTACACACTAATTTGAGCTGGTTGAATAGGAGCTTCTGTGGTCTCATCTCCCCCATCCCCTTTGACTTTTTTACTGCCCTTGCATATGAACATGCAGTAAGTCAAGCCACAGAGAAAAGCAATTGTGAAATGAAGAAATTAATTTTTCAGGCCAATTCTGTGAGTCATCTCTCAGTATTGTCAGACAAATGCCAGTACTTACTCAAGTGATAGAACAGAAACATCCAGGAAACAGCTCTCACAAATTAATTCAAACTGAATGATAACATATGCAGAAAGGGAGAATCCTTGGCAAGGTGTACTTCGAGGAAAAGAGCATGTGTGCTTTTTAGTCAAATTAAAGTATATTATGAGTGGTTTTTGAAGATTTGACACCATGTGTCTTTAGAAGTTTAGGTACAGATATACCTATTTATGTTTTACATCAACCTCTTTCATATGAGAATAACTTCCAAGTAACTTCTTAGTGCAGTTACCAAGTGGTCAGGGTGTGAAAATCTGTGCACTGGGGCATTTTGTTATCTTTTAATCAAGGCCCATATGTTCTCCAAAGATTCCAGGGGAGGGGAGCATGCCCTTACTGAAGGGTGGAAATAAGTCTTAAAAGGTTCAAAAAAGAGGATGTTTCTTCCCAGGTTTGATTCAGCAGGGCTTTTACACAGCCAAGTATGGAAGTGCACTCAAATTCCAAAGAAGGTTTTCTGTTTGTTTTAAATCAAAAACACATTCAGAAAAATTCTTAAATACAGCTTCCTGAATAGTGACCATACGTGGCTGAAACAACTTCATATTTTATCGTGTTTGAATGAACATTTCCTAGTAAGCATAGTGAAGGCCTATTTCTCCACAGAAAATAGATAAACCTACACATGAAGATGCATATCCTCCCTACATACACACACTCATCAATCTGTTACATGGACAGAGACTTACAAGAGTGTTTATTTTGCCTTTCAGTCAGTAGTTACTCAGGCTTCTTCCAGAACAGCATTGTCTCTTTCAGAAATCAAAATCCAGCCATTGCTTTCCAGATCTAAGCCATAATTACTAGAGGTATTTTTAGTTTTAAGTCCCATCTTCCTATTCAGCCCGACGATACCTTAATTATATCCTGACAAGGAGCAGGAATCAGCAGCTGCAGGCTAGATTGTGGCATTGAGTCTTAGCCCTTTCTCAGGCTTGTGTGGGTGTTGTGCTCTGGTAAGGATTAGCACCTTTCAGAGAACCACTCTCTAGCTCACATGGAGGAACAAGAAACACTCCTCTTGTTGTTCTGTGCCTTATGGAGCCCAGAGCAGGCAGACTGATTACCAGTTCAGAAAACCACTGACCTCTGTGTTGAAAGGATTACTTGTAGTCTGTAAAATATATTTCTCTTTTTACTCTTGTACATATTTGTCTGAGAAAAAAAGCTATATATATATGAGCTAATGTTCAGGCAGAAATTAAATATTCCTATAAAAAGTTGCATTTCCACATTTTCAGTGTCACACACACATTTTATACAGCAAACAAGTTTCCTTACATGTTGGAGGGGGGAGGATTGACAACAGCCTTTCCTCTCTTTCCTCTGTAACTTTAGACTTGAATGCTCATTAATCTTCTGCCTGGACCTGCAATCTTCTCTTCTGTCCCTCTGTGATATTCTTATACAGCAGTAGTTTCCTACCTTTATTTAAGAGCATTGGATGCTTAGCCTCACTCTGATAAAGCTGTAAGTAGGGTTGCCCAAAACTGGGAGGATCAAGTGCCATAGTGTAGTGTACTAGCACTGTATCCCCATCAGCATGTCAAAAAATGTCCTATTCTTAGTGCCTCCATGGTCTAATGTCTCAAGAAATGGGATTCTTGTGCTGTCTCCAGAGTGGACATCTATAACTGCCTGCTGCTATCATAACCACAGTCTCCCTCTAACATAAACTGCAGCATGAGGCATGCAGAAATCTGTTAAACATCGAGTGTACAGGGCACTAGAGAAAACAGATGGGGCATGTGGCATAAATATTTATTGGCATATTTTCTTTAAGTCATAAGTGACAATTAATTACATCAAACCCAAAGGAATGACTCTTAATGGGAAGAAAATATTCACAGCTGGTTTTGAGGCAATAAATTACGAGGAGATGGCTGTGGATGATTCATTATGGCAGTCCAGCCGTTAAAACAGGGATAGTCTCTAAAATATCAAGACTCATAAATCCACCAAGTTGCTTGAGATATGCACCTTGTAAAGAGTAATTGGGACTAAATTTCAGGTCCCGTCAGGTCACATCAGGACCTAATTCATGTGAACTTGAGTGACTCACAAAAGACAGTATATACTGGGTTGTCTCCTTTTGGAAAGAATATTAGGGCTTGCAGGAAGAGAAGTTTGAAACCCTATCTGCACATCAGATAGCAGTTGTGCAGCTCATGGGGCAGATTTTTACATAAGTGAACCTCTTGAACCCTATGTACAAGGTAATGAAGGATGTAGGGGATTAAAGCAAATCAAGAGAAGATGTGTTCAGGCACTTTCATTTCCACAGTGCTGTTTCCCAATCCCATTTTCCTCCTCCCCTTACAGAAAAGGCAGAGATTTTTAAAAGGCTTATCTTACCTTTTTGCCATGTTCTCAAAGACTTCTGCTGTTTTGTTTCTGCCTTTGAGCTGCTGCTTGATGCTAGACACAATACAGTAGGCATGGAATAACCCCACTTAAATGACACTAAATTACTTAAGTTGTTTAGCCTTTCAAGTCAACACAGTCTTTCCGTACCCAAATCCATGTCTGCACACACTCTCTGTTTCAGTTATAGGGGTTCTGACCCATTAAACTCCACAGAAGTGTCCACGGAGGGATGCCATCACTAGGAACATTTTAAGGAGCAAAAGTAGAAATGAGCACACATAGTTTATAGGTGTCCTGCATCTCTACAGGAGTTACAAGATCTCTGACAGAAGACAAATTGACAAACTGAACTAATCATGTAATACTTACCTGGCTTTAACAGGTATGCAGTTCAGTCTGTTATTTTTATTTTAGCTAAAAAGGCCACTCACATCTCTTCCTTCATGCACATCCTAGAAGTCTATCTCAAATTCACAGCAATTCAATTTTCTAAGTATGGCAGAGAAATAAGATGGCTGTTTCTGTACTATATATATATTGGCCAGAGAGAGGCCCTCAGATTTTAGAATATGAAGAGAGTAATGTGATGTTTTGGTTATCCTAATGAAGATAGAAAGGAAGAAGGGAGAAAAATACTTTTTCCACTTACAGCTAAAGTGGGAAACTGTCATCCTCTATTCATGTAAAGGATTGTATGATAAAAGGAACTTCTGGACAAACTATGAGCAGAGAGTGCCATTGTCCTATTTTTTGCTGGTTTGCAGCAGTCTGATCTCACTTCTGTGAGGTCAGGAAGGTACCGCTGTATAGCTGAGGGATCCTCATCATAAAGCCTTTTGAGTTACTGAGGTTACAGTGCAGAAGGTGTACCTGAGCTTCTTTGTATTCTGGGGTTACCACTTGTAATTCCTCCCACATGTATTATACCACTGCCTCTGCTTCCAACTGTGTGGCGTATCTAGTACTTCCAAACCAATATTTTTTTAATTTCTACATTTTACAGCTGGTTCCTCTGCCAGAATCATTCTGGCAAGCATGGAAATTAACATGAGACAAGCATTGCATCCAAATGTTAATGGATAATTAGCTCTGTCTTCCAGAGGGTGTTTTTTTTTTTTCCCTGAATCACTATCATATTATTCCAAACATCTCATATAAGACATTCAACTCAAGATCCTCTTTAACCATTTAAGTATTATGGATCAAATTCTACTGTGTGTGGAGGAGAACTACATCCCTTATACCATTTCCAGTCTCCTATCTACCAAAAGGTTGAGCTGTACTCATTAGTTATAACCATTAGTGCCTCCAAAAAGAAGTGAAAGCCAATGGAGAGAAACCAATATTTAATGAAGGGAAAAATGTAATCTTAAAGCAAATACTCGCAAAAAAAAAAAAATACTGGTAATTTTTAGTTTCTTGATTACTTGCAAAATATCTCAGATCCCTACAGAAAGGACATGTGAACCCTTGTAACACATCCTTCTTCAGTAGGTATTTCTCTCTTTGCTCAGGAAAAGGAAACACTTGGGTATTAACTAATTGCCTTCTTCCCTCCCAAGACAGCACACCAATTCAATAGCAAGGTAGGAAACAAAAAACAGTCTCCTTCCCAAAGCTACTCAGAGGTGGAGTGATAGGAGACAAAATAACAGTGATGACAGAAAAAAAAAAAAAAAAAAAAGAAAAAAAAAAAGTGGGGGAACACTACAGAATATTAGCTGACACTTAGCAAATTTCAGTTGGCAGTTTGTTCACAGTTGGGATCTCCTTCTCCCAGAAACTATAGGACAACACCTTTTCCTGTACATGCATTATAATGTGGGTGTCACAAATCTGACTGCTCTGCTTAGAGATATTTTAAAGAAGCACAATATAGAAGCTGAATGAAGATCACATGCTAAACATTATGAAATTGTATGCACGAGAAAGCCACGCACACACTCCTACTTAAAATAATTCTCATTTCCTCTTCATTAGGGAGCATGTGACTGCACAGTTATGTCTTAAAACAGCTGAGAAATTAGTGAGCGGGCCTGGGTGAATGCAAGCCCATCTGCCCCCAGGCAGCTATGCTAACTGCTTCCTTGCCAGCTCAGTCTGCTGCTGGCTGCAGCAAACTCCTTTAAAGTAAAATGAGCAGTTCTTTATAACACAGATAATCACACATACCCAAGGACAGAGCAAGAGGGAACATGAGAACATACTAGGGTTGGAATTCCTTCCCAATGGCTTTGTGCCCCTTGTTGTATTGGTCCTCAGCTCTTAGCATACAGAATTTAAAGCTTATCTTCAATGGAAGTTACACCTAGTTGCCATGACTGTTTTCTTCTGCAGAATTCAGAACCTCGTCCATACAAAGTGCATATTCACATGTCCTTTGAACTGAGTGATCAACTACATCCATACAGCATCCATTATATCATCATAGTATCAGCACATGACTTTTTTTCCTACCATAATTAAGAACACCTTACCACCAGCTATGAGAAGCAGAGATGGGGGTTCTGTTTTGTAAAGAGATTTCCTTTCCTGAAGTATCAGCGTAAGTCAGAAAACAATCAGGAACCACACCACACAGTGCTTCTGAAATTACCTAAATTTCTGCTCCTGGAAGTGTTGCAGCAAACTAGTTCAGGCTGAGAGGTTTTCTTGCTCCTTTTCCAGAAAGATCCAATCAAATCCTTAACTAGATGTCAGGATTTCTCATCTCTTTGCTCTTCCACAGATACACTGGGAGCTACAAAAGCCCTGACTTTAATCATCACTGTAAGATCTTGCAGACCTCTGTCTGTCACACTGCAACGGGAGCCCAAATTAGGGGATGAGCTGGAATTAGGTGACTAGCCACCGAAAGTATGGCAGGGAGCCTCACAGTCCTGTTCACATAGGAGCTAGAGGTTTAAGAAGCTTACACGGAAAGCAGTCGTTTTTTTGGTAGAAGCTTGTTTAGCACTAGAAGAAAGCTTAGACCAGAAACATCCTTTTAATTTTCAGCCTTGTCATTTCAGATATGATAAATTGGAAGCTACAAAACTCTTGTTTTATTTAAGGAGCTTGTTTTAAAATACCCCAGTCTTTTCAGACATTTTTTTCTCCTGACAGTTATATAAATGCAATTCTTATATATATATGTAGAATGAACATCTCAGGTTTTCTGAGCTTCAGAGCTTAAAAATGGGAATGGTAAAGCTAAGAATCTAATTGACTCACAAGCAGAAAGATCTTTATTTCTGCCTCCTTCTATTTAACTTAGTAGAAAAACATCCACAATTTCAGCAGATGTGTGGTCTAGCTTGGAAAATATGTGCAAATAGGTGAGTGCAGAACAGCTACTTGGCTTGACACACAGGGGCTGGGGATGGTATCGACAGTTCTGGTGCGGTAGCCCTCTCCTCCAGATTCCAGCAGAATATGTTTAGCTGAGACCTTTTACGTTCTCTTCAACTGATGCTATACAAACGTGGGTAGAATCATGCTTTTCTAAGTAATGTTTCCAAGTGTTTAGGAAGAATCAATGTCAAATTCACCAAAATTAGGCTTTCCAGTTAACATCACTTTATGCACTATAAATAGTTAAGAGAATTTCCCATCTTGCTTCTTAAACAGCGCTTTTGGGAAAGATAACTTCTTCCAGATCCCCTTTCCCACATCCCTCCTTTTTTTCCCCCCTCCCCTGAAAGATGTTTAAAGAACTCCGTGAGAGGAAATGATTTATCTTTGCTATTTAATACTAGATTCTGGAAATCAATAAATCATACTTCAACTGGGTCAAGACCTATATCTCTCAAAAACTACATGTAATTAGGCAAAACATTGTCCCAAAATAGCTGTAGATTTGTGTGCATAAAAATATTTTGACAAAGTAGTCAAATTAGAGTTAATTTAGTTAAAATATTGTTTTTAAGAATAAAGGGAATACCTAGGATTACAGCGACAGTAAAGAAGCCTAATTGCAGTTTTGTTTGCCTGTTTACCAATAGTAATAATTTCAGGCTCAACTGAGAACAATGAAAGAGCAAATCCAAGTTGAGGGGGGAGCAAATGAATAAAGGAGAAAGGGGAAAAAAAGGAAATCTCAAAGTTCAGTCAAGCCTTTCTTTCTAATTATGCAGTGGCATTTAGGGTTTTGAGAGCGTGTATTTAAGATGTCAAATTAACTGACTTGATGGATCTTTTTAATGTGACTGAACAACACATTCTCCAAGCATGGTAGGCATGGTGATTCATGATTTCATTTAAAAAAAAAAGTGGGATCAGAGATGGTGATATCTTAGATAATTTTTATGGATGCTTACACAAAACAGTCCTCTAAAAATAGGCAGAGAGCAAGAGAGGGCAGCACCAAAGTAAACCTGCACTTACGCAGAAGCACACAGACCTGCGGGCCCACTCCTTTCAGAGACACATTTGGCAGCAGAGCCTCCCCTGATGTCTCTGAGAGCCCCAAACAGAAAAACAGAGGGGACCAATGTCTTCACAGAGCCATGTCAAACAATCTCCTACAGAAACAGACACCATCAACAGAAATTAAGCATTGGGCTTCAGCTTTTTCCAAGTCAAACTTAAAGCCCTGATGGTATGTGGGAGGTGGGTGAGAAGAAGGAAGAAGGCAAGAGGGTGGGTAGCCTTGATCAGGAGACAGACTGTGTCACCACCAGTGCTGACAGTGGGAGGAACTGGTGCTTCTGCCCCACCAGCGTTGTTCTTGCAACTCCTCCGCAGTTTGTAGGATCCAGTATGCTATGCAGAGCTACCATTCTGTGTGCTGGAGATTAGATCTTAATTTCCCGTCATGACATAGCTTGTGAGGACACGCAGTCTAGGTGAGCCCAGGTGACAACCTGCAGTAGCTTTTGAAGTCGTTGGATGACATCTGTTTAAGTACATAATAGAGTTCAGGGGTCCCAGAGACAGAAGTTTGTACTGGCCTCATGAGTGCAGGTGGCACTGGGAGACTGTAAGCACACTGGCTGTGTGTGAAGCCTGCGCCTTCCTGAGCAGCACAGAATCCAGGCAAGGCCGCACCTTCACAAATGTTCTTCTGAGGGGAAAGTGCCCATCAGAGCTTACATCTCAAGATGCTAAAAAAGTTAACTTTGAAACATTACTACATAGGTGAGAGAACTTTTTGAATTCCAGCACTCATGTATCCCATCAGAAATTCAGCTTGTTTCTGCACCATTTCATAAGCACAACAATGCGTAATACTACTACTTTTTCTAGCAATCTTGCTGCTTCAGAGCTCAGTTTATAACCTGTCTAACTGCTGGGGCAGAGCTGCCCTGGAATTTATAAAGTGTGTGTGAGCAGACAGATGCTGTGCAAGTCTCCTTCAGTGGAAACAGAGGTCAGGCCATACAGACCTTCATGTAGTTTGACATGACAGAAGCTGTTGGCAAACCGTATGCTATCTTTATTATAGAACTACAGTCAGAAATGCTGAAAATAGAGATTGGTGAGCCACAGCAGGAGCAAAGGCCATAGCAAAAGACTGAGCTAGAGAAGTTGGGGAATTGGCCCTTGGTTTGAAACACACTGTTAAGAGAGGACCCACAAAGCAGAAGGCATTTTGTGTAACTGAACTCCTGTAAGTTAGTAGATTTAAGGCTCTATTTAGAGACTGTGAATTTAGAGACCATGCCATGTGTTGTCAACTCAGTGCTGAGAACAGGACATGTTATCTTCTGAATTGCAGTGGAAACCACTAGCTGTGTTGGTAAGAGCTTGTTTTCTGTGAGAAAGTCTCTAAAAAAAAATCAATTGGTTCATTTACAGAATAAGAGATTTATTTATTTTTATTTGTACTTCAAATTCACCTAGAGATATCTAGAGTGACTATCTTAGTTCCACACACCTTATTGGTAACATCTAAGAACACTTTCACCAAACTGTTTCCATTATAAAACTAATTTCTGCTTCTTATAACACTGGTCAGCTGTAGCTGGTCTTTTGCAGGCTGAATGCCAGTGCTGTTAAGGATAAGATGAAGTACTCATTGTCACAGGAGAGAAAAATATGAGTATTGTCTAAAAAAATTAATCATGATCCAGGAAGCAAGAAAAGCACTGGAGCAAGGATAGACTTGAGGAGGAGAGGAAAGAGTTCAGGGCATTGGCCTAATCATATCTTATAAACTTGATTTTTATTCCTAATATGTATATTGATGTGTATTTATCATATAGTTGAAAAAGTCCAGTATAGTAAAAGTCCACCAACAAATGTCCATGTTTCCTTCCTTAATTAGTTCACACTTAATTTTCTCAAAAGCAGATAAAAGTTACAGTATGCTGTGCCTGTGCTACAGAAGGATCACACTAAGTAGCAAAGTGGACTGTTTTTCATCTAGAGACAATTTCTGATCCACAGGACCCAGTCCTGAAATCCTTTCTGCAGAAGGCTTTGAGCTAATATTTATCAGGAGACTTGTTTCAGAAACTGTGACAACCTTGGTGCTGCTGAATTTGACTGCAGCCCTGCAAAGTACCACTCCTCTAGTCCTTCCCCTCTGCTGCAGCCCAGAGGAAAGGCACCTATGCTCAGGGGACACTGATCTGTAGCACAACTTCCCCACAGCACAAATGACAGCACAAATATGAAAAATACAGACTAAACCATTATGCACATTAACATCGTACTACAAAAGGGAAAAAAATATCATACTAGGTATCATCATGACGTGATAAACATTTCTGAATGTAAGAGCTAGCTCACTCAGTTAAATATATATTTTCCAGATATTTCTATCTTAACTTCTGATCTAACAGCTTACATCTAGTTTTTAACACAATTTACTCCTTCCATCCAGCTGATGGATATACTTATGCTTTGGTACTACCTGCTAATCATACACCCCAGAGACTTGGAACAGCTGGAACTTGCAGCTAATCATTCCCCTATAGACACTCCTATAGAATGTTTTCACTTGATATCTCTGTTTAGCAAAAACATTTGCATTTTTATATTAGGCTTCACAGCATTTACTTCGCTGTCTCTCACAAGCACTGAAAATGCCCGCTCTTTTGTGCACAATAGAACTGACATGGACAGATAAGAAGAATGGATTTATGCACTTATTCTTTTTACTTACCTTTCTTGATTCTTGAAAAACAAATGACTTTCATAGTACTTTAGAGCAACGTTTTACCAAATGAGACTATCTAGATGTGTTAAGAAATAGTAGACAAATATTCAACTGTCCCAGAAATATGAACATTCATTTTATGCACCATCAGTGTTTTCCATATATCCAAGATTGTAGTAATTCCCCACTTCAGTAATTTATAAGATTAAAGAATGCATCTGTTTGACTTTGTAGACTATGGGCAGTTATATTTCTTGGCGTACCAAGACTGGCCTAAGAAGAGACTGCCAAAGAATCAGAAATTCAAGGCTGCAGGGAGTCTCTTTCACTTTGCTTTCATTGTTAAAGAGATCATTTTTCCAAACCATTAAATAATTTATATCCTTTAGTGCATTTATTTAACAGAGCCTGCCCTTTAGTTAGCTACAACAGTTAAAACTTCATGGCATTTTGACAACTGAAAGTTTCAACAATTTCCGTGCAATCTTTTCCCTAGAAGTGTCTAAAATTTGGTAGTACTGTTTTATGAAGTTTAGTCTTTGGCTTCCTGAAGCAGTCCTGTAACTGACACACTGTTCGAGGCTGCACTGAGATTTGGTTAACAGTCACTGGCCTGCCCTGCTGAGCAGGAGATCGAAGGAAGCAGGAGGAGGAGAAGAAGCAGGACTTGCTTCTGTGCCACCCACAAACTGATCTCAGATCTATACTCATTATTTTGCTCAGGAAAAAATCCTCATTGAAAATAACATCCCCTGCCATGGTCTAATGGAACCATAATTTTTCTATATCAACAATCTTAACACATAGGAAAAAGACAAGATTAACTAAAATGAAGCTAAATTATGGTATAAATTAGGGCTTATTGGTTTAGATTTATCACCATTTTATTCAAGCTAGCCTTAAAACCAGAGTTCTCAGCTTTGTTAACTGTCACGCTTACATTATCTAGTTCTCTAAGATTGTACATGACATTTAAATGCATATAGAAAGAAAGAAAATAAGCAAGCATAAGGCCTAGCAAAAATGTAATTTAAGAAGAGTAACGTGAATGTAAGGTTTTATGGAAATATACATTAACTTGGTGGTCTTACATGAGCCATAATAGTTTTTATTCCTTCTGCAGCAAGGACTATTTTTGACCCCAATCTGCAAATTAAAATGGTGATGTAGAAACATAAAACTTTTAATGTTCATGGGAGACAAGCAAAGAATAGAAATATTAGGTAGGATGTTGCTTTTGGCCTTGATGGATGCAGGGTCATTCCTGTGAAGTTCTGCACCCAACACATGCATATTTGCTGGGGAGGTCACTGTGTCATCAGTAACAAAACTCCCATTAAACTCGGAGTTGCTCCAAGACCTCTGATTTCTGAAGCTGCAGTGTAGGAAGACTTCTACTCTCTCAAGTCTCACTGAGTCACAGTGCAACCCTTATAGAAGCTTTTCATTATCCAAACACATCTCAAGCATCAGTTATAGTAAGTTTTTTCTTTAAACGATTGTTTTGAAATGACCAAAGACACATACTTCCCAAAAACTTGTGCAAGCAGACTTCTTTCAAGTAAAAAAGACTTATTTGTACTAAGCCAAGATGTGAAAAAACTCATAGGATCCCCAAAATTATAAGATTAATTATTAATGAAAGGGTAATCTTGTGACATTTACTAAGAAATCATCGTTTTGCAGATATTTGGTTTGACCTTGTAAGAAAAAATATTAAATGGCAGTTGAAATTCTATTGGAACTATAAGATTCAAAAAGCTGCAAGTTCAAAGAAGAACAGTCAGATCAATAATTAGGGGCCCCTACAGATCAGAAGAGGTCCCAGTGTTTTTATTTAAACTTTACATTGGCATAAATAATTCAAGTGAAAATAAAGTGCAAGCTCTTTTAGGGAGTCTTGCAGACCAGCATTTTGATAACCATCAGAACCAGTGATCTTAAAAAGAAAAAAAAAAAAAAAAAAAGCTATAATTGCATTGCCAGAACCTACTGGAAAAGGCATTTTATGCCTTCCTAATATAAGTCAAAAATGTGTAAATGTCGCTGGTCACTTTCAAAGAGAAAAAATTACTGAACATTTCTGGACAAAACATGGCACACTGCCACTTCTCTTTCCTGTGGGTTACAGTTCACTTTGATTCAGATGCATGAAATAAAACAATATTTTTTGCTGACTTCAGCTCCTAAGGGAGCCCAACATGCAGCTGTATGTTGTACAAAACAGACACCATTCTGGTGAGCGAGGACTTGGAGTCACTATATTTGGTTACTGTGCTATGGGGAAATTATGGTGGTTTAAACTATCTTTCTAGAAACCAGGAGACTCTGACTTGGCTCTAATAGTTTAGAGCATATTGTTTGTATTTGTTATAAGTTTGGAGCAACTGTATTGTTTTCCTACTTTTGTACCAATGAAATTAAGATGAGAAGAGAGCTCAGTATTGCAAAACTGCCATCACATTGCAGAGCTACTGCTGAGAGCAGAAATGAGTGAGGTCAGACACTCCATTAAATCCTTAAAGACAACTGTCAAAGCAATCATAGTTGCTGTAAAATTTCACAACCCTCTTCGCAAACAGTACCTTCATAATTGCAAATTAAAATTAAAAAAAAATAAAAAAAAATAATAAAAAAGATAAAGCGTTCCAGTAGGATGTTAGCATATAAAAAACAATCCACATCCTGAGAACAGACAACACCAGCCCATCATAAAGATGGGAAACAAGGTAGTCATAAACTCCAGGTCTTCAGTTTCTCAAAGGATAATGTTTTAAAAAAATCAGAAAAACATCACAGCATTAATGTGAGATGAATGTTTCTCACATAGGGCAGAAGGAGCAAGGGCACTAGCAGAGTCAGGTTAATACTAATTTAAAAGCTGTATTGTGAGAGCATCATACCCACGTTAAGCAGACAGGGACAGGAGGAGAGGCGGCTGACTGCCCTGCCATGCAGCCCTTTTCCTCCTCCCATTGGACTCTTAAGTTGCTAATTTGTAAAGAGAATTAAATCACTACTGAATGTCACTGGGGAGAGCTTAAGGTGCAAAGAACACAATTTGAACTTGCCTTCTTTGCTATGGAGGTACAGTCACTGCTCAAACTCTTTGCCCTTGAGGACTGCATTCTCCTCAGCTCTCAGGCTGGTTTTGTATGCCGAACTGCTACCAGCCTCCATCTCAGCAGTTACTCAGCCTTCCTAGGACATGATTTTTTATCCCACATGTCCTCAGGCTTTGGCATTTAAACCATATTTTACTTTGCACCCAGGAACTGCCTGCTCAGATTTTTTTTCTCCCACAATCTCTCCTGGGGCTAATAATCTTTTTCACTTCTGTTAGTAGGAAGCTAAACATGAGTCTTACAGTCTTATAGGCACACTGAAGTGCAGTCCCAAACTGATTATTTCCTCTAACTCTCTCCTGGGCTGTCTGAATTGGAACCTTGCACATCTAAATAGACTTGGTCCTATGAGAGAAGACAGGAGAGAGGATGGAAGAAGCAGAACAGCACAGGCCTGGGACATGAAGTCCCTGTAAGCTTAGTTTCTGGACAGCATTTACATGGATATAGCAACCAGCACAGCAGTGAGTTCTGCACAGTTCCACCACAAATCCATGCACATATGTAGAAGTTGAGCCTATGCTGGGATGTATGACACCAAATCCAGCTTGCTAGTGACCCTGGATGAGCTACCCCAAAGCTGATGGCAATCAGCTGTTATATATACAGCATCAGAGTGGCCTGAATGAAGTGGTTTGTGCCACCTGAATTTTCTCATCGCCACTTCAGCATTTTGATACTGTCTTTACATGGTCATACTCCACCTACTGACAGAGATTCTTCAGACTGGTGGTGTTCTCTTCAAGCACCCCCAATGAAGCATCTCCAAGAACTAATATCCTCACAATGAATTTTCTAGACTGTAGCAGCAGTGCAGAGCCTGTTAGGTTGGAGCTGAAGAGTTCATTTATGATGAGGCGGTCATCTAGTCCCACTACCTACTCAAAGCAGAGTTAATCTCAAAGCAAACAGCAAAAAGGATAGGAAAAAGTAAAACAGTTCTTCAGTGCCTTTCACTGGTCTGAAACTATTTTTGTGTAAAAATTGCCTACAATTAAAACTGTAAAATGCACAGAACTGGAAAGCACTAAGAGACTACAGTGACAAGACAGTGTAATAAATCAATGTCAATGGAATTGATGAGTGTATTTGGAAACTGCATTCAGTACTGCTGCACGAGTTACATAATCAGTTCATTGAGGTCTGAAAATAAAATGTAGATGAAGGAAACAGGATATGACTTTAACAGATAGTCCTGCATATACTGTTATTTCTTCTCCCAGGGCATTAGTGAGTTACATGCGATCCACAGCACATGAAACAGAGATGATGATTTATCTGGCTGCTTGGAACAGGCATGTTTTTAGGATGGCAGTCAGTGTCCCTGTTGGAAGTGCCAGTGTATATATAGCACACCATCCTACCAATGGCTAGGTAGCAAATGCCTATGCACAGACAAAACTTCTCCAACATAGCTTTTTCATAAAGCCTTTACACTTAATCCAGTGCAAAATTAGACCTTACATTTCTGAGGGCTTGAAAACAAAGGTCCTAAGCAAGAGCCCTGACTTCGGTATAGTAGTAAGCCTGCTTGAGAGGACCAGAAACCAGCCATATGCCTTCCAGTATTCCTCCTCCAGCTGCCAAATGAACGTGTCTTTGAGCACACACACTGCCATGCACCTGTGGACTCAGGTATCACTTTTGTGAACACCAAAGTATGTGTGCAACAGCGTAGTTTCCTAATGCTTTGTAATAAGCACCTATTGCCAGTATGCAAAATGACTGCATGTAAAATCCCAGTGAAAAGTAAGAGAGATTTTTGTCTATGTGATAAACTGTCATGTGTTCAGGACATTATACAACTACCAAGCTGTATTGCTATAGGGTATTTTTAATATTCCATAATTTCAACATTTTAATAACTATCTTAAAACTCTGCCAGCCATGAAACACAGATGACTGTTGCACATCCTGATTGTTGACATTGTCAGGCAGAGAAATATATTTTCTTTAAATTGAAGAAGTGTTGGAAAATATGTTTTTAAGTTCATATAAAGATGCATTAAGCCATTAAATCATTCTAAAGGGCTAAAGCTTTCTTACTGAGGTTGGGGTTTTTTTGGTTCATAATGGGAGGTCTGGCTGGATCTTTCCATCTGCTGTGCTGGCTGTTGCTGCAGATGGTCATAATCTGTACATATGGTATGTGCATATATAAGCTGAAATCAATGTTGTCTTGGGTTAAAAGCAGGCACACAAGATAAGCTTGGATGCCTAACACAAGAATATTGGTAAAGGACATAATTCAGAGCATTTTACTTTTCTAGGGGAATTTTACATGAGTTAGGGAAAGAAATATTTACAGCTTACTGAAAAAAAAAATCTCAACTAAGAGAATGTAGTCTGGATCTGCAATTTGTTTGGAATACATTTTTGGCATTAGCTCAACCCTGAATCTGTGCCAGACTTTGGTTTAAACTGAAACAGACCTGAAGTTGCTGTTTAAGCCAGTCTCACTGTCACTAAAAGGTTGCTGAAACTGATGGTGACTAGAGAAGGGGTAAAAGACCTCATAGTTAAAAATAGTATCTAACAATGAATCACACATAAACCTAGCAAATATTAAGCTGTTCTCTGCTACCTACTGCAGTACCTGGTTAGCACTGAAAACTTCTGCTTGCAGATTGGCTTATGAACTTCTTGTTAGGAAAAAACACTACAGTATTTCTTTGACATGGAGAAAACTCTAGAGGAAACTCACAATTTGTACAGATACCCATACTTGCACTTAGATTTAGTAGCAAGTGGCTGAAAAGAGGAATTCATTGGAAAAGCAAGACATGAATAATTTCTGACACGTGATCAAATGCATTTTCAATATTTCCTGTATCTTTTCCTCTAACCTCTGTATTACAATTTATCAGCAAGATTTGCCCATTCATGAGATGAAATAATTGTCAGAGCAGGTGAAGCCATGAATCTTCTTCTGTCCCTTTTTTGTACTTTTTATTTTATTATTTTAAGAGTTTTGCTGTTCTCTTTGCTAACTTTTCTTGCACTGGGAAAACACTGCACATATTCAGCTGTAAGAGTAGAAAAGGAACATAAATTGGCTTAAAAAGAGTTGCTACCATTCTAGTGTGACTTTGTAAGCTACTGTTTTCTTTCTTATTTCAGGTTTGCTTTGTGAATTTAGATGCAAATAGAGATGATTGCAGCGATGAGCAAGTGCAACAGGTAACAATTTCTGTCCTAATAACATGTACAATGAATGTAGATACACCAGGACTTTCCAAAACAAACCCAGAACAAAATTCTATGGACAATTCAAAGACAGAATTTAGCTCTTACAGAACGGAATGCACCATGAAATGAATGCATTTCAATGCCTGTCCCTATTTTGTAGCTTTTCTTATTCCCATCCCCGAAATGCCTACTTTATTACTGCAACCTGTGAATTAACAGCATTTATCCTGTCAGTGGACTTCTTGCTCAGCCATGGTTTTGTCAGAGACTTGGATGTGTCATACATCCAGGTATTTAATTTGACACAATAATACATCAAAATCATTTCTGAAGTCACTCTTTGCTATTGTCAAAAAGCCTTTGAAACTTTAGTCATTTGGCCCATCTCACTCAGTCAAACTCCAGGTGGTTTGAATGTGTGGTCTTGAGGAAAAGATTAGATAAAACAGAACTAGAGGTGTGTTTGACCTGCTTAACTGAAAGTTTAGAGGGGTAGGAAAAAAGGGGGGATTTAAATACATACAGAAAAAAAAAAAAAAAGAAAAAGAAAAAAAGCTTGGTTACTTTACAAAAAACTAAGACAAACTATGTCATGATATTCTATTTAAAATATGTATGCTCATTCCAAAACATTCTCAAATCTGAGGAACTCACATTTTAAAGGTATGGCCCAATAATCAATTTTGAGCTTACATCTTCCTTTACCAGTTCATTTCCATCATCCTGGCTTGGTGCCTATGCCTGACACGTAACTGCTCGCAGCAGTATGTGGTAAGTGCACAAAGGCACGGTCTCCTGGCTATTCAGGGGGTTCCTCAGTAAAGCGTTTAGGTTAGTTTGCTGGAACCATTTTAGCTCATGGGAGGACAACCGATGTAGGGAACTAGTTGCCTCCTGCAAGTTGTAAATTAGCTGTTTCTCTGTGCCGTTTTCTACGTCCTGGATCTGTGAAAATTCAGGTGACAAAAATAAATACAGTTTCTTGCAGAAAAATTATTTTTCTGTTAAATCAGCAGGTTAACTGTGCAGAACAGATTGAGAGGTTTAACTTCACTGATCCCACAAAAGTATCGGTTGTTTTCTAATAAACAATCAATTTGCTAGCTAATCCTTAAACTGGTTTAATGCAGCCACTGTTTACAATAGCTGGAGATGAGTTTATTCCTTCACAAGCACAAATCATCTCTGAAAGCAGCAGCAGCATGATTTTTACCTCTCAGCCCTACAGCAGCAGTGCACACACCACTGGCACGCTTCACGTGGCCACCAGTACCTTTGTTC
Organism: Aythya fuligula; assembly: GCF_009819795.1. Classification (NCBI taxonomy): domain Eukaryota; kingdom Metazoa; phylum Chordata; class Aves; order Anseriformes; family Anatidae; genus Aythya; species Aythya fuligula. The sequence continues at coordinate 3,374,660 of NC_045567.1, forward strand.
CCAGCAGAGTCAGCAGCCCCCAAGCACTGCCCCCCAGGGTGCCCACCCCTGCCACCTCCCGTGACTCGTACCAGCACAACCACACCTTTTGGGCTCGTTTTACAAATACACTTTCTGGTGCAGAGTCAACACATTCATTAGGTGTGACTAGGGCTGATATTTTAATTTTCAGTGTAGATAATAAAACACTCGATGCTAGCACAGGCATTGTGTATTCTTCCTATAGTACTGCATTTAATGTAAATTGGCTTTGAGTGAGGTGGGGTTTTAATACCCACTAACGCAGTGAAAGCATATCACATAAGAAAATATGTTAGCATAGCTGTCATTCATATGAAATATATAATTATTTACTAATAGATACTGTTGGGGTTTTGCATTATCCTCTGGACCTTGAAACGGGTTACACTGTTGGAGGGCTTTTTATTATTTTTTTAAAAAGCATAATCATCTTTCCATTATTTTTTATTCTGAACAAAAAGCAAATTCAAAAGTCATAATTTTGTACCTAAAAAAATCTGATAGAATGTGGCAATTTAAGCAGTAAAAGATAGAGATATGTAGAGAAATGTGTGTGATAACAGAAAGGTTATAATTTAAAAAAAAGAAAAGATGAGAACTTTTTTGAGCTATACTGAAATGTCAAACTGAAGTGCTGAATTTAGTTATGTCAAATATAAATACTTAGCCCCATCTGAAGATCAGTCTACTGAAAAGTAAATTGTTCCCCAAAACCGAATTAGATTTGCTAAGCCAGAAAGTTTTATTATATCTAATTTAATTCACTCTGAGGAAAAATAACAGTACTGCAAGATTATCATTCTAAAGATGAAAAGGAAAAAGTAAAGTGTCATTGAATTGCATAGTAACTAAAGCATGGGGCTGGGTACATGAGATCTGCATTCCCTTAATGGCTTTGCCATTTGATGAGTTCTGTTCGTGTATAAAATGGAAGTGGTATTTACTTCCTCTGGAACGGGTTGTCCTTGATTTCCTGTTCATAACGCACACTGAGATCCTCGGCAAGAAAGGACTGCAAGCACTCTTAGAGCAGGTATTGTCCTCCTTGTCTGGCCTTTGTGCACTAATGAGCCCAGATACTTACTGGCACACCACTGGGACTATAGCAGTATTGCAGTACAAATTTCCTGTGTTACTAAGCATGATTGATGTTATTGTTATTGCCATCTTTGGCTCTAGCAAATACATGACAGCCAGAAAGCGACTGCATCATTACAAATGAAAGGTCATGAAAGTGTCCAGTGGAGCAGCAAAGAAGCGTATATTCCATCTGTGTATTAAATACTTTTGTTATTCCAGATTTAGAAATGCATTAATTTGATCAGCAATTTAAAGCTAACTTTCCCTTTGGGTTCTTGCCTATCATATGCCTGAAAGATTTGCCCTATTCTCATTACCATACTTATCATCTAAACCAGAAAAGATTCATCAACAAACACAGTGTTCTCAGTCTCTTAGGAACTCTCTTGTAATAGGAAAGCCAAGCATTTAGATGTGCAAAGGCAGTCAAGCTCTTTAGCACATACCAGTGTAAGGGATGACAGATTGTCCTACTGCAGTGCTGTGCAGGAGCTTACACTATCACCATAGTCATGGCCTGGGGGCTCAAAAGGAAGAACATGCATTTTAATGCTGCCAGTTCCACTTTTGATGAACTCGAAATAGTAAGTTTGAGCTTTCTAAAGGAATGCCTACGTTGTATTTCATTTTGTTATTTATGAATATAACTGCACAACTCAGACTTCATTACCTGAGAGCAAGATCTGTCTTTCAAACTACAGAAACTGATCAGCGTCTCTCCAAATCTCCCCAAACTCATCAGTTCTATGAATGTACAACCACCGAAGGAAAACGAAATAGTCCTGCTGAGTGGATTAACGTCAGGAAACCTTCAAGCTGATTATGAAGTTCCCCAGGTAGGAATCATAAACTCTTCTTTAGAACCACATCACAGCTGTGAAGGAATTTGGAAACTGGAAAAAGGAAGGTGAAAACAGGGACTGTATACCAGTTTAAGAACTGAGTAGCAGCTTGCAAACATAAAAATATATAGAGAGAGAAACTTTTTTTTGAGAAGTTAAGTGTAAGAGAGGGGAGGACAAAGACAGAGGAGAGATGCCTCTCCTCTGCATAGATCCTGCAGATATCTGGGTTACAGATGATAATGCTGTAAGCCACATTAACAGTTGATACTTCAGGAAAGGCAGGCAGTGGTGGCAGAGATGATTCACAATCCCAGATTTCAAGAGTAGAGTAGCAGGAGTCAGAAGGACAGCACAGAGGGGGAAAAGGAATGAAATAACATTTTCTGTACACACAGCTACAACAGGGCACAACTCCTACAGACTCCCTTCCAAGTGAAGTCTTTCTTACTACTGAAGTCTACTTCCTACTTTTGTTCCCAGTCCATCTGGTCCCACACATCTACCTCAGAAAAAAGCTGACAAAAGGGCTTGAAAATCCTAGAGGCTACCCTAAGCCTGAATATGACAACTGAAAATACCAGGACACATTAACCATATCAGAGCTGATACTTCATTTAGCTTCTGTCAATGTAAAAAGTAATTAACGCATAAATTAAAACTTAGCATTTAAAAGAGCTAAAGGCAAAGTTCTCACACAAACTCCTTCACTCCTGTTATTGCCAATGAAATGTGCCATAATCAGAAACTGCAGGCCAAAAATTCCTCCTACTGGCACCACATTGAGAAAGGAAACAAATGATAACATTTGCTTAAAGGCATTTCAACACACAAGTTCCAGGAACTTAACTCCTTATTATAATAAAAAGGTGGTTTGCAGGGAGTTGGGGGCGTTTTGTTTTGTTTTTTTAAAAAATAAAAAATTCCTTTCCACTTTTATCTTGTTATTTCTTTCTCTTCGTGTCTGTGCAAAGAAAAATAACAAAAAATACTTTGGTATTTCCGGTCCGATTATGATCTCATTTGCCTAAGCATGAATTGGAAACCACTTCATTAAAACTGCAGATGTGTCCTGCAGTACAAAACTGTCTAACTAGCTTAAAAATGAACAGGTAACTGCAGGAAGGGAAAAAAAAAAAAAAAAAAAAAAAAAAGTCAGAAAACTTTCTTCCACTGATACTGATTTGTGTACATAAATCTTCATGAAGCAGGCACTAGCTATTTTATTTTATACCAATGAGATGCTCATTAAAGAGAGAAATTACCTGATTATAGAGCTTCCTTGCCACTTGTGACTAGTGGCTGAATTGAGAAAGATTTAGAAAGAAAAGCACACAAGCCTTGGGTGGGGGTAGAGGTGCTCCAAGCCAGGCATCCCTGGGGGGAAGCCTCTGTGGTACACGCAGCGATAACACTGCTTCCCAATTAAAGAGTCAGCCCAGTGCTAAAGGAACACGGCCATTGGGACTAGCAGCTTTCACAGACGGTAGGTAACAGAAATAAAAACTAACCTACATTTCTGTAAGATGAGTAGAGCTTTTGCATTGAGATAGTGAGATTTATTGAATAGATAAGCAAATGCTATGTTGGCCCTTATATTTTGTAGGCTTTCCGGAGAACTTCATTTGTAAGGAGACTTGCATCATCCTTATACCCTTTCACAAGCATAGCCCTGCAAACCAAGGACTGGAGAAACAGCATGGGAATGTTTGCTCTAAGACTGCATCTGTTATTAATAACAGTTCTCACAACACAGCATATGCTTAGGTCTGATTCAGTAACAATTCCTGAGGGGCTATTAAAAAAAAAAAAAAAAAAAATTAAATCTTTCTTTTGTATTTTACTTTTAACAGGCTAACATATCTGGTTTTCTGTTCAGACACATTTTTCAGTTGTAAAGGAATAGTAGGCTAATAAAACAGGCAGTTCCAACAAAATAATCATCCCACTATTATTACTAAGTTTCTACTTTGCTTTCACACCCATTCCTAGGATGGGGTTGCGTTATGTTAGGTACTCTGCAAATGCACAGGGAGTCCAGGGTGTCTTTTACATAGCTGAAAATCTTGATCCAGAGTTGGTTACACTTAGGCTGTCTCCTTCCTGGGGGTCTTGAGTTAAAGCTCACAAGCTACAAAAATTTGGCTTTGCTTCAGAGTATATCTGAACCACAAACACAGTCCCATGCAGAGATATCAACTTAGCTTTGAGGGAGTATAAACATCCAACAGGTTTAATATCAATAAAGTGAGGATAACAAGAGTTCTTTTTTCTCAGTTTCTGCCCAACTTCCTGCTTAACTATACAGCCTCTCTAGCTAAGACATCTTTTATGTAAAGGTTCACCACATTGCACGTTTGCAATTGGAGGTTATGCTGGTCTGAAATAACAGGGTTTTGAGCAAATAAGGAGTGAGAGGAATAACAAAGAAAATAAAACTATCTTAAAATAGTTTGCAAGAACATCTAAAGGTGACCCGCTCTTCATCTCACCAGCCAGTATGTACAGGGCTGCCTTCAAAACAAGCGTTTCAGCAGAAATTATCCTGAAACGGAATTCATGCCCACAAACAATTCCCTCCAGAGACAGGTAATACTGGGTGGCGTGAGGGCTGTAATAATAGTGTGTCAGGTGGCTAACTCTGACATAGTTTAAAGCCAGTAACACTGTCATTAAAACAAGAAATTGATTGGAAAAAAAAAAAATGGTTATTTCAACAAAGACACCCCTGTGATGCAACTGGGTTCTCTATTAAAATGCTTCTTTAACAGATATTGATCCAAGTGGTCTTATTTTGGCATATATCTGACTGCACACTGTGTTACAAATTTCTAAATGACAAACTGTATCTTCACAACAGAACATTCCTGAGATTTTGATGGAGGGATGCTTAAAACAAGCTTGTTTGTTTGTTTGTTTTTAATTAAATAACTCTTTGAGATTCTTTTCCCCTCTAGTGTCCTTGGCTAGCAGATGTCTGCTTGGTTCAGTGTGCAAGGGGGAACAGGAAGAACAGTGCAAGCTGCATCATCTTTGAAATAAACAAGTTTCTGATTGGGCTTGAGCTTGTTCAGGAGAGACAGCTGCAGATAGAAGCTCATGTCTCAAAGCCTGAGGATGACACAAACTGCTCAGTGTCCTCAATAGAAGAAGATTTCCTCACAGCATCTGAGCACCTCGAGGAGGAAAACGAGGCTGATGAGTATAAAACTGGTAAAAGCAATGAGACTGAGCATAATTCTGCTATTGCATAATTCTGTATTGCAGAACAGCCATAGCAGTACTTACAGAAATTGTACTCAGTGTTAATGTATGCATATATTTGTTTGTAATTTAGAAAACGGATGGCCATTCATACTTTAAATTTTTCTTCAAAGACAAGGATACGTGGTTGTACAGCAGTTTTACAGAGCAGTAATGCATTAGACAGTTATACAACCATTTTCTTTTTAAAGTTCCATAGTATTCTGCAAAGATTAATACCTTACTTTTCTTTTAGTAGGCCATGAAAAAATAAGTGTTTCAGAATCATCTTCAGATATCAAAAAAAATAAAGGAAAAGGATTTGAGAATCTCCACTACAGGAAAGCCAGGTTGCCATTAATTCTGGAAGGAAATTCCATTAATAAAGAAAATACAGCTACTAGAGTCTCTGAAGCTGTGAATGCTGTGGCTGAAGATGGCATCTCACAACCTGAAGATAAGCCAGACCAAGAAATCCCATGGCAGAAGGAATTAGTGGAAACAGCTACATCATCTGTCAGTACTAGTAATTTGACTAGTGTGGTTGAACACTCCTGCTCAGTTAATGTATTAGAAGATGTATCTTTAACCAAAATGGCTAAAGAGGAGCTGGGGCCTCTTCATGACCCCATAGCAAAACACATCAGTAAGGTAGACATAGAGGAATGTGCAGGTGGTAGGAAAAGTGATCCCCCCTGGCAACATGAGCAAGCATCTACAGGTCAGTATGCCACAAATTTAGCAGAATCTGTTCTGCAAGATGCATTCATCAGACTGTCACAGTCTCAACCCACTTTTAATGAGGAGGCTGCGGTCAGCATCTCTGTAGGGAGCTCCTGCAAGTCAGAAGATGTGTCTGCTGCCCGATCATGGAATGAACTTCCAAAGATCGTCATAGTGCAAAGTCCAGACAGCTGTGAGAATGTGTCTGACTGGCCAGGGTCTGCCTTCCCAAACGTGTGCCACTGGACTGAATCAGAAAGTTCTGCTGAAGTTTCAGATTACTTCGAGGAAGAACATTCAAATGGGCAAAGCCAGAGTGCACTGGAGATGGCCTTGGCATGTGCAGCGACTGTCATTGGAACCATCTCAAGTCCGCAGGCTGCAGAAAAGTTCAGACAGGACCAAGAAACCACAGACTCCAAAAATGGAGCAGTAGATAATGAAGAGACACAGACGGCATCTTCACAGCTACTTGAGGATTGTGCTGGTACAGAATATTCATTTCCATCTGCGCTGTGTGGCATGACTCAGGTAGCAAGTGCTGTAGCAGTCTGTGGACTGGGGGAAGCAAAGGAAGAGAAGTACCCTGCAACTTCGGGTGGTCTGCTGCCTGCAGCTCAGACTTCTGCAGCCATCACTCTTCATTGCAGCATAGCTATAGGAAGCAGCATGGAGAAGCTGAATGATAGCATTGCAGAGGCACTTCTCAAAGAGGCATCAACAATTTTGACAAAACCCAATACATACAAAAATGTAGGGCATTTTATGGAATCCATGAATGGAAGAATTATTGAAACAGCAGCAAGGCCACAGATTCCACACTCTGATGGAGTAATCAGGGATGAACTTGCACAAAACTTATCTAATATTATTCTACGTCATTCTATCGAAGAGGTTAGGAAGAAGAGACAGCTACAGCCCCCTTCAGAAAACAGCTCAAGTACACAAGACATTTTCATGGAGACTGCAAATGAGTTGCTTTTTAATGTGATATATTTCACTTGCAAGAAGATGAATGACATAAGACAAGTTGAAGAGTGTTCTCCTCTGTTTTCTGACAGCCCAAAAGCCAAAAAAGTAACAAGAGTGGAAGGATGGCCTACACAGGCAACCACACATGAAACATCACACAGACCCCTTGATCATTCTGCTGTTAAGTCATTTGGTACATGTTACAGTGCTAGCAAAGAACTTGGAAATGGTACAGGCACTAGGAAAACTAACATGAGAGATATAAATAGCAAGGAAAGTGCCACACTGAATTCAGAACTAAGTAGAGCCACTGGGCATAATGCGCTTGTTGCAAAAACGTCTCCCAAGAAAAGATACCTGAAAAGAACCACACGAGACTGTTACAAATCCCCAAATCAGGGTAGCAATCAGAAGAAGATTCACAGATCATTTTCAGACAGAGAAAACATCTTTGCAAACAATGAATGCAGGCATGGCGTTCAAGAACAACAGTCTTCCAATGCCGCTGTGAATGCAGATAACCAGCTGAAGCATAAGTGTGATGCTGTGCTAAAAGATGAAGTCCAAGTTAGCTTATCTTTGTTAGGAAGCCATGTCTTGCTTCCTTCTCAGCCTGTGCTCCAGGTGAAACATTCAAGAGATAAATATTGCATAACAGATTTTGCAGAAGAATTGGCAGAAACAGTGGTCTCTATGGCAACAGAAATAGCTGCCATTTGTCTTGAAAACTCAAATGGAAAGCAACCCTGGTTCTGTGCATGGAAGAGAGGCAATGAGTATCTGGTGACCCAGAGTTTGTCATGCAGAACCATGAAGAGGAAAAAGGAAACCCATGCTAACAGCTCAGTTGTTCGGAAGCACAGGGCACCTAGACTCAGCGAGATCAAAAGAAAGACAGATGAGCATCCTGAGCTAAAGGAAAAGTTGATGAATCGGGTAGTAGATGAATCTATAAACCTTGAGGATGCACCAGATTCTGTCAATATCTTTGCAAATGAAGTGGCTGCAAAGATCATGAACCTCACTGAACTCTCCATGGTTGATAGCATCTGGCAAGGTCCAAACCATCCCAGGAACAGGCTGCACTGTGACAGATGGAGCCGAGCCAAGGCCTCAAGCTGTGAGAGCATCCCAGAGGAGGATGCAGATTCCAAAGCCTCTGTCAATACCTTAGGCCTAATGAACACCTTTGGTCAATCGGTGAGCCAGACAAGTTCTGTCTCAAAGCAATCTAGCTGTGAAAGCATTACAGATGAATTTTCAAGATTTATGGTGAACCAGATGGAAAATGAAGGAAGAGGCTTTGATTTATTACTGGATTACTATGCAGGAAAAAATGCAAACAACATCTTAACTTCTGCTTTGCAACAAGTAGCCAAGAAAAATGGTCACCTTAACGTAAGACCAAGTTGCCCATCCAAACAGTCCAGTACAGAAAGCATAACAGAAGAATTTTATAGGTATATGCTAAGAGAAATAGAGAAGGAAAACAAAGATAACTTATCGTCCCCTCGAAATTCAAAGGACTGGTGTGGCAGTTTGCTACCACCCTCTCTACGATCACCTTTTTGCTTCAGACAATCCTCGATGCCTGACACCAGATCATGCAGCTCTAGACTAACAGTTAACATCCCAGTCAAGGCAAATTCATTAGATGGATTTGCCCAGCATCACCGGGATTCCCTAAGCGTACAGCCAGTCAGTACTGTGGCTTCTTCAGGTCTTTGCAAGTCTGATTCCTGCCTGTACCAAAGATGCAAGACTGACCAGATCACTGATATGTTGATTCACGAGACGTGGGCGAGTTCTATTGAATCTCTAATGCGCAAGAACAAAATCATAGCAGATGAGGCAGAGGTTGCAGAGGCAGATCGCTTTCACAGTGATTCCCCACCACATGTGGAACAATATGCAAACAGACTGGCTGCAAATATTGTTGAAAGTGGTAAAAGTTTAATAGTTGTCCAGCAGGATTCCTTTGATTCTATGAGCCAAGATCATATGCTGGAAAGCAAATATCCCCAAAGCACAACTCAGATTCAGACAAAACCCAAAAGAGATGAAATAAATTTGGATGAGCAAAAAGAGAAGATGAAGAGCCCTGGATGCCTCCCTGCAGGTCAGCACAGGGAAGTGCCTTTAATTCAGATAGAAACTGATCAACGAGATGAGCCAGATAAAGACTCTGAGTCCTTAACTTCACATGACTCTTCTGGAAAGGAGCATCAAAGCAATGAAAAACCTCCAGAAGCTTATGCTGGGAAGCACACAGTTTCTGGTTACTTACTGAATAGGTAGGTGATAAACAGAAAATCAGCTTATTGCTTCGCTGTTCAATTTCCCAGTAAACATAATTGTGATGAAGGAAGAAGATGAAGAGGATTTTTTTGGAGAAATAGGATAGATTATCACTGCAGGTTTCTAACTACATAAAACTACCAAATTATACATCACGGTGCTGGTATGTGGAACAAACTTTTGTTAAATATTACAGTATTATGGTTCTAAGTTTCAAATCCAATACCACACAGACAAGTAAATTTTTCCTTTCACACTAGGTCTTCCACAGTCAAGAAAGGAGAGATGGATGAAGTGTGATTTTTCATTTAGCACTGGCTGAGATCTCAATCCAAAACTAAAAATCAGAATTAGTATAAAACAGAAAATAGAATTTGAGCTGTAGTTCTCTCCTGTGCTTGCTTATGTACCCAACATTTTGCGTACCTGGAAACAAGACCAGGCTTCCAAAAGCTTGAGGTTCAGCTTTGTGTTTACAGTCTGGAAGAATAAGTAATAAAAATTTTTTACTGGAAGGGGAGAATAAATTAAAAGCACCCCTCAACTACTTGAGTTCAACCTCTCGGTAGAATTCAGATAGAGAATAGAATAAAATTTCATTTGGTGGAGTTTATAGCACAGCTTAACACCCTCTCCTTGCAGCTATACTCCTTTTGTTGAGGAATCTAAACTTTGATTAAGGCAAAGGGTAAGCCCTGTTGTGCGAGAGCGTCGTGCAAGCACAGAGGATTACTGTGGATGTTAGGAGGTTAAGAGCAAAGCTGTCTCTCAAGGTATTGCCTATTTTTTAACTATACTTCTTAATCATATTTGTTATTTTAATGGTGTCTAAGCTGCCAATCACTCAGAGGATCGCAGCACTCTGAGATAACAGAGTGCTAGAAAGAGTGCAGATACTAGTGTTCGAAACCATTTTGTAGCTCATTTTATGCTAGGCAGTGCTGTGTTTTGGCTTTTGACAAAGCTCTGCTGGAAGTGAGAAAGCATGCACTTCCCTGTGTATGGTAGCAATTAGGTGGATAATTACTATAGTCTCTCTATTTTGTGCTGACTCTCCCCCACTAACCTTCATCTTCCTTGGAATGCAACCTGCTTTTAATAAGATACATTTAGAAATCTGCCTATTTGGAATCTTGACTGTTTGGAAATAAAGTTATTTTCTGCACAGTTTGTGAGCCCTTTAATAACAGCTTTTCGTCTATGTTTGATGCAGAGTTCTCAAAGTGCCTATTGAAAGTTTAAAGTCATAGGATTGGTAGAGCAGAATTAGTACCCAGAGGCTACACCTATATTAGCACTTTCTTTGGCAATGCCTTGCAGTTCTGAACCAACTCATTCCCATTTCTATGCATCAGCTCTGTGTGCAGCATGCAAAGCAGATTCCCTTGGGAGGAATGTCAATGAGAAGCTGTGCTCCAAGTGGGGACCAGGTGTGCTCGTCCCCCAGCTAGCAAGGGGTAGCTTCTGGTGATTCTTCACATGGATTTGAACCACTTGTGGCAGGGCCATCTGGACCAAGCAGAGGCTGAAGTAAAAACCCTGAAACATGTAACAGATAAACAAGTGTCAGCACCACTTGCTTTGATCCACTGAACTACTCCTATTGTGTGCAATTACTTGGAAGAATAGGTACAGGCACACAGGACTCCAGGCAAAATACCAAGCAGACATATAGTCGTTATCAAAAAGCATCACTGGTCTGTCACATAAGTGCATAATGAATCAAACGAACCCAAAGTGCTCCCATAAGGTTGCTACCCCCCCAAAAAATCTCTTATATTTTGGGCTTTATATTGGATGCTTCCTGCCTTGTATTAAAATAGCCTCTGGATAGCACCACTACCCTGCTACCGAGCTGCTCAGGATGATGAGTTTTGTACCCAAGAGGTCAGAGATGACAGTTTGGGATATTTGACAGATGTTGACTGCCTTGTAGTTCAAAGGCCCTTGGGCAAATACATTGCCTTTCTCTCTGTATAGGAGGCTGCCTCTCTCTCTAACATTCAGCATTAGCACAGCAACTTCTCAGTTGTCTCCAGAGTGAGAGCACAGCACATGGAGATATCCATAGTGATTTTATCTTAGTATATTCTTAATTGAGTTAATTACTTGGGGACAATAGAATTTTGGGGTTGATCTCTTGCTCTAACCAAATTCAGGATGCCTTAGCCATACCTACAGATAAAAGCCTGGAGAAATTCTCACTTTCAGAGGGGTCCTCCAGAGAGTTGCAAGTACATGACATTTTTATTTTTTTTTAAATCACAGAGTTGCAAAAACAGACCATCCAGTAAATATTAACAAAAACTAGTTTTGCTTTAACTGTTACTCTGTTACAGCTGTAATTAATTCTTTCTGATCACCCAGAAAGAGGTGGCATTTTTTATTATATACTTTTCTGCCTGCATAGCAAAAATCCTTTGGTAAATCTCACTATGCACAGTTTGCCTGTGAAAAGTTACCTTAACTATAGTTTTTATTCTTCATTTGTGTATATATACAACATACACGCATGCATGCATGGCACACATCAAGTATGAAGATTTATAAACCATTTTTTCCTAACCCTGTATTCTTCAAAATCAATCTGGTTTCTACCTATTGCAAACTTACCAAGAGAAAAAATTATTTTATCCATCCACAACCAAAGCAATAAAGCTTTTAAGAAATACAGCAGGCTAAAAGTCATTAGTGATTCACAACCCACAATGCTTTCCTACTTTTACTTTTAGACCTTTCTTGAATCTACACTGTTCACAGGGTAGAAGAGCTGGAGGCTTGCTTTTATGATAGGGTGATCCATGCAAGGGTATGTGAATGTGGATATCTGTAGGAGTCAGTTCCGCTAAGAAAAAAAAGTGTGAAATGTCATAGACTTGCTACAGAATGCGCAACTATACTTGTAGGAAAAGCTCTAAGTATATCACCTCAGAAAAATTTTCTTCCTGCAACATGCAGTTAAGGAAGTGGGTATGGTTTAAGTGTGTCTATGTAGCCAGTGGAGCACGTTGTGGTCTCATGTGATGGAAGGTGTTGTTCGTTTGTTGTTTTTTTTTTTACTTGCTAACTTGCTATAAATGATATATCTGAATGTTGTAGGTCTTTTCTGTGTTGCTTTAAAATAGGTGGCTTTGTTTGAAATGCATTCAGTAAAACTTTTCTGAAAATTTCTGCTGCATTTAAATAAAGCAAAGTGCGTTTCAAGCAATTCAGAAAAATGTACACAAAACAGAAATGAGAGACCTTTAGAAAGTAACATTGTCAGTGAAGATGCTGCGCAATGTGTTGGTATTTTTCATGTCAGGTTGAGTTAGGTTTACAACAAAAAATTCCATAGTAGAATGCACTCATTCTCCAATCTGGGATCCTGCACAGCTCAGACAGGAACTAGATGCACCTGATTTCATCTTATTATTTCACTTCTAGATAGGATAATACTGTCGTCTTCTGTTCTTATACTCTATTATAACAATTTTGACCTTATATATGTGTATACACACACACACACACACACCATGCATTTCTACTTCTTGATTAACATATTTTGTGAAGTTTACCACTACTGTCATACACCAGAAACTGGAGAAATCTGAACATACAGATAAAAAACAATCTGTATAGAACTCAACATGCTCCATCTCTTCATTGTTAAGAATTACCACTGGCATTAGAAGAGCAGGCAAGGATAATTTTTGATCCAGATTTTATTCTCAATTACCTCCCCTAGCTAGAAAACGTTCACATACACATGTAACATACTTAACTATAATCAATGGTCCCATAAAAATAAGAGATCACATTAAGCAGGCAGAAAACCTTGTCAAGAAACTTTTTCACCCACCATCAGGACAGAAATTTAGTACCTATATGTAGTTCCAACTATGCTGTCATTCTGCACTAATATTTATCCCATATTTCCACCACTCGTTGACCAAAGTACATTAAGCAATAAATTTATTCACCAAGCAGCTCTTTTTGTACAAGTTAAGCCTTTTCTATGCATATGTCCACATATGGCTTATTTTGCTTTGTATTTGTTTATAGCACCAACAAGAAGACCATTTTTAAAGAGCATCCCAGACCATATGTTGAACTAGTCTTCTCATATGAATTTATAAGTTTGTCCAGTCTCTTGCATCTGTACAGTTTGTGCAGCTCAGTTAACTTTAATGAGTAGCATTGCCTGAAGATTTGCAGTAGTAGTTTGTTTGCCTATATTACAATTATCAATATGCCTTCCTTATCATCCTACCAGCAAGAATGCTCAGAGCAGACTGGATGCTGAAGTACCAGGAGAGACAAAAACAGCTGAAGAATTTCCAAACCATCTCAGCAGCAGTGAAGAAAGCACTGGTAGCTGGTCCCAGCTGGCCAACGATGAGGACAATCCAGATGACACAAGTAGCTACTTACAACTCAGTGAACGATCCCTGAGGTACCGTTATTATCTGTTCTCAGTATACATAATGGTTTGGTCAACTAAGCATATGATTTGATAACCATATGTTGGAAATGAGGGGCAATAACTAAAGATTGAGAACATTGTAAAGAAAGCCTAGTGACAGTTCATCTCATTTAAAAATAAAAAAAAATAAAAAATAAGAGCCACGTCCTCATTTTCTGCCAGATGTTTGTTTTGGTGAGCAGTTACATTCAGACCATGAAAGCACTTCCTTGCCCCATGCAAGTGCCCCCATCCTACAGTGAAAGGGCTGTCAGGCAAGCTAATTGCTATGATCTTTGCTTTGCTTTATTTGCTACTGTTTCCAAAACAATGACATCTTTTTAGCCAAAACTGATGAGACTGCTATTCCCACCAGGTATCTGTATAATGAGAGCACAGATAGCACCCTGATCTGCTTAGACTAGCACAGGGAAGCGGATCAAAAAAGGATAGCTGAGTTTGCCCCTAGTATGCATAAGTTCCAGTGTTCCCACTGCACTGTGCCACTTTGTTTTCCTACTCTAGCCAGGACATGTTTAAAGGTGTTACCTAGCCCTTAGAGTATGCACAAACAAATGTTAGTTTGACTTCAGCCCTTTCACAACTTCAAATTGAGCAAGGTTTTTTCTTACCTTTTTTCAAGGTTTTTTTTTTTCCTCCTTAAATCTGATCTTAAATCAGATTTTAAAAAATATTGTCAAGTAATTACTTCTTTCTCTTGGGTATTAAGACAGGAAGGGAAGACTATGGTAACAAAGCAGGTAGAAGAGTCTGTCAGAGAGCACTGTTGGCTCATTGAAAAAAATGGGTGAACATTCACCTCGTTGTAGTATCAACCCTTGAAATCTTTGGTATAAGAGAGCTAATGCATTGTGCCATTTGGCTCTGCATTGAAACTGAAATTGTCTCTGAAGTCTGAATGCATGGCAGACTGACCTTGATTCAGGGAAAAAAAAAAAATGATGGAGAAAAGAATTGTCTAGACAATACCTCAGATGTAAGGAATAATACTATTATCTGCTTTTCTAGTGTAAATTAATTGGTTCAAGTTTACTTAACGCACAGAATTCATTGATGCTAACTGACTAGCAGCCAGCAAATTCACAACCTGTTCAGACTATTACAGCTGTGTAAACATTCACTGTCAAGCATGTAGTACCTGTTCACTTTATAACATTGCTATTTTTTCCAAGTATTCTTAGGTTTTATACTTCATCCTTTTGAAGCAGCCAAAGAATACTTCGAGGTATTAATGGTCCCAACGAGCATTGGCTTTTTAACTGAAGTCTCAGTCTTTCAGAGTAGCCAGAAGCATCAGGGACCATCACTCTACCTGAGGCAGCCTCAGATCCCTGACAGTACGTAGGGTAGGATGTAATATGCTGAAACTGCTGCTGGTTACAGGCACGGAGTCAGCCAACAGGTAAGTAGTATAATAGGCAACCTCAGTGTGTGTGTATATATACATACATATACATGTACCTATATCTATATACACATACACAAACAAACCTTGGTTTAACTCAACACATTCTGAATCTGTATCTGAGTCTCTGCAAGTTTTTCCAGGACATCTCTATGCTTGGTAATCTTTCTTTTCAAGGACACACGCAGACTGTTTTTCTGTTTGAGACTGAATGTTCATTGCATAAGCTATTCACAAGAAGACAGTCTATGATTTTTTTCAGTTCACAGCATCACTTGATACATCATCTGCCTAAAACTATTTTAATAAAAAATTCATTATTTTGAGCAGATTAGTGTGCTGCATTCTGGGAAACACTTGCTGAGCACAGTTGATTTTGTGGAACTCTGCATAACAGGGGACTGCCTCCTCACTTTACTTGTACAGAAAAAAAAAATGTATAGAGATGTGTTCAGTGCAGCTTGGCACTAATATTTAAACTTTTGCTTTGTCAGCAATGGCAACAGCAGTACAACTAGCAGTCTTGGCATTATGGACCTGGAAATTTATCAGGAGAACATGTCACCTTCTCCTATAATTAAGTAAGTAGTCACTGAAGTGAGATTTGATGTTTAGTCTAATTTTAACTGCAAATCATTTACACCATCTAAAATGCGCCAAGCCCTGCTTTGCACCTGCTGCTTAGCCTGCCCTTAGTTTCAGAAAAGCTCACAAGTAGGTGTCTGTGCAGTGTGGAAGCATTAGACGGTGAAAAGTTACAGGAAAGCCCACCCAGGTGGACCTCTTGAGAATATGGATCCAACTGTTTTGCCTAGAAGACAGCCTTCTGAGCATCCATTTCACATTGTGTGAACTTTCTTCTCTGAGAAATTTCAAATATTACCAAAACTTTAATGTAAGAGCAAGTAAGATCAAGCAAATAAAGATCAATTAAAGTAATATATATATATATGGCATTATTATTGTAATTTGGCTTAAGTTATGTCTTAAGTATTGTTTCAGGGTTTTTTTCTATCGAGCATACAAAGTAATTGTCAAGAGATGTGTAAGAATTTGCCTGAAGATGCTGGTACCCTGAAACATGATATGTACCAGTCAGCTGGTGAATGCCACGATGAAGACAGGGCATGGCCACTGCAGAAGAGTACATACAGACTGTAGATCACATATTGAACACAGAAACTTTGTGAAGTCAGTTATATCAGAAGACCTTTATAGCTCATTACCAGGCTATTCTACAACAAACCATCCTGCTTTTGAGAAGCTCTTTTTGTTTTTTTTTTTTTTGTCAGAAACCCAGACATTTGTATTTCTGTAGAGTTGCATGCATTCTCTCTGGATCAGGACACTAACCTCGTTAAAACATTTCCATCTTAACAGTAGGCAGCGATACCTCCTACACACATTCCTTAAGGTCACCCCTCTCCCTGACATTTCCAAAGATTAAAGTGATACACTTCCAACTCCTCATTAGCTTTCAGTGGCTATTCACAGGTGTTAGCCAACAGGCACGAGATCCTGGCAGGACAGATGTTGGGGAACACAGCACCACCACTCAGGGCAGTTCGTCCTTCCACAAATCAAAGTCAAGGCCCAGAATACATCTGCTGTTCAAACAGAACACTGGTAAAATAAAATCTGATGGAAGGGACATTATTAGGCACCTATGATTCTGTCATGACAAACCATAGACTGCATACTGCCATTTTACTCTTCCACATCTTGCAGTAACCACTACACAAGTGTGTGTATATGCTTGGTCCTTTGAAGCCTTGGGGGAGATTCTGAAAGCCTGTGAAAGAGCATGGTAAGGGTAGCATCCTCCCATGTGGGAAACGATGTCTTGCTGTCCTTCGCTGAGGACAGAACAGGACAGCCCAGAAATACCTAAGTGCCAACTCTGCAGTACTGACAAAGTGATTGCCAGAACTAACATCAGACATGAATTTTCAGGTTCCTGCCACATGTACAGGAGCGTGGACATTATGTTCAGAAATGGAAGCTGAAGCAGTGAAAATGTAGCCAGGGTTTGTAGTTTAACAGGAAAAATGGAACATTAAGAAGAGAAGTCTTGAAATTTTTGCAAAGTGTAAGCAGAATTTGTTTATCCAAACAGTTAATATATTTGAGAAGAGCAGTAGTTGAAGACATTGATAGCTATGTTTGTGTTTAGCTATGGAAAATAGTTAAACTGTTAAAAAATAATAGTTAATATAAATTAATAAAACTAGTAAGCAAAACTGAAAAAAAATCACCCAACAACTATAGCACTGCAAAACGCAGACACTGGAAATTCAGTATTTCCCCCTAGGTTACAAGACCTGCTGCATCTTACCATAATGCCATTCTCTTTGTCATTACATAAACCACAAAGATACGCAGATAAAACGTAACACGTAGTGCAACTGGTACAAGTACTTCATCATATCACAGGAATAACACTGCAATTCCCATGGCTTTTCCTGATTTACAGATTAAATTACTGTAATATATTCAGCCTTTTATTATTTTATCCTGTTTAGCATATTTCTTGCAGTTTTCTAGGTCTTACATTGGGCGAGAAGTTTGTCCATCATGACGCGGTGTTGTAGACTGTTCCTAAATATCACTAACAAGCTTTGTTGTTGTTTGTTTCTAAGTGAATTAGTAGAAGAAAAGGTTTTCCTTAAAGAACAGACAGAAAATACAGAGGGTAAGTTGAACCTTATCAATCACAGCATACAATTTGAAGTTAATACATAGAATTCCACGGTAACTGTTGGAATTATTTTTCCAGAAAGTACTTCAGGGCTCTCAGTGGGAACAGCCAATTGTCAGAAGGACCTCTTGGTGATAAATTTTGATCTGGAACCAGAATGCCCTGACGCAGAGCTTCGAGCCACCCTGCAGTGGATAGCTGCTTCTGAACTTGGAATCCCAACCATCTATTTTAAAAAATCTCAGGAAAACAGAATTGAAAAGGTAGCGTTCACAGAATTGGGCACAATATTAATTCACTTTAATCGCAGTAACAGTTATGATGTATTGAAGTTACTGAGCCTAAAAGCAATTTTATTCCTGAATCAGTTCACAATCTGCTGGAGACACCACTAAATGCTATCTACAACATTTCAGAAATAACCAGAATGACCTTTTCCAAGGTCAGAAAGATTGGTTCAAGCCTTAAAGCTAATGAGAAGTGTCACAGTATTCAAATCAATTAATGAAAAAAAGTATTACAAATCAGTATTTTCATCTGTTAAAATAATGTCTATGGGAAGATCATATTGAGTAGCAGAGATATTGTTTGATTTTCTTGAGTACATGCATTTGGGAATCGCAAACATAATTTAAAATGCATTCAGCATCAACAGTCCAAATTGCATCTAATTAAAGAAACAGCTGTCAGCTTCACCCATGTGCTTTGGCAAACAGTTAATTCAATTGCAAAAATACACTAGGGAATAATGAAGCACATCCTGCCTACAACAGTGCTCTTGGAAATCGTGTGCCTATTAAGTATCGTTAAAATACATATTAAAAGTTTAGGCTTCAGTATGTAAATAGCAAACAGCTACACGAACTAGAGACACAATATTTTCTTGTGTCGTTTAAAACTGGAAATGTAGAAGGAGCAAGCTAATTAGATATTGATTGTGAAATTCAAGGAAATGAAAAGCTTTGATTTTCATTTATATGCTGCTGAAAAAAAGTGGGACCAGATGTGTGACACTGTGAAGCCCATTATTAAGTACAAAGTGGACAAAATTCAGGATTTTTTACAGCTGTTTAAGAATGTATATTTAACCCTTGATTTATATGGAGACTAAACAAAACAGGCAAATATAGAACCTAATCGTGATTCAACCACAACTGTGGCAAAAGTCTTCGTGTGACAGTTTACCCAGAAACACTCACCAGTACTGTTTGAATATTTGAAACACTGGGTGGAAATACAGAAACACAAATGTAAGTTAAAATATAACTGATGGTAATGAAGGAGGATATATTTCTGTGAAATGGATAGCCACATTTTCATTATTTTAAGAGTGAGTTGTTTATAGGTTTTGATTCTGTAGCAAGCTCACTTTCACTGTTCTCGCTTTTGCTGATAGAGCACTGTACATAAGGATGGTCTCACAGCTGTTTGCATGTAATTCATTTAACAAAACCTTAGCAAAGTGCTAATCAAATCCTAAGTGCTATCGCTTTTTTTGTTTGTTTTCCTCTAATTTAGTTTTTAGATGTTGTGCAACTAGTTCAACGGAAGTCCTGGAAGGTTGGTGATATCTTTCATGCTGTGGTGCAGTACTGCAAGCTCAGTGAGGAAGGCAGAGAGATGACACCAAGCCTGTTTGATTGGCTCCTTGAATTGGGTTAAGAAAGTTCACCTGTTGGCATTTTTGTTTTAATCCAGTTTAAATAAGCAGTGATTTGTGTAACGCTCTGACTTTCAAACATCACTGAGTACAACGAGCAAAGACAGACAAACTCTACAGAAACAGCACGCGTCTGTTCCACAGCTGAGCACTGAGCAAAGTGAAACCAAGGCGTATTGTATCTTTCTGTATCCTGAGGGACTCTTGACATATTGTGCTATAGGATGTACTGTACTAGGATGGGATGGATTTTTAGCCTTCTGAATTAATGGACTACACAATAAAGACTTAAATCTCCAATAAGATCCATTTTCATCAATTTGATTAAATCAATCAGCTGAAATGGGATAGTATGCTAACATTCAGTTCTAAAACAACACTGATGTTTGTACAGTTTACCTATTAGAACCTGAGTGTGTTCCAGGATGCACAGAGAAACCCATGTCCCTAGAAAATTAAAACAAAACCAAACCTCCAAGGTCTTCTAAGGGGTAAAAACTTTTGAACACACCAGATCTTTCCAGTTAGATGGCACAATAAAAGCCTACTGAAAACACATTTCAGTTTATTTCCATGCAGTTATTTCTCTCCCATAGCTGTTTGCCATCCCTGTATTCTTCTCAAGGAAATGAGATCTAGAATCTCAGTTAGTACCCTTAAAAGAAATTTCTTTTCCCTCAGAGGCAGTGCAGTTTGGGATCTCTATGCCTGGTATGTCCCCGAGCACAGCTCTGTGAGTCATGGGAGTCACGGCAGCGGGTTTCTGAAGTCCTGTCCCACTACAGGCCTGCCAGGTGACCTCAGGCGAGTCATTTCACCTCTGTGCCTCAGTGTCCCTACCTGGTTAAAGGGAGTGATGATAGTAAATGTGTTACACAAAGTGCTTTTATTTAAAGCACCATGTAACATGCTACATGTGAGTTAAAAGTAGTGAAAAAATATTATTTTAGTTCTAGCTTAATCAAGTAAATTGTTAATAAAGTAAAAAAATACACATCTGAAAAGAGTGCTGCCTCGACAGAAAGTTATGAAAATTAAGATTTTTAAGAAATCAAAATGATTGTTAAAATCTCAGCACACGTGCTTGTTCATTTTGGATGCAAGTGTTTGGACTATGTATGATAGTTCACATTGCTATAACATTTATATAACTTTGATAAGATATACTACAGCATCTTCTTGCTGATCTGTTAGTATCATGTGCTCAGTGATACTCTCGACTCTGCCAAAGAGATTGGTTTTGAATTTAAAGGTAAATATAACCTATCACATCAAAGCTCTTCTGAGATTTATTTCTTTGAAAATCTTTATCTTTTGCCTCTCCCTTCCCAAATAGCATAATAGAAAACCAGCCTTTCCCAATAAAATATTTAAGAAATTTTATTTTCCATATAACAATATATGCTTCTGTACTATTACTTGGGAGGGGGGGGGGAAGAGAAAACTATCCTTTTGCACTAACTATTTTTGAAGATTTTGAAGTAGTTTTAAATAATTTATGAAAAAGAGCCATATTATTCTCAATTTTATCTTTAAAACCATTCATGAAGTTGAATGATTTTCACTCATTTGTTGAGAGAAACAAATTGTCAGTGAAACCTAATACAGAACATTAAATAACATGAGAAATTCTACATCTCTGCAACATATACAGAACAGTGGAGGTCTCTTTATTGTTGAGATAAAGGTCAGTTTGTTGCATACACTAAACTTAATTGTGCAGTCACTGGGCTTATTCCTACAAACTGCTGAACATCCACAACTCACACCAACACGCGTGGTAACACTGAATGCTCAGCATTTCCGAGGCTGAAAGTCAGTAAAAAGCACCAAGTATTATATAAAAGTGCTTTGAGTTAATAAATGGGAAAGTGTATTTATTTTAAGCCAAATACAGTTAGTTGTCAGTATATCAATTTTTTGCTGTGATAGAATTAATGTTTACTTATCCTACAAAGCACAAATATCATGACTAAGTTGTAAGCGTGATGCAGTTTCTCTGTATAGTTCTTAATGTTGCAGTTTGTTCAGAAATAAATTTATGTTATAACATGTCGTCTTTGTCTTCCTAAAAAAAAAAAATGTTCGACCAATTAAATAATATTTGCATGTCATCCCTGTAGCATCCATTATTTGTTTCTCAAAGCAATGCTTCTGAATGAAACATCTGACCCACAGCCCTAACTAAAGCAGCACTGGGTTTTACCTCATTCCCAGAGCAGTGGCTTTCCTCACATTCCACAATTCATTCAGGTGACATAAGGCTAATCAGAACATTCTTGCTATCACAGAAAATAAATTACACATTCATTGCAAAGAATTAACCCCAGAATAATGCCAACATAACAAAACCCTGTTAGTGCTTACTAATATGTTTACAGTTTATATGCTTACAGACATTAAGGAGTTTCTTCTGTCAAAGTCTGCAAGAATATTTACTTCCCTACTGCCTAGATGGAAAGGTATTTCTACTGCTAAACAAAAAAAGGAAACCAACATTTAACATAGCTGTTTAAATTAGAACAGGAGTTGTTGTTCACTATTAAAAAAGATATATCCTGAAAAAAAATTCAAGTCAACTTTAAATACATAAGAACTTCATACAATGTACAAGATTTTAGTAAAAGCCTTAGAGTAAATTATGTGTGGTTTAGCCTGTTTACCTGAGTGGGATGCACGTTGTTAATACCATGAGGATGCAGTGAGTGGCTGCTCACTGTCTTTTGCAACATAAAAGCTAGAACCCATCAAATTAAACCCATAAAATAAACAAAAAGAGGTGACTCTTAATCAGATGAAAGGATGCAAAACTTGGGCATAGGTTCAAGTGGAGCCTGATTAAGTACTTGAAAGTGATGCACCATGATTTTGTAAAGAGAGAAGCCCTATAATACTCAGGGAATCCCTGGCTATCCAAAGCAGCCCATGAGATTTGCTTCTGCAGCAGGTGCAGTGCAGGTCCCAGTAGTGGCTGTACAACCCAGCTAACAAAGTGCAGAACGTGGCCTGTAAATACCTGAATTACACAGGAGAACTACCTATTGAAAAAACAAGCATTTAAAAAGATTTTGCATTTAGTTTGGTTTAGCTTAGGGTGCTTTCAATAGTGGAATTATTAGAATCTGAAAAACAATCTTCCTCCATTTTGTGAGAAATCTTCAGTGTTACGACAGTCTTCAGTAGCTTACTCATTGTATCGCGGTCAATAATGAAAACTGTTGCCTATTTACATTTAGCCTATTAAATTCCACAAATAACTTTCTGGAGAGGCTGATTTAACTTTCTCCTGTCTGGTTTCACACAGAGATGCATAACATGAGTATAGGGATGTCACAATGAATCCTACACTCTGATGTTCAAAATGCCTTTAAAAAACAGCAAAAACCACCCACACTCAAATCAAGAGCCCACATAAGTCACTTAATAAATTATAAAAAATAAAAGTCCAACTGAGAAGGAAATTTTAATTCAAGCCAGAGCCATTCCTAAGTAACATTTAAGCAAACTCACAATGCCACTGCATTAACGTTTAAAATCCACTCTAAGGCCGTTGCCATCACTAGGAATAGGCCCTCAGAAAATACCTTGTAGTTGCCAAGCATTTAGCAGGATAGACAGTTAATTAGTTTGACAATCCAGCTGTCTAATTTAAAACAATTTGTGTAGGACAGGTCTGGCTGAGGGGTACTGTGCCCTCCTCCAAGCTTCAGCTGAAAATCACACAGTACAGCACAGCAAACTGGAACATCCAACCACGCAGGGCATGTTCCATATCCTTTCACTGACTACCCAGGAAATACAAGTGACCACACAGGAGGAGCACAAAAGCAAGTTCTTGCAAAATGCCATTTTTAAAACCTGAGTGGGTATGAGTATTAACATCATCCTCACATATTCAGAAAAGGATCTGAATCTCAAGAGACACAAAAAGCATATGTCAAGTCTAAGTACACCTCATACACTTACATGGAAATCTTTGTCCTTGTCTTGCAAAATGTATGTACTGTCCTGGGAAAACAACATGACACAAGCTAAGGGCTTCTTTCTCCATAAAAAGAAACTTGTATATTCACAGAGGTAAATGCTAGAAGGATTAAGAGGTCTAAAGGACAGAAACAATAAAGCAAATTTGATTTCCACTGCGACAGTCCTTACTGCAGCAAACTCCAGGAGCCTCCTGCAGTAATGCTTGTCAATAACATGTCAGGGGGTGAAGCTGACAGAGTTTCGATAAGATGCTGAAAACCTCGCTCCACTCCATCTGCTCTGTGATTACAAGTGGGAATCACTCAAGTGGTAGCTTGGAGAGCACAAGGTATGTAGAAGCCAAGTGCTTTGGTAAGACTTAAAATGTACCAGACAACAGAGTTAGAGCACACACAAGAAATTTTGGTTGTGAAGACTGAAGTGGTATCAAGCTGGTTTCATTCATAGACAGAATGGTTTTAGAATGATAAATCTATAGAACGCACTCTTGATAAGTCTTTGTATAATGTATTAAATCTACGTGTGGGTAAATCAAGGTGTAGAGAGCCTACCATCGAAGCATACACATGTATGCTAGTATACACCTAGCACATACACAAGCATATACCTGGTGTACCATTTAAGTTTTTTGAAGTACCAAGTCAGTACATTTTTCCACAGTGCTGTGAATTGGAGCAGATGTATTAAACATTTGAGCAAGAAACCTGGATAACATAACATGAAAAGTAGTTCTATTCCCTCAGGAAACCTAAAGAGAAACAAAGTCCATGTGGCCTCCCAGTTCAATGCTTTGTCTGTGAAACCTCAACTCAGTCAGAATTTTATCATAAAAAATAGGACAAGGACCAAAAGCTAGAAGATACTACAGGTGTTTGATTCATTGAATCGCTAGCATAGTACAGGAGAAAATTAATAATGGAATAGAAAATAGAAAATAACACAAAGATTAAGCAAAAATCTATTTCCTTTTCACAGTCCAAAGATTTTTTTGTGTGATCATTTTACAGCAGGTCAAATTTCAGTTTTTAACTATAGAGCAGTATTTGCACGTTTCATTATACTCTGTTTCCTCCACTTTCATTAACCAGAATTCACCATTTCACATCTCCTATTAAAGTTGCAAATTGATTTAGGGGTTTTGATCAGTTCTAAAATAAAACAGAAATGTATTGTCCTTCCTGACCCTTTTAATTCTAGATTAGGGAGACACTCTGATACCACAAGTCTTTGCACAAGACAGAAGGAAACACCACAAGCATTACTGCAACATTAATACTAGCCATCTTGTCTCCTGCTACGGGTTTAATTCTAAATGAGGCACAGCACATTGCTTAGTTCTCCCACTGATGACATTTCTTGAAACAACCAGGGTGTTTTCCAGGACACTTTTGTTTCTTCATTTATGCTTAAAGATACTGACAAGCATTCAGCAAGAGCCAGACCGTACCAGCACTACTAGTTCACGTTACACTTAACATTTTTAAGTCTACAACCACCCTAAGATACACAATATAAACACGTACCTTCAAGTGCATTCTCTGCTACACGCTTCCTTTCTTCCTTGTCTCTCTTACTCAATACCTCATCACTTATTTTCTTCTATCCTACCCTCTTTGGTTCTTCATCCCTTCTTCCAAGCCTGCCAGAGGTCACCACTCAGCTCTGCTACTTTGCTACTCACCTGAAAAGAGCAGCTGCAGGTTCAGGTGCTCTGGTAGGAGGTGGGAGAGCTGAGCACAGGTGAAGCGTGTTGGCAATTGGTGGAGAGAGCTCATTGTACGATGGCAAATAACTTGCAGGAGTTCATTATCCACTTCGCAGCTCATGCCATGATCCTTAGTGTTGAGGAATAGTTAAGTGAAGTGGGACATGTGAATGTTGGGCAGTTGGGAGGCAATAGGCTAGTGAAGTACCGTACTTAGCTTACATGGGTCTGGGCACGTACACAGCTGGCTGAGAGCCAATCAGGATCAAGGACACGATGCCCTTGGGCGATCGGGAAGGCCCCCTGGGGCAGGACGGTAGCAACTGCAAAGCGCGGGAAATGTTAGCCAATCCTGAGCTTAGTTTAGGAATATGTATGAGTTTCCAACTAGATAAAAGGCGACTGAGCTATCCATTAAAGTTGAAGTTCACTGTTCACTCATATTGAGCGTCTGTGTCTTCCTTCCGTCGACGACAAATGGCGCCCGAACAGGGACCGGTCTGAACGGGATTTGGACGCTGCCGGCAGTGATCCTGGGCCACGTGTTCGACGGAATACGGGAACCGGTCCTGCAACGCAGCTCAGGAGGTGAAAAGGATTACAAAATTGTTGAATCCCCGCACCCGAGGCCTGAAAGGCGAAAGGGACGAAAACTTGAAATCCCCGCACCCGCAGCTCGGAAAGGGGGTCCTCGCACCCGGGACGAGCCCATAGAGGGTCCCGCCGGAAAGCGCCGCCGAGGTCTTGCAAAGGCTGCAACGGTACCGACGCATATAAAGGTATGGAGAGGCAAGCGGCGTATGATTTGCTCAAATCCTTTTTAGAAAAGCGGAGCACACGGTGTATATATTGTAAAAAGGAATTGCCAGAGTTATTAGCTTATGGGGTAGCTAAGGGTTGTTTTTTAAATCCTGATATGGTGTTTGAACAAGCAGAGTGGAGGAAGTTCGGGGACAAACTATTTGATGAGGTGATTAGTGATAACAAGGTGGCGAGAAAATTAATGAAGCCATGGAGGGCGGTAACTAATGCATTAGCAACACACCAAGCTGAACAAAAACTAGCTGCTGCCCTAACAGAGCAATTAGGATCATCCAGTCAGAATGGGGCGACTTCTGCTGCTTCCTCTACTCAACAAAGAGCTGAGGAACAGTCTTACCCCTCTCCACCATCATATAGAACAGTTATAATTCCACAGGGGACCTCGGGTGGCTGGGAAACGTCTGTACCCATATCAGGGGAAGAAGACTCTTCACAGCCACCGACAGCCCCACCCGCACAATTAGAGAAAGGAGAAAGGGTGGGTGGGGAATCGGGAACAAATTCATTTTCGACAAATCCATTTAAATCCAATGTACAGGATAGGGAGGAGACATGGAAAAGAATAGCTCATGAGGCAATGAAGGACGGGAATATTGAGATAGCAGCACAGATAACAACAGCCTTCCCGGTGGTGTACTCACCTCCAGATGCACAGGGAAATGTACAGGCTCAGTTGACTAATTTGGATTGGAAATTATTGACACAATTACGATCTACAGTAAATGAGTCTGGACTAAAAGGAGAACCTACTCGTCAAATGTTAGACTATATTTGGGGAACAAATATTTTACTCCCAGGAGATATTCGCAGCACAATGAAATTAATCTTAACACAGCATCAACAACTTTTGTTTAATGCACATTGGCACAGTGTCTGCCAAGAGGCAGTAGCGATGATACAAGCGCCTGGAGATCCCCTGTATGGTGTTACATTAGACGAATTAATGAGTATGGGACCATATTTTAGAACAGAGGCGCAGGCACTCTTGGGACCGGACAAAGCTAAGGTGTCCATGAATCTAGCCAGAAGGGCATTAGAACAAATTAGAGAACCAGGGGGAATACCGTCCTACATGGGAATTAAACAGGGTAGGGAGGAACCATTCGGGTTGTTTATCGATCGAGTAGCAAATGCAATACAAGCCGCGGGAGTTCCCGATTATCTTAAAGGCACTATATTAAAGCAATGTGCACTCCAAAATTGTAACCCTTCAACTCGAAGTATATTAGCTACGTTGCCGAGTACTTGGACAATAGAGGAAGGATTGGAAAGAATGTCTCAGGTACCTGTAGGTCCACAGGCTATGTTAGTAAAAGCAGTAAAACAATTAGGTGACAACATGAACGAGCAGTCTAAAATGCCTGCCGCCCTTGCACCTTTGCAAACCCCCGGAGGACGTTCTAATGGCCGAGGATCGGCACCGCAGCGCCGTTGTTTTCGGTGTGGTATTGCGGGACACATCAGACGGGAGTGTAAAACAGAATCAGTGTGGTGCCAGAACTGTCAATCAAATACTCATAGCACTTCGGCATGCCGACGAGGTGCGTCGGGAAACGGCCGGAGCAGCGGGAAGAGCCGCCCCGCGACGACACAAAAAGCGGCTTTTGCGACAGCGGCAGCAACAGCACCGGCACCATCTGCAGCGACTCCCTCTTTCTCCGACCAGCCACCAGAGGGAGCCTCGGCCTGGATTTGGCAACAGTAGTCGATGTGACTTTATTGGATTCGAGACCCACCAGGGTAAAGACAGGAGTTATTGGACCAATTATTATTAATGGTGAACCCGTGGGAGCTCTATTAATAGGGAGATCGTCTGCCACTATGAATGGATTACAAATATTAATTGGACTTATTGATAAGGACTACCTTGGGGAAATACAAGTTATGGTTTCTGCAATGTTCCCTCCAATTCATGTGCCGCAGGGCACAAAAATAGCACAATTAATCCCATTGCCTCATCTTGCTGAATCGTTAGCACCAGAATCTGGAAAGTATCGAGGACAGGGAGCATTTGGCTCCACGGGAAAAGTGGTGCTATTGACATTTGGTATGCGTCAAAGACCACGACAAAAGATCGCTGTGTGCTTAAAGGATGAGAAAATACAAATTGAGGCATTGTTGGATACTGGTGCTGATGTATCGATAATTAGCACAAAAGATTGGCCGTCACATTGGCCTACATTTGAGTCTAGTGCCATGGTATCAGGAGTAGGAGGTATGATTCTTGCTCGTCGATCACCAGTGCTGCAGTGGACAATAGGTGATAAGGTGGTAAATTGCAGTGTATCCATCTTATCACTGCCTGAGGGAGTACAAGCGTTAATAGGGCGAGATATCCTTGCCTAAATGGGAGCGGTTCTCACGACAGATCATCAAAATTTTTAGGTGTGGCTATTGCTTGGACTTTCCCAATCCCACTTAAATGGAAAACTGATGAACCTGTGTGGGTTGAACAGTGGCCACTAAAATGGGAAAGTCTTTTACATGCTCATAAATTAGTACAGGAACAGTATCAACAAGGGCATCTGAGACTGTCAACAAGCCCTTGGAATACTCCGGTTTTTGTGATTGCCAAAAAATCAGGGAAATACCGTTTGCTACACGACTTACGAGCAGTTAATAGTCAAATGTGTGCTATGGGAGCACTGCAACCTGGGTTACCTAATCCTGCTATGATACCAGAAGGGTGGAAATTGTTAATTGTAGATCTCAAGGACTGCTTTTTTGCAATTGCATTACATGAAAATGATAAACAGAGGTTTGCTTTTACACTCCCTGCCATAAATTGTGAAGGGCCGTGTCAGAGATTTGAGTGGACTGTATTACCTCAGGGCATGCGTAATTCACCTGCCTTATGTCAGCTCTATGTCGATGCGGCACTTCAACCAATTCGCCGCGCATGGCCCAAAACGATAATTTACCATTACATGGACGATATTTTGCTAACCCAGAAGGAGATATTTTCCCTGCAACAGGAAAATGCTCTGGCAGCTGCTCTTAAACAAATGGGACTGGTAATTGCACCAGAAAAAATTCAGGAGACAAGCCCCTGGAAGTACTTGGGGTGGAAAATTACGGATTCCACTATTCAGCCTCAGAAACTTACCATCCGATCGAACATCAAAACTCTCAATGATGCTCAAAAACTGCTGGGAGATTTACAATGGATTAGGCCAGTGGTCGGAATTCCAAATGAACTGTTGAATTCCCTTCGGCCATTATTAAAAGGAACCGACCCTGCCACAAAGGTAACATTATCAGAAAAACTGTCAGAAATATTACAACAAATTGCATCATTGATTACAACGCGTGTCACACATCGACGCATACCCGACAGGCCACTCGATCTTACTATTCTGTGTGGTCCGCAATACTTGATGGGTGCTATCACACAGCAAAAAATAAAAATGGGGGAGACGGGAGTGGAAACTGTGGTATTGGAATGGATAGCTCCCCCATTGCAACCCCGAAGAACAATTCAAGAAAAAATTGACATGTTATCAGAATTAGTAAAGAAAGGAAGAAATCGGATACTACAAATAGACGGAGTTCCGCCAAGTACGATCTGGATACCAATAAAGCCAGGTGACTTGGAATGGTACATACAGAATTCTGAAAAATTACAAGCTGCATTATTGCAGGATGGCACCACAATAGTGGCAAGGACATTACAATCAACTACATTGTCATGGATGGAAAACCAAGGATGGATAACCCAGCCCAAGCAGTCGGTTGCTCCGTTGGCAGATGCAGTAACTGTTTTTACGGACGCTGGGAAGCGCTCCAAGTCTGCTGCAATAACATGGAAAGACGAACAAGGCTGGCAACATCAAATGTTAAAGGGCCAGGACAACGATTCATTACAGACATTAGAGCTCTATGCAGTTGTATGCGCTTTTATAAAATGGAAAGATGTTATGTTAAATGTAGTATTTGATTCTCTGTACGTAGTAGGCATAGCTAATCGCATAGAGGACTCTGCCTTAAGAGATGTAAAGAATGAACACTTTGCAGAACTATTAACTAGCTTACAGCTTGCTATAGCACAAAGAAGCAAATCCTATGCGGTAATACATATACGAAGTCACCAATGGGTGGAAGGACTGGGAGAAGGCAATGCTCGGGTGGATAAATTAGTTGCCGCAACAGCCACTGAAGCGCCATTATCTCCCTTCTGCAGAGCTCGGGAGGCTCATGCTATTTTTCACCAGAATGCTAAGGGACTTGTGCGGGCTTACAAACTGTCTAGAGCTGATGCGCAAGCGATAGTAAAAGCTTGCCCAACGTGTAGTAATTATAACTCAGGGGTGGGATTCGGAGTCAGGGTAAACCCGAGAGGGCTTAAAGCCAACGAAGTGTGGCAAATGGATGTCACTCACGTTCCAGCATTTGGATGATTGAAATATCTGCATGTAACAATAGACACTTATAGTCACATGATCTGGGCTACACCGCAGCTCGGGGAAAAAGTCCGGGATGTACGACGTCATCTTGCCAGTTGTTTTGCAGTAATGGGAGTACCACAGACTATAAAGACTGATAATGGTCCAGCCTATGTTAGTGGGCCACTTAAGCGATTTTTGGAACTATGGGACATTAAACATATTACTGGTATTCCACATTCACCAACTGGTCAGGCTATTGTGGAAAGAGCTAATGAAACAGTTAAACAAAACTTGGGAAGGTTTAAAGACATTATTGATATTAGAGAAAGGGTGGGCAAGACTCTATTTGTTCTTAATCATTTGTGTGTTTTTGGGGAGAATGAAGAACCACCTGCAGCACGTCATTACACCAAGTCTGAAAATGATAATAAATGTGCTATGAGAGTACTGTACAGAGATATGAAAACAGGACAATGGTCGGGGCCTGCTGATGTGATTTATGTGGGATGAGGTTATGTATGCGTCTCTTCCCCTACAGGTCCGATCTGGGTGCCTAGTAAATGTGTAAAGCCAGCCATCGAAGAAAAGCCGACTAAGGAGGATGACAATGACCTTGGCTGAATTAACAGAACAAGGGACTTTGGTTATGTTATCAGTTATAATAATGGCTGGACATGGTAATGCCATCTTAGGGAAAATTGACCCTCAGCAGAATATATGGGTCACCTGGGCTAATCAGTCTGGACAGAGCTCATTTTGTCTGTCTCTCGCTTCTGCATCTGATCCTTTTAGAACATGTTTGTTTGGGGTCCCAATAGGGGATCCAGAGGAACTGAGTGAAATGTTAGCACCATATTCTGCCAGTATTACTCTACTAAGTAGATCCCTTTCTGCAAACGTCTCGGATGGAGTAGTTGCTGCCCTGCAAGCTCTTAATAACTCACTGCCATGGGACCCTCCAGAACTGGATCTCCTGGGGTCTGTGGTAGTAGGAAATAGCAGTAGCAACTGGACACAAACATGCTTTGTACTCAGTGAAGGGAAGCAAAATAAAACGAACTGGACCAACATAACATCGAGGACCCTTGGATTTGAGGCCAATGGACATTACTGCGGATGGAACAACACCGGTAACATTAGTGTACCACTTGGGGCGTATGGAATAGGTGACACCAATTCGACCTGGCTTCAAAGTCAGGCCAAAGCTTTGCCACCTGGCATGTTTTTAATCTGTGGGGACCGTGCATGGCAAAGAGTACCAGCCAATGCTTTTGGAGGACCGTGTTACCTAGGGCGACTCGCACTTTTCGCTCCAGATTTGCACTCGTGGCAGAACTCGACAAGGAGCAGAAGAATTAAACGAGAACTAAAAACTTTGGGTTCTGACTGTAATGATGATGTAGAATTGTGGGGTCCAGCAGAAAGATTCTTTGCTTCTTTGGTACCTGGTGTGGGAACTGCACACGCTTTGACTAACATTAATAAGCTTGCTTGTTGGGCTGTTAAACAATCAAATGTAACAACACAAGTTCTTTCTGAAATGTCACAAGATATGGAGAGTCTAAGACATGCTGTATTGCAAAATAGGGCTGCTATTGATTTCTTGTTGCTGGCTCAGGGACATGGGTGTGAAGATGTGGAAGGAATGTGTTGCTTTAACCTTTCCGACCATGGTCAGTCAATTCATGACCAGTTGAAATGGTTAAGGGATCATACACAAAAAACTGTAGTACAAGATAGTTGGTTTGACGGTTGGCTTAAATCTGTTTTTGGGAACATGGGTGGATGGGTTCTGTTAGTTAAAGAGGGACTTCGGTTTCTACTTATAGTTATATTGATTATAATTGCTGCATATGTAATCTTTAACTGCCTAACTAAGAAACTAGAGCAACTCACAGAGAAGGTATTTGTTGAGCAAAATAAAAACGGGGGAATTGTGGAGGAATGGTTAAGTGAAGTGGGACATGTGAATGTTGGGCAGTTGGGAGGCAATAGGCTAGTGAAGTACCGTACTTAGCTTACATGGGTCTGGGCACGTACACAGCTGGCTGAGAGCCAATCAGGATCAAGGACACGATGCCCTTGGGCGATCGGGAAGGCCCCCTGGGGCAGGACGGTAGCAACTGCAAAGCGCGGGAAATGTTAGCCAATCCTGAGTTGAGTTTAGGAATATGTATGAGTTTCCAACTAGATAAAAGGCGACTGAGCTATCCATTAAAGTTGAAGTTCACTGTTCACTCATATTGAGCGTCTGTGTCTTCCTTCCGTCGACAACACCTTAGCTACAAATCTTAGATGGGGCAGTGTTTCAAGTTGCCACTAAAATTATTATTTTTATTTTTTTTTTTTTACCTTAGGTAAGAATGGAAAACTAGGGATGACCAAAAAGGAATGGAAAGGTGTGGGCAAATACGGAAGGGTATGAGTAGAAGTTTAACTGCGGCATGCATGCAAAAGTTAATAACAGTACAGTTCATAAATAGTTTTTAATGTTTTTCACTGAAAATATCAAGTAGGGTATTTTATTACAAATAACAAAACTAATGTTTTAACTCAATACTTTATTATTACACAAAAAAATAGAAAATTACTCAAAGCAGGTGCATAACAACACACCTTTCACTCTTGAGAGTATACTAATGCTGTATTTTTTGTTTTTATTTATTTATTTTTATTAGGAGAGCTACAAGAAAACAAAGACACAAAGAAACGGGGGCGTCCCAGGTTCATTCATGCTAATCATGATTTCTCTCAGGTAACAGAGATGACAGAGCCAGACTCTTTTCAGTAGTATTGAGTGAGGAGGCAACAAGCACAAATTGAAATACAAAAAAGCGTTCCACTTCAGCGTGAGGGTGATCAAACACTGGAGCAGACTGCCTAGAAAAACTGTGGAGTCTCCATCCTTGGAGATATTCATAACCCACTTGACTGGGCCCTGGGCAGCCTGCTGAGCTGACATGCTCTGAGCAGGGATATTGTACTAGACAATCTCCAGAGGTCACTTCTGCTACTCTGTGATTCTCCATCTACTAGACATCAGTAAGTCTAACCTATCAAAATCTAGGTAACTTGGTTACTTCAGCAAAGCTGAAACAACAAATGGGTTAATAGAAAAAAGATCTGAAGACTGAGTTTATTGACTACAAAACTCATGATGCAGGCACATTCCATACTGGATCTTTCCTTGTCTTCAGTCAGTGCCATATTCTACAGGTGTTATCCTTGCTCCCTAGTAATAAACACACATTGTGAGGGAAAGTTTAGGACAACATACTCATTTTTGTTAACTATATCAACAGACTGCTTTGAAAGCAGAGAAGACAGAAAGATAACGTTTTTTCTTTCCGCAACCAGCAAAAGACAGCAGGACCTGCAGCAGTATCTTTCACTGAGATCATCCTGCACCCCCATATTTTGGTAGTTCAATACAAAGGTCAAAGCAATCACAAATACTCTTTACATGTTTTCCCACTCCTGGGATTTTTTGGCTGAAATGAAAGAAACCTGAACAAAGTGCTGCATCAAGTACCCAATAGGTATGCTCCCATTCAAAAAGCTTTGCATTTTTCTCACCCAGAACTTCCTCACTGCAATGCATTACAAGAGCATGGCTTCCTCGCTGGCCTGGGGCCAGTACATGCCCATAGGACAGACAGTAAGGTACGTTCATGTCTCTACACAAATTTCTTCATGGCCATAGTTATATATTAAACATTTACATATTTAATATATACTAAAAATATTTAAAGGTTATAGCTTTTCTGTATTTTAAGTCACTGCTAAGTTATTTTTGGCGTGTCACGGCAGGGCTCTTTTCAGACTCCTTAATTTTTTAGCATAACAAGATTTAAAATGTATTACAAAAACAGACAAAAAAAAAAGATAATTTGGAATATGTTAGTTACCTGTAATGATTATATCGCCTTTGTAATTGAAAGCACAGGAGAATATCTCATCACTGTGACCCTCTAATATCTGAAGGCAGTGTCCAGTAGCAGCATCCCAGAGTCGAGCTGTTTTATCGGAGCTGGCTGTTAGTATACGATTGCCTTTAGGGTTGAAACATATCTTTTAAAAAGATAGAAAAGAATTATATTACTTAACATATTACTTTGTCTAGAAAAGGAAGCATATCTAGAAATTAAAAGATGAAAACAGAGGCCAGCAACTCCTGCATTCTTTTTTTTTATTTTTTTCCCACTAAAATTAAGGAAAGTATTCCACTAGCATCATCCTGGCAAACTTCTGTGGCTGGAAATTTTGTGCATGTACCAAGGTCCATAGACAATGACCACACTGGGATCAAGACTTTAGAATATTATCTGCCAAGATCACAATTGCTCTACAATGGTAACAACTTTATTTAAACATTATAATTATTCCAAAGTAGCAGATACACATATTTTATAGAGTTCTACTTTAAATACCATATGTCTGTATAATATCCAAACTCCCACTGAATGTAACTTATTATGCAGTATGTTTTCATATTTTGTTAAACATTCATTCCCTAAATTGCATGCATTTCCACATAATCAGATTTTTTTAAGCACTAACCAGACACTACCTGGTTTATACTGTAATGCAATTTTATTTAATTTCTGAGGGCAAAATGCCCATTCTCCAGAAATCAGATTCTAAGTAATAACCTTCCCAAGTGATCACAGCTACACAGAACATCTGCAGAAATAGATTGACTTCTCAGAATGCTCCCAGATCAGCGGATTCTCACTTCCAGCAGAGAAATCATGCCAGAACTGTGGACCCTGATGAGTACTGTCCCTAACCCTCCCACATCAGCAAGTATTCAGACTACATTCCTCAGTGTACCTACACTGAGTGTCAAATATTGTACTGCGCATATTAAGTGAGGAAGGACTAGCACTGCTGAACTTAATATTCTCAGTAGAGTGATTATACTAGCCAAATCAACACAATCAAAGCATGTGTGTTTTGTTCATAAAGAACCATCCTAGTTTCAAAATATGAACAATTCAATTACAAAATGCATCCAAAAAAAGCAACACAAGTATATCCCACTAGCATGGAAGCTAATGAAAATTACCTATTTGAAAATGAAAATTGAAAACTTGCAAGCATTAAATAACAAAGTTTTTAAAATATGCAAAATTTTGGAAGTAACTAAATGCATTTGACATTGAACTTTTGCATTCAAAATTGAGCTTGAGAAGATTTTCAGTGAAGCACATGAGTAAACTTCTCAAAACCAAGTGATTTTTAAAATGGGCTTTGAGCTTCCAAGTACCTTAAGCACTTTTGAAAATTAGACCTTTTATGTATTTTCCCACAGAAATGTTCTTTCTCTTCCATTTCATAAATCAGGTGTGCATAGAAATGAAAAAGAGTGAAGAGCAGGAGGTCCAACAGAAGCAAGGAGTATGGGTGATGGCAGAAGTCTCAGCAGGCAGTGGTCTTAACATTTCACCAAAATACTAAAAAACATGTGCTTATTCTTTAACAGTATTCCTGTGTCACGGAATAATTATGGCAGATAATAATTATATATAATAATTATGGCGGATTGAATGTCATACATTATTAAATAAGAAAAGGTGTAAATCACATACAACTTACTTTTGAAATCTCACATCCGTGCCCTTCTAGTTTTGCAATGCACTTTCTTGTTTCTGCATTATAGACTCTTCCTGATCCTGTTAATAGATTAGGAGCCATTTGCGATTCTTCTGTTTAAGTATGCTTTTCAATAAGAGCATCTTAATAAGGCCAGAAGGGCCTCATCCTCAAGTTTGATTTCTAATGATACAGGTTTTAACTCAGTTTCTCCCCAAGGATAAAGTACATTTAAAGGAGCTATGATCTGGCTTGGAAAGGTTGTCTTCTTAATGGTTTCTGCTGGTAAATACAGAAAACTATTTATTGTGATTCTTTGTCCTGGTTTCAGTTAGAACAGAGTTAATTTTCTTCCTAGTAGCTGGTGGAATGCTGTGTTTTGGCTTAGGATGAGAAGAGTGCTGATAACACCCCGATGTTTTAATTGTTGCAGAGCAGTGCTTATACCAAGCCAAGGACATCTCAGCCTTCGCTCTGTCCTGCCAACAGGCAGGCTGGGGGTGCAGTAAGAGCTGGGAGGGGACAGACCCAGGACAGGTGACCCAAACTAGCCAAAGGGGTATTCCATACCATCTGACGTCATGCTAAACAATATATAGGGGTGGCTAGCCGGGGGGAGGGGGCCGGACTGCTCGGGGTTAGGCTGGGCATCGGTCCGCGGGTGGTGAGCAATTGCATTGTGCATCACTTGTTTGTACATATTATTAGTAGTAGTACTATTATCATCATTGTATTATTATTGTTATGATTATTTTCCTGTCTTATTAAACTGTCTTTATCTCAACTCACGGGCTTCACTTTCCATTTCTCTCCCCCGTCCCAGAGAGGGAGGGGGGAGGATGAGCGAACGGCTGCGTGGTGTTTAGCTGCCGGCCAGGTTAAACCACGACATTCTTAAAAAATAATAATAAGCATGCAAAATTGCTGCATACCAATAACAAACAAATTTGCTTATTTCACCAACTCTTCATTGTGTATTATCCTGCTGTGCTTAAATCTGTGCTACCCAAAGCAAAATTCATTCAAAAGCCACTTATCTAAATATTTAAAATACATTTCCAGCCACAAACAAGTTATATTATAACAGGCTTGATGTTAAAGGTGAATAAAATATGAAAAATACTAAAATTTTAATTGGGGAAAAGATCCAAAGTTTAATGCAAAACTTTCTATAATGCAACAAATATAGCTCAATCTATAGTTTCAACTAATAATACTCCATTTTGATCAAGCTGAGTTCGGAACAGAAACAAAGGAAATGGACGAAGATGCTTTTATGCAAATATTGGAATCTTTACAGTAGTCCAAGTCACTTCACTTACCATCAGCAGAGGCTGTTGCGATACGCTGGCCAGCATAATCAAAGCAGACATCCAGTATCTCATCACTGTGACCTGTTAAAGTTGCTATATGTGCCCCAGTCATAGCATTCCACAGCTGCATAGGTAAACAAAGGTATTTTTTGGCTTATTTTGGTGAATTTACTTGAAAGGTAACTAGTTGATCAATGAAGTGACATGTATAGGTCTTTTCTGATGCCTGAATGAATGTGTTAACATGAAACCTGGATATCAATCAATAGAATCACTGCATTTTCAGCCTAATGAAGTACTACATATTTTGTATTTCAGCATCTTGATTAAATGAAACTTACAATACACATCATTATTTAACTGAACTTCATTGAAATGAACAAGCTCATATAAGAAGCTCATGGGCTTTGCATTTACTTACAAATTTGTTAATGAATAATGTGTATTAGTTTAAATTAATGCTCTCACGTTTACAAAAGACATAGTTTTACATATCAAGGAGCTGACAAGAAAGCTTCCATAAGAGCTAAACAGAACAGAATTCCAAAAATACAGTAAACACGATACAAGAGACAGAATTCAGGAGAAGAACCAGTATCTGTCTAAATTGTTACAATCTGTTTATGCTGCCTAAAATGAAGGAAGAGCGGGGTTTGGTTTGCTGGTGGTTTTTATTTTGTTTGTTTTGTTTGTTTGGTTGGTTTGGTTTGTTTGTTTGTTTTTGTTTTGTTTTTTAAATATAGGCATTTTGAATTCCCAGGGGGGGGAGGTGTCTGCAACACAAAAAAATATTCATAAGAGCTTATCCTCTGAAATATCTTTCGAGGTATTCAGCTATTACACAGGGCATGGTGGGCTTGGACCTTCAGAGTCAGACACTTAATTCCTCCATTCTGTGATTCTGCTTTGATTCTAATAAGCAAAATTCCACCTTTCTGGTGAAAACCTTTTGTATGATAAACTGTGAAGAGGTGGATTTGGGAAATAAAAAGCTGTAAAGCTTTGTCTGTTCCGTAGCAAGCAAAACAAGAATGCTATAAATGTGACTGCTTTTGTGTTTTTTTGTTTGTTTGTTTGTTTTTGTTTTGTTTTGTTTGTTGTTGTTGTTGTTGTTTGATTTTTGTTTTTTTAAGTGTTGGCATACCAAATTTGCCAAACTGCTGAGCACCTCTATCTCAATTTTATTTCAGTTGTGTGTGCAGTATCAGTGCAGATGAAATAAGGCCAATTTCTCACCACTGAAATGTAATCCTTTTGCAGTTTAATGCTAACAATCACAGGCATTCATCAGAAGCAATCCAACTGAAAATCTGTCTCCTAGTGACCTGCCAAAAGTACATGTGATGCTTGTGACACAAGTATTAAGGGGAAAAAAGAAGAAAGAAAAAAAAAGAATTAGACTCCAGGACATGTAAAAATAGTCCTTTATTTTCCATACTAACAATATTAATTACTTTTAACAGCCCAGGTCTGCCTTTTAGTTCAGCTGTACTGGGTGACATTTTAAACCACACAGTTAACTAACTTATAGAAAAGTTTTTAAAATAGTCTACAGTGCTTTTCTGAATGAAAACAGGGATTCACGATATTCTATATAAAATCTGACAATTAATTGCTTGCTACATTATAATGAATATCAAGAGAGATTATGTACAGGAGTGTCCAGTGCATATTCAAGTTCCTTACCATGCACGTTTTGTCCATTGATCCAGTGACAATGAGAGAACAGTCCCAGTTGAACTGTGCACTGCTAATCTCTCCTCGGTGGCCTATTAAAGTATGTAACATCCTACCAAAAAAAAAAAAAAAAGAGAATTTAGATTTTTAGTGTGTATATAACAATATAAATTAAAAGCAGCCTTATAAAACGGTATATTATATATATATAAAAAGGTGTCAAATCTTCACTACTTTATCCATCAAAGTAATTAAACGGAGAGGTACAGCTCATTTAGCATTCCAGCACTACATCAATTCCATTGTTTCTCTTTGAGACAAAGAGGCAGTGAAGAATAAAATGAAAGAGTCCTCCCTTCTGTTTCAAAAATATGTTAATGACTGTATTTCCAGTGAAATGTGATGACTTCAGTGTGAGACCGATTTCTTCTTTTCATCTAGATATAAATCGTATGCAGCAAGTTTTTCCACATTACTCTCCCATTATCCTACTTCAATGAGCTGTAAACAGTGTATTTTTAAAACTCCGTATCACCAGAATATTTAATCTAAATCTTTTCTAAAATCCACTGAATATCAAATGGAACTTAATCAGGTACTTAAAGTAAGCATGTACCCAAGTAACAAGCAAATGACAGCCAAATTGGAATATGATTTCTAATCCACATTAATCCTAAACTTGCTGCACAAGGACTGACAAATACTAGTTCCATTAAAATCTTCAATCAGCTTTAGCTGAATAAAGATGGGTACAATTAGCCATTATTGCTTACTATGAATTAATGGCCTATAAAGCAATGAACCCTAAAAAAGATTAATTGATATACATATTAAAGGATAAGTAAATTAGGATATTATCACAATGCTAATATTATGGAATCATTAATAGAAAACAGCTTTAACTAATGGATAAACTAATGACTAGAAAAACAACTAAATGAGTTTAAGTAACTGAAATGTTTTTATTTGTCACATAAGATTTGTAAGGGTAAATAAATTAATATATATGCTAAATGAACACATCACAAAGCAAGTCTCCTGAGCAATTGAATTCTTTGTTTATGATAATAAAAACTTGATGCTACTCATGTTGTTTTATAGAATGACTACTTTTCCTTTCTAACAATGTGAGGCCTGCATTGTTGCAATGGTGCAGAGCTTTTTACAGTAAATACAAAAATTAACAAACAGAAAAGTTATCTTTGTTATTTTTTGAACGTATTATTTGGCCATCAAGAATGTTATTATTCTAATACCTAATACCCAAAAAATCTAATCATGAAGGAGGTTGATAAAGCTTTGATTCCCATATTTTGAAAAGACAGCCCAGGCTTCAGGCCTCAGTGTAAATCTCTGGTGATTAAGCAGAATAAATATGAACATGTGGAACACATCTCACAGAAACCATGAGCTATCAGATACACAATCAGGAAGAACCAAGAAAACAGGCTGGTGAAATGCCATATAGAATTTTCAATTTAAATGAAAAACTTGAGTCTTCTTGAGGTTTCTTTCTTGTCTACTATGTCTGCTTCTCTCAAGAAATTTCTGGGTATCTACCCTGAAAAGAACTGAGGAATACAGGTACTCTATCAGAGTCAGCCAACATATTCAAAAACTAAATTAATATATTCCATATAATCCATATTTCAAAAAAACTTCAACTATACCCACATTTGGAAAGCAGTGTTTCTCTGTGATTTCATGTGGTGAAGGAAGGGCACACAACCTCACATACAAGCTTTTTGCAAATCTACCTGACACTGTGTGCAGACAAGCATGATTTGCTCACAAGTCTTTCTAACCACACCTCTTCTTTATTACTAAAGGCATCCATGCCCCACTGACATTTAGAAGGCTGAATGCTGGCCCTGGCACTGTGTTGCCCACTTGCTAATTACCAGAATTACCAGTGTTTAAAGAATTTCTTCCTTCATATTCCACTTCCTGCTATTGCCATGATGTGAAGCCCACGCTCATTTTGTAGAAAAAAGAATGCAACGATAAATCCCAAGACTTTGACTTCAGTGCGGCCTTAGACAAGAAGCTGGAAGAAGCTGTTTTCAAACAAAAATACTTGCAAGAACACCAGGCTGAATTAAGTTGAAACCAAACATCCTATTTGCTGAATGAGTGACTCCAAGGTGCTACCAAACATTAAACTGCTGAAGTTGAGTAAGCTCAAAGTTTACAGAATCAAGCCTTTAACGTACACACTAATGTGTGTACATTACTTTTTAAAATCATGATAACTCTTATTTTGAAGCTATACAACATTGTTTTTTTACTCCAAAATATCATTATGCTCCCATTCTCCTTTTATATATTAATTTCAGTGATATTTTTCTTGCTCTTGCAAAAAAAAAAAAATCACCTCTGAAGACACAGTATCTTTATCTTCATAAATTACTCTGTCAGTAATCAGAGCAATCATTTTATTATCCTACTTGTACTGAGTTTCCAGTTGAAAAAAACAAGAGGATTTTTCAGGATAATACAAGATCATACTTAGCTATTACGTTATTATTTGGTGGCATAATAAAGACATTTTGTTCTCTACAGTCAGAGGGACCAAATTTTCTCCTCTTCATAAATATACATTAACATAAAGTAGTGTGAGGAGGAAAATGGACACTGTGTTTTTTTTAAAGTCAATGTGACCATACTAATTTTCTATGAAATAACAGTCTTTATTTTTACTTGAACAGTCAGTTCCATCTAGAAATTATAGACACCTTCAAAACCACAAGTTTCCATGCTGATAAAATATTTTCCTGTTTGGAGCATTCTCCAGTAACAAGTGTAGGATATAACCATTGTCTGCCTCCTCCAATCCCATGAATAAATGGGAATTTAGAACAAAAACCTAAACCCGTTGCATACAAAAGCATTTGGTGAGTGGCACTTCTTTTTAGAAGAATAAAACTAGATAAGAGATGAATAGATGAAAGAATACAGAATCTAAAAGAAAAAAAAAAAGTCTGTAATTTGTAGCTCAACATTGTCTCTTTCATTTGTCATTAAATATGTAATGCAAAATGATATTTATTAGTACTTTAGTACCTGCCAGTGACAACTTCCCACACTGCTACTGTATTGTCAAAGGAGCCAGTGATAATCCTATCTCCGGTGGTGTTAAAAGACAATGTAATAATTTCTGCGGAATGCCCCTGAGAAAATTTTAAAAAAGGACTGTGAGAATGCAAATAGGACTTTTCCATTACCTTAGTTCAATATGTAGCTTTTTCAGCAGCATAATCTGTCTACAACAATTTAGTATCTTATTTACTGCCTTGTCCAATATATCACAAGTTTAACAAAAAGACCTACTGGACTGTAGAACAGTCGATATCCCAACAACTGCAAAAAATCAGGCACATCACTTAAGCAGTGAGTACATTGAGCCAGTGATAGATAATGAATCAGATATGTGACTGGTATTTTTCCATATTTGATTTTAGCAGAATCACATTTGTTCACCAATGCATACCAAAATCAGATGATTCATTTATCCCAGCAAACCATGTAGAGCAAAACAAAATCACAATCTAGAGGTAACTGGATGGCTTTCCTCCGCCAATATTTACATGAAGAAGATCCATGTAGATGACATCGATTTCTCAGAGTTACTTTAGGCAGAAGAGGTGATAAATTACAGTATTAACAACATGATTTAATGAGCAATGGAAGACATTCTAACCTGTAACAGTAACATCACTAAAATGAGAAAATCTGCCTTTTTATAAACAGGACTCCTTATAAAACATCATAATCTTATCCTTCTCTTCAAGCTTTCTTAATGTTTTGTAATTGCAGCCTCTGTGGGACCATCTAGTAACAGAAATTCTGTGCAAGTTTTAAAACTGTAGTATTAGTTATACTGTTAGTCAGAAAACAAGGAAAGGAAGGAACACCTTTAAAAACATAAAGAAAGAAAACATACTCTTAAAGTAACTACTTCTTCTCCTTTCTCTATATCCCATAACTTGGCAGTGGTATCCATGCTTCCAGTTGCCACCAATGTGCTTTGAAGATTAAATGATAAACATACCTGTAGCAAGAAACATTGGAGAGAAAAACGTGGGAAAGATCAGTTGCATACCCTTTCTCAAAACAAAGAAAGAGGCTCACAATATTTCTAAACAAGACAACAGTCTGATTTAATAGTTTATGACTTACAGAAAAATTATAAGGCTGACAGTTCATTAGGAGAGCAACAAATCCTTGTCCCATAGCTCCTGATGACTACTCAAATCTAGAAGACTAATTGGCTGCTTTACAATGACATCGTGTTAAAAAGACTTACTGGAACTTTCCCTGTATTGTTTTCTGAGCCTGGATTATAATTCACTATTTAGGTGCTTCATTTTGCATCACAGGGAGAAATCTAGTTCACAAAGTTTTAAACAGAATTGAAGCAGTTTATTTATGTATTGACAGTGCATACATATCTGGCAGAGAGCTATATATTCAGCATCAATATATGTAAATAAACTACAGCATCAGAATCTTATGCAAT
This sequence comes from Aythya fuligula, assembly GCF_009819795.1. NCBI lineage: Eukaryota > Metazoa > Chordata > Aves > Anseriformes > Anatidae > Aythya > Aythya fuligula. Next base: position 3,418,070 of record NC_045567.1, read on the forward strand.
CTTAACAGCAACAAATTTCTAAACACTCTTCTACAGCTCCAAGAAGTTTCAGTCACACCCAAACTGCCACACTCCCGCATGCTCACATGTCGCCTCTCCCAGGATGTGTGGGTTACAAACACACCACCTTCTACGAGTATGTGTTCCCCTACTTGGACCTTCCACAGGAGACACAAGTGCTCTAGCTGTAGGTAAATCTATGTCACTTCATGTAATCTGCTGATCCCCATGCCAGTGAGCAGGCATCCAAATTCACATACTCACACCTTATGGGGTGGGAAGGAAGCCTGCTTGTCAGCCATGCTGACAATCCACCAGCCAGATGTAGACTCCACCTGGTCTCTCAAAAAATAAGGCTACACTGTCTGATCTACTCAGAGATCGTGATGGTCAGGGTGACTTCTGACCATGTCAGAGCAGCTTTTCCCAACTGCTGCTTCCAGTCTAATGTTTCCCCAACCTTGTTATAAGTCATCTTGTTTCTCATATACTTCATTTCAGGGTCTTCCACTTCTTTATTTCAAAACTATCTTTGAAATTCCCCTGCTACTGTACAAGTTGGCTGAGAGTGCTCCCATCTAGCACCTGGGGGCTGATGGTAGCCTTCCTCTTTAACAAGATCAGTCTGGGGCAAAAGCATTCCAGTTTTGCGTACACACACACTGTAAACTCGCACATTTAACAGGTGTTTAGCTTAGGGATATGGTTTAGTGGAGGGCTGTTAGCGTTAGGTTGGAGGTTGGACTCGATGACCTTGAGGTCTCTTCCAACCTAGGAAATTCTGTGATTCTGTGATTCTGTGTCACTATCTAGGCCATTTGCCATAGGTGCCCCCACAACATCATATTTACTTATGAAAGAGCAAGAACAAAAGTTCAACAACTTCCATAATTCATTTTTTCACATTAAAAAAAAAAAAAAAGCATTCTCTGTAATTATTCAGTATGACTGTTCTGCTAACAAGGAGCTGGAGGTGCCATATAAAAAGGAAAACAGTAGCTAAAGCCACTCATGCACTTCCATTCTGTCCATTTGTCTTTTTCTTTTTTAATACTGAATAGCCAAGGACATGCCCCTGCCAGGGGCATCCACAACAACAGCCTTCTTTTAGAAACAAGTCTCATTCAGAGAAACAGAATTTTCTGCTGGCTATAATCTTCTACTAATTATTTGCGAGCACACCTCATAACACTTTGGGTAGTAAATTCATTACACATCAGATTAAACCCCTACAGAAGTCAGAAATCGAAAGGGCCTTTAGCTAACCAATTTGTAGAAGCAAAATCACTACAAACTATCTCAATGAGCAATCATGTTCTTCATGGTAAGGGAGACCTGTCTCAGAAGTATACAGAGAATTAAAAACCTACTGAAACCAACACTGCCTTTCCCCATTGTAAAGCAGCATTTTCTCACACTACTTATGGGTCTTGCAACTGACAATATACATGCAGACCGTTTCCAGAAACAGTTTCCAGAAATGCTTATTGAATAATGATTCTATAGTTACTTTTATTCAGAAATATATTCTGCACTGAAACAGAGCGTTTTAGTGGGTTTGCCCTGATCTTTTAAATTGAAGTGCTGTGCATCAAGACATTTGCTGTTGCTAATAGAAGAACCAGAACAGAAATCAAAGATCTTTAAGCTTAAACTGTTTCGTTGTCATAAATCATTAACATTTCATCATCCCACATACTCTCAGTTAACATACTAAAATGCTATTTTATTTCAGAAATTGATTCTTCTGTGGCTTCAGTTGGTCCTGGGCATGAAGCAAGCAATGATGTTCTTGTGTATTTAGCTCTGCAAATGAGAGGTAATACAATGTATGTAGAAACATAACAGGACAATACATTAAAAAATCAAGGAATAATATGTGCAATAAATTGAAAATTCAGACTGTTGTGTTTTTCAAAAATGTTTAAACATTTAGCAAATAAAAATGTAGAAAAAAATAAAATAACCACTTCAACTGTATATAGTTTGTTCTATTTCATAAGAACTTTCAGAGTATCTTTTCTTTGTGCAGAGCAGGAAAACTCACAGGATCTGAATGTGTGAACAGATGTTGCGAAATGTCTGCCCCTTCCAGTGTCAGCTCCCAGAGACACGGAACCCAAAGCTATTTATAATGTTGCACGGAAACAGAAAGGAGTAAGAAACATTCATCAGCACTCACAATTTCTGCAGTATGTCCTCTGAAAGTATAGTAACATTTTCCTGTTTCTGTACTCCACAGTTTGCAGGTATTGTCAAATGATCCAGTGGCAATCTTGTCACTAAATGGAAAAACACTGTCATTTTTATTTGGAAGAAAAATCTTTGACTTCAAAGACAGTAGAACTCACAGAAACAATACCCAGTCTTCAAAGGATAAGAGCAGTATATTTCTTCAGATTCCCGCTTGCATGATGTTTTAGTTTAGCAATACATTCTATTAATTAAGTACTGACTGCTCCTGTGCAGATTTGCAAAGAAGAGAGTGGCAGCTGTGACCTTCTCTACCTCTGCTCCCGTGCACAGAACGAAGGGCACCTGCCATCACTTCAGCCAGCAGGCACTCCCTCTGCACAAGCTTGACACAAGACAGAGGTCAATGTATCTGGAGTTCCCTGCAGAAAGCTGCATGAAGGGGTTTCAGCTTTTGCATGCATTTTGGTGCATTCTGCTACACTACAAGATCCTAGAGCAGGATTTTACAAGCAGAAGTTATATTAATGGGAAAAATTAGCAGATAACTGATGAGGAACTTACATTAGGAATGAGGTTATCTGCTGTACTTCCAGAAGTATTTAAAAGCTATGTCATTTCATCTGAGAGAGCTTGTTTGTTTATAAACTGTTCCAGTCTGTTTTTTGTAAGCAGTTTCCGCAAATTTCAGTGAGTGAACTCTCTTCCCACTTAAGTCAATGGAAGAGTTGTGACTAACTGCAGTTAGAGCAAGATTGAAGTGAGGTACCCAGAAAACATAGCAAGGGAATGGATATTGAAACCTAAAAATTTGCGGAAAAAATGGTCTTTTTAAATTAAAGTTTTGAATTAAAATAGCACAAGGTTTCCATCGGGTTTTCACTCTCTATATATTGCTTCTCCACTCCTATATTACAGTCTAGTTATTGACCTCTGCACAGTTTTTTGTTAGATATTAGTTCACTTGAACTATATAAAACAATCTCATGAATTATTATTTTAAAGTAAAAAATAATATGAGAATATAAGACGTTGACATAGTGGTCTCTAAGCTGGAAAAAGTCTTTTCATTCAGAAGGAAATGATGATGCTCCAAATAGTATAAGAACAAGTCTTTAACATTTAATCCCTGATGTTAACTGTGTATTGCTTAACTGGTAAATAGGGCATCTGACAGTGAAAGCAGTAATGTGATTCAATATAAACACAGGAATTATTTTCTATCTTATTTTGCAGAGAAGCAAAATGACTTACTTATACAAAAGCTTCCTCAGGAAGCAAACAACAATGAAAAGTCAGTGCCTAACATAATTTTCTTCATCTAACAGGTGGCAATTCTGACCTAGGGCAAACAGTTATTGCAGAAAACAAAAGATGCACAGATGCATATTTGACATTCATACAGCGGCACCCTGTGGATTTTATAAAAATTACTCAACATCTCTGACATTTTTATATCATGTCTTAAATAGTAATGACTATGTAATACACATGTAACAAAAAGTGGAGAAATCCATTTTTGTTATGACAGAAATATTTCTCTTTAACTGCGGCAACAGAAACTGTATTAAATACATATCTCACATACAATTACATGGAGGCAGTAAGGAATGATTATAATCTGATGATGTAGATATTATCAGAAATAAATCTGTGTTACAATACATTAAACTGGCATGTACATAGATTTATCAAGACACTGCATACCTAATGAAATGTAAGCTTTGAATTTCTTAATATCATTTTAAAAATCAAAGCAGAAAAAACGCTTATATGTATGGCTTATACAAACAATACACAGTGCCATCCTGGTGATTAGCTACAGTAGAACTTTTCCAATTCAGAATTTGAACTCTTTGAGATAGTGTATTTTACTTCAAAACTCTAGTAACAGTGTTGTATTTGCAAAATAATGCAATTAGCAATTGTTATTTATTCAGCAAAAATATAATTACCCATAAGGGTTATTGAAAGCTATTGCAAAAACAACATTTCTGTGTCCCTCCAGTGTACGTAGCTCTTCTCCTGATGCAGTATCCCATACTTTGCAGGTTCTATCATAGCTTCCAGTGATAAAGCTAAAACAAAGAAAATAATTTCTGAATACTGTGAATATGTTACTGCTCCTGATACATCAGAAAATAAGTGACTTCCACAAATTTCAGTTAGCATTGTCTCAGACCCTAAATCTCTTCTTTCTAAAATATTGATTAATGACCATGGAAGATCCCTTTTTATTATTTATTTAGAGATATAAAACACTTGTTTCTAATCTTTATTGTATTTCAATTAAAATGCAAGCTGCTGCTTTCAAGACATTAAAGAAAAACGATTTGGTATAGGCCCATAGTGAAATCAATCAACACAAAATTCCACAAGCACGAAAGTCCCAAATTAATTTATGTCAAAGACTCTTTCAGCTTTCAGTGGTGCTTGCTGTATTGCCATAAAGGCGCTTCTTTGTGAAATACGGTAATTGTCAACAAACTATCATCTTGAAAGAAGAAAATGACATTCACTGAATCTCACTCACTACTTCTTTGCATATCCCGTTGGTTCTCCTACAGAAGCCTAAAGTCTAATCCCTAGTCACGGCTAACATTGTTTATAAATAGCATGGCTGACTTTTTTTCAGAAAGATAAGAGCAGTGAATTTGATTTGCAATGTAAATTACAAATACAAGATTTCAATTAGGGATTATGTTTCTAGAATTTGAAAACAACTTACCGAGAACCAGATTTATTGAATGCTACATTAGTCAGTGGTAACATATGTGCCCTAAGGACCTGAAATAGAAGGGGGAAGAGAGAAGAAAACAGTTGACACGTGAAAAAAAAATAACATATATATATATATATATATATATATATATATATATATATATATATATATATATATATATACACACTTGTATATATATATATTCAAAATATTCAATAGGTTAGTATTTTTCCTATGTGACATGATCTAGGTGTCCCTGCTCCAGCAGGGGGGTTGGACTAGATGATCTTTCAAGGTCCCTTCCGATGCCTAACATCTTGTGATTGTGCAATCTTCTCCTCCTGTCAGATTAGCAGTTACAGCCGTAATATATCAATCTCTAACTTAAAAAACAAACAACCAAAAAAGTCATGCCTCAGCAAGTTATTGCTGCAGACATTACAAAGCATTGATTTAAAATTCTTATTTCACTTGAATGAACTGTGTTTTCCCATTTGCTTGTCCTCCGATTTCTCTGAGACCAGTGAGGTAACCTTAGCTGACAGGGCAAAAACAAATGAGTGAAGGCGGCATGCCTAGTGAGCTCCCTGATGAAGAAAATCCTAACCACTTTTAAGCCTTAAATAGTGAAGCATCAGATCCAGATGAATTGAGTATTCTGAATGTTTTACGTCATATGTGGGATGCTTTCAGCTAGTATATGATTTTGCTTTTAAAAACAGGAAGAACAAAAATAAGCTGCAGCTGTATCCTATGAGGTCATGACAAAAAAGCATACAGAACAGTAACAAAGATATTTATCAAAACAAAATTCAATGAGGCGACTTCAGATTGGATTTCTGCCTGTGTTGTTTAGATTCTGGAGGATACTGTTTTTCTAATGTTTCAAAGGCCCTTTAATCAGACAGTACATATGCTTAATGTAAATTACCTCATACCAATAATAACATATACTAAAGCCTATTAAACATATATAAAAATAGTTTCAGACACATAGGTAACCGTAGTTTCAGACACTGGCCAATAAAAGTCAGTGTGCCAATATATAATCTGGCTACTGTATAATATTGTTTGCATTTGAACAACTTCCATCTACCACAAGCTGGACTCTCCTCTAAAGAATAACAATATAATGACCTGGGAAATGACAGCAACTGCTGAGAGTGAAGGGATGATAAAAATACAGCAGTGGTCCGCTGCTCTGTAGCATCACGAATGAAGATAGAATGACTTACGAGCAATGCCATTTAATCAGTGACATATTACCATGGCTTCAACTTTTTGTTCTCATCTCTAGCTTTCTCAGCTGCCTGTCTCAGAAAGGAAAATAACGGAAGCTCAGAGATCTTCGACTCAGAAGAGTATGAACTCATGGAAATGGAAGAGAAATAACAATGGTCAGGTAAGGGACAGAGAGAGAGAGAAACAGAAAATTTCTGTTCTCTAAAGAAAGTGAAACAAGTTGTCCTTTCAGCTGCAAGAATAGGAATGGGTAATCAAGATATGGAAATGACAAAAATACTTTGGTTCTGGTTTGTTGTTGTTTTTTGAAACACCCACTGTGTACAAATGTCTGCATATAAGTATGAAAAATTATGGAAATTAATGGAAATTTGATCCATGACATCTTTAGGGTTCCATGCAGGCAAATCCAAACAACAAATACATTTAACAGTTATGAACAAAAAGGGAGGAAAATTAGATGGTTTATGCTCAATTTCAGACCACAGAACTAACGCTATTCTTTCGATGCCTACTGCTGCAGTTGCTTCATCCACAGAACTCCAAACCTGCAAGAATTTCTTGTGCAAATGATATAATAATCAAATTGTAGGGCGATATTAAAAAACATACCTCCATTCTGCGAGATCTGTTACAGAAGCCCCTAGGATAATATCTGCAAATCAGTGCAGAGTGCCATTGCAATGCAGTAATTTAAAACCTGAGAACTCATTACAATGGCTCGCTTCCCTGCGGGGTGCCTAACACTGCACTGTCACCACAATTACTGGAAATAACCAAAGGATGGATTTATCTCACTGCCTATCTACTCACTTAAGATCATGCTCTTGAGCAATAGGAAAAAAATATTCATTTCCAAACAATGCAAGTACTGAACATTGTTAAAAAAAAAATCATGCTCACACTCATATTTTATATTTTATTAGTATCTCAGAAAGTCAGATACCCGTTTCGTTTATATGCATTAAATGGAACTGAAAATTAAACCAAGTTTTTTTCCCCACACTTCTAACTACTCTTTTGTGAAAGAACTAAGCCATCATCAATTGGATTTGCCCTCCTCAAGTATTTCTGAACTGATCAAACACGGCACTATACCCACCAAATGACAGTTAGGTTATTTACACTGAAATCTGGACATACATTTGAGTATTTGTCAGTCTTGGTGAGGAACAAACAATTTTAAAAAATTGTGAAAAGCAAGTTATTATAACAGCTGAGAGCATACCTTAAATTTAAAAAGTCTTTGTTGTGTTTTAAGAAACTGTATTATAGAAAGCTCTGTTTTCAAGGTTAAATGTACAGATCTTTTGTATTATTCACTCAGATGTGCACTGTTGCTCAGAAGAATCCAAATTATATCTAACAACATTGCAAATTCTGTTTTTAACCAAACCAACCAACACAAAACTTCTCCCTTCTCTCTCTATGCTGAGGACAATGATCAATACCGTACTACTGACCAGCAATTTTTAACAGCTACACAACGCCATCTGCTGACACAATGAAGACAGAACACTTAGTTATTTCAGATTGCAACATGCCATCTCTTGGAAGCAATTTCGTTTTTCTTTGCCTAATTAAATACAGTTAAGTCTGTTGTCTTCTGATAGACTGAATCCTGGATTTCAAGTCCCAAAAAGTCTCTCTAGTCGTTGCTCTTAAAAAACTGTATTATTTCAAATACATTTACAAAGTGCTGTCTGTAAACTGAAGATCAAACCGTCCATATTCGCATATTGATGTGAATATTTATGTATTAATATTTACAACTTAAAAGAAGACAAATTAATTTAGAAAAAAAAAAAAAGCACAGTATAAACACAGAAACTATGACTCCGTTACTCAAAGAAAAGAAGTGTGGGTACATGCCCATACACTACATTTTTCATCAGCTTTCCAAGGAAAAAAGAATGAAGAAACTTTTTATTATCATTATTCCATTTATTATTCCAGTCTTATTTACAAAATTCACTATGGAAGGCTTATATGAACCCTAACCTTGAAAACTGCTCTTTATCCAGTTCATTGGCTTATGTCCTGGCTGGCAGAAAGTAATTACAACTAGTATTACTGTATGTACCCAAATATCTAAATCAAACTTAAGTTCCACAAAACGAAGAACAAGAAGACAATGGTATAAAAATATTCAGGGCCTTTCCCAGCAGCTAATTATTTAGGTTCTATTTGTAGTTTTTGTTTAAACTTAACTATGGGTGTTGCTTGTCCACAGAGTTACTTGAATAATAAGGTAGTTATTTGTTTCCATCCAAAACACACCCTTGTACATATGCCTGTGTAAATAGAGTTTAGGAACAGTTATACCTCTGGCCTTTTGGGGGAATTCCTGACAGGCACAACCAGGCCATATTCAGTCTCTATAACAATGTGATCAAAAAGACACAAGACGTGATCAAAAAGACACAAGAAATTAGTAATGAAGTCCAAATGCTGCTCTCAAGTACAATACACAGCTCTAAAAACATAATTACAACATTCCAATGAAACCCCCCAAATCTCCAATATTATTTTAAAGATAACTCTGACCTTAAAAAGATAGAACTTGTGATCTTCTTGTTCCCCTAGCTTCTCCTGCAATCTTCGTACTAAATTTATGACATATTCCTTGCATGAAGCTGTGATGAGAGGTTCTCCTTTTTGAATTTCTTCTACTAAGGCTATGACATCTGTGCTAATTATGAGGGAAAAAAAAAAAACAGATTTCATCCTCTGGCAATAGTTATGATTATAAATGCAAGCATATTATTTACTTGCAGAGAAATGAAAGCAAGAAGTTAAATGCTATTCATTTATCTCATCCTGTAATGGCTTAAAAGAAATATGAATAAATCTTTCTTGGATTCTTACTTCCCTCTTTAGTAAAGCAGTTCAGTCAGATTTAACTTGTTAGAATTTTAGCTTAGCAAGAGCTTTATCTTCTCAATGGGTTTCCACAGACGGTCAGACATGGGAGATGCGCATCCAAACTTGGTTTTGGCATAAGTATTTAAATTACAGTGGAGCTTCGTGAATTGCCCATGAAGTAGCAACAACAAAAATTAGATGTGGAAAGCATTAAAATGATCTCTGTGTGTGTCTTCACAGATATATGTATGCTGCTGTAACACATAATTATGATAGCAATTACTAGAACATGGTCCGCAGTCCACTGGTACTCATAAAGAACCCAGGAAGTAGTTCACAACTAATCTGTAGAATCAGATCTTCTTTTTCTACAATCAGATAAACTGCTGAATCCTACCCATCCATGAGATAAACTGAGGACTGACAATATGCAGCACTGAAAGTGCAAACATACACTTATAACCAGTCCTACTGAGAAAGCCTAGCCTTCCCGCTAGCATGGAAATCATTGCAGTCTAAAAGGGATTTCCTATTTCAGTCCTCTAAACAGGAGCTACTAATATACCCATAAATTAGTATCCTCTCAGTGGTTATGCTCCTGTTAAGTAATGCAAGACAACTTTTATCTTTCACACAGTGACTTGTTATACCAAGAATACTGAGCTGGACAGTTTCAGGTAGGCAAAAATAAATAGTTTTTATATTTGGATCTTTCAGTGTGCATTTTAGTGAAAGAAACATCATTCACCTCAATTATGTTTAAAATAATCAGAATTGTATATAAGCACGCTATAAAACAGCAGATACTGTTGTTGCCTGAAATACTTACTCAGGACTAAGATCAAGTAGATCTATAGGTCTGGTCTTCGGCTCACCATCTTGTACATATTCCAGAATAATTCCTTTAAAAATATATGATAAACAGGTTATAATTCGATGTTAGGGATTTTATAATGCATACTGTTAATGCTTCTGCTTGTGTTGCCCTACTGACTTAGCAGACCTACTTCCAGCTACTGAGACAAGAAGGAGGTTAGGAATTCTCAGTTAGCAGAACAACTCTGCTATGTTTATATGATAACAAATACTAAATCTTATTACTTAAATATTTATGATCCATTTTCAATTCTGGAAAATAACAAGTTGTTGGTGTTTGCTTTTCCCCAACCACTTTTCACATGATTTCATCAGCTCTGTTTTCAAATAAACTGTACTGAAGATACTTGCTGCAGTTTGTATTTCCAAGAAGCCCAGAAAATTTGTTTTACAAAAACTGATACATTTATTTCACTGTTTGCAAAGGCAGTGACACACAGAAAACCAGAGCACACTTCCTATTTCCAGGTGTGCTCCATCACCTCCACAAGATGTACTTTGAGCTAACGCATTAAAATGTTTAACCTCATTGCTCAGTATTCTGCTGCTCCTTGCTTTTCTGTGGGAATGGATAATTTGGATTAATTTTCACATCACTGTATGTAAGGAAAACATTTAATTGGACAGAAAGATCTGTTATCACATCACACTCCCTGGGCTTGCCCTCTCCACCTTGTTCCACTCCGTGAAAGCAGTCACTCTCCTGAAGGAGCTAACGACGAGGCCAGCTCGCTGCCAATACCTCATCAAAGCACAGAGCTGCTCAGAGAAGCCACGCAACAACCACACGAAAAATAAGCAACACGGCAACTGTCCACTAAACAGGCCGTTACACCACACGTATGCTTTTTGGTGCTAATTGCCGCGACTTTTGAACTCCTAAACGCCGCGCGCCTCAGCAGAACGAGGTGATGCGCAAACACCTGCCTCGCCTACACGAGGTGCCATCACCAGCACCCCCTCCGCAGCACGCCGCTGGCGGACAGGAGCCCTACAGCAGCTGCCCTGTGCCCCACAGCGCCCCACACGAGCAAGGTGCACACGCGAGGAGGGCCGTGGTTACCGACAGCCCCCACCCAGCCGCCCCCAGGCCGCCAAGCCCCGCACCCGGCGGGTAGTAGCGCAGCAGCAGCCGCCTCAGCCCCATCGTGCGCCGCCAGCCCCGAGCCCCGAGCCCCGGCCCGCTGCCACGGCAACGGCCAAACAGAGCCTGCGCGCATGCGCCGCCACCCGCAGTGGCGGCCGCCATCTTCCGGCCCCGCCGCCTGCGGGGCGGGCAAATGGTGGTGGTGGTGGTGGTGGTGCCCTGGCCGGGGTCCCTCACAGCGAGGGCTGTGCCGTGTCTGCAACAGGCGGGCAGCAGAGCGCTGGTTTCTTCCTTTCTCTGTTCTCCATCATCCAGGCTTTCAACCTGCATTTCAGCAGAACTAGCTGTTGTAACAGCAAGATGTCACCACAGTAGCAATAGTCACCTGGGAGCTCATCAATATAGAGTCAGGCTTGCTGTTTCCCAGGTGGACTGATTTGTTTCCCAGGTGGACTGATTTGTACCTCTCCCTATTAATTTTACCTGTAACAATGTGTTATGCATGGGCTTGGTATTTGAAGGCTTTTCTGCCATTCTTGCAGTCACCTCATGGTGCCCCACTGAGCACCACCAGCTGGAAGGGCTGGCCCAGGGCTTCACCCGTGCACTGCGGAAATCAAGGTGTCAGCCTGAAAGCCTGAGCTGGAGTGCGCTACAAGGGTAACCAACATGGAACCATTAGAAGATAATGTACCCAAGAGTTGATCTTTATGCAGAAATGGCTGTAGATCATCGACGGGGGGAAGCAGCCAACATCCTTTCATTTCATCAGTCTCCTCACAGCCCGTATCATTGGTGAGGGGTCACTAGAACAAGGTTCAGGTCACTGTCTAACAGTACGTGACTTCTGTGAAACACTCACAGGACTCCCTACAGCTTCACTTTGAAGACAGACCTTTGGTTCTGCAAAGCTAGGAAGTAAAATACAATGGCCAATTCCAGGTTGTCTGTGAGACATGACTGGGGTTTGGTTTGATCTTTTGTCTCATTCATATGTGGAAGATTGGTTATCTTGAGGCGGATAGGAAATATTTTCATTGAAAACAATTAATCTAAACAACTTTACAACAGAACTGACTTATTTGGAATGACCCTGTTCAAAAACAACTTTTTGAACAACCCCTAGTCTTGGCGTCCTCTAGTGTCTTAACAGTTTTTTGTATTTGTTTAGCGTAATATGTAACCACCTCAATTATTCTTTCTAGGCATAAATATTTTTCTGTTCTTTTAGCTTAAATGATGCTAACAATGAACATGCCATGGGCGCTGCTTCTACATTAACTCCTTCCTCTCTGTTCTTTGCAAACACTCATGCAGCCTCTCTGATGTCTTCAGTATTAGTTAACACCAACTAGAAGTGTTATGTGTGATTTGTTAGTTAAATTTGAAGGCTTGGTACTTCTATACAACATAAATGAGGAGTATCTGCTATTTTAATATATTTTCTACAATAAGCCTCTCTTCAGTCCTGTACTTCAGGATGGTATTTGCATCATTGGATCAATTACTGTGGTATTCTTGAGAAATATTTTTTTTTCAAGGTTTTGCATACCATATACCAACAAGCTTGTTTTGTTTGTTTTTCATGAGGCATGGAAAGGACAAATGCAGCCCAGTCTGAACACGGAAGAGGGAAGTGGAGCAGCCACAGAGCTCTGTAACAACAGCTCCTTCCATGTTCTTGCCTTACTTTCTCCCTGTAAATCTCCATTCAAACACACATCTCACAGCTTGTCATCATCAGGAATAAGAGGTAATGGTGCTGATGACATTATCAGTCAAATCAGGCCTCGACTCTCATCCGCTTTCCTTGCTGGCATGATGGCATTGTTTACTCTATTCCTATATAAAAAATAGAAAAAAAATAAAATGCTGACTATCTGAGAAGGTGGCGAAGAGCTATGCTATTCTGAGATGAAGTTTTTCCCAAAGTGCCACTGTGAATAGGCTTGCATGCAAAATAAATAGATAGTAACTAATGGTATGTGACAAAACAGAACTACAGCTCTGGTGCAGGTAGGATTATCCATGGAGACTTTTGGCAGCATAGGTAACAACTGTAGGGAAAGGAAGGACTTCAACACAGCTAATTGCTTAAGGGCTAGGCAAGCAATGATGCACAAAAGTAGGGCGCCTGAGCTGAAGTCCATACCACTAACCCTGCACTATTAAGCATAAATGCTAAGCTTTTTAGAGTTCATGAAAACAGGCAACTAGTGCGTAATTTTAGAAAGATTTTTTTTCGGCTGCTGGGGTAAAATTGTTTCCTGAGGTTTTTCAGCATCCAAAAGGTGCACGCAGCCTCTGAACAATGGAAGGCCAGCTTTGAAGACTCTATGCACACTGTAGAGAGTTCAAAAATATCTGCACTGGAAAGAAAAGAAATGCTGAGACATCCACACTCAGGATCTGCAGCAATGTAATCAGCTTTTATGTACAGAGATCAAAATTATTGATGTTATCAGCTTGGAAAGATAACATACATCAGTTGTGACCTGTGCATTTTTGCTTATGTCAGCAGTCTGCAGGAGTGGCTGAAAGTTAAGATACTATAAACTTCACTATCAGTCAGTATTCAAAAGCCTTTGAAAGGCTGCAGTATACATTTATGTAGAGTGCTGGAGACAACTGTGTTGGATAGTGTGAAGTAAAATTAATATGGTTACAACGAAGAGCTTCCTTTTGAGAACTGTGGGTTCTTTCTGCCAACACAGATTCTCCAAATCTCTTTTCTTGACCCAAAGTACCATCCTAAGAAGAGTAAGAAAGTGTTTCTGACTCAAACACACTCTTTCTTGCAGAGAAGAGTGGGTTTTAGGCTTCCTGATTTGAAGTTGTATCATGACCCACTTGTTCTGAAGTAGGTCAGTCTGTGGTAAGCTGAACTAAATCAGAAAGGCCAGCCCAAGAGTTTGAGTTAAGGGAAAGATGTAGAAAGCCACTTCCTATTTCTGTTATGTCAGTAATGGGTGCAGTGAATTTTTACTAAGGGGAGTTTTTTATGCTGTCCTTTCTCATAATTGTAAGGTCTGGCAGATGCAGAAAGACTGTACTGTGATATTTCCTTGTTTCTGCTTGGTGAATTAAATGGGTTTGGCTAATTTTTTTCAAGGTTGTTCTATTCTGGCATAGGGATCCTGCTTCCTCTTAGTGAAACACACACCTCTATACTCATACACTTCCTTCTGCAATGTTAGCACTCCTTCTCACTTCTGCTCTGTTATTTCCAATGCTAACCATGGCACCAGAGCCATGAAAATGTTAAAACTGTCATATTTGTATGTGGAAGATGATTTTCTAGGAGTTTTCAGTTTGCCAGGTAAGAGCCATTCTGGGAGAATGAAAGCATGTTATGCTGTAAACAGAACACTCTCTTTCCCAAAGATTCTGTTTTTCATCTTTGCCTGGCTGTTTTCATCAATTTAGTATTATACCAAATAAAGAGAGAGAGTTGCTATTTGCCTAGGAAATATGTTGCAAGTTTCTGTTCACACGAATAGATACATATGTGGTTTACCTACAATGAGATAATAGCAAGCACTAGAAAGGAACATCAGTTCCGTTCTGTGCTCTTTTGTCCATCTACTTGTTCTCACACTGCTTACAATGTCACGTGCAGCCAGGCTCATTCCATATATTCTTACTTCCTTCAGTCAAATTTTCACTTAGCTAAAATATAGTTTCCTTTCCTTTCCTTTCCTTTCCTTTCCTTTCCTTTCCTTTCCTTTCCTTTCCTTTCCTTTCCTTTCCTTTCCTTTCCTTTCCTTTCCTTTCCTTTCCTTTCCTTTCCTTTCCTTTCCTTTCCTTTCCTTTCCTTTCCTTTCCTTTCCTTTCCTTTCCTTTCCTTTCCTTTCCTTTCCTTTCCTTTCCTTTCCTTCCCTTTCCTTTCCTTTCCTTCCCTTCCCTTCCCTTCCCTTCCCAAGGGAGAGCTTTCTTTCCTCTTAATCTTAACACACTGATAGGTAGACCTGGCAACAAAAAAAAATCAAAGGAAAAAACCACACACACAGTAAAATGTGTTTGTCTTACCCCCCTCTGAGAAGAACTCAGAAATGCCTTTAATCTTTCTTTCCACAGTCCAGACTGTGGGGTGCTGAAGACTTTTGCAGTCGAAAAGAGTCCTGTACCAGTCAGTCAAGGCAGCAAAGCTGACAGCATCAGGTAATTACGCAACTATTCTGTGGTCAGATTGTCTGAGCTGCAAGATGAAAGCCAGCGAGTTATCCGGATGCACCTAGTAAGGAAAACAGAGGAGCACTTCTCCTACAGTTACCTAACACACAGTTGAGTCAAACTACTTTCAGTCAGGAGGAAGCAAAAATCTTCCTCAGAATTTCTACCAAGTCTACAATAGAATTGATGAATATAAGTCAGGAAAGACACTTTGCTTTAGAAAAGACAGCTTCATTAAAGTCAAAGTGTGTTTATCTCACCACTGCTTTTAATTAAAAAAAAAAAAAAAAAAAAAAAAAAAAAGTCAAAATATCACATTTGGTCTTTTATATTTAATTTTTATGATTCCAAAATGCATTAAGCATTTCACATAAACTCTCATGTTTTCCACATTTCTGTAGTACTATTGCATTGTCTCTGTGTTTCTTGTTTTGTATGTTTTTTACCATCATTTTCATGTAATTCATATATAAGCATATATGTGCATATCATGTATTCATTGATTGTAATTGGCATTAATACGGTACTACCCACTTTAAAATTAACCAAACATTTTTGCCTACTCCTGTAACAATTTGGAGCAATGCTATGCAGTGAGCATCTCTGAGATTTGTGTTATCCCAGACACCTTTGATATGCATTGTCACTGAAAGACATATTAACCATTTATTCCTAGTCATAACAATCTGAAACACTCAGTAGTAGTAAATGTACACTGAAAAAAGCAATCACTATAGTTAGCCAGTCTGCCAAAATACCATTATTTTTCACATTTGCAAGACATTTTACATTAAGATTTGTTTTGTATTCCTTACATTCAGCTATATAACAAAGCTTATTTGTGTGTGAAATCCTATGACATTTGAGTGAATAGTTCTTACCATACTGACCACTCTGCAGCTCTGATTTTAGCTGCCACATTGAATCTATCATTCTCAAATTCCCATTTGCCTACTTTTCTAGTTTATAGTTTTCTCACTAGCTTCATACCTGATCAATGATGCTGCAAGGATATTAAACTGCTAGTTTAATCTTGACACTGTAATTGACGATTTCACTGTAAATTGAGCCAATTACTTGAACCCATCTCCACTGACACAATTCTAGTTAGACTGACCGTTTAGTGCATAGCACCTTGCTATTTCCCTGAGTTATGAGTATAGAGCTATTTACAAATTTCTGATGTTCCTCTCTCCTTGATACCTAATGATGTTATCTACTGTCATTTCAGTGTTTGCTGTATGAATTCTTGGTACAGAGTTCACCCCCTTGCAAGCAGTGTTTTTTCAAGAACAATCTATGTTTTGATTACTGTTTATCATCTAGAAAACACAGGGGGAGGATGTAAAATTGAAAATTAAATTGTTCTAGTCTGTCCTACACATAAAATTGTTTTGCCTTGGCTCATGGCCACAGAAGACAGCTTGCATCGCTAACATACCTAAATGTTGAATCAGAAGTAAGGAATAGTTTGTGCTCTGTTTCATACATTTCAGTACACACTTTCACTAAACATAGTACCCCCAACTCTTTGTCTAAGTGAAATATGAGTAAATTTATATGTGTAGAAATTAATGATCTATTTCGTGAATCTGAGTGATTACATCTCATACATTCCTTTGACAGCTTTCTGATATTAACAATTGGGAAGGAAAGTCTTAGCAGAACCCAAGTAAGAGTCTACACAATAGGAAGCCACACAAGTTCAACTCCCGTTTCCTTCAGTGACCTCTTCTGAGAGGAAGGTAGTGCTTTCTATTTGGATTTTCACATCCCTTTGATGGCACTATTAGTCCAGGGAAATCTGCCATCTGCAATGCCTCTCTTCCTCACTGCTGTGTGGCTGTGACAATAGGTAAAAATCCCTCCAATATAGGACATACATTGTATACACATACATACAAGTATACCCAGCATAATTCCTTGTATGGCCACTCTATACAGCATCCCTGTTTCTTCAAGTGATCTCAATCCAGACTATCAATTGTCTCCTTGCAACAAAAAGAATATTAAAAATAATTTTAAAAAAGTTTTCAATTTAAAGTTACGAGTAGCAATATTTCTGGAATATGGAAATGTAGACATGGATGCTTACAAACAAAATTGTTATTTTATTTTGGGGAGTTAAACTGAATTCATATAAACAAAATTATGGATATGCTACTGTAAATTTGTTAACAGCAATTAATAATAGTATTTTAGATACTACATTTCCTGTGATATATTTCCTTTTTAAGCATACAGTATTCTAAATTTCACCTGTCATTACATTAATTGTGTATTTAGGATCACATAATCTTTGAATAATGCTGTAAGAAGAACCTCTTTTTGACAAAAGATTATTAAGTGCCTGGCTTGACTTACAGTAGCTACATGATCTAATGTGTATTAGCAGCCACAGTCTAATTAGCACCATGCCTAATACGTAATAGCAGCCACAGCATATCTGTTGTATACCATACTTTAATCTAATGCCAGCAACTCTTGGTTAACTTTGACTGGAAGTTATCTGCATTAATAACACACAAGAAACAAACAGCAGTTTAAAAACCTTTAGCAGAGTTAGGACTGATGCACTACCAAAACAGTGTAACCACAGAATCTTAGGGACAGAACTTAGTTTTGCATTTATGTAAATATGTACAACTACAATTGATCAGTAAACTTGCCATACACGGTGACTGCTTTTAGTCCAAAGGCTAAAAAGTGCTTTTATGATTTATATTTTAGGAAAGGATGTTGCTTATAGCACAGTATTTGGGATAACTCTGCCAGAGCCATAACATAGCTGTGATCAGCAAATGATCATCTGTTTTATTTTGGAGTTCATCCAGCTGGGTTAATGCCATTAAAATCAAGTGACAGTTTCATAAGTCTAAAGCCTTTCTAGGTTCACAGGTTCCCTGACTCACTTCCCAATAAAATTACAGCTGAACAATGCATTCCTGTTTAGAAGTCAAGTTCAGTTAACACACAGGCTCACTGGCATTGGTAACTGAAAATAACCGACCAATTATCAACACTCCTACAAAGGAGCTAAAAGCATCACTGTCACTAAGCACACGAAGTAATGGTCAGTTTTCAGTGAGATAATGTACTCGAAAGCATGCATAGCTCAGGCTGAGAAGGACTTCACCCATTTCTTTTGGACTTTTAAGTGCTTTTTGACCTGCACTTTGTGTAGAGTGTGGAGGAAAAAAAAAAAAAAGATGAGAAACAACAAAGTGTCTTCAACTGATGGTTAAAGGCTACAATCAATGGAATAGTAATTCAACAAGTAACTTCAAGTAACTTGTTAGTACTTGCCCAACACATGAGATATGACAGGTTTTATGTTTTAATGGCAAGATGAAGTCAGCATAGTGCTTACAACTCCTTAGAAAATCACTGTCCGTGCAATCCTAAGTTGTTTTTGTCATCAGCAGCTTTGCTACCTTTCACTAACACCCACTGTTTAAATACGTAATGTGCAGTAGAAGATAAAAATGCATACTAAGAACAATTCCTTGTTGCACACCATTTTTTATGTGTATTTTTTCCCTGAGTTAAATTCACAGGACCATATGCAGATGTGACAGTATAATATTTAACTAAATTCCCACTAACCAAAAACAGATCCAAGTGCAGAACTGAAAGAGATCCCGTCAGTCACGCATCAGACTGTACTAACCAATAGTGCTAATACTGCTAACTTCCTTTAAACTGATAATTTACACTATAGTAATTACAATTTCACAGTTATTCTGACAACTGCTCCGTATAACAGGAGCCCTAGGAGGCATTTTCTTCTGTGTGTAAGAAGGGCAGCAGTCACAGTTGGTTTGTGCTGGAGTAGGAGAAGAAATATTAGGAAATTAATAAATATGATTCCATACATGAAGAGAATGTTTTCTGACAAAGATCCCAAACTAACAAAATACCATTATGTACTGACTTGGAATGGCATGAGAGAAAAGGAAAAAAAGAGAATTAAGGAAAAACCACAGAATGTAAACACATGCACAGAGTCAATAATAATACTCCAGCAGGTACAGGAATCACTGAAACATGGTCTCAACACAGCAAAAGCAGTTAAGTCTGGAACTGCAGTATGAAGTTGTGCTGAGGCTTTTATGGGAAAGCTCTCACACTTTTTCTCCAAATTATTTCCAAGCTCTAATAAAATTCTTTTTTTTTTTTTTTTTTAGCATTTTGCAAGAGAAAATGTTTGTTTGTTTTTTTAATAAAGTGGAGGGAAAAATCTACAAATGACTGTCTAATGTTGCACCTCAGATTGTTCAGCAGTGCAAACAAGCTGGGAGACTGAAGATATAAAGGAAAAATAAACAACTACACAAATGCAACAACCCTACCAAAGAAGCCTGTCTCAAGGTCTTCCTAGAAATGGTCACTATTTGCAAAGCTGTCAGAACTTTTACTGGTGATTTAAGGCCACTTACAAAAACATGCTTCCGACCTAATCATTTTGAAGATGCTCGCTTATAAAGCCTGCTCCCATCCCCAGAAATTCATGACAGGACATGCTGTTTTTGCATAGAACTTCCTACCAGTTGCCTAACAACCTAATCAGTCAGTGTTATTGAATATATGAACCAATTTCCAGGTGATTTTTTTTTTTTTATTCCTTCAGTGAGATTGGTTATGCAACTATACATGTACAACTACAAAGAAAGGAACTTAAAAAAAAAAATTCCACTCGGAACAGATCTGTGGATAAAGCATCTGGGTTTTTGTGGAGAGAGAGCCATGGCTGACTCGATGGAAGGGGAGTAACAGAAGCAATACGAAACTCACGGCCCCAGTTTGTGACTACAAAGAGCCACCCACAGAATTTCACATCAAACTTCACTTTATTTTGCTCCTCTGCTTTGAATTCCCCAGCGTGGACTCCAAGCTTTTCTGAACAAAATTCATACATAGCACTGGTTCTTAATATCTCCACAGCTCTCTGCAGCTTGTTTTTCACCATTGTGCTGCCCATAGCCATCTTCCTATCAGTCCCACTCCACGTCCTCTCTCCTTCCCAGATCAACCTCAGCACCCATATGAGTGACAGACACAGCATTTACCTTTCTGTTAGCAGCTACCAAATAGTCTTTTTTCCTCTTATCCCACTACTCTTTCAAAACACCCTACACACCCAAGGTGGTCTTGAACATGAATCCATTCATTGTGTCCATACTGTTTTGCTGGTGCATGATTTAGCCCACATGCTCCTTGAGCCCACCCAAGAGCTTTGGGGTTTACCCCAGTCCTGTTGAGAAGTTCTGGGAATTCCAAGGAAACATGCTGATTAATTACTTCTCTGGGAGGGTGATAGGTTCTTACCTCATATCCTTAATGTAAGGGACATGGAATCCACCTGTTGGAAACTTAAGCAAATTAATCTCACACTTTCAGACCTTCACCACAGAGAATCGCTGGTTCCCAGATTTGCAGGACCAGAAGCAGATTGCATAAGTTCTGGCAAGTTTTAAAAGCAGAATCAACAGCCTTATGTTCCCAAACATCTCTCAGCTCCTTTCTCAAGGACACTAAAAATAATTTTGAAATTAAATTTTAATTAATTTTTCTATCTCCATGACTAAAAGGTACCAAAAGCCAAGGCATAGATTTATCTGCAAAATTCTGGTGCTGACACTGAGTACACCTACACAGTCTACTTGCTCACATCCCTGAAATCTCCGAGCCATGTAATAGCAGCTACAGAGCTGAGTAGTCTTTCCTGATTCACCAGCACTCACATCCTACCTACTCCATGAAGACCTACTACTTTTATCATGTATCATTTGTACTGCACTAGTGGCTGCAGACCTCCACCAAGAGATCCTGCACCAGGAAAACATCATTATGCTAAAAGCCACCCTGAGGAAACACATCAAGGGAAGGAAAGAACTGCAAATTCCTCCTCTAGAGATGAGTAAGTTGAGGGCAGACACTTACCATAATCATAAGCCTTGTCAGCAGATGAGCTAGAAGCTTGCCCTGTGACAATCTGTTTAACACTTCTCCTGCACAAACAGAGAAACCAGTAAGAGAAATTCCCTCAAGTCTCATTAAATGAGATTGAGCTAAAAACAGGTCTTCATGTTAAGCAAAAGCTTTGTATATAGCTGCCATCTGGGTAAGCGGGAGGAATTATATCCTATGGAGTTCACAGCTACCCACCTGGCAAACAGACAACCAGGTGGACACTGGCTTTATCAGGGGTTAATACACTTGAGTAGTCATTTCAGCTGGGGCTCATGAGCAAAGGAATTTATTTTGAGGGAAAGTCACCTTTTTCAATTACAAAAACAAACATACCACACAGAATGCAGTTTTTAACATTTATTTTCAACTCCAGTTTCCATTTTTTCCACAAGCAGACATAAACAGTTGTTCGAAAAGTATTATAATGCTAACTACAGTTAAAAGGAACATTTTGGGACAAGAAAGTGCTAGAGAAGTAACAAAATAAACAGAATAAATATCCTTTACAAAGGTTTACACATGCTGAGCAACACAAAAATACTGTGCAATAAACCTAATACAATTCATATTCTGTACAACAGCTTAAGGTACTCTTTACTAAGTAGTACTCATGTCATATTAGGAATACATTAGTAAACATAGAAACTTTAACAAAATGCTTAATTCAAGCAAAACAGTGATGCAATATGAATCAACGAGAAGTTCAACGGTTCCAAAGAAGCCAGAGATGGTGGCGAGTAAGCACACAACAGTGTACAAGACGATGATCTCAACCAAGAGGTTGAACCTAGTGGTTCTTCAGCCACGACTGCGTTTAGTTCCCTGCTGGAAACCATATCACATTGACATCTTCTTTAGCTTGTGGCTGTTGAAAAGAACAAGAGAACACAAATAATCACCTCAGACATAGATCAAATACACGTTACTCTCTCCAAGATATAGCACCTGCTGAGAGAATAGGTCAGGTAGAAAAAGGGACATGTGACATGACTGTCCCTGAGAGGACTCTTAAAAAGGAATAGGCACATCTGACAGGAGATGGAAAGAGAAATCAGTTCAGAATTGCCATCAGAAGCTGCCTTCAGGAGATGTAAGTGAAGAACTTTTATACATGCTCCATTTTCATCAACTTAGTAGTTTTTAGATTCTTACCTCAGGAAAAGAAGGTGCTTCTTCACCCAGACATCCTTAGGGTTTACGCAGGCTTTCAATCCACTGGAAGTGTAGAAACTGGAAAATAATGATAAAGAGATCAGTAAATAATCATTAGAAATCTGTGCTAGTAAATACTGTGAAGCTGAATTTAATCAAAAACATGCACCATAGTTACCCTACATGATGAAGAGCAACAGCTTTTGTAAATGCCAGTTCAATATGGGATGCTACACAACCCCTTCAATACTACATGAAAATAATAATAATAACAACAACCACCACCACCACCCAATGAAGCTTAAATGTAATAGCTTCAGTCTCAGGAGCCATTTCTTGCACCATGAAATGTTAAATTTGTTCTAACTATTGAGACAAATAACTTTTTTTAGGTGCAAGAAATAACATATAAGACTAAAGAAAACAGTTGCTGTTATGCTAAGGTGAGAGATCACTTGGGGGGGAAAATTATGATCTCTGAATTCAGAAAAGTCTCATTTGCACGTTATGTGGTTCATGTGCATCTGTTAACAAGTTTTGGCAAGGAAACACCCTGTATTGAGTAGGTACCCTCAGCTGTAGATTAAGCACATCCTTGTATGCAAAGGTGATTCCTAAACAAATCTGTTACACAGATTGTACGGCTGTTCTATGAGTTAGTAGTCTCTATCAACTACTGGTTGGATATTTTCTATACTATCACTATATGCGATTTAATTAGTTAAATTGACTTTTGGGAAGAAAAAAAAAAAAAGAGAGAGAGAGAGGAAGAACAAGAAAAATCACACTTCTAGCATTCAAATCATTGATCCTGCCCCAATAGGCATCCTAAGGTTAATACATGACAGTCAGAAAAACAGGATCATCTGAAAAGTAACCTACATGATCGCATCAATGTCGCAGACTTCGCTGGAGAGCTGTTCAGTATAACCCTTAATGGCCCACCGAGGCAGACGGGCTTTGGTATAAGACAGACAGCAGTCCTGGTTGCTTTGTGCTGGAATCAAGGAAAAAAAAAAGTTAATAAAATCTATTTGGATCATATTTCCATGCTGTCTAGCCCCCCTCCAGCTATTCAGCTCCCCTTCAAAAGAGAAGGAGAATTCGGCAGTGTACTTTGCTGAATTAATGCCCTTCTCCATCATCCTGCAGCCAGCATGCACACCCTGGTGTGGCTGGCATAGTGCAAAGTAGCCCAAGAGCTGCATCCTAGGGCGGAGTGCCCGAGCACACTCACCTTGGGAGGTACTGCACAGCAGCAGGAGCCCAAGCAGAGAAGCCAGGACCAAGCTCTTTGTGCTGAAGGCAGACATTTTCACTCTAAGCAGCAGCTGTGCTCCAGTGAGTGCTCTTTCACCACCTGCCTGTCCTGCCAAGCTTGCCTCTCCTCCACCTGCTTATAAAGCCGCAGCAGGAGCCACGGGAATTCACATGCGGGCGGGTTCCACTATCATCACTGGGTTTCCCCACGGCAAATTCCATCATGCCCAATACAACCTCAGCACTCCTTCCTGGTGCTATAACCGGAGATAGCGTGCTGGGGAAATTTTTTTTTGTTGTTTTTTAAAGTAGGTTAGAAGATTCAGCCAAAAAGAAAAGGAAATAAAAGGTTGTGAGGTAATGGTTCTGTGGGTGAAACATGTATTTTTAGGGGTAAGAGTGTGGGTTGTGAAATGAGGAAAGTCAAATGTAGGTAACTGAATGTTACCTACCAAAACTGTGTCTTTGCTGTGCTCTATTTTAATAAGCACATTGTGGCGGTAGAGGGAGGTGGGCCTAGCCCAGACAGATTCATTTCACTATGGTATCGTCTCAGAAACTGGGTAACTATCTTTAATTATGCCAAAAGACTATATTAATATTTAAAGGTTGGCCAACACAGTAACATCAGACTTTCCAGATGACTGCTTTGTGACCTGTAGATTGTAATACTGGCAGGGCCCACATGGGCCAAGTATTCATGGAAATTAGTTTTGTTTAGTTTCTTCTCACTGTCATCACTTTTTGCCTGTTCATTACACATCTGAACCATTTCATTAGAAATGGACTCTATACTGTTCCAAATGCATTGATGCTACCTCATAAGCCATGGTTGCATCTTGTTTGCTCCCCGTGCCATACTGCACCCAAATACTGTTACTTCTGAACATTCAGCTAAAACACGCACAGCCCTAACAGGGCCTCTCGTTGCTCAGAAGAAACCCATGCAGAGAGATTATGTCATTGCACTAAGTGCACTGTTTGAGCTGCTACTGAAGGCTGCTATTTCCAGTACCATTCAGTGACCCCTGTATAACGAATGTGACAGCTGCAGGCCACGTCCTGCTCTGCTGCTGTACAACAGAGCTGTTACCAGCTCCAAGTGGTTATAGAGTAACCTGAGCTTTAAGTAGCTTCTCTTAAGTTAGAGCTCAAGGACATGGTCAGAAACTGTTCAGAATGACATAACCTCTATTCTTTGTGTATTGCTGATAACTTTTTGCTTTCCATAAATGTAGTTTATTTATGGATCGCTTATTTCTAGACTGACGGGTATTAAGAAGCAACGGTTAACAATGAACAATTCTCCATTTACCCCACTGTCACCATTTTTTCTTTTTCTTTTTTTGATTTTTACTGTTGTCCAGTGACAGCCTGGGATTTCTTTTTATTTATTTATTTTTAAGGGAGAAAGGCATGCCACCCAGTTTCTGCCAAGCAATAAGATATGAAAATTAGGCATTGGGTTATCAACCCTCATTCCTCCGCTTCCACCCTCCCGTTTCACTCCAGCATTGATACTAGTAAGGTGTCCATCTACTTTGGAAAGAGAATTTTCTGAGATTGTTGAGATAGTAACCATACATTCTTATCCATAGACTAGCATCACAATCATCAAAAGCACTAGGGAAACAATAGTTTAAAAATTTCTAGAAAAGCCTTCTAAAAAGGAGATCAGTTTGTCTTCTTTATTGATAACATACTTGTTATTCCTTAAGTCCAACTCTTCTCCCGTTAGATTGGATACTCAAGATATAACTGATCAGGACTATAACATTTCTTTTTTAAGATGTCCTGCCTAATCAATAAAACTGACGTTTTGTCTAATAAAACATTGCTATTAGACAATATTACTACACAATACTACATAATTGTATCACTAAGTAGTATTGAGTTGCAATTATATTATTTATTAATGGTATTAATATATTAGCATTAATACAGAATTCTTACTTTATTATTATAAAAAAGAGTAACTAATAAGTACTATTAAATTGCAGTTCTGCTGCCCTTCCTCCTGCACTGAGTGTTAAAGTACAAACCTATCCTTTACAAGTTCCCAAGCAAGTCTTACAAGTTTTCTTCTTACTCCAGCCTGCCATGCCACCTTTCAGACAGTCCTGGTGGATTGTCCAGTGGGTTGTCCACATGGTCTGCCCCCAGTTTCTCTGGAGGCTTAGGACCACAGGACAGCGTCACCACTGCCTTGAAGCAGCTGTACTCCTCCTGGCATAAGACCATCCCCGTTCCTTCTTCTACACCTCATTTCCTACCTTATTCACTGTTTTTTTTTTTTTTTTTTTTTTTTAAATCTTTTCTTGAACCCACCTTTTCATCACTCCTACATCTCCTTCCTCTGCCTAAACTATTCCCAAGTAAACAACTCACCCCAAATTCCTTTTTCCTCATTTGTGCCAAATCTGTTCTCCCACCACCCCACCCAAATTCAGTGCTTCTGACACCATTATCTAGGCCGTTTCAACTTAACATGTTATTACTGAAACCATCACCTAGATGGAAGTAGCCTTGCACCTCAAGCCTCCCTTCTGACTCTACAGTTGTATTTCCTTTCTAAACAGTGCTTTTTGGACACAGTCTTTTCACCAGATCCTTGACACCCCTACCTGATCCTAATTAAGCACAAGCAGTTTGGACACCAGAGCAATGACATAATCAAGCTAACGTTCTCCCCATGCTTCTTCCCTCGGGCAGTTTCCATCACACCTCTGGTTCCTGTCTGAGCCCTTCACGGCTGTTGTGCCTGGTGTCACAAGGCAACTGCTGCTCCTTTCAAGACAAAGTTTATTTGATTTAGGAAAATTCAATTAAGATTTAAAACAAATGCCATTGTAAGGGCCTCAGCTTCAGGAGAAATTTTCACTTTGCTTGTACTTAGTGTGTACAAAGTACCCTCAATATATTTGCACATAGTTAAAAATCAGCAAAAGCCATAATGCAAATGGCTGGAGAAAGTTGCCTGGTAAGTTCTGACGTAGCTCTCAAGCATATCTTATCTGTTTTTACAACTTGATAATGCAAACAAAAAGGGGAGAAAAGGGGTGGGGAGGGTGCTTACATGTTCAAAGAAAGTGATGATTCCCAATGGATGAGGGGAGGGTGACTGCTGCCCACCCTGACCAAACAAGGCTTTCGGTCTCCCTCAGCACCTGTGTGACCAGAAGGGGCTATAGGAACCTGACAGTGACTGCAGAATGGCTGAAAAAACAGGCCCTCAGGCTCCAAGGCAGCAATCAGAGGGCTAAAGGTCTGCTGGAGGCCCGGCTGCAGGTGGCTAGTGCTGGACCAAAACATTGTTTAACGTCCCAGTACTGGGATAACTGGGGAGCTGCACAGGAGGCCCTACAGCAAAGGGCTGTGTACTGAGTGCGGGCCAGCAGTGCTCCCTGAGCCCACTGCCCTCCTGGCTGCCCCAGCAAGGGCCGCCGTTCCCCCCCAAGGCTGTGTGGGGAGGCCTTTACCCAAAGTCTCCTCAGAGAGGCATGGAAAAAAGCACAAGAAGCAACAGCCACAAGCTGCGAGAAGGAAAGTTTGCATCAGACACTGAGAAATTTTCTTCATGGTGGTGAAGCACTGGGACAGGGCCCAGAGGGGATGTGAAAGCCCAGTTTGAAAAGTTTGGAACATCTCCAAGGCTAAACTGGACACAATACTGCCCTGATCATGATCTTTAAAATTTTGGTTCCTCCCCAAGCCACAGTCAAGCCCATATTGTTGTTATTAGTTTTCCCACTTGACATTTCTGTCATGACTAACTCTCTATTTCTTTTAGTTTGTCTCTTCCTGACACTTCCTTTGTTACAAGTTGAAAAGCTTCCCATCCTCTTCTTGCTCCCTTATTAGCCCCTATCACATCCCAGCTCTCCCTCCCTGTTGATATGCTTGTAGTAAGACAAAATGCCAAAGCATGGATCCACAAAGTTTTCAGCCTCTCTTAAAACTCCCCTGCTTTTGTTCCAGAGGTCGAAGCTGGAGAACAGGCCTCACCCCTACTGAATGTATTTTAAGAGATGAAGTAACACAGGCTAGGTACTAATGCTGTACAGCAGTTCAGTTAGAGCCATAAAAGAGGAGGACACATCAGGAGAAACTGCATATGAGAAGCTGTATGCACACAAAGAATTCAGAACTATTCATGATTTCGAAAACTGCTTGAAATTTTTTGAAAATGGGGGCCCACAATGGTGATATACTTCACCGTGTGGTTCAATGAGTACCCAGAAGAGTCATATATATGCAAGGCTTAAAACATACCACTAACTTCTGAAGAGAGACACAGAGGAGGGACTCTATAATCACTGATTGATAGACTGCAGTTTATAGTGACTTCTTTATGGGTTTAGGTTTAATAGTAAACAATTATTTAAATCTCTTGCCTACCTTGATGTTAGACACTGCCTATAATATCTTTACCTATTGCCTATAATAAGAATCACATTGCCAATTTTTGTTTAAATTGAAAATTACTTTTTTTTTTTTTTTTTAATTGTTTTAAACTGTCTTCACAAAGAGATGTTTTATTAATATTACTGCTCTTGGCCAGACTGCTGAAAATAAAGAATTATAGCAACACAGCTGATCAACTAGGGAAAAAGTGTACTAAAGGGAAATCCCCTTCTGTAATTTCCAATTTTTTAGGGCAGAGCAAAGGGCAGGAGAAGGCACCAGTTCAAAGGAACAGGGCCAAACCAGGGGATTTAGTCATTGCATAATCCCCAGTGATGAGATGCACAATAAATCCCAAGCATAAAGGTTCTACACATAACTTGCTCAATACCTCTGGCATTACAGTCATGCAATACTGTGATTTCATTCACTTCAGCACTTGCATGACTGATTAACAAAACTCCCTCTCTGAAGGAGGAAATTAATTTTCACTAATTATATGTTGCACCTTGTGAGGAACAGATATAGAAATACTATTGAAAGACATTTGTTAGATGCAATTACTGATAAATTATATGCCTGGTGGCAGAAATGAACCTCTGACCTGAATCCACAGCCTGAACATCAAGTTGTTTCCGATATTAACAAATAAGTGATTGCACTTAAAAATATTTAACTCATAAAGTAGAAAAGTATGTTATGCCTTGGCAATTATGAGAGAGTGACATTTTCCAGATTTTCGCAATCTGTAGACAGGAATAGAGACAGGCAAAAAAAAAAAAAATCACACCATGTAATTAGAAGTGAAGTTTTAGCTGGGCTGAAGGTTTCATAAATTCCATTGAAACACAACAATAGTTTTGTCTAAAAATTAGAAAATATTTTAGAAAATGTAAAGCATCTTTTCCTCAACTGTTCTGTGTTTTCTTCCTCAAGTTGACATTAGTAAAAAAAAAAAAAAAAAAAAAAAAAAAAAAGAGAAAATATAAGAAGAACCAAGTAACATGAAGTGGTAAAGTTTGAGGCTGACCTAGAACTCGATGACTGATGGTTTTACTAAACCAGACTTGACATTTCGAGTGCTTGATCACTCTGGGCTACTTAGTACATGTTTGACAACTGGGATTTTGTCATGTATTACTGGAAGACTAGCTTAAAACTATCCAGTAACACCTGCTTGCTTTGGATTGCTAAACAGGGGAAAAAAAAAAGACAATCATGTTTGTGTTTAATAGATATTAGTTAACATAATTTATTGATTGTAATATGAGTATTGGCAGAGTAGCCACGAACACTGGCCTTCTCAAGTGCTGCAGTCACTGTAGCTTTACAGCAGTGCAGAGTTAATTTATGGAGGACTTTCCTAAGGGGGGGGGGGGGGGGGGGGGGTGTTAAACCATAGTTGCCAGAAACTGCTGGTTTGGACTTATATCTGTCCAAGAGTCCTGCTCTTTTTCCGAGGAAACAACAGCTCCAGGTGCTTCCACCTTGACTCTTACAGATTATTTTGCATAACACAACTGCCTTGCTTATCCTCATATACCCTTAAAACTCCTTTTCTGAATCTTAGCTATTCACAGAGAAAATCTTGGACCACGTAAAAAAAAAAAAATCACTTTTCAAAGGGACAAAAAATTAACATTTTGCTGGGAAAAAAATGCCTCCCTAGTATGTTTCATTGCAAGTGTTTGGTGATTCTGTTATCCAAACCCTTCTGAACTGGCATGGAGTCAAAGTTTTATAAGAATCCAGGACACTTGGAGTGAAAGAACTCTTACTTTCAATCAAACGCTAGCAGCCTGATGCATATGCGGTTTATGTTAAGTATCTCTCAAACATCATTAGACATACAACATTAAACGAAGCATCCAGCTAGTTATGTGCACTTGTCTAGACATAACAAATGTTCTTCCTGCAGGACTTTACACTACTTGGGCAGTTGCAACAGTTCAAACTCTCCTAGTATCTGTAATGAGATTTACCTTGAGGGGAGGGGGAAGGAATAGATAGAGTGGAGGTGAAATTTCTTACCCAAGTTGTGAAAATGCAAATTTTTACTCTGAAAAAAGATGTCTGTCCATGATGACAGGGCAAAACTGTCACTAGTAGGAGGTTCATAGGATAAACATGCCAAGTGTACAAAGGAACACTCCCCAAAGCAATATTTCAACATGGAAAGTTACTTAGAAATCCTCTCAGGTTTTTCCTCCCGTCTCTTTTTGGCAATCCACAGCAAGTCACTATTAGTCACTAAAAGTATTAACCAACTTAATTGAGATTTGTTTGACCTATATATCATTTCCTTTTTGTTACTTAACTGGAAATGAAGAAAGCAAGCAAAGACTACAAGTTAAAAGTGCACTAAACTAAACTGTACAACAAAAATAGCGATGGCAAAGTTATAAGGTCCAGCCATCAAGCAGAGATCCTCCTGGGATTTTTTTTTTGTTTTGGTGTTTTTTCGTTTGTTTGTTTAGTGCTGGGATTTGCATATTGGATACTTTCATGAGTGACTGAAGTGTCCTCCAAATTCTAAAAAGTGAAGCTTAATAAATACTATTATTCTCTCCCTGAACTCCTAAAAGTCTGATTTCCTCTTTATTACGACATTGAACAATTATTGAACTATTATCAAACTGAAGTAAAAATGAGGTTTTGCATTTCTATCAAAATAAGTGAGAGTTAGCACAAGCCTCTATAGCCACAGACTACGTGCTTAATCAGCTTTTTTGGACCCAAGTCATGCCATGGACCTTGGCTAGCTCATTGGTCATGTGGAGCTCACAGTTTCACAAGAGTGATCTGTGGTTGGCACTGATAGGAAAAATAGGCCATAACTATTAAAGCATTTAGTGTTTTATGAAAATGATCTTCTCATTCTTAAGTGTAACATGTAGTTCATATCAAAGAAGTACTGAGCAAAATTCTCTTATTAGCCACAGAAAGATGTTTCTCTCAACCACATTTTTTTTTTTTTTTTTGCAGAAGCAAAGAGCTCAAAGCCAACTTGTGAACCACACTGACAATCTTAACGTGATTGTGAAAGATAGCTTTGCAGTGACAACAAAAATTCAACCATCTTCTCTCACCAGGAGCATTTATCCTGTCTCATCCATGAATACCATTAAACCACTGTTTTTCCTTGAAACACTAATGGCTTCCAGCCATTGGAAGAGCTGAGACATACTGTGTGTGGGGCAGAGGAAAAAGAGCACGGTACACCCACCAACAGCCACCAAAGGTCAGCTTCAGACATACAGTAACCGCTATGTAAAATAAAGCCCCAGAGAATCCCACTGACAAAGTAGTTCTTGTCCTCCACTGATCTGGAAGGAAAGCATAAGGAAAACAAAAACAAAAAAACTCTTTGAGCCATAACTCACACTTCTGTAAGCCTTTCTACCCTACTGTAACATTCATTGAAGGTAAGAGGTAGTCTTTCTCCAGATTCCAGTAGGCTTTAGATCACACTAGTTTTGGATTTGGGTTCTCTGTTCTAAAGTGTTTCAAGATAGTATTTTTTTATTCGTATAACTGCAACAGAAATTAATGTTCTGTTAGGGCTGTTAGTGCCTTATAGAAAGGTAGTTAACATACATGTAAGGGTTGTTTTTTGTTTTTTTTTTTTCCTCAAGCCTGGAAGTTTTATCATCTATTAAACTTGCTTTTATTGTTCAAAAGTAGTTTTGAACCATAAAAACTAAGGCTGAAAGTGTTAAAATTGAACTTTCCAACATTTTCAAGCCTATAAATCAGAAGAGGAAGATACCTCAAATTTCACATAGAGCATCAGTCTGAACAATTGGTTTTGCAGCAGAACAGTCTCAGCAGATATCTTCACAAGCTAGAACATTTTTCAGCTCTGTTCTGTGGCTCCTCTGGACTGGACTGCTTTTCACCCCCCAGCTGAGAGCTGCAACAGACCAGAACATTTTGTGCCAGAGAGAAAGCTCCTGTGCTGAGTAAACAAAGTAAAAGGGGGATATTGACCAACTAACAAACCCAGTCCTCGGACAACATGAGATGCTGTTACCAGGAAGAGATGGGGAGCAAACCAGAGAGCCACAGTGCAGGTCACCGCAATGTAAACAAGCGTGCCATACACCTGTAAGGTCTCAGCAGTGATCCCACGATGATACCCACTGTTATTTGGGTGCTACTTTCCCAGCCTCTCATATATAGGGACCAGACACCAGCATTTAATTCAACAATGAAAACGCAACAACAATAACAAAAAAAGAAAATATAACCAGTGACTTATTTTCCAGAAAGCTGAACATATTAAAGTTAACTTTCGCTGGCCAATAACAATAAATTAATAGGATAGAGCCTCCTGACCCAGCACACTCATAAAAGGGAATTAAAGCATGGCTCTGTAAGCAAAGGTCAACCAACTCATCATAAAAGCTCTACATGCTCCAGGCTACATTGGTAGCACATTCTAGCAAGAGCTTCAGGCCTTCGTTATGCAAACATCTCGGTGTGCAACCACTAAAATGGTGCCTGTGAGAAGGAAAATGAACCTCCCAGTGACCCAGAACAACGATGCTCTCCGTTCCAAATACTGCACCGCTACCACCAACCACTACCGCATGGTGTAAACAGACGTGCACTGTGGTGACATGTGAATATGAAGCGCTACTACTCCGGTGCCATCTTTAAGCATTTAGAACAGATAAAAAAGGAAGGGCATTAGCCTCTTAAGTAGCAGTGTGGTGAAAAATAATGTCACATCATTCCTTTTAGTAAGGAATTGCTCTACACTTAGACCAAAAGTACCTGGAATGTTGGCTTGTTTGAACATATTTTCTGACTTACTCCTTGGGGCAAGTACTTTCTAGCTAAATAAAAGTGTCACTCAGTACTTTCTAGCTGAATATTCTAAACTGGACTTTGCATAAGCATTTAAATGTCTCAGATGAAAAGCATTTCAAGACCAGCATGTGACCACCCTCCCCATAGCAAGATGCTTCAACAGCTCAGCTGAGAGGTGAGTCATGGAAACCCTCACCTGTGCACAGTGGGGCTCATACCCAGACTGTGAACAGCAGCCCCAAACAGGTACTGAGCATACAAGAACAGATGATCTGTGCGTTAATAAATCAAAAAGTGAACTTGCCCTGTAAATACTCCTGGGTCTGAGGAAACCAACAAAGACGCAGTTTAATCTTCATAACTGACACCGTGGCCTTTCTGTGCATGGATGCTATTTGACCACCATGGATGCTATTTTCTTTTTTGAGAAAAAATTCTAGTATTGGCCACACTAAACTTTCTTTGCTATCACTCTTTAAAGGCAGCTCAATACACGTTCTCCAAAAGGTATAAGCCTTCAGTTTGATTTGCAAAATATGTCCTTCTGTGCTACGCAGGTGTCAAGAAATAGGTGTGGTTTGGGAGCTGGAAGTTTGTGCCTAAGCCAGCATTCAACCAGGTCTGAGAGACAGTCCTGGAAGCCCCACCTTGAGAGATGTACCTCTCTCAGCTGAGGTGAAGCTCTCAATGCAGCCCTGTGAAGCACCAGAGATAGCAGTGCCGAGATCAAGCCCATAGAGCAGGTGAAAGCCCTGGAGAGAGAGTTTTGCAGCCTTGTTCGCTTACTGCCTTCTCTTCCTAGCATTTTCCCATCTCCTTGATGCATTACAGCTCACATTATATAAACTCTAAGATATGCTGCTGCTACAAAACTCACTTTTTCTCTAGGCCTTCACGTCTTCCCTTTCCCAAGGAAAGGTAATTTGGATGCCAGCTATAAGCATATCCCCCAGCCTACCCGCCTAAGCAGAACACTCGCTTCCAACCAGACTATGTTCAAACTCAGCATAAAGAGCACAGTCCCCTTCAAACCCAGGGATCAAGCTCTGCAGCAGGCAGCTTATAACACAGGGCATAACCTGATCAAATACTTACACAGGGCCATTGTATTTTAGCTATCTTCCATTTGGCATTCAGATATGAATCACTGAAGAAGGGTGACTTTTAGGTACAACAGACATGGACAATGGAGTGCTTAAAAAAAAAAAAAAAAAAAAAGCTAATAGAGGACGAAAGAGAATCTGAAAGCAGAAAAAAAATTAACTGGAAGGCACTGAAATCATTCTCTCATGATTACACTACAGGAAAAACAGCTTTTTTGTTTGTTTGTTTCAAGAAATTTGAGTAAGATTCTTACCTCAGTTAAGTCAATACAAACCCTGAGTAACACTATGCACTTCAACAGTTTCTCTTCATTTTAGTGAGAGTCCCTGAGAACAAAATCAAATGCAGGTATACAGTCTCAAATGAGCTGTCATTTCCTATTGCTATAGACTCAATTAACCATGCAGAGAATTAGAGCAAGATAGCTCTAGAATAAGTGCTAGAGAGCGTCTGATGGCTGGGAAAGTGCCAAAAGGAATTATCGCACCCTTTTCACACATTAGTTTCACATATGATCGCTAAAGCTCATCCACAGCACACAGCAGTGTCCCAAGAGGAATTAGATGGATTTATGGTTCATGAATTTATGGTTGATAAAGGCAGTGTGCAGGGATCACTTTGTTAACATCACTAATCCCAAAACTTTGAGTGTTGAAAAGGCAAATACGTTGCAAAAACGTGGCCAGGATGAAACCACAGCTAAAGGCATACTACTGACTTATAGGAAAATTCTTTTATTTTTCTTATTCATGCATATGTCTCCCATTCTGAAGTGATCAAGGTAGCTTAGTAGTAACTTTCCTATTGTACTGGGCACATTCCTAAGAAATTATGATATCTCTCATTCCAGACTTACATGTTGGAAGCAGCAGGGTGGGGATGAGATCTGAGATCCCAGGTACATACTTTCCATGCATATCTGTGCATTCCAAATTGCACTCTTCACTGTTTCGTACCCCCACAGGAACTTCCACAGATGACTATAGGATCATCTCCATCATCAGTAGGGCTGAGACACTTTTCCCTAAGCAAAAGATTTGAGAAGTCTGATAATAACCAAGAGCGAAACAGAGGCAGAGCATTTTACTTTTTAAAGCTGACAAAATGTCACAAAACAAGGTATTTAGTGAGAAAACATTTAAGCCTTACAACACTGGCATTTGCTCTCCCTTATTTATGCCATTACTCAGACATAGGGTACTGTTCCATCCTTAATATGGAGCAGTTTCCCAAGCCACGCACCCTGCCAAATAGATCCAAAGATATTTGGAACAGGATTAGCCCTATTGCTTTTGTGCCAGTCAAGCATCAAATCATGGTGTCAGTCTTGATTTACTGCTGCCTTTGGGCAAGAACAGGCCAGGATTGTCTGGCTGTTCCTTTAAGGGTGCTGAAAGTGAGCCAGCTGGAAATGCTTTCAAAGGTGTCATTAGAACAAGTTGAAATACCAGAAGAACAGGAAAAGCACAAAAAATAAATACAGTCCAGTAGCTGCAACACAGAGAGGACAGCCAGAAGAGACTGGAGATACTAAAAGAGGACATTACCCATGGAAGCGGGAAAGGAGGAGCTCAAGCAGACAAGGTATGGTTACATTCGAGCTTCAGAAATCCTGCAGCAACAGGGGAAAGAGGGAAGAGAGAAGAGAACAGTCCAGTGGGGAACTGGGGGGCTAAATGATGCTTGTGGGAGAAGAGTGGGTGGCTCTGGCACTAAGTAAGAATTGATTGAGCATGCAGTGAAAACAAGAAACAGATTTTTCCACAGAGGGACAACAAGGCATCCCACCATCTCACCAAAAGAGAAGAAAAACCTAGTTATAAAAGAAAAAAAAAATGATCCTAAGGGGTGAATGAAGGGGAAAAATTTGGCTGCCTTCCACTTCAGCACCGAGGTACAGATTTCACTGTTTGTGGTTGTAAATGCAGAAAGTGACAATGACAACAGTGCCCAGCAGAGCTGAGCTAGGGCTGCAGCAGAACCCTTTGATACCGCAGTGCTGGGGTGCAAGGTGGGCATGTACCCCACTATGGTTAGGTTATTGCCCACCTCCTGGCTCCCCAAGGGCAGAGCAGGCTGCCCCTGCACAACCTCACACCCTCAGCCCACTGCACCTCTTGGCTCAGCTGCTCAAATCAGGTGGGAAGCTTCTCATCTAAAATATCTGCCAGTCTAGCACAGGTGCCTCCACTAGTAAATCTCCAGAACAGAGCTGTGTGTCTAACCCCAAGTAGTGCATGTGTTGGGAATGGAGAGATGCACTTACCAGGGTGCACCTGAAGTTTTTTTGTACACAGTTTGAAACAGATCACTGCAGCTGATGGCACAACCCTGCCACCAAGGGCCAGTGCCGGGGTGTAGCACCCAGTGCTTTCAGAGTCCCTGGGCATGCAGTAGCCTCCAGCCTCCCTAGAAGTCTGTCCATGTCCCACTTGCATCCCAAGACATGGGATATTTTGAAAGGGTCCCTGAAACCTGCCACTTTCACTCCACAGAGCCTGCCCGCTGTAGACTGAGCACAGCAAGACCTAAAAGAGTCAGGAGCAGTAACCTGAGAATCTCATCTGGCAAGGGGCAAATGCAACCTGGTTAAATTACAGAGCTAGTATGGACCTCTGATGGATATTAAAGTGCTAGAGATGCACTTCACCCACCCTCTTCTTAGCACCTGTCTCAGAGCCTTTCAGTATCACCTTAAGAGTTCATACAGCATTAGGGTGCTATACGGCATTAATGATTATCCTATGAAAGGATAGCGAGAGGATGTTTTGGTGACTAAGCAAGAAGGATCCTAGGCAGGGCCAAAACTAGTCCTTGTCAACTCCTAATGTGCAGCAGAAACTATTGCAACAACAGGGAATGAAGGAGGGGCAGAAATGCCTTTCCTTGAGTGCTCTGAATGTGTCCCAGTCACATTTTTCCTTTGCTGAGGTCATCTTGCCCTCTAGTGGTTCAAGCCGCAGAGTTGACATACAGCTAGATTAATTTCTGCTGTAAATCCTGTAATGGCAGTAGTTTCAGAAATTATAGCATAAAACGAAATAATTCAAGTTCCCTTTGACCTGAACCTTTTCTTTGCGTATCATTAGCAAAATGCATTCATGGTATGAACTTCTAAAAGGTGCAGAAAAACTGCTACATTATACTTCATATATCACATCCCAGGTAACTTTGCACCCTAACAAGAGGAGCCTCCACCCAACCTACAGGGAGTGATGCAGTCAACAGCTACATGAATGTTTATTTTGGGGTAGATCTTAACTCATCTTTTAAAAAGTTGAGGAAAAACACTGCCTCCAAAAGTACTATTTTAAAATTAGAACAATATTTTGCCTGAAAAGAGTTCCCAGGAAGTAGGTGGACATCTGCAGAGTAACAGCAACACCAGCTGGCAACAGGAACAGTCCAGAGGGCTCCAGAAGATAAACCCTGCAAGTTTAGATTCCTGATATTGCCTACACCTACATGACTATGGAGTATAGCCTACACTGTTTCCTCTGCATGCCCCCGTCATACCCATTTTGATGTCTCTTGGGCTCTCTCCAGAAGAGTTGCACCAAGATTTAATTTTTCATAAGTCTCAGCTAGAGAAAAGAGCCCAAATATCTGCTTCATTTCATTTTAATGTGAACTACTACTTTTAGTAACCACAAATGTTTTTTTATAGACTGAATATAGAAGGCCTACATCCAAACTGGACTTCTGATGAATCTGAAGCAATAAATTCCAGCTGAGAATCTGGCTTGACATGCTTTCTGTTTTTATTAGTGACTCTCATTTGCTAGGCTCTGGCTCTCCATAACAGAAAAGCCACACACATCTAGGAGGCCATGGAGGAAAAACAGTGATTGTGAAGTTAATTGTGCTTGTTAATCAACATGGTGCTTGGGGGGGCGGCATCTCAGTGCTCTGCAATCTCCAGGGAAAAAAAGCCTTCCTAGATGAAGGAAGGCTTCCCCAGTGGCTACCTTGGCCAGCACAGAATGAATGATGGCATAATTTGTCTCACTCAAAGATCTTCCAAGTCATTCTTTATTTCCTATCTACAAGGAGATGTATGTACAGAAAGCTTTCCACTTAAAGTGAAGAAAAATGCTTTCCCATTGCCAACCTCTAAAGAACACTCCTTGACATTAGAAACCACAAAACAGAACTTACAATTACAAAATATCTTTGTGCTTGCATGGGTAGTGTTATCTAACAGACTTCCTCCCCAGCTTTGCTGCACGAATCATGGGCTGCTGGAAGCAAGAAGGAAGCAACACTTGGACTTTCCCCACCCTGGTCCTCTGCCTCTATGGATTCTTCAACATGATGAAGCCATCAGAACCTTTTCTAACCCCTTATCTAACAGGACCAGATAAAAATTTGACAATAGATGAGGTATGGCTTTATTC
Organism: Aythya fuligula; assembly: GCF_009819795.1. Lineage (NCBI taxonomy): Eukaryota > Metazoa > Chordata > Aves > Anseriformes > Anatidae > Aythya > Aythya fuligula. The sequence continues at coordinate 3,456,333 of NC_045567.1, forward strand.
TACATTTTCTTTTAAGTGGAGCACCAAAAATCAAAAGTAAAATTGTAAACAAAGCCTTTAAAGAAAAACAATGGTGGTAAAAAAAAAAAAAAAAAAAGCAAAACTGTAACCAGCTTGGGAAGGTTACAATTTGCTGCAGGTAGCATAAGTAAAAGACTCAAAATATATAACAGGTTTTCTAAAATTTAAAATTCAGTAGCATGTTCAACACACTCATCGTGCTTCAGACCAGCATGGTTGTGGATATTATGAATTCTTCTTCCCTTCTGTAAAACCATTTAAAATAAATCAGCTTATTTCCCCAAAGAGGAATTACATACATTTCTTCTCTTGTAGGTTACCAACCAGGTTTTCCCCGTTTGGACATACTCCTACCTCGCACTCCTGCTCCCAGTCTTCCTGATCACAGACTACGTGCGCTACAAGCCCGTCCTCCTCCTCCAGGGCATCAGCTACATCGTCACCTGGCTCTTGCTGCTCTTCGCTCACGGCGTGGTGGCCATGCAGGTGATGGAATTCTTCTACGGGATGGTGACAGCCACCGAGGTCGCCTATTACGCCTACATCTACAGCGTCGTCAGCGCCGATCGCTATCAGCGAGTGACGAGCTATTGCAGGAGCATCACCCTTGTTGCGGCCACAGTTGCCGCAGTGCTGGGACAGCTGCTGGTTTCCTTGGCACACGTGTCCTACTTCCATCTCAATGCCATTACACTCACTTCTGTCTCCCTGGCATTCCTGTGCTCCTTTCTCCTGCCAATGCCCCAGAAGAGCATGTTCTTCCATAAAAAAGGTGTCTCTGAAACCCTCCCGCAACCACAAAAAGCTGTGGCTACGCTCCCTTCCAACGGGCCGTCGAGCTGCCAACAACAGGATGAGGACTGCGCAGCTGCTGACACGGGACCAGCACCACAGCAGCAGGCTGAACAGCCCAAGCCCCAAAACCACATGCTCAGAGTACTGGTGCAGCTGAGCAGGGACTTGAGGGATTGCTACAGCTCTAGGAAGCTGCTTTACTGGTCCCTGTGGTGGGCTTTGGCTACAGCAGGCTTCAATCAGATTGTGAATTACATCCAAGTGCTGTGGGATTTCAGAGCCCCCTCCCACAGCTCTGCAGTGTACAATGGAGCTGTTGAAGCAATAGCAACTTTCCTGAGTAAGTTCATGTCTAAGCATCAATCACAAAGGTAGTCTCTGAAGTTTTACTTTAGCACATTTTTGCAGTTCCTTTCCATTGTAGATACCCCAAGGAAACAGTACATGCGTTGTGCATTCAAGATCCAGTTTTTTGATGTACAAAACAGTTCAAACATGAGCTATATTTCTATATGACTGGGGCACCAACCTTTATCCTGCCAGCACACACAAGCGTACACATCACACAGACCTTCCATCCAGCTGCTTGATCCATTCGGAGGCACTCATGTTTCTTTTGCAAGGTTTTCCTTTTTTTTTTTTTTATCTTGTCTCCCATCCCACCAGCAAGCATCACAACAGTTCCCATAGCAATAGTAGCAGCTTACAAAGATGAGTTTTTCCATAAATATTTTATACAAGAACTTAAACATCTCATTAAGATCTTTCTCTGTTAAAATGCTCTTGCACAGCAGGAAGCAAAGAATTTCAGCAATTCCAAGATATGGGGATTTACAGGAAAAAATGCTTACTGAATTCATGATGTTACTGATGTTAACCATACTCTTTTGCAGTGGGAGCAGATGCCTGCTTCATATAAGCAAAGATATCCAAAGGCAAATCAAGAGTACCACCCTTACTTGGCAGTGTTCCACACTCTCATTGTGCTGCTGTGGAGGACTTGCACAAGACATTGGGGCGTGATCCACCAGGGAAAATAAGTATGTCTATGTTGCATCTGGCCATTCAAGTTACCATTCCTGTCATTAAGGAGAAACATATACTTCTAAGTATTTGTTAAAAGTTACTCTGGTCTGGAGGTAGACAGCTAATACAGACCAAGTGACTCATGCATTAGAAGGAACTCCTATAGTGCCTATTCCACAATGAATTCCTCTTTCTCCTGGAATCACCTAGTTCTCACTGTAGAGGCTTTAAAATTGTACAAGACACATAAATGGATACTCTGACAGCTTACTTTCAAAACAGATGTCTTTATAGCAGACCCACCAAAAGAAAATACTGCTTATCCTTTCATTTTCTTGAGTACATTCACAGAAGTTATCTCCCTCCCCCCGCCCCCCCTTTTTTTTTTTTTTGGCAGCTTAGTCCCTTTACGAGCTGCACAGAGCTAATCTATTAACCAAAAAGGTAACTGGCTTACTATACAACCAAGCTAGTAAGCAATAAAAGCTGGAAAGATTTGGAAGAATTGTTCCTTTTGAGCTTGCTGGGTACTACACAGATAACAATGAATCTTTCCACAAGACGGTTTATCCAAAAAGTGGAGTAAAATACTATGAAAAGAATTGCAGATAATTTATGCTTTTGTCTAAAAATGACTAGTCATCTGCACAGTTTCTGAACTAGTCTTCTTCATTATTCAGCGTTGCCTTTTGGTATGTGCGGGTGGCACTTGGTGATGCAGGCTACAAAACAGATGCAACATTTACTTTTTTTTTCCTCCCTCTCTAGGCTCGGTAACGTCTTTCATGGTGGCATATGTGAAAGTGAACTGGGACCATTTTGGAGAACTGGCATTAGGGATATTCTCCACAATAGATGCTGGTTCTCTCTTCCTCATGCACTTTACTACCAACATCTGGTCATGTTATGCTGGCTACCTCATTTTCAAGGCAAGCTATATGCTCCTTATAACAATAGCAACGTAAGTATAAACCCTTACAGTGCTACCATTATGTGTGTAATATTAACCCTACGTTAAGCATACATTGGGCATTCCTCTTTTTACTCAAGACATAGCTGATCTAAAAGTAGACATAACTGTTTAGGTAAAGATAAGGACATTTAAATGCCCACTTATGTTGTTTTCATCCTTCTAAACAGCCGTAAGTTATCAAAAGAACACTGAACAATTGCCTATGCAGAAGCTAAACTTATAAAGTATCCTTATTATTACAGGCAATGGTAACAGCAAAACATAAGTTACTTTCCTTGTGCAAAACCACTGGCATAGGAGATGTGGGGACAACACAACCATCTTTAAAAAGCAGATCAAGAACCATCTTTTAATATCCCCTTATGTCTTGACCACCTTGATGATAGTTTTCAAGCTATGAGCTATGTGAAAGCAGGAAAAGATTTGCCATGAGCATTCCCCAGCACAACTTTATACATGCATCTTTAATGACATTATGGTGTAGACAAAATATAATAGCATAGCACATTTAAATGCAGATGACCTCAAATGAGATCAAGCTATTTCGTTGTCAGATATAGAAAAAATATAAACAACACATTTTCCCACTTATTGGGAAAATGTTCCCAATATATTTATCCCCATATTCCCACTTATTATTTATCCACTTATTTCCCACTTCTGACCTATATATAGGTCAGAATGCCTTCAGACTAGCTCAAAGTTTTACTATACTATTTCATTAACAAAAACACTAGATGCATTTTTGTGTCAAAAACAAGATTACTCAGATAATTTAAAAACTGCTATAACTGCAGTTCATGACAAGATGGTACCATCTTGAATGAAGTCAGTTGAATCCAGTTTATAATTTGGTGGATTTTCAGTGCATTATAGTGGATAATACCTGAACTACTTCAATATATTCAATAGAAAAAGAATAAAAGTTTGCACAAATGAGCCCTGTTGAAAGTCAGTGCAAAGCATACTGAAGGAAGAGCAGATAGATTTGTTCAAATAGAAACTTGGGAGGTAAATATCGCTAAGATAGATGTTCCAATTATTGTCAAAAAAGATATTGCAAGGACAAAAAATTTGTGCGCCCTTGATAAGAATAAACCACATTCTACCTCCACTCTTAAGCCACAAAGCAAGAAGTGATTCACTTCATAAAAATTTTGATTAGAACATACCCATGGTGACCACTGAAGTCCAACCTCCCAGCCAGGGCAGAACTCCTGCCAATGCCAGATCAGGTGACGGTTTTGCCCATCCAAACCTTCAAAGCCTATAGCCATGGGAACTTTACAACCTGTCTGGGAAACTTAACCCAGTGCTCTATTTCCCTATGAGGTATTCCCTCCCCTCCACCCCTTATGTCCAACTTGAACTCTTCAAGACAGTTATGGCATTGCTATAGTCTGGCACAAGACCACCAAGTGAAGAAGTGTTCGAGCACTCAGAAAAAGCCCTATTGATATTGCTAAGCTTTCTGAGGCCCAAGAGGGGAACCACAGGCCATCTGCCTGGGACCAGCACAGTCTGAAGGTAGAAAAGGAAGATCCAATCTTCTGATCACCTGATGTGGTTTGGAAAACCAACACAGACAAGTACAAAGTCACTGAAATGCACTCCAGTAGTCAGGACCCTGCTGGGAGCAATCAAACAGATGAAGCACCATTTAGCCCACCCTTCGGGTATCACCTCTATCATGCATTTCTCTATCAACCACATGGAGAGCGACAGCTTCCCACCCAGTGTGAAGTACCTGACAGCCAGTCTCACCTTAGGTTCCAGATCGCCGTAAACCTGAGCATGGAGCGCTACGCTTTGATGTTTGGATTGAACAACTTCATCGCACTGGTGATTCAGACAATCCTTACAGTAGTCGTAGTGGATTCAAGAGGCCTGGGACTGAACATAGTGACTCAGGTACGTACTGTTAATTTGCTTCCATTTCACTGATTAGCTGATTCATTTTCAAAAGTTTACCAAAAAAAATCACTTCTAATTGCAGCCCAGGAACAAACCTGGTCTGTATCTCAAGGTGAGTAATAAAGTCTTTCCACCCATGGTTTGGTCATATAAGGTAGCGTGGGATATCCTATCTCACATCAGTGCCAGTAGCTTCAGTCAAGGCAATTCCACTCACATTGAAGTCAATTGAAATTTACTGACTTCTGCAATTTCTCAGACGGTGTCTGAGAAGCTGGGACAACTTCCTACTCCTATGGATGTGAAGAAAACTAAACCTATTCAGATATTCTGCATGGAGACAACAAAAGATATTTTGAAAGATTTAACCTTTAATCTTTAAGATTAAGAACATAAACATGTACAGACATCATAAATAGGCTTGCCACCGTTGTCAGAAAGACTGATACAAATTAATGTTGTATTTACTGAAGCCAGTGTGGTGACACCAGTGAAATGTGCAAGTAAGAGCAAAAAAAGGACTAACTCAATCTTCGCTTGCATTATTCATGACTATGTGAGTAATGGGCATGCTGGTAGTGAAACTACTTCTACATTTTGCAATAGAAAAAAATCTTGTTCCCATCTCTTCCTCCTCTGATGGTTATTAGGAAGCACAGGGAATAGAAACAACATGGCAGTTCTTCGTACCTCAGAGACCTGCTGGTTGCTGGAAAAGCTAAGATTTTGCTTAAACACAAAGCAAGAACTTTAACAGAGAAATTGTGCTAGGATATAAGTAAATAAAATAGTGTCTGTCTCCAGGAGAAACAGTGTTTCCCTACCATGTGTTTTTCATCACTTTTTTTTTTTTTTTTTGCCTTTTTCTCCCACCTCATCTCCAGTTTTTAATTTATGGCAGCTACTTCGCAGTCATAGCTGGGATTTTCTTGATCAGAAGCATTTGCATGCTTCTTTCAAGCAAATGCAGAAGGAAAATAGCAAGATCATGGAAAGAGCCTCTGAACCTTGCCGAACACGAACCAAAAGAGCAGACTGTGACTGGCTATATGACCCGGCTGTAGGAGTCAAGCAAAGGCTCACGTGGCCTGGCTCTCATGGGAGAAGAGCTCCTACTGCAGCATACAGAGAACAGCAATGCAAGAGGAACATACAACACAGCCCTGAAAAGCTATGCTGAATCATTACAGCACTTCCTTACAACATATGCCAGCTAAGAATGATCATCAGAATGGCACCGAGCCAAGAATAAAGGATAAGTTGCTTTAGATTTTTCCTTATTTGCCTTTAAACAGCTTAACAGCAATACTTTATAATCAAAAAAGCACAGCAACCACCTTGGCATCCCACTGCGCACAAAAAAGATCCAAGTTCATTGCCTTGCTTGGTCTTGCTCTTGCAACCAGTGTCGCCAAGCTGCTTCCACACACACTTGCTCATACACGCGGGCCACAGGGCTACTGCCCACCTTGTGCGAACCTTGCTCTGAACACAGGAAGAAGGTATTGCATTTGCATCGTGATGTTCCTTCCTGCCTAAATACAGGTGATTCAGAGGGTGAAAGCCCACCTCAGAAGCACATCTTTTGCACACAACAGTGCAAAGGCAGGGCTTGCACAACCTGTCTGAGAAGAAGGTTCAACCACTGCTAGGCCACAGTTGCTGTTTGGCCCATGTTTGAAAATTGCAACCTAAACACTGCACTGAACCCATAGCAATCTCAGCCCAGAAGGGTAAACATTTCAGAGTCAAAACAAAAATGAACCTTCCCCACTCATTTCTTTGTGCTTCCAGTAAAATTAATATTTTAAGACTGTCTTCCTGTTTCAACAGGAAGAAGAGAAAAAACAAAAAGAGGTTGAGTAGTATGGACTAAATCCAAAAAAAGTATGTTGTTGAGGAATTTGAGCGACTCTGCATAGGAATCCAGATTAACAGGAAGATTTAAAACTGAAATGAGGAGAAAAAAAAAAAACAACTAGTGCCACACAATTTTGCTCAGCAGATGAGGAGGTTCACTGATCTTGGCCAAGGATTTGTCAGGGTCAGCATCTCAGAATTTAGCAAGAGACTTTATGCTAAACTAAATTAGTTGTAAGACTTAAAGGACAGTCAGTCCAGGAAGAGAAAAAATTATAAAAAAGCTTGCATAGTGAATGCATAGTTTAATATAAAAACATACCCATATGTTAAAGTTATTTCTGTACTGCAGCTTGCAATACCTACATATCACTAATAAAAATAGAAAATACTTTGCATTTGCAGAATAAATATGTTTCCTGTGGAGAAAAGTTATTATCTATACAAACATTTGTGCTTTTCATACAATCGTCATATACTGGAAGTAGGCAAACTATCTAGAGGCAAGACTAAGCAGGAGAGAATTTGCTTTAAGTCACAAGAATCAGTAGGACTTGCCCAAATGAACCCAGCTCGTTTTCTAGTCATTTTATCTAGTATTGTGCACTGCATCGACATTCTCAGTTGTAAACTGTCTTTAAGCACAACAGTTTAACCAATGCAGATGTAAAAGCAGGAGATGTACTTAGCCTCCACTAAGCACTACCTTGTATTACCACAGAACTACCTACATAACACTCCTGCCTGGGGGACAGAAGTCCAATAAAGCATGGACTACTTAGTATTACCTCATGAATAGAAAACCTCTTTTGAGGCTTTTACTTACAAACACAGATGCAAGTTCTGGACTGGCAGCTAACCAGAATTTGTGCTTAAATGAAAAAAAACTTAGTATTTAAAATTGATAGAAAAAACAGTAAAAGTTCTGAACTGGTCAAATCTCACTGTCTTCTCTGTATTGCCACTGAAGAGCAAAAGAACCAAGCAGACAATATATTCAGTTTTCAGCTATAGAGAACCCTGTCTTCAGAAAAGTCTTTAAACATGCATACGGTTTATATTTGGATACCTGTTCTCTCTCTACAAAAGATTATGGGGTTGGGAGTTTGGAGAAGCATTTGGGAGGGGAGGAGGGATAGGGAAGCTCTGAGGAGTGTCAGGAAGGACATGACGCAATGAAATTACAAACTACAGCAAAAGAAAGTAAAGCCTCATGTTACCTTGAGTTTTCAGCTGCAAATCAGTGTTAACCCAGTAATCAGATTTCATCCAAAATAGCAAGATGCACATCCACCTGTGTTCACACAATGCACACATTTTGGAGAGGCCATAGTCTGGGCCTGGCAGGCTATTTGATCTGCAGAAGGATACTGAAGAAATCCACCTCCTCTTGCATGCAGTTGTGTTTAGTATTAAGAGCTCATCTTTCCTCCCAGGGTGACCAAAAATTCCACGGAACTACAAAAACCTGAAGTGGAACACATTGCTCCCCATAGCTACAGCCCCATCTCAGTGCATCACTAACTACCTTTGAAACACCAGTGGTTTTGGAGACACGTCTTCACCATGATACCATCCAGCAAGCTGGGAAGGCCAGTTTTGGCCATGCCAGCAAGAAAACTGCATATTTCTATTCAAAGTCAGTAGACATCAACCAAGCACTGTGTGGGTAACCAGAGAAATGCCAGTCAGCAGCCACCTTGCAGTAGGCCAGTTGACTTAACCAGCAGCATTGTCTCCATGTTTTCATTTCTCAAAAACCACTTGTAAAGAGCGAGCATGAAACATGGAGACAGAACATGCCTCGCTTCCCTGAACACTTCTAGCACACAGGCTAGAAGCAGAGTGAGAGGTTTCCATAACTGTAAAACAAAACCTCACAAAACTCCAAATAGCGTGTGGGGCCACTCCTGCCAGGGCCACGGGGTTGGTCAATACCCATCCCACAGCCCATGTGTGGACTTCAGGGTCAGCTCCCTCTTCTGATGAGCCACGGGAGAAGTAGGAAGCCCAGTCAAAAATTGCTGAAGGAAAGCAAAACTACTTCTGAGGCTTTCTGCAGCTATGTTTTTTTGTTTTGTTTTTGTCATTAAGAAAAGTGACAGACTGGTCCTTTGATGCAATTTCTGGCCAAGAAACATTAGGAAGTTTTCTGTGTCCTACCTCCCCACACACCCACATTGAAGGCAGTCAGAAAACTGAGCCCAGAGGTCTCAGTGCTATGCCCAGGAAAAACCTATGTCAGCCCAAGCTTTAAAACATGTGCTGTTATATTCTTATCCACAAACTGAAGGATACACCTTTAAGAGGTACTCATTAACATAAAAAGGTAATCAAGTAATTGCTTTCTTGCCCTATCATTTTTAATTAATCATTATTAAGAACTGTGAGTCTTAATCCTTTATCTTAAAGTTAGAATCACTTGCTGACAAAACCTATAAAGTAGAAGGCTTCCCCTGCACTCTTTATGAGGAAGTTCTGCAAGCAAGAAAAGTTGAGATGAATTATTATTTAGTTCTGTTAACTTTTTATCAAGATTATTTTCTAAGAGTTCTTACTAATACAACACAAGTCGTCTTCTCTTCTACAGTATAGGAACCTATCCTAGGAAGAAACTGCACATGCATCCACAAACAACAGAGCACAACCCCAGCTTTGACAGGTAATTTATGGCCCTAGAGGTTAGTTGGAAGAGTGCAAAAGCTACTCAACTCAGCACATTTGGAAGGGATGTAAGATTTATGCCGATGTCATTCATTAGGCTGAGTTTTAGTATATTTTTATTTGTAAAAAACATATCAAGAATTCAAATACAAATTTAAGGAGTTAAGGATAACACAGGCTACTTTGGTACAAATCATTGTATCTAAGTACAAAGTACAATGATTTACACAAGGAGGATAATCGGACTTTCGGACTTAATCATTTAAAATCAAGTTTTGATGTTAGGGTTGTTTTTTGTAACCTTCCTCTAAGGTCACAGCAATGCTGCCTTAACATCCTATTTATGGTACCTTAGTGTTAAGCAAGTAAAATAAGCTTAAAAGACACAAGTTTCTTTATTTTTGCTGCCAACTACAAAGAGGAAAAGTCTTTTTTTTTTTTTTTCCCTATTAATCACCACTTTTAAAAGTGAAGCCAGGAGCCCTCTTTAAGTCTGAGGAGGTAGATTCAAGAGGCTGCGAGTTTCTACATCTATGTACTCACTCAAACAACCAGAGTGTAAGAAAGATGAGTATTAAAGTGTTTTGAAGAAGCCAAGCTCAGAACGGTTTGCAATCTGGCTGGGGGTTTTTTACTGTCTGCAAAATGTCTTGCACTTCTGTTGTTCCACTTGGCTCCCAGATAGGAAATCATTAGAAAAATGCCTCCCTGAGCATTCTGAGAATGAGCTCTAATCTGACAGTTTGCCCTCTCATCTATTCAGAAATGAGACTGTAATGGATCTTTATTCTTCCACTACATCTACTTAATTTTAAGTGAGTCAGTAAGAACAACCTTTGATAGACAAGACAGAGATCAGAGTTTGCCACCAATGTCCCTTGATCCGAGTTGTTCATTTACAGGCTCTCTGTGATTAGCAGCAAGTGTGGTGAAAGCAGCATTAGCTGAAGCAGCGTTGATCAAAAAGTAAACCTACAAATGAATTTTTAGCAACTGTGAACAGTATTTTTTAAACTTCTGGTGCACTACGTTTCTACATGGACTATGGATTGCTGGAAAGGAGCCATAGGCAGCAACTGGATTTATCCCACAGTCATCATTTGTGCGAATGGATTTTTTTCCACAATGAGGCCATCAGAATCTTTTCTCACTCCTTACTTAAGTGGACCAGATAAAAACCTAACAATTGAACAGGTAAGCAGCTGTTCTCTTATATAATTAGAAACCTTAAAGCAGTAAGACTCACAGTAATAACTGAATGGGAGAAAAAGCATTCAGTAAGATAGGTGTATTTTATCGAGATACCCCTATGTAAGATTGTCCTGGAAAAGGATAAGGATTCTCCTCTTTTGCAAGTTTATGTTCTGAAGTCCCCACATTCCTGTGCTTTGAAACCATTTTGGTTGTTATTTAAGAAATTGATACTTTCAACAAGATCAGGTCAGACAGTTCCTTCCCCCCAAGAAAGAGCAACAATGAGATTTATTGATACTTATTGGGGAATTATACTAACAATAAATATGAAATAGTGATCAGACATAAGGCAACCAAGCATGCTTCCGCTGATGACCTATTAGATTATTACCTACGTTACTAAGGTGTTCTGTGCATCCATTAGTCTAGTCTGTGCAGGTCAGATTCACATAAAAGTTGTTTTTTAATTTTTAATTATTTTTTAAAAAGCATGTACTGTGAGTCTGTGTTCTGCTCCTCTGTTCAGCACTGGTTGCTTCAGGTGCATGCTTCATAATAAAAAGAGGACAAATTAAAAGAGAATCATGAATCTAATGGCATAACTAGACAACACAATCTATGTACACCCATATAACTGTGAGCATGAAATCACTCCTGATTTGCACTAGTAAAAGCTGAGGCAGAATCTGCCAGCATAGCATGAACCCAATTTTTCCTCTGAAAGAGGTGTATTAAGTGTATTTTGTTTTGTTTTTTGAAATCTGAAGTGAAAACTTTCTTACATTAAGTATGTAAGTAGGATGATGAAATGCCTTAATTCTCTTTTCAGCAACAACCAGCTCAAAAATAAGAACAGTACAGATACTGACTCTTTCAGCTACACTCTCCTGTCATGAGCTAAATCCCCAAGTTTCAGTCACTTAAACTGCAGATAAACAAAAGCAACTCCCAGAAAGATGCAGTGATCCTGCTGCTCACCAATCATACTAGTTCATAAAATGATAAACAGCTATCGTTGTTCTCTCAGCATGTGAAACAATTCAAGTCTAACTGCTTAAGCTGAGAACAAGAAATCGTGACCTAATATCCAAGCAGGTCCAGCACTTACTAGGTAAGACCTCCCCAAAACAGACATCTTACGGTCAGAGTTCACTTGGTGACGTGTATCCAGAAGAAACACACACCCCTGCTGCAGCTGTAGCCAAAGCTACCTGGGCAAACGCTGAGCTTTAGTGTAGAGCTCAGCACCTGCCAGCTTGGACGGAGATCAGTTTTAGAAAAATACAGGTGCTAGAACAAGTCCAGAGGAGGGCCACAATGATCAAGGGGCTAGAGCACCTCTGCGATGGTGACAGGCTGAGGGAGTTGGGGTTGTTCAGCCTGGAGAAGAGAAGGCTCCAGGGAGCCCTTACAGCGGCCTGACAGTGCCTAAAGGGGGCCAATAGGAGAGCTGGGGAGGGACTCTGTCAGGGAGTGCAGTGACACCACAAGGGGGAAGGGCTTTAAACTAAAGGAGGGTAGGTTTAGGTGAGATACAAGGAGACTTTTTTTTTTTCTATGGAGGTGGTGAGGCCACGGCTCAGAAGCTGTGGATGCCACATCCCTGGAAGCACTCAGGACCAGGCTGGATGGGGCAGGGTAGGGCTTTGGTATTAGATCACCTTTAAGGTCCCTTCCAACCCAAACCATTCAGCTTCTAGGGAAAACAATTTATTTCTGGAGCATCTATGCAATTGAAGGCCAACTGAAACTTATTCAAATACTGTTTCATTAAGAACTTACTTTTCTGTAACTTCTGTAACATGTTATCTTTTTTTAAAGATAACATGTGAAGACAACATAGTAATAACTAGATACCAAGTCCAACTCCAGTTCCCCCACCATAAGAGCATCTTAATTTTTCTAATCCAGCAATGAGGAGAGGTAATCATCAGTACACAATGACTCATATGGAAAGTAAAACTAAACAGGAATTAATTTTCAGATACCACAGGGAATAGTACTTGATAGTACTTAACGCTCGTGTCAGAGCAAAGTCAATTTCCTTCTAGGTTACCAACCAGATTTTCCCCGTTTGGACATACTCCTACCTCGCACTCCTGCTCCCGGTCTTCCTGATCACAGACTACGTGCGCTACAAGCCCGTCCTCCTCCTCCAGGGCATCAGCTACATCGTCACCTGGCTCTTGCTGCTCTTCGCTCACGGCGTGGTGGCCATGCAGGTGATGGAATTCTTCTACGGGATGGTGACAGCCACCGAGGTCGCCTATTACGCCTACATCTACAGCGTCGTCAGCGCCGATCGCTATCAGCGAGTGACGAGCTATTGCAGGAGCATCACCCTTGTTGCGGCCACAGTTGCCGCAGTGCTGGGACAGCTGCTGGTTTCCTTGGCACACGTGTCCTACTTCCATCTCAATGCCATTACACTCACTTCTGTCTCCCTGGCATTCCTGTGCTCCTTTCTCCTGCCAATGCCCCAGAAGAGCATGTTCTTCCATAAAAAAGGTGTCTCTGAAACCCTCCCGCAACCACAAAAAGCTGTGGCTACGCTCCCTTCCAACGGGCCGTCGAGCTGCCAACAACAGGACGAGGACTGCGCAGCTGCTGACACGGGACCAGCACCACAGCAGCAGGCTGAACAGCCCAAGCCCCAGAACCACATGCTCAGAGTACTGGTGCAGCTGAGCAGGGACTTGAGGGATTGCTACAGCTCTAGGAAGCTGCTTTACTGGTCCCTGTGGTGGGCTTTGGCTACGGCAGGCTTCAATCAGATTGTGAATTACATCCAAGTGCTGTGGGATTTCAGAGCCCCCTCCCACAGCTCTGCAGTGTACAATGGAGCTGTTGAAGCAATAGCAACTTTTTTAGGTACGTAAAAAAACACTAGCAGCTACTTCTAATCTGTCTTGGCTGATGACATCCTTTCATGATGTCTTCAGCAACTATTTCCTATAAGGATTAAGGTCAATAGTAACAGCTTCCAACACATAACCCCCACATAAATAGCGTGCAAAGCATCTCTTTACTATACAGGTTTATCCCTGGGGTCTTTAAAATACTCATACACACACACACACACAAAATACGTAGTTTTTTCCTTCTCAGGGCACTTTGTTCCACCAAGAAGTTTTAGAAGTTTTCATTCACAGCTCTGTTTAGTTCATAAATTCAATGCAGAGTAAGCAGTTCAAAAAACTTGTGCAGTTCCACCTTGCCTACTCGTCTCCGAAATACATATAAATGAGTTGATACAAAAAGTAAAAAAAAAATAAACTGAACTAGAGATATCTGCTCTAGACAGTCTGTTCTGACAGCGGATGAGTAGTCATTTCAGGCTAAGTGATCCTGGATAAGCATGTTGTGACCCAACAACATAATGATCCATTGACGCAATGATATCCCTCTTTACCTGTGTGCCACTTCAGAGTGCAACTTTGTTTAAAAAGCTATGCAGTACCAATGCAGCCTCATTTCCAAGCTTCCACGTATCTCCTTCATACCAGCAGTCTTATCTCACAAGTAATACAGGGAATTGTCTGTCTACTCTCCCTCCCTGTACACAGCATGAAGTGCATTTAACTGAAATTACCCCAAAGCTTCGTCTACTGGTTTGAGCAGCATTCCCAAGAGCTTTCATGCTTTTGCACTGTCTGGAACTTGATACTATTCTGGAGTACAGAAAGCACTCTCATTACCAGGAACCTCTGCCTATTGTAGTTACAGACCAAGGAGGGAGGCCTACTGACTTCTGAATTCTGATGAGGAACACATGCAGCCAGCAAGTCCTGACCACTAGGGTACTATCCTGCCGAAAAGCTCAGGGGTAGCCAGTACTCACTGCTGTATAACCTGCCTGGACCAGACTTCTTTTGCATTTGAGCTACTAACCTCAGCATAGTGTTTCAAAAAGCTTTCATAAACACACAGGAGGCCTCAGTGCTAGAGGAGCACAAAAACCATAGCTGGATAGCATTCTTACAAGTAGTAGAAGGTATTTTTGCTATATGTCATTATCAATAAGGAGTATGACATTTTTCGCCAGAAAAATTTTCACTGAAGCTATACTTTCATTAGGTAAACAAAAAAAAAAGTATGGAGGAGTACAACAGACTGTCATTTCATGAAGAGCTTTACATGAAAGAATTAAACTCCCCCAGGCATGAAGTGCTTGGTGAGGTTGTTCTCTTACTCCTGGTTGTCAAAAATGGCACAACAACAATACGCCAGGTACTGCTGCCTCCAACCTTAGGCATTAGGCACTTTCTCGGAGTGCTTCATCCTGACAAAGCTCTGTAAGCAAGAAAAAAGCAAAAAACAGACTCCCACAGCACTAATAGAAAATAGAAGCCACACTGTTATCAAAGTCTACTGTGGCCTTAAAAAAAAAAAAAAGTGATCCATTTACAGAGTAATGCCATGGCTCTAGAAGGATAGTAATGTTTGAATTTAAATTATTTTTCATTTTTAGGTTCAGCAACATCCATGGCAGTTGGATACATCAAAGTAGACTGGGATCTTTCTGGAGAACTGGCTTTGGGAATGTTCTCTGCCATGGATGCTGGTTCTCTGTTTCTCATGTACTTTACAGACAACATCTGGGCATGTTACGCTGGTTACCTTGTATTTAAGGCATGCTACATGTTCCTTATAACAATAGCAACGTAAGTATAACGCACAACTGTTCCAATTAAATTGATTTGAATCAGCAGAAATATCACTTTCACACTCATGAATTTTTACTAGAAATTTCCACAGAAATAAGATTTTTGAATAGGTCGCTATAGCAAAATAGTATTTCTAGCCTATATAAAACTACACTTAAATGTATGACCTAACCATAAAAATAGCTTATTTCAAGTCAGTCATTACCTTATTCTACATTTAACTGTCCAATTATTTATGTATGAGACTTCTCTAAATAATCACATGAACATACACAGGTCCTCGTTTAGCAAAAATATCCGAAATAAGATGCACAATAACATGGCAAAAGTGAAATAACAAAAAATAGATCTCTGCCAAAATGAAGATATTAAAACTGTAACTATCAAAAATAAAGAAGCTTTATCCTGTGAAGACTCCACTGTGAGAATGAAATCATTCCCAAACTTCCTCCCTTAGGTTGCAAGCACTCAAGTTCTCCAGAGCTCAGTTAACCTGGCTGTATATTCATTTTCAGGTTCCAGATTGCTGTCAATCTAAGTATGGAGCGTTATGCTTTGATGTTTGGTTTCAACAACTTTGTTGCACTGCTGATCCAGACAATTTTGACTGTTATTGTAGTAGATACAAGAGGTCTAGGACTGGATATCAGCACCCAGGTAAGCTACATTACTCATATTACTCTCGCGTTCCCTGCTCTCCTCCAGAAGAGGGTTCTCTTCAAAGTTTAGCCTCTGGGGAGATATTAGGGGATGGATTAGCTTAGGGCACTTACTTGAAAACAGGTTCATTTGAAGTGAACTGGGAGTAGCTACTAGAGCCCACTTGTCCTCTAATCTTGTCCATGTTGCATTTCTGTAGTAATCTTAAGAACATATTTCACAGAGCAGAAGGGAGAACCATCACCTGTTACCCAGTTTCTTCTTATTTAAAGGCTTACTATTGACAAGTTTATTGTAAAAACACACTAAACAGAAGCAAAAAGCAAGCTGAAAGGTAATCTGTAGGTCTTTATTACTACAGAAATTCAAAGTTATGTAGTTTCATCGGATGCACTTTGAAGTTACTTTAATTCTGAAAATTACCTAATCTCATGCTCCCAGACAGCTTTAGTGTTTAAGCACACATACTTAATACCACCCAAGTCTCTAGCTGTCATCTTTTCAGATAAGAGCCAGGAAGTGCTAGGCAGCTGTCCTCCTCCCTTACTGAGGTAGGGAGGTCACGCAAGTAACAGGATATTCTCTCCACTCCCCTTTTATGACTGCATTCTTTCTACTGGATGAAGTCAAGCAGCCAGACTTTGAGCCATTTCAAGAGGGGATTGTTCTGGGAACGTGGGTGGCAGGGAAGGGAAGAAGTCAGTGTAGGGACACCCCTTATGTTATTTAACAGCAAATACAGTTCTTGATTCTTCCTCCCCTCTTCTCCCCACCCCCATCTCCCAGTTTCTCATTTATGGCAGCTACTTTGCATTCATAGCTGGAATTTTCCTGACCAGAAGCGTATACACCATTGTCTCCATCAAATGCAGAAATGCCAGTGTGGCTGGTGAACCTACTGATCATTAAGGGAAAAGAGATGAAAAGAATGGTTGCAAGCAACAATGCAGAAGGCTGTATCACCCAAACAATTAATTAGTGGAAACAATGCTCAAACAAACAAGACTGGTCAATGATGGAAAAGGCTGTTTATGAACCTTCAGCACAAAAAGCTTTGTAAACAGCATGATGCATTTTTTCCCAGTTCTCTTCACCAACAATTCTAATCCCAGATAATCCTCAAAAAAATCTTCTATTTCAACTCAAATTTAGTTATGCAGTCCTGACACCAAAACTTGCATTAATGCTCAACGAGCACAAGAGGAGGCAATTTCATACCGATGCCCGAACCTCACAACAGAAGAGCTTACAGAATAATACAACCTTTGAACTTTCACTTCTGAGTATTTTAATTAAAGGCAATTTACCATTAAACATAAGACTTTCAAACATGCCTGTAGAACCGAAAGTAATTGCCCCACAGCAGCAGGATGATCTGCAGGAAACGTTGCCTCCAAAACTTTTTGGTGACTTGCACTTTTTCAACTGGAAGTTCACATGCATTTTTAAAGCAAGTTTATGCAAATAGCATCTAACCAGCCCCGTCCCCAGAATGCTACCTCAGTAGGTTCAGAGGGATTACTACATTCTCACAAATGACCAAATGCAGTAACTTATCTGTGGAGGCAAATTTTTTTTAAGCCAGCCACAGGGAGAATTCAATTTTTATACAAGGCAGTCATACTTAAATAAGAACACTTGAAATTCTAGATATAACTAAAGCTAATCAGACTTTCAACTGTGTTCAGTAATGGCCACTTTGGAGTCATTTATATCAGCAGCAATTTTCATTACGTTTCTCTACCACAAGGTACAGCTTAGTCAAGAGAGAATTGAGAATTGCTATTTTCCACTTTTCAGCTCACAAGAAAATAAAAGTCATGAATTCCTTTGAAAACATACTTTTTAAAACTTCTTAAGCTTACCTTTACGCCCCAGTAATTTCTCCCTCCAGCAGAGAAGAACATTTGCATCATATTTATGGCTCTCTTTCAGGATTCAAACTGAATTTGGTCCTTTTCAAACTACCCTGTTTCAATATTTGTTTCAGTGCAGCACTTGGGAAGTATGCAACCACTAAATTAAGTAACTAAGCTGCAGTACCTGGGCATCCATCTTGCAGAGTTCATGATGTACCTCTTCCAGCATCATCTTAAACATATGAGAACTGATATATCAGGATTAAAAGTATTACTCTAGAAGCTCACCAAATTAATTTCTGTAAAACAGGGATAAAGTTATCAAGTAAAATGCTTTGACATTAAAGCAAAAGAAGGTATCTAGAAGTTAATGGGAGTATAGCTTTTTGGCAACTATGACAGTCGTGTGAGCAACTGCATGAACAACTGTAGAAAATTTTAAGACAAGACACAATTTCTAATCATGGGAGAAATATTTATTCATTTTGTACTTAATAGCTTTTATTAAAAAAAGTCAAGGCAGCTATGGTGTCAGTTTCTGTTCAATATGAAGGAGATTCAAGACAATACAAGATCTTCAGCCACTTGTCTGGAGTTTGATGAAGTTAGCAAGTGTACACTAAACTGGTGTGGTTATGCATAAAGTAAGAATTGGCAGCCTTTTACGCATTCAAGCTAGTAATGGAAAAATAAGACATTCTACTATTTCTGTAGCGTAATTTAAATATGCAGCCTTGCATATTTAAGTGAATTCCAGTATCTTTTTAGCAGCAAACAGCTTCATTTAGGTCAGAATAATTTGTCCAAAGCCTAGTTTACATCAATTTAGAAATTCAGGGAGCACAGGATTGTTCCCCTTCCACAGCGTGGTCTTCATCTCATTGATGAGACACTCAGTTCTCTGCAATAAGTATACTTAAGTGTTCCACAATTCCTTCTAAACCCTTGAAGATTCCCATTCTTTACTGCATTCCTGTGTCATTATTCCAAAACAGATGTCAACAACAGAGAAATACAGCTATTTATATTATACTGGTGAGGGCATCACTAACACCCTGAAAAAAAAGTGTAGTTGCTGGCGGGTTTGCCTATGAATTCCCCAAAGGGTCTCAGGAATTAAAACACATACACTACTCCACGTCCAGCCAGTTGTAGTCGGAAGAACAAGCAAGACTCCAAGTCTCTTTAACTTTAAATACATCAACAGGACAGAACAGACCTTTAAGTCTGGAATACTACTAGAAGCAATCTGTTGTGTCTGCCTGTCCTTTGGGATCTCCAAAGCTTCAGAAGAAGTTAACACGGAAACCACCATTTTCCACAGGTAGACAACATCAGTCTGCAGCCCTGGCATAAGAGTATTAATACAAGCAACAATCAAGCCTTTCAGTTCCCCTGGAAATAAGCATATCTAGCATTCAGTCAGGCGGTTACAAATAAAGTTTCTTACCTTCAGGAATTCTCCCACTTGTCTCAAACTGGCTTCCACATCATTTTCTCAAATATCTGTAATAAACTGATCCCATTTATTCTTGTTATTTTGAAAACTGTTAGACCTTTATTCTTCAACTGGCCAGAAGCTTGAAGTCCTTGTATTCACAATGTTCACATTAATTGCTTAGCTCTGGTATTACACTTGAACTTAAGCCAAATTAAGTGTTTAAAACCCAGCACTGACTACTTTGAAAAACGTACTCTTGTTGCAACTTCCCTATTAAAGATTAGGCAAGCCACACATTCACTCCTCCACAGATGCTACTCTAGTATGACAAGAAATATTCCAGTAAATAAAAAATAAAAAAAACACAATAAATTAACATTCCACAGGAGATCTTACTAATATATGTGCATTTTTAATAAAATGAGCACTAGTCCATTTGTTGTACCTTGGCCTGCTATTACACATACCATTCTGCTCACAACTAAGTCATGTTCAAAGACTCCATCATTAGCTACCCACAATTGTATCTTTTAGCAGTTAACCTTTTTTCAAGTCACTATCAGTGACTTTGTGTCCTTCATTACACAGCTATCCTGTCAGAGTAACTCAACTCAAGTTTCCTGTTAGATAAGTCACTTCACTAGAGTTAGAACAGCAGGCTTAATCACAAGGTCAAAATGTAGCTAAAACTGAGGGATGTGAAAATTAAGCTTAAATCACCTTTGAGCAGATCATTTTTGGTAACTCATTTGTGTATGAGATTCACAGTATGAACATTCTAACCCAATAAAGCATTATTGCACAGAAATAAAGCTACACGATCTTTTTCCTAATATTTATTTTTTTTTTCACCTGCAAACTGTAGCAAAACATGATCAGCTTTATTATGCAGACAGGTATCCCTCTAACATTAGAGATTTAGGCATGTATAAATAGAAGAGCTCTTAGGAAAGGAAACAAACCTTCAATTTAACTTCATGACTTCCAATACCAATGGTTAAAATGATGTAGCTCATTCATTCCAAGAGATACAACAGCACCTTAAAGTGGCTGATCTATTTCCCAGTAACATTTTCCACATAACAATGTGTTAAAGTTACAAATACTGATATGCACAAATAGCTATTTTCTAAGAAAAATATGTACAGTACTGCAGCATAATGAACGTGGTATCTGCAATAACTTATTAGCCAATTTTAATATACATGATACCGCTACTTTTTACCTGCCAGTTCACAGGTTCAAGGATGTTACCACAGCCCTCTGTTTTGCACATTATTACCTGGGGAGAGGTGTGTGTGTGTGTGGAGGGGAGGGGGTGTTGATTTTCTTTGTTTGGGGGGGGCCTGTTTTTTTGTGTTTGTTTTTTCGTGTTTGTGTGTGTTTTTCCCCCCCCAAAGGTACACAAAGCAGGCTTTTATTTTAACTTCTTAAAGACTTCTTTTTTGTTTAAAGCTAATATCAGTGAAACAAGACAACAGTGCAAGAGGCGCAGAGATGTTATGTGACCACATAAGAGTTCTTTTGGGTAAAGTGTCTATAAGGCTATAAGAAAGGGTTGGTTGATGAGCTTCCTGTTGGGAATTGTCCTGTTGGTGCACCAGCCTGGGAGAAAATGAAAAAAGACATATTTAAGACTTTTTTTCTGTATCACAATTATAAATACAGTGTATATAAAATGGTAAACAACTTCTTAGGATATTTTTTACATTGAAGTTTTTTGTGTGTGTTTTTCTTTGAAGTGATACTGTTGTAAGGGCATGGTATATAAATACCTCCTTTTAAATTTGAGAAGCCTTACAAATGCCATGTCATCATTATATTGAATTGCATTTAGGAGATTCACATGCTGCCTTCCCTTATTTGAAGCAAAAAAATATCATGCAGCTCTATAATTGTTACAGATTATGTGTCTTCAGACATACAGAAGTTATTAATATCATGCAACAACTCACTCACCATAAAAGGGTTACTAGATACTCCAACAGCTGCAACTTGTCCAAAAGGAGTTACTACAGGCTTTGCCTGTCCAAATGCAGCAAAACCTGCTCCTTCAAGAGATAACAGTGGAAAACATTAACACTAGTAACCAGTCTACATAGAGATCTTTGCTGCAGCTCCAAAACAAAAGCAAGTGGAAGCTTGGACTGCACCAATCAGCAGGACTCACAATACTACATTGTTTATGTAGGATAAGAGCTTTTAAGCACAAAGCTTTCACTTAACAGCTCAATCTATTTATACTAGGACTTCTTGCAGACACATTGTTTCAGTTCAAGAAACATTATACGTATTAGCAAGATCAGTTCCCAATTCAATGCAGTCTGTCTCTCTCCTCCCCCTCCCAGCAAAGTAGCCTGAACGCAGAAATAATTTGTAGACTAAAAGTCTGAAGTTCAGGAAGAACTTTGAATGTTCCAGCTGAAAAGTAATGAAAACAATAAGAAAATCAGAACCAACTTTGGCTCAGAGCTTGCCTCTGTTCACAAATTTGGAAAACCAAGTTCTTAAAATCATTCTCATCTGGAAGCTACTGCCTCACGCTTCAGCTGTACAACCACACAAACACTTTAATCAGTGCACAGTCAAATGGATAGAATGAAGCAGATAATCACTTCTTTATCTTCGGAGCTCTAAAAAGTTTAGTTAAATAACAGCCATGTAAATTATATGTGTCTGCAACAAAGTTTACACTTGCATAGGTAACAAGCCTAAAGTATAGCTGCTTATGTCTTCTCTACAACACTGCTTCAATAGATGACTGCTTTTCTATTAATGTCATCATTAACAGTGCACTCTTAAGATGATACTTGACAACATGGCTACTTCAGATATATTAGTTATTGCATCTTAGAGCTAAAGTCCAGGAGCACTGTGCTGCAGAGCTCTGGAGAACTAATTATAAAAGCTTAACATGACACACATGAATATCAAAAAGCTAAGTTTCCTAATAGTAGAATACTTGTAAAAATGTACAGTAAGAAACCATCATGTATGTAAGTGTAAAAAAAACGTAGCTGATCTTTTTATTTTCAGCTGTTCATAACTACTCAATTCTCAACTTCTACACGTGCTTTTTTTCAATGTTTATTTTATCATATAAATTTTGGGAGAAAGTACATTCTGATTTTCTTGTGTCTGCTTTCTGAAAGTTAGCGAAAGCATTATCTGATGCAGACACTCCCAAATGAAGACAAAACAACCCTTGCAACTAAACCTTTTAGGCCTTTGAACACTTATAGTTTTAGTATCAAATTATGGTGAAGTTTGTTACATCAGTCAAGCACACAGTCAAGCCTGAAAGCTCAACTACAGAGCCAAACCATTGTGTGAGGGGAACCTCTCACCAATATAATTCGAAAGTTCATACAGAAATAAATATGCACCCGTTGTTGCTGACAGAGCCAAATCATCTTCTCCATGTTTCTGATTTAAACAAGATTATCTAAAGGATGTAGACCTACCATTTGGCTGCTGACCAAAAGCAGTCTGTTGGGGGAAAGCTGCCTGGGTCGGGAATGTGGGCTGCTGGAAGTTGCCACTAAAACTAGTAGGAAGACTGTAGGAGGCAGGAGTTCCAAATCCTGCAGGCATGCTCATGGATGCAGTACCAAATGTTGCTGCTGGTAGGCAAAAAACAGCATTAAGTTATTTATAGGAGATAACTTCTTTTCATAAGACATTACAATAAAGCCATGTTAAGGGTCTCTTAATGCCTCAGTGACCACACAAAAGTTATGTTTAAATCCTACAGCCACTGAACTGATTTGTTACCTTGGATCACCAGAAATGAGGTGCTTAACTTACTTCTGCACTTTAAAAAATAAGCAGAATAATTTAAAACGTGCTTGATCCAGCACATTCAGATATACTTTCTGGAAAGGCCTCTTCCATATTCTTGACATCAAATATTTCGCCTGAGGTTTTTCTGGTAAAAAAAAAAAAAATTCTGCACACATCAGAAGCAAGCACTTTCAGGCAGCATAAGCCCCTCTTTTTCTCTACCAACAAAAGCATGGCAATATCTTCCTACATTACAGCTGCATTACAGGAAGTTACAAGTAAAAAAAAAAATTTAAGGGATACATGCATCCCTCTCACAATCCCATCCTATGTGTCACTTTAAAGGAAACTCTCATCATGCACATTAATTTGCACATAAAGTTCCTAGTGCAAACTCTCTTACTGTTTAAGTAAGACTTAAAACAAACAAACCAAACAAAATCTTGTCATCTGATTCTCTGCTGAAACATTTCAAGTAAAAGAACATACAGCACATATGCAATTCTACATGTCTCCAGCAAAAACAGGAGCACATCGAGTGGCATGTAAACTCTCGATGTACACAGGATGTAGTAACAAAACCATTATTCAGTGTTTTGGGAGTTATTCTTGTAGGAAGAAGACTATAGAAGGCTTTTTGGTACAAATACAGACACCAAGCATTTTCTTCTAGTCCAACTTAGAACTGTTCTTTTGAACTGCCAGATGTTAGATTTTACACAAACCCAACAATAAAAAATTGTTTTTAATGAATATAGTTTAAATCATCAGTTGAAAAGTTTACCCCCAAAGTACTCAAGGGCAAGACATTATACACACAAACCGCTGACAAAGTACACACAAAACTAATGTACTAACATTGTTTTAAGTTAAAATTAGCAAAGCAGCTACTCATTAGGAAGACTTGCTAGAACAAACAAAAGCACAACAAATTGAGTAACAACTTGGGATATCCCAAAAGGCAAACTACTAGCACAAGCTACAGGAGTCACTCAACTTGTTAGCATTCTATTGTGTCCATGGAGGATGCCAATAATGGTTTTGTTTTAGTTGCTTAATACATTTCTAAGCTCCTCTCTCCCTTTGCCCAGTTGCCAGATACCCATACCCACTCCATTTTTAAAACATGGAAAGTCTGAAATTCTACGTGCAGAGAACCAGATAGCTGCCAATAAGCTTTTACAAGCAAGTACAATTAGCCACAAGAAACTTGATACCAAATGTGGCCACCTACCAAAGTGAGCGTGAGGAAATATGTGAGAGTGCATTGCTCCCGAGAGGCCTTATGGAAGCCACAAAGAGACCAGACAATGTCAAATCATTTATACACATTTGAACAGTAATTTCTTAGATAACTTTATGAATATACTCACACACACAGCAAACCATTCAGCCATAGCACAACCAGTGATATATTACATTAAGAAAGCCATTAGAAATAAATGCTACAAACCAGACCTCCCTAGTAATAAATAGAGTCCATGCAGAAAGTTAGTTTAGCATAAAAGGACAAGCTACAAGTTTGTAACTTACATTGAAATCAGTTGTGTATTATCATTACCTACAGCCACATTCTCTTATCTAGTACAGAACACTATAGCTGAAAGCGTTAGAAACTCTGCGAGCCAAAAAAAGCAGCTTAGAAGATGGAAGGACAGAGTTGCCACATTCAAATAAATTTATCTGAAGAGCATTAATCCAGTTATCTTCCATATGTTGCCATTGGGAGGAGGGACATTTTGAAGTAACTTCCTTCATAGTCCGAGAATGCTGCTTCTAAAGGCTACAAGTTCTTAAAGATGATCCAAGATAGCACAGTTAGCGATAAGTGATAAAGTGAGGTAAACTATTATGTAGCTTAACTTATTTCCCTCATTAAATAGCTGAATATCTCAAAAGGGACTTAAAACCGAATTCATTTTAGTAGAGGATGTGAATCAGATCAATTAAATTTTAACTCAGTTTCATTCAGCCTACCTAGAACTCTGAACAAAGCACAACTCTGTTAAAATGCATACATAAGCAGATCTAAGCCTGTGGAAGCCCAATTAGCAGATAAAAGTGGCCAAGTTTAGCAGTGTATTCTACTAGTTTTCCCATTTAAAGACAGGATTAATTAAAATCCAAAGATCAATGCTTTAAAGAGTTGTTTTTTTTTTTTAAATAAGGAAGTGATTGAGTTTTGTGAATGAATTATAATTCCATAGAATCCTGCCCCAGAAAATTAATAAGTCATGAGTGTAAAGATTGTATTTAAATGTACATTTTCTTATTTGTGCAAGGGAATAATATAAAGGACATCAATTCACCTGCTGTTTCAACCTATGCATTCATTTCAATGCATTACTGATTCTGTCAATGTGACCATTTTCATATTAGTCTGAATGAAGTGTCTTCCTGTGCTTCTTGAAACCAAGTTTTATTTCTAATACAGTTTAGTCTCAACATATCGGCTTTGTATGGCTTACATAAATTTCAGGTAAAGTGGAGTTAGATCTTCCAGTTTGTTGCAAAGTTCAAGTTTTTTAAGACAGACTTTAATGAAGTATACTCAAGGATGTTTTTTTTCCCAAATCCACCCCAAAAATTTCTATAAAATATGCAACATTAACTTGACATTCTTTCCTGTATTAATTTTAACTGGATCCTAAATAATTCTAAATTAAAGATTGTAATCTAAAGCTTCAGTTTTTTCTGCTCTACCGTATAGTTATTTGTCCCAGTCTAGGCACATTTTGAAACATTCCACTCTCTGTCCCTTCCATGTTAATCCGCTTCATGTTCTTTAGATAAGGCACTGAATAAGAGAACTTGCAAAAAGCTAACAGTCCAGAACTTCACCTTTCCTGGTTTTAACTCCAGCTCTGACAACCTCAGTTTTGAGGACTTTCAGGATTTGGAACAAAAGAAAGAAAAAATCAAGTGTATCAGCTTGGCAGCAAGGCTTTCAAGATCCCTGACTTCAGGGCAACCTGCTGTGAAGCATGCTTCAAAGCTAAAAAGTAATAATCTTGCACAGTACTAAGCTATTCAATAGCCTATGTATTAACAGATAGGTAGTATTAAAACATCTTAACTGATCATTTTGACTTTTTTCATGGCCACACAGTCTGTAATTCTAGGACTGGACCAGAAACAGAAAACTAGTGTCCTCAACCCAACAAAAATATCATATAACACCACACAAAGAAAGCAAAGGTAAGCTATTCATAAATATCATACTCTACATTGAACACACACACACCTCTAAAGACAGGTAACACAAAAAGCCTTTAAGAAAAATTACACAGCCATGAACAAAGAATCAATGCAAGCCCTGAAGAGTTTCACAAGCACAGGGTTGCTTTTTCTTTTTTCCTAACCTGTTGTTCCTCGGCTATTGGTCTGGAATGGATTTGTTGAAGGTGCCACTGGGGCAACAGGGGCAGCTACAAATGGATTTGTGGAAGGTGTTGCTGAAAGATTAAAAACATTGTATTTAATAAAGCCTTTTAAAAACAGCCAGTCTGACTCATATTAGGTTTATAATACCTCTAGATAGAGATATGTAAGTATCTATACAATTTCTTGGAAATTTAGTAATCAATAATGAAATACTTAATTTGAAATGCAACACATGCACAGACAACAGTACTTTTTGGTGTCCCTTGGTAACTTCATTATAAGTAGTGTCACAGTACAGGACTATCAATTAAAAACTAGTAAGTTGCTTTCTTAGAGTCCATGAAAGGTGTTAGTAACACTTACATACCTCCAAATGGGGCAGGCACGCTTGAAGATACAGGTTGTGTCTGTGCAGTAGCAGCCACAGGTACTGTTCCAAAAGCATTGCTGAAAATAATTCATACATTCAGGACAGTCAGAATTGCTTGTTTAACAATTAAATACAACTTACATTTATTGTCAGCATATAAAAAAAGAAAAAGGAATGCTTACACACAGTTTGCAATGTGCATTATAATTCAATGACGCCAGCATCAGAGATAACTACTGCTGAGCAATGAAAAGTCCTCTCCACCAACAGCAAGAGAAAGAATATTGAACAGAGGTCATAAGTATAAGGTTGCAAATCAAAATCTTTAGGGGGCACTTGCAATACCAGGCAGCGTATTTAGTGTTTAGTACCCTAATGATCTAGAAAGAAGCAATTGCTAATCTTTACATCAAAAATATTAGATTAACATTTTGCTAGGGATGATGCTATGATTTTTGGTATGTATACAAATAATCTGTACATGAGTATTACCATCTAACAGGTCCAGCATATAACAACTAAAAAGGTGCACAGAGCATTCTGCTGACTGCTTTATATCATCATACAGTACTAGTACTTAAAATACAGGATGCAGTTTCAATAGTGCTTCTAAACATCTAACATTTCCTCAGTTTTTGATAAAATTGAAAACAAGTTTAAAAAACAACTTTGAGCTACTTTTCCTCATATTGTTTAAGTCTATGAAGAAAGTCACAAATATGTCTAACAAAAAGTACCTGCTGACATTACTGGTGGAAGTATATGCATTACTAGAGGTTGCTGTGGAGCTGAACACGCTGTCTAATTCTGCTAGAGCTGCATACTTGTCTGAAGATGCACTTGATTGATTTGGGGCCGACAAAGCAGGACCTCCTGATGCTGACACTACTGTACTGAAGCCACTTCCTTGCTCACTACCACCTAGAAAGAGAGAATAAAGATTAAAAGAGATTAAGGTTTCACTTTCTGCCCTACTGATGTTGAGTACTAACATACAGATTTCATTTTCAGACTTATACTCAATACAAACTATGGCATGCAGAAGTGACATGCTTCTCTAGATACTCTGCAGTTCCAAAGAGCGTCCAGTTTCCCTGAGAAGACTCAATACTACTGTCATTTTCAATTAGAAGATAAAACAGATTTGAAGGTGTGTTTTTTGTTACAGAACAAAGCTCTACATTATACACCAACACAAGTTTTCACATACCACTTGCAAAGAAAAGTTAGACTTTCTTCTCATAATTAATACAACTTCACATCTCCTGAATATACATTTCCAAACACCGAAAGAGATGCTGATGCTACTTCACTTTCTACAGAGAAAATGGACTCAAAGGACTATTCTTACAGCACCAAGTGATTCCACAAGATCTCACAAAGTTTGAACAATGATAAAAGAAAGCTGAAGATGGAAAAACAGAACAACAAAATACTGTTACTTCTGTTGATCTACAGAAAGACTCTCTCTTAAGAACAGATATTAGCAGGTAAGAAGAAGTATGACACCTGGGCATCTATCAATGGGCCATACGCTTCATTAAAACTCCTTTGCTCCCCACAGCCAGTAGAGCTTTCTACTAGAAGAGGTGACCTTTATTTGATCCCTACACCTTATCTGTAGTCCTTCAAAAAGATTGCTAAACCATGGAGGCAGTGTCTTGACTGAATGCAGTCTTAGGTAGGCTAGCACTAAATTGAGAGTGAAGTTGAATTTTGTATCTGTGCTGAAAATAACTTAAACTCTAGTTTTGTCAGAACTGGTGCTCACTGCCAATGAACTTTGATCAAAACCAAGCAGAAACCTTGAGGTGCCTATACATTTGTGAACAAGACCAACAAAGCCACATATTGTGTTAGGCCACATTGTTTGGCAGCTGATGCAACTTTACTGTTCCAGCAACATAAAGAGTAAAACTGATCTGAACACTAGTGAAATTCAAGCTACATTTAGACAGCACTTCTTTAGCGCACACATACAAAAAAACATTTTATTGGAAGAATATCAATGCTACTAACTTATAAAATAGTAAAGCAAAACCTTTTTGGGGCAGAGAGGTATGACAGTTACTCTGGCAATTCTTTGCAACAACTGCAGCTCTCCACTTGAGAGCCTTCACCATAGCTTTTTATATAAATATATTTGAGCTAAGTTTTTTTATATTTATATGTATTTGAATGTGTATATATGTGCGTTGCTGTATGACTCATTTAGACAGTTATTCATCTTGATATCAGATTCCTAAAAAGCAGCCTTCTGATGACATCCTTTTTGAAGTAAGGTCTTAAAAAATCTCAAGCTTTAATTTCTTACACATTAAGGATATATTGAAGTGAAATTCAATTCATAATTTAAAGAAAGGACATTTTTAAATAGTTACCAACTTGACAGGCACAGCCATCCTTGTGGTAAGTACACACACATTATAAGCATGTCAAAAATAAAATTAGTTACCTTGCCCTGCACTGAAGATATTATCTAAATTAGCCAGAGCTGCATATTTGTCTGCTGACTGAAGATTTGGTTTATTCACTGCAGCTTTACTGGCTCCAGTTGCTGTTGCGTTGCTCTGAGAAGCATTGAAGGCTCCAAAGTCAGCACTGGAGGATTTGGGGAAGTTATCAAAGTGAGCAAAGTTAGCATTCACTGATCCAGCACTTCCACCTGTAACAAAAGTTAGATGTGATCGATACTTTATTTAGCTCTGAAGCATCTCCAACGTTAACTGCTGGTACAATAATCCCACCTCTCTGCAGTTACCTGAGGCAACAAGTTCCCCCTGCCCCATCCCACAGGTATAAGACCCTTTCCCTTATACTTCAAATTTAAGTTTGGAACAGGAAAAAAAAATTGTCTTTTTCAGTCTGCAGATCAGGGACAAAAGCTTCACCAGATTAAATCAGTCATAATTTGATCTTTCATATCTTTCAGATCTACGTGTTACCCATCAGCTGTTAAAGCAATTTCAGGACTTTTTGTTAGACTAACAAATATTTGTCTGAACCTTTAATATTCAGAATATTGGAGCTTTGTTTTCTGTCATGTATCTAATGAACTACTTGAATTCACTTAATGGTATGATATGCTTGACCATTTCAGGTGTCAGTCATCATTCCAGCCTAGAAGTCCAGAAGCAGAATGATTCTACATTAAAGTTTAGAGATTTTTGTTCTCTTTTCTCAGATTCTTAGACTAAATCCAATCAGAAAAAGGGTTGGGATAGAGAATATGCAAAACAGCTGTTTTTATACTGGGTTTCTACTTACATCAGTTATACATAAATCAATTGGAAAAATCCACATTAACTAAACTTATGTTTAAATACAAAACCATGAGCTTCCATCTCTCCACCATCCAAAAATTTTATTGATACAGACAGGTCACGTACTTAAATTTAAATGAATTACTCCATTACATGTATCACACTCTACAACAACTGGTTGAAGACTCCACTCATACTCTAAAACCAAAACATTTTAATAGCTTAATCAATGAAGTTAAAACATACGCAACAGTAGAAATGACGATGCTATACTACAATGGCATAAAATGAAGCAAGCTGAGTTTTCCACTGTGTGGAACTTACTGTGTACAGCCTGAAGAGGAAAAGCTGAAGTAAATTCACCAAAACTGCAGCTAGATGAAAGCGTTCTGAACGCTGGACAGCCAGAAATTGTGTGAGGGTTAAAGTTAACATAAGAGGGGAGAAAGAAAATTTGAAAAAAAGTTTAAAACGACACCACACTCAAAAGAAAAAAAAAAGGAAAAGAAAGTCAGTCAGCCAAAGATCTAGACAAACAGCAAGTGTAAACTCAAGCAAAAGTTTTAAAGCATGATCAAATTAAAGGAAAGCAAAAATAAATCTTAGCAATAGGCTCTACACATGAAGTCACAAGAACATACACAAAGTATGTACACCTATTACACATTTGCACAGATGCTCTTGTTTTGGTACTGTGATGTGATTTTGGGTCTACCAAAACCCCTCACTTACAAGAGTGACAATTGATTCAGTATTTACCAAAAGCAGTACTTTTTTTTTTTTATTATTATTTCAGGTGTAGAGCTAATAAACATATGGTGCCATAAAAAGACTTCTTAGTAGCATTAGGAAAAAAAGGAAATTAACAACAAACAAAGAATTCATTTTGAGTTTCCCCAGAGCTTCAGATGGCTTGATTGCATTAAAGCAGGCAGATGCAAGAAACAACCTCAGCTTAAGTACCTTCCAACATAAAGGTAAGAAGTATTTCAATTAAGTATTAATCAAAAGTGCTAGGAGTTCTACCTGTATTTTGGGGCTGAAAAGAAGACTGACTTGCTGTGGGGAAACCTCCAAAACTACTCGAGCCACTAGACTGTCCAAATGCATCAAAGTTTGCAAAACCTGCATTTGCAGAGTTCTGCGCTGTAAATTGCAAAGGAACAAAACATGTTAATGGATATGGGAAACAAACAGAAACAGATGTATTAACTGAATTAATGGTCATGACAGCCACCAAGGGTTGTGTCCTACCTTGCAATTTCTTTTTACATGAAAGTTATATATGATATTCTACAAATAAAAGCTGTCTTTGGAACAAGCTTTCATGACTCATCTTCACAGACCTATATCAGTTAATGCTGTTTCTCTCCTCCTCACTCACACTACTACTCACAACTGCATGATTTGATTCAGTACAGTTCACCTTAACCCTAGAAGGTCTGAAGAGGTGCTTGGTCAGGGAGAAACAACCCAAAACGTACAGAATACCAGATGTTTACCTGCAGAACCCAAACTAATTTTTAAATGCTACTTTTCAAAACAGTTTTTAGATTAACTGAACTTTTTTTTTTTTTTTTTAAGGAATAAAGTTACAAGGTAATTCCTGTAACATACTGACAATTTGAATTCCTAATATACGAAGTGCCACTTAGAAAAAAATAGTTTGGTACCACCAAATAGTTTTGACTAGGTTTATAAGCTCATTTTACTGGAAAATTCAGTTTAAAACAAAAAAAGTGAAGTCAGAGTACAGAAATCAATACCAATGTCAAGAAGATTGCATTCATAGACTGTATCCACAAAATAAAATCCAAGGAAAGTTCAAATAGCATTTCAGTTTGTGCCTTCCTTTTGTGCCATACTACAGAAGGAAATAAAAGTTAAAAACCATCTAACTTCAAACAGCTGGATATCCAAGCATCAACAGATTCAACAAGAATTAAAAGCCAAACTCGTAAGCTCCACAGAAAGTCTTAACCACTTACAAGCAAGGAATAAGCAGAAAAATGTTCTTAATCAAATGCAAACCAAAACCTTGTATATATGTGTGTGTATGTATGTGTATATATATATATATAGAGAGAGAGAGAGAGAGAGAGAGAGAGAGAGATTGAGTTGCTTTCTAAAGCTCACAAAATGCCTTCTAGCATAATAGATTGCAATACATTATTAGGTCACAATTTATTTATTCTAGAGGGATTCTGTAGATTAAATATACACAAAAACAGTAAGTTAAGCCAATTAAGTACTTTTACTTAACAGCCAGGTAATGCTGACTACTAATATGTTGCATTATTTCACTTCATTTCTATTTTAAAAGCATCTGTACCTCGGGTTTATAAACTAAAAGAATATTCATACACAAACACAACGCTGCTAAAAAATAAAAGTACATTTTTTTCCTTCATAGAGGATACTGGGAGAGAGGGTAAGGTACTTAACATTACTTTTCATTGGAAGCAAGCACAAGAGTCAACAAGCAAGAAAACTAATGAGAAAGCAAGGCCTTGAGAAAGTTCTGTCCTAAAGCTTTCACCTTTGAAGTATGCAAGGACAAAACACTGACACAAACGGGGAAAAAAAACTTTAGTTGTACTGTCTGTATTGGTTCAAACAGTATCTCTTCAAACTTATCTCCAAATTCCACAGCTTTAAGCCAGTAGCTTTTTAAGAAGAATAAATGAAGAATTCAACTGTAAGTTGCTTGTGAAAGTGGTGCTCTAAATACTGATGCATCCTTTGGATAGGGGCTCCTCAGACTCCAGTTTAAATGACCAAACAGGATTAAACACAAACGTCACTCCTAGAATTGTCACAGGTTTTTGTTTTTTTTTTTTTTAAACCACTCAGACTTATGTCGAGCATCTGATATCAAATACCTATGAGTCTAGATCAAAGAACTAGAATGTATTATGTTATGGTCCACTTAATTTTATTGCATCAGCTGACACAAAATTATGATTTGCAAGTGGATCCATGTTAAAGCATTAGCACTCTAAAAGCTTCTGCAGAGTATTCAGATGTTAATCTTGCTTTATTTCATGTGGTAAAGTTTAAATCTGTACAGAAGTGGCACAAAGGTAAAGACCAGGTAAGACTTGTATTTTCCTGTCCCTGAATGATTTGTAGATCATGTTTTTAAGTTCTGGAATTGACAGTCCACTTTGAGTTTTTCACCCAGAAACCCAAGAACAACATTAATTTAGGCAACCTGTGGGGAGTGCAAATTGACACAGATTTGCAACTGTTGTTGTGACTGCAGATGAATGAGGCAGTATAAAAGCTGGCTGGCTAAACCTAGCTTGAGTTTGACAGCACCAGTCACAGAAATGAAAGCTGTGCCCAGTCTTCACTCAGTTTCATCTGTGAGATTTGCTCTACTCAGTGTGCAATAAAGTGTATGAAACATTAAAAAACTGAAGAGAAAATGTTCAACTACAAAATCAAAAATAATTCTCTAGAAGACAATGCCTGTGTCATACTACTTTACTTTTTCCAAGTAAATTATCTTCTCCATCGGTACATGTGACAGCTGTCCTGTGTCACCACACTTCTTTAAAATATTTTTGTACACATTCTCTTAGTTTATAGAAAGTCCACAGGCCAAAAAACTTTTTTAAATCCTTTTTGTCACTATTACCAGTATGTAAGCTACAAGGAACAGCCACCTATAGTCATCTTCAAAATCTAATTTTGCAGAAGCTATGGAACTTTAAATACAGAAAGTAAATGTAAAGTCAGTAAGGTTTTTCCTCAACATGCAGCAGTGCCCTGAGCAAACACAGTACATTGGAAATAAACTTGGAGAAAAAAAGGAGCATATCAAAAGCTGCTCTTCATGTAAGATTTTCAAGGTTTACATCTAGACTTTATAGATCACAGCACAAGTTTTATTATTTTCCTAAGAGCTGCTGCACTCACTTGTTCCTTAATTGCAGAGACAGTAACTTATACTAGAAGACCTTAAATTTGCTGATGCTCTTCAGTGGTTTCTTTAGTTAGCCACAGTGTGCATGAAGGGAAAGAGACAAGTCCATCCCCTGCACGCATAGCAAAAAAGCTCTAAAACAAGAACACCAGACCATAAACTTTGATTAAGTAGTGCCTGATCACAAACAAGTTCTTCCATCCTCCGCTGTAGGTATGTGACAGAAATGACAAATATGCCACTCAGTTTTGTGCCAAAGGTGGTGGGTGGGCTGACCAACCTTCCTTCTTGTGTTTGAAAGGGACAATGCTGTAACACTGCATTATTAGTTGTAGTTAACACTACCCCGTGGTTACTGCATGCAGTAGAAGCCTTACAAATATTTTATCCTAGCAAATAAGAAAACTTCTGCTAAAACAGTTTAGCATACATATTCAGCTATTACATGCTCAGAAATACATTTTGTTTTCTAGAAATGAATTTACCTGAAACTGTTTTGGGTTCTGAAGGTTTTCCCTAAGAGCCATGGATATGATCACGATGTATAACTATTGAAGTAGAAAACTAGTCACTACATCTGGGCATTACTCATGCTTTGGATTTTCAGCACTTAAGATATGCTGTTAATTTTTAGTTGAAATATTTTATTTATGCTGGAGCATTTATACTCTTTTTACCATTTTAAAAAGTAACCAGAAGAATGGAAGAATTTTTACCTAGTTTTTGAACACAGGATTGAAATATAGGTGTAACAGGACTTTCACCTTTTGCAATCAACAAATAGTAAGTATACATTTAGACTCATTCAGCACAAATTTGACAAGTTACTGGAAAGAGTTAAACGTCTGCAGTTTCTCCAGTAACAATTACACTACTGGCCAGTCACTACAAGTTCTCACACTTAAATATACCTCCAAAACCAGGATTAACATGAAATCTTCCATTAAGGATTTGACAGGATACACTGCAATGTTATTCCATTTCACTGAGTTTAGCTAATTATTCAGCAATACTTTTTGAAAGTTAACTTTAACCAAGCTTTGATACTTTGCTTAATTCTTCAGGTATACGATGGGAATCCTCTCAATCACACTTCCTCTCAGCCATTAACAACTTCAGGATTTCTAAGAAACATCTCTTGTTGGCTTAGCAATACTGCAGTTTCTCTCAGAAAAAAAAAATAGATGAAAAGCTCATTCAGAGTAGGCAGGCAAAGGTACTTTCCCACAATTGCAATGCAAGTTAACAACAACATACTTCAGTGACCACAGAATCAACCTCTTATTTAGATGACTTCTATGGTTCAAGATCTTTGGCTGAAAATAAACCCCCGAGGGCTCAATGTATTTTACTGAAGATGTTCTTAACTCAAGGCCTACCCCTATCCTCAGTCAAGACATATGTCTGAGGCTTGTTTGTTCTTCTCAAAACTAGAAAATACCACCCACTACAGGCTTCATTCAGTTTTCAAAGACACGCACACAAGGGGCAGGGTGGAACAGGTCATTCTTTAAACTAAGGATGCCTTTGCTTTTCCTCTAAAAACCTGATAGTCATTGTCAATGCATTTGAACTCAAAGTCTTCATATCTCCTTTCTTTTCCTGAATGCTCTTCCTAATAATTTTCAGAAAGAAAATGTAAAGTCTAATATCAGCTTCTCCCTATATTCGGTTACTCATCCTCTCACTCTCTCCCACAAAATTTAAAGTTCTAGTAGTGGGCAGAAAACATTCTATGCATACATATCATAGAAAATAGCTATAGCAACTCCCACTCCAAAAAAAAAAAATCATGATTACCAGCATTTGTGTTCCACCTCTCTCTATAAAAAGAGGAAAGGAAATCTTGACGGATAAAGCATTCTAAAGGCACAGAAATCAGATATACCTTATTCATAAGTGTAGCCTAGTGACATAAAAAAACTAAATCTACTTTTTACACATATAAAGAGGATACACTGCTCTGAATACTCACCTGTATGACTGTTGAAGTGTGCAAAATTAGCAAAATTTGCTGTTGCAGTTGACTGAGGAGCAGGAGCAGCAAAGATATCTGAGCCAAGGTCACTGAGGAGGTCAAATTGTTTCTTTTCTTGTTGCTGCTGTCCTTGAGATCGAACTACAACAGGAGACTACAAACAACATTTCAATTAGATAAGACAAAAAAAGACCCTGATATTTTAC
The DNA here is from genome assembly GCF_009819795.1 of Aythya fuligula. Classification (NCBI taxonomy): domain Eukaryota; kingdom Metazoa; phylum Chordata; class Aves; order Anseriformes; family Anatidae; genus Aythya; species Aythya fuligula. Next base: position 3,492,322 of record NC_045567.1, read on the forward strand.
CAAAGTGGCTTTTGCAAAATGCTAGAAGGCTATGCTAAGCATATTTAACTGGTCATTTATTCCTCAAGTTTAAGATGCTGTATGTGACACAGACCCCCCTCTAACAGCAGGAGGAAGATATTCTATTTTATGATACTATGACAGCATTTAAGAAAATGCCACTGCAGCCTTTTGGATTAAAGTGACCTAGGAGAATAAAGTAGCAGCGCATAAACAAGCAAGTTCAAAATTATGCATGTAAAACTGCAAATATTGTACTAACACAAGCAAAAAAAGCTATTTTACAAGGTGGATAATAGTTATTCACTGCATTCTGAAGTCTTTAAAATTCAGTACAGGGAAAATAAAAAGAGTTTAATAAGAAGGCTGCAAGATGCAGATTTCTACTGTGAAAGGTCCACTTCGGAGCTGACAGCTCTTCAGCTGTCATTAGGTACTCACTTGGCTAGGTGTGCCCTTGTTTAAGTGCAGTGCAGGTGCAGCTTCTCCCAGGAGAGATTTGAGGGGCTTCACCTCAGGTGTGCTGCTTGTACTACTAGCAGAAGACCCCGATATGGACGCGTGGACTGACGCCACCACCTTTGCTTGCTCTGGAGGAACATACCTACATTCAAAAAAACAATTTTTTGTGTGTTTTTTTTTTTTTGTTTGTTTGTTTTTGTTTTTGTTTTGTTTTTTATAAGTTTAGCATGAAAAGCTCTGCCCAACACATACAAGACTCAAGTATGGATACTGGTAGATCTCAGCTTTGCTATTTTAACCACTATGCCTGCAATAAATTATCAGTACTTCAGTTTGCAAAAATACCTAGGATATAAATGACAGATTTTTAAATAGACTACAACACTTTTTTTTTTTTTTTTAATAAATACAAACCACCCATTGTCTTCTACATCCTAATAAAACCTGCAGGACTCATACTTCACATTGCTACTGAAACAGAAATGGCTTAAGGTGATGTCATCAGTATGTCTTCTCTGCTTCCTGCAGGAAATACGAATGAAGTCCAAAAATCATTTTTACCTTAGAGAGCCATGCAATCAATCCAAAGAGCACACAAAAAGGAAAGCACACTCCAGAACAAGGATAAGATCAGTCACTCTTTCCTTCTGGTCAGAAGCAAACTTTATGAATTGTAAAGCTGTCTTACCATCTTTTCTTCTCATATTTTTCCTGTAGAAATTCCTTTACTTTCTGTGGATCTCTGAAGTCTGGAATTGCTGATGATCTATCATCAAATAGGCCTAGCCAAATCTGTTTGCATACCTTGTACAAAAAAAGGACTGATTAATCACAGAAAATATCTTAATTCAAAAGATATTTAAGTTTACAATTGCTAATATATCAAAGGATTAAGAAGTGCATGGGTGCATATTATTTTCTTCCAGGCTTAGCTTTCTGTAACAACTGACTGGTGCAGCATGTACTGGGTCTAAATACTTGAAGTTGACAGACCATCTGTCACTGCAGTGCAAGTGAATCCTAACATCCATTCGCTGGAAAACACTGCTTTTCAAAAAAAATACTTGCAATATGCATTCATGAAGCGCCAAAGCACCCAATTGTTACTTGTGCTGATCTTCAGGACACTTCTTCACCTAATGTACACAAACTGTTAGCCGCACTTCATGGTTTAAACTGCATTGACAGAGTCCATATGCCACATCATTAAGTACCAGATGCAAGCCTTAAACTATTTTGATTTTAATATTTACAATAACTATTTGGATATAGAAACTTTTTTTAAACAGTCTTTCTTACTATGCTGCTGTCTCTGAACTTTAGCTATAATTTTGGTATCATATACTTTTAATTTTAGCGAGGGTGAGAGAAGAGGGAAAAGAGCTACTCTTGCTCTGCTTTCATTTTCTCAACGCAGTTGTGAGTCAGCAAAAGTTGAATCAATTGCAAAACCCTTCATATCTTCAGCTTCAACTCTCAGCCAAAATGAGAGGAAAGGTGACAGTTCTGAAAATCAAACAAGACGCAAGAGTTCTAACTCCGTTAAAATGAGGCTTTCCTTAAGCACTTCAGAGCACTCCATGCCTAACCTGCATATGCATCCAGACAATACACCAAACATTAGCTATCCTCTAAAAACAGACTCTGCCATTTTAGAACAGGTTTCCTCCAGAGAATCAGAGTCAAAAAGGTTCTGGTTTTATGATGCATGTGCTTTCTTCCCACAACCTTTCTGAAATAGTCCTGACCATCCCGCTCATCAGCCTCCTACAAGTGTTCTCTTCTACAGTATCAGGTTTTCAGCATTGTCTCCCATGACCTTCAAAGGAAGTACATGCTCTAACAGGCCTATGCATAAACTGATTGCCCTGAAAGTTGGGGAATTGTGGTAGCAGCTGTGATACTTACACCTTCCCAAGACAGGCACTAACTCTGGGAGTGGACAATGCTGGGGGGAAACAAATCTTCCTGTAGGTTGTTACAAATTAGCTGGCTATCTTCAAACACAGTAGTCAAATTGCATAGATCTTAGCTGTCATTTCAAAGATTTCTTAGGATTACACAGATTGGACAGACAGTGTAAGTATTTTTTATCCTTGGCATCTTGGTTTTATTTAGCCTGCTTGTATGTATCTCACACTCCGTAGTCTCATTGTTTACAGGACAGAGGCAAACAAGGGAAAACGTCTAACAATCAAAGGACAGCTCTAAATTATTTAAATACTCATCTAAAAAAATAACATTAGTAATTGAGTTGTTTAATTGAAGCACAAACTATACAGCATTTGTTCAGCAGCTATGCTCCACAAAAGGGTTAACTTTCATGCACTGAGTGGAGTTTGCAAAGTTAAACAGCCATAATTTGTTGTCTGTTAGTGGGTGGAATGAAATTGAAAGTAATTGTTTCATACTTCTTGTGAAGAAGTTGCAAGCTACAGACAGTCAAAAAGTCACACGCCTGTCCTAAACCACTTTAAATGAACAATACCAATCCTTCACTCTGTCAACCATAAACCCTACCTTACCAACAAGGTGTTTAATTCGCAATATCCACGGGATGCTCTGATGCGGGCCAGCAGTAGTATTTCTGTGTACAGCTTTGTAGGTGTAACTGTACCAACTAGCAGTCAGGTGATTGCTAGGAGCAGAAAAGCCTTGTTTATGGCTAAATTCAGAATATCTGTTAACAGGAGTTGGTATTTGAACTTACACAGCTGTGCCCTCCCCCCCACTGTAACATTGTGAGGAACATCAGGAAACACTGATGGAAAGGAAGAGCTGTACCTAATTTTGGACAAGGCCCAGCTTCATCCTGCACCCAGCAGAAAAACACCCAGGGCTGAACAGTGATGATCAGTTTACACCCAGCCTAAAATAAGGTAGCGTGTGAGAGAGGAGGTCCCATTCCCTACCCATTTCAGGTCATTAAATTCCTCCCCCTTCTTGTATCACACAAGTCAGATCAAATAAACTTATCACAACTACCATGCCATTGGTAGCACTGAAACCCACCCCGAGACCAACTCGGTCAAACCACAACCCACTTCTTCACCTTTCTCCCTGTCTTCTGCTTCACCTTCACCCTGAAGTGCCTAAGCATTGAGAGGGTGGGCAAGAGAAGAAAAAAAAAAAAAAACAAACTCCACCTCAGGTAAGTCTCAAGCCCTTCTGGCAATTCCTAGGAGAAACCAGAAAGTGAGACGTTGTGTGAGTTGAGGTCACTACCAGCTGTAGAGCTAGAGCGGCATCAGCTCTGCGAGTATGCAAACAGGCCATAAGGAAGATGTAAGGAGGACGTACTGCCCAAATCCATCCTTTTACAGCAATACTTGATGTGAGCATCTTAAGCGTGTGGGTTCTTGCATATTTAGCCTTCAGAAAGGAAGCTTCCAAAAACATTTCCTGGAGCAACTCATTTCTTCTAAATAGCTGAACACAAAAGCACTAACTGAAATGTGTCTTAAGTCACTGTAATAGCTTATTTGAACCTGACAGGCATTCTTTATTGGTTCTGTTACTGGAAGCAGAGAGCAAAGCATTACTAATGAGTAAGGGTGAAACTGCAAGACGCTGCCACCAGGCAGCAGAACCCACACTTAGCCTCACTCTCTTCAGCAAGCAGTGCTCACTTTAATGAGCAGCTTGACAGCAGTAGCCATACAAATACTGTCTAAAACATTTGCTTTTGCACACCAGAGATGCAAGTTACATTTCATACAAGTTCCTTTACATAAAGCATTCGTAGAAGAGTAAATGTAATTTCTTAGAAGTCTTATAAAGAAAATGTTCTTTAGAAAGCCAAGTTTTAGCAAGCTTTATTATCACACAACTAATAAAAGGCACAGTTTTGTCTATTTCTGTATGAAGTACCACCCAATGCTTTGAACATCAGCAGCCGTTCCAAGCAAGCATTCAGAACACAATAAAGGCCTCTTGTCTTTACTTGCTTGCTGGTGACCTGTACGCTCTTTCTGGCTATACTTTTGTTACTATCATCTGACTTGACAGGGATCCACAATACTGCATTGATTATGCTTCAAGCGAGTCCTAATACACAATATCCATCTATCTACAAAAAGGCAAATGGCAGTACGCTGTACAGTATTATAGGATGAAATCAAAATTGGAAGTTAAAATAGAAGGAAATATTGTGGTCAGCATACTCATTCTATAGGTGTATTTTGAAATAGTGACTTATTTTAAGATTACAGAAAGACAGCTAACAGTACTAGGTAGATAGCTAACATACTAGGTAGGTAACTAGATAATAGATAGCTAACTATATGCTTACAGGTGGTGCAAAGTAAGAAATGTGCATATTTTACCTACCAGATCATGACGCTATTTCAGAGATATTTAAAAGACAGTCTTACAAGAAAGATCAAGGAACTGCCTTTTTTTCTTTTTTTTTTTTTTTTTTAAAACACCATATAACTTACTGTTAAATTATGGTAGGGAATGATCATTCAGCATCTACATCTTTGGTACCCTAGTTACTTACCACTAATCACAGCTTTTAAATCCACTAAAATCAGATCAGCAACTTCAGCTGACATTACTTCTGTGTGAGCTTCAGTTTTTTGCTCTATCTTGCCTGATAGCTGCATGGTCAAGGCACCTGAACAGATCAGCACACAGCCATTCCCAGCAGGTGCTGACTCATGCCCAGGCATTACCTCCAAGACATGGAACAAAAGGTACAAAGAGCTGGTAAAGGGCACATAAATCTGCACAAAGACAAACTTCAGGAGACCAGTTGCTCTATTAGTCACAAAGTTTCCTTAGCTTTTAAATATAAACTTAGTACAAGAGAAAAAACAAAGTAATTAGAAACAAAAATTACATGCTTTGAAAAATTTGCATTTGGTATTCCAAACAGCACGTATTTTAGAATACCTACTTCGTACATTAACCAGACTTGTAGGGCTGATTAACAAAATGCTCCTGCCCAGGTTTCATGATGGAACTTACACTCCATGATAACAGAATTACTTACTCCTTTGCTTTTCTGGGTAGCACATAAAGAAGCACCTGAATTCATCACAAAGTTGCAGAACTTTACTATAAAGGTAGCAGACCTAAAAATTCTACAGGTCTCTGAAATCCTTCTCCTTTACCCCATCTCCTTGGGCACACTAGTTCAGCCATTTAATATTAGTATTATTCTTCTCACAGCAGCACCACAAGTAAGCCTCTGCTCAAAAGCTCTGTTCATTCACCGAACACCTGACTATATTTCTCCTTTTGATAACCAAAGCTCTATTAAACAAAATGCTCTGCTTACAGGAGAAGAGCCTGGCCAGTTGGAACCAAGAGTAAACATTCACATTACATGGGAGCCCCTAGGAACAGTGGAACATATCCAACAATCCATAATCATTGCCCACTGTCCCTGAAAAGTATAATTAATCCATGTCCCACTGGTTCACCAATGCAGCGAGAAGAAAAAAGATAGCATTGAAGCCACAATGATCAAGCGTATGCAGTATTTGAACATCTACTTCTGTTGAAGGGTTGACAGAAGCGAGACTGAAGTTTTGCTTGCCTCCACTATCTCTCAGTGAATATCATGGGAGCTGCAAAATAAGATACAGCAAAGACAAACAGATATTGTCCCGTGACAATAAGAAGTAGAAATCAAGATGTAGAATAGCTGTCCTCATGCAATCTAAGAGTTCAGGAGGACTCTTTTACAACTGGTTTGGGAAGAACAACATCTATTCTCTGCCAACAAGCTTCAAGCCTGCATGGAATGTCATTAGACATTTGGCAACTAGATACTGGGAAGTTCAGAATTAGATCAGTAAGTACAGCATGCAGCAACAAGGGAAACAGAAGCACAACCAGCTTCAACCTACTCACCCTGACCTAGTTAAAAACCCAGGAGGTATTAAGGAATAGACTGTGAGTTGCCACAACTTAAATTTATGATGGAAAGGAGAAAATGGGCCAAGTGCATGCAGTATGCTATGATAAAGTTTTCACCTATATTTCTCTTCATACCATCGGTTACACTGAGTCTATACTTCAGGAAAAACTCTTAAAAATAACTGTATTTACCTACCATGATTTCCATAAATGTTTAAGTTTGCAGTCTATGGTCTGAGCAATCACCTATTTTCAGCTTCGGCACAGAGTGCTACAGAACTCATCCTACTCATTGTGTAGAACTCCACCTATTCATTTGTTGACCAAACAAAGTTGACCTGAAAAGCTTCTGGCTTAAAAGCTATCCTCCTAGCTGGATTCCATACTTACAGGAGTTCCAGAAGGGCTCAAAGGCTAAGAGCAATGCACATTTACCTGTCTGTAGGTTTATTGTTGTTGTATTTGGTGGTAGGGTTGTAGACTTGTGAGGTGGGGAGGGAAAGGCACACTAAAAACTGCTAGTAAAGAAAAATCAGCAGTATCCATCTCATTTTGCAGAAAGCCTGGAAGAATCTGAGAGTTCAGTTACTTCTGTTCTGGTGCCATGTATTTCAACCACCAAACCTTTTACCGTGTCATAACTGCTTCACTGATACTGATCTCCAGTGTGTGGGAAGGCGGATATGGGAGAGACAAAAGGCCTTCTGCTTGCACAACACATCGAGCCACCACACTTCAGAAACTCCTGTTCGCGCGGTTGTGCTAGTCGGGAATAACACAGATTCAGCTGGGACAGCAAAACTGAGCTTTTAGTCATGCAGTACCCTGCTCTTCTATGCCGTGAAGGTAGCGTAACAAGGCAACTCTGACAGAGCATCCTCTGCTAGCAGCAGCTGTCCTTCAGCTAGAAAAAGCATGCTGTCAGACCTACAGTAACGGAGCACTGTGAGTTTAGACCCAGACACAGCGCTGCATAGGAAGATTACAAATGTCAGTCTGGTTTAAACAGCTCTAATGAGATATTACCTCTCAGGCGCCCAGTAAGTGTCAAATTAGCTTTCTCCCTCCCCCCCCAAGAAGATATCCTCAGTTATGCACCAAATGTAATGCTGACAGTGCAAAGAGCTACAGATTACTACACACCAAAACTATGTTCCAAAACACAGCACTCACCACAGGAAGAAAGATTTGGAAACAGTTCCCTTCTGTAAGCAAGTTAGAGCTTTGTTTAGTAGTTCAGCACTTCTGATGTCAATATTATTCATTAATCTCTGTAGGTTTAAGGAATTTTATACTGCCAGGATACTGATTTCAAAGCCAGTTTGGGTCCAGCTGCTTTCATAAGCAGAGTCCAAGCTGGCAAATCCTGCTCACAACGACATCGCTCCATACACAATCAGCTCACATCTCTCTCTAGCGCATTAACAGAACCGGGGATGTACTACAAGGACACCTGACTGCACGGCTCCTGCTGTCAGGACTCATCAGCTCCAGCCTAGTACTATTCTTCTCACTCCCAGGTTTCTAGGCCACTTTCCTTAGCAAAGGAGATTCCAGGAAAGCACTCCAGTAGGACCAAACACCAGCTCGGAACCAGTCCCACGCTGCTGCTGGTTTGGGAGATGTAAATCTTCAGCAAGTTAGAGTGCAGGAACCCGATAAGAAACATTTGCACAGGTGGTGTGGTTTAAGCTGGGAAGCAGGCAGGCAGCACACAGCCATTCCCTCACTGCCCTCCAGGGGGACAGGGGACACACTTTGGGGGGGAAAAAAAAAAAAAAAAACGAACAGTAAAACTTGTAGGTGGAGGTAAAGACAGTTTAATAGGAAAGAAAATGGAATGGGGAAAAAAAGAAATATACAAAATAAGTCATGTACAACAACTGATGCTCAGCCAGTCCCCAGGCAGCAGTAGCTCCCAGCCAGCTCCCCCGGCCTTATTACAGAGCCCGATGTCATATGGCACGCCACCTCCCTTTGGCCCATTTGGGTCAGCTGTCCTGGCTGTGTCCCCTCCCAGCTCCTTGTGCATCCCCAGCCTCCTCGCTGGCAGGGCACTGAGAAGCTGCAAGGCCTTGGCTTTGGATAAGCACTGCTCTGCAACAACGAACATGTCCGCGTGTTATCAGCATTGTTCTCATCCTAACCCCAAAACACAGCACTGCACAGCAAAGGAACTCTATCCCAGCTGAAACCAGGCCAACAGGTGCTATCAGGAGTCAGGAGGGTTGGCACTAAAACCCATTTAAGCACTGCTAAACTAATCCCAAGCAGCTGAGGTCTCCATTCTTGCTGCAAAAGTGTGCTAACCCAGCTAACCCCAACACCTGCAAAACCAGAGTCTAGATGTCTGTTTACACCTGCAGAAGACTAAGCAACACCAAAATACAGACCTTTCCAAACACAGCAAGAAGGTTTAAACCTGAACTTGAAGTAAAAACACACAGAAGTCACCTGTGCTAAGACGACATTCCTTGCAGATATACACACAGGGAAGGAAGTGGCACCTCCCATCTGAAGAAATCTGCTCTGAGTGTCCTCTTCCCAAAGTAATCCCTTTATGGAGGCCTTCTAGTAAGTAAAGGTTTTTAGCCATATGTGCCAGTAAAGCTGGCCATTTGTGACAACCAGGGAAAAATTATTTCAGAAATGAAGAAAGTGTTACCATTTAATTTTTAAGGGAACTTCAGCCTCACACAACACATTGACCTTACAGATAACTCCCTGAAGGACAGTAGAAAAACTACTTCCTCCAAGAACCTTACTACCTACCTTATCTCAGGGAAGGTTTGCATAACATGCTTTCTTGCTATTCTCCTTTCTGTTGAGAACAAATTCCCTGCAGTATACCACGAGCTACTAATCCAGAAGCAAGAAAAAACTTACCACAGAGGTCCTGGCCACACTGGAGAATGACTAAGTGGACAAAGTGGAAATGAAGTATTTTAACACACCACAGAAAAACAGAAGGTAAAAACACCAAATTGGAAAGAAAAAACAAAAAACTTTCAAATGGCACAGAACTAAACAACTGAATGTTACAACAGCATTTAATTGCTGTACTTTGTTTCACATTGATCTCTAAGATGTTGGACAGGTCCATGTCAGGCTGAACAAATTAATCCCACAAAGTTTTGTTGCTTAACATATACACAACAGACACCTAGGCTGAAGAGCAAACTAGACAAAGATTTTTGTAAGGCGAGATGAACTTCATTTACCCAATACTTTATCTTATCTGCAGGGAAGTATTCCAAAGTCCAATACCAACAAAAGGAAGCTACTATTTAACTACAGCAACATACAGCATGGCAAATTGAAATTGTGTTTTTACTTAGGTTTTAAACTTCTAATGCTCTTTAAAATAGTATCACTCAAATATTTCAACACCCGTTAAGCCTACCACCTGCAAGTCCAGAAGCACATCTTATTTATGGGGTAGCTTATTTAAATCATTGCCATGCTTTTGTTAATGAGATAAATAAGCACTACAACAGACACAAAGTCCTGCGCTTTTGAAGCATATTATACCATCACAGATACCCGTTAAGTGGTTTTAGGTTGATAATTTTACATAAACTAAATCATTATGATTGAAGGGCGGTCAGGTCTATTATAAGGACAATTACCCTGAGTAGTGATCACTTAAGACTTCGGATCAGAGAAAGAAATGGTTACATTCTGTAGCCTTTGCCGAGTCCAGAAATAAATCAAAACAGATGCAGGTGCATATATATATATATACACACACACACCTCTGCATATACATGTATGCATTTTTATGTTTTCCTATACACTTGTGAAATAAAGCAATGTTGGAGTTTACAGCCAAATCTTACAGGAGGAGATTCTTACATAAGGCATCTAAACCCACAAAAGATTCTTTATGACCCTCCTTATGCAAAGCATCAATAACATACACTATCATATACAATGTCACACGGCTTTACCATGCCAAAGAAATTTCAATAAACACTAGTCAATACCACTGACAAAAATTTGTAGTGTCTGGAAAAGTTTTGACCTTGTTCCAGCTTTGTCTAGAAGAATTGTCCACTGACAGTCATTTCAACAAATAACACATTTGCTAGGACAGAAAAAGAAACTGCTATTTCTATTTCCATTCTTAAAGCAGGCAGTTACAAACAGGGCTAAGTTTAAGAAAGTTAAGTATCAACATTTTAACTAAAAATGGGCTTTACCCTCACAAAGCTTCACAACAACTTGTTAACAAGATACTCCATAGCCTACAATCAATAATTCTACTAACCAAAATACAGATCCAATCAAAAATAAAAAAGAATCTTTTCTATATTTGGATTAGAAGAAAGAGTTGCCTCAAATAATTTTCATATACTGTAACTTCATGTTATAGCATATTAAAATACAAACGTCTTCCTCAAACTGAAGACATTAACAGCTACAACCAGGGTTTACACTCTCCACACATCTCCATAAAGGCAACTCAACATTCACCTCAGATTTAGTTTTCATCTATTACAAAGAAAAAAGAGCAGTACACTGGAACTTCCTCTCTTCAAAGCTGCCCAAGCCACTCTAAACATACAGTTGCCTCTTATCTAATCCTTAGAGGAAAAAGGATTTCTCCCTTTCCTTCCTCTCTTTAAGGACCTTCAAAATATTGATATATTTTCATTACAGAAAGAGGCTGTTGAAACTGCTGGAAGACTGACACCTACTCAATAGGAATACAACTATAGGCAACAAAATTATTTTCATCACCATTGACTCTTTCAGGAAATACTGCTGCATTCAGCCTAAAGGTCTAGGCTTCCAGAGGAAAAGTAGAGTCAGATGCATACTGCCTTCTGCAAGAGCAAAAGAAAACCCCACTCAGAAGCACCGATCACGTGAACCTAGGTTGTCTGCATTGGGCAATAACACACAGTATTGATCAGCTACCTAAGTGAAATGAGTGTGTTTTTTTTTTTTTTTTTAAAAAAAAATACGCAATCCAGTGAACTTGGCTTCAAAAGACTCTTGTCTACCTTTTGCTTCAAAAAAAAAAAAAAAGCTCAAGCTTTAAGTACTAAAGTTGAATATTTAAAAAGTGTCCATCACTGGGTACTCTGTAATGAATACTTACTTCATTTCCATGTTTCTGCAGAAATTCTATTTCCTGTTGTGTGAAAGTAGTCATTGAAATTGACTTCACTCTGTGGGGAGGATTCAAGCCCCGTCTAAAAGAAGAAGCAAGTAGTATTTCGTCAGTATTCAGGAAGTCTGTCATCACACAATCACTTTTAACATAAGTCAGCCTACCCCCAACTAGCATTCAGAAAGCAAAAATCTAATACTGGGATTTCAGAGGAGACCCGTGCTGCACACGCTAACTGCCCCTTTTTATGCAACTTCATGAACACATTAGACTTGAACTTTTTGAAATCTTAACCTGCTTCCCCAAACTCGTTTGCCTTTTCTTCTTTCATCTCTCTATCTTGGGCTCCTCCAACATCATTTTTCTTTCCCTCCAGCTCCCCTCTTGGTTCAACCTACTCCTACCAGTACTTCTACTTAACCACTACATTTCTGCCAACCAAACTCCCCAGCTCAGACTCTTTTCCTCCCACCTTAACCTTTGCTTCCTGTCTCCTCTCAGCATTTTTTTTTCTAGTTTATTTTTTGCTCCTCTGCACAGGTCTGTTGTCTTCCTCCCCCTGAACACTACGCAAGTAGCAGCAGCTGAAGAAAAAAGCTGCCATTTTTACTGTGCTTCAAACAAGAACAAACATTATTAGTGCAATAGCTCAAAACTCAGTGGCTCTGCCTTAAGCAGAAACTGGCACCAGCCTCACATCCACAGACCGCTGCAGCGGGACTAGTAGCAAGTCAATTTTGTTGCCAAAGCCTAATATTGTCAAACCCAGGTCAGTCAACAGCTACAAGCATCAAGAAAAATCTTGCTGAGCAACTGTGCGAGTATAAGAAAAAGCTTGAGAAGAAAAAACTTTTTGCTTAAGTACATGCTAGCTACTGCTTTGGCCTGCAGATACTTGCAACTGAAATCACGCTGTGTTTTGCTCAGTGGCACCAAGGACATTACATCCCACATGCACCAAACAGCAGAGACACTAGCATAGGCAGGACAGCTGTTAGCTTAACAGGCGGGTTCAACAAGTCTTGATGCCTGTCACATCACCTTAAAGAAAAGGTAACTATGAGATTTCAAAGAATGTGCTATGTATGTGAGAAGAAAGTTTCCAGAAGCAAAGCTTGGAGAAGCTTTCCAGGAACGTAGTACAGGGCTAACACATTGCTACCAGACCAGCTGATACGAGCTAGCTTTATTGCTTCTTTCTGCTACTTAGCATTAATAATAAATTTGGTTCAGATTGCCTTTAGGAATAGACATCACTGACTACTAAGTTAAGATTTAAATTTTCTTTAACTTGATGATTATTCCAGGAACACTGTAATTGTTATTTGTCAAACCAGCACATTGCAAATCTGATGTTCCAAGTATTAAAAGATCCTAACCTTTGTACTCCAGTTTTAAAAAGAAAATTTTAGCTGAGGTTCTATTTAAATGTGACAAAAAAAAAAAAAAAAAAACCACTACTGTGATTTTAGCTTGCAATTTCACCTTGATGCATAAATCCACTGTACCTGTAAAAGGACAACTCTGCCCCTGTGTTTACAAAACACCTTTGTTTCCACATGTTCAGTTTAATTAAAGCTGGATACCGATAAGAACAATGAGCAGGACATTTTTGTTTAAGCTTCATATTAAAAGAAACAAATTTAAGACACCCCATTTGAAATACCTGAATAAAAACGAACAATGAATTGTATCTTGCTAAGACATACAATGAACTTAAAAGTACCTTAAATGCAAAAATCGTATGTGAATCTACTGATAGCATTCTGTAAAACTAATTCTCATCTTCTGCTTAAGCAAATTCTTCAAACCTGACTGTCTAAAATTGGACTCCATGGTTTAGTACCTCAGCAAGAAGGCAGAGGAAGTTTTATTAAACTTCGAGAGAGCTTTCAAGCTGGTTTGTCTATTTGGATCAAGCATCCCCAAATAAACTGCTCGTCTTAAGATGTCTGAACTCCACATTAAATTGAAATCAATTTAACTTCTTTTACCAAATTTTAAGCCAAATCCACATTTATTTCACAAATAAACACCACATTACAATACTGTAATATTACCTAAAATTTAGGAAGTAAATATTCATTTTACGACGATGCAAGTATTAAAAAAATAATCTACAACTTCAACACAATTACACATCACATCACAGCTGCTGCTGGTATAATGATGTTTGCAGGTTTTGTTTGGCTTTTTCTTTAAATACACCTTGTTGCCCCATGCATGCAAGGGAAAAACTACTCACTACGTCACACCGCAGCATCACGTTAAATGACAGGATAGAAATAAAGGTGGTATCTGCTGTGTGCTTCACAGAAATATGCTCCTCAAATAATATATAACAACCAGTGTCTTGCTTTTACACCAAATACGAAGTGGTTCTGTCTGCCTTAGTCTGGTCAATTTACTCTCCTCATTTTAAGGAAGATACCCATAAAAACATTTAGAACTACTTTAAAAGCTGTTCACTAACCAGTCCACACTACTCAGCACAGGCAGGATATCTGAGCTTCCACACTACCTTCTGCTGGGAATTCACATTTACAACAGATATGGATTAAGCGCTATATTTTACCCATGCTTGGGATTTAAAAGCACTGCACACGTTATTTAACCAGGAAAAACACATGTACCTACATTGATTTATCAGGGCTCTTAACGGCTTTTTACACGAGCAAACACACACTGTCAGCTGTGTTAAGCAGCTGCACAGATGTATTTAAAGCCGTGACTAGCACAGCTTACCCTAACACGAGGCTTCCAGTAGTCCTCTCTAGCCAGTGCAAGATATGTAGTTTTCAAGTTCAGGTTGTAAAATTCCAGATCTGTATAATCTGTGTTTACAGATTACATCCATGACATGTGGTTGAGGTGAATTCTCATTTCTTTTCTGCTCTCCTGCTAAAGGAGGCAAATAGGCCCTGTCCCAAAAAGTCAGATCCCAGCCCAGCAGCACCAGATGCCTCGCGTGATGGCAGAGAGCACATCACTGTACCAGTGAGCCACCAAAGTGGGAAATCTTGAACCTTAATGGCCAGCAATGCAAAGCTAACTGGCTGACTATCAAGCTGCATTATTATACACACAAGTAATTCTTACATATACGTGTAAGATGGCAAGGGGTGGGAGGAAGCCTACAAAAAGCCTCCTCTTACACTAAGCTGTGTATGAAATCAGACTGGAACAAAGGGTTCAATACAAGAGGCTGTATTGCTCAGCATGGAAATACAACCCAAAGCACATGCATAAACTTGCTTAGATAAATTACTTAGAGCCTACAATCAGAACAGCTTAAAAGCAGTTTTATGATTTTCAACTAGGATGAGCCACTTTCAAGCACCCGACACTCATGAACTGACTAGAGCCTCCCTAACACAGCACAGTTGTATTTACAAATTAGAGCTTAAAACAGAAAACCTAAGTACTGAAGCCCCTCTTGGTTCACAAATCCTACGAGATTTTACCCTTCCTCATGTACAGAAATCATTTGATGACCCAGATGATTCACTAACAACTCATCTACATGCAGAGGAAGCTCACTGGTAGGCAGCCAAGTACAATTAAGCTGTATGAGGAATTAAGGACCCCCCTTTTTATATGAAAAAATATATCTAACACTTGCTTCCCTATTCTGTGCATCTGACAAGTGCTTTGCACGGTTCTAATGCTCAGCAGTATTCCTTGTTTAATAGCAGAAAACATTGATTATAATCCTTTAGCAATGACTAAACTCAAACTGACCCTGAACAAATATTTGTGACCCGCAGGGGCGCAGCGGTACCAGTTACTCCTTGCTGTCACCGGGCTCCCGAGGACGCCAGGCAGCAGCTGTCACCACAGCACCCTCGGAGCAGCGCTCGGGAAGGTGCCTGAGCCAGACGGCTCCTGTCACCGCTGCAGCATCCCACACCGAGAGCCCACTCACCAGCACAAGCTTCGTACTCAAAATGGGGCATTTCTGGGGGACAGTGCTTCCAGCTGGGAGAATCTCCTCCACCGATTCCGTCTACGCTGCCGGTGACCCAGCCCGCCAGCCGGGAAGTCACAGAGACCACAGGCATGGCTCTTCTTCAGGGGTACTGTTAAAGCATGTGCTTTTACAGAGGAAGCTTCGAGGCTGCTGGCACAAGGTTGTGAAGTCCCACAGTTTAAACATTAAACATTCAAAACACCGTCCGTGAGCGTTTGTTCCTAACAATTCAGTAGCCAGTTATGGCTGAACTTGGGCTTGTTGGTGGAACAGCCTTTTCTGTGTTCACTGCAAACAAACGTCAGCAGAGGTTCAGAGAATACTGGCCAGGGCTGGACATGCACACAGTAAGTGGGCTTTGCTGAGTTAGAGGGTCACTCCCATGGGAGGACAGGGGACAGATGGCTACTCACCACCGTTAGTATCACCCTGTGTCAGATCCTAACATGACCTCAAGTCTGAGCCAGCAAACTCCGACCCTCTAGGAAGCAGGAAGTTACTGAGAGATAGCAAACACCAAGCCAGCAGAGAGCACCTACATCCCCAAGTGCCTGGACAGCAAGTTTTGGAAAGGCAGCGTCACCACATTCATTGCTATTTCTGTGTTACTGTTATTAGCAAAAAGCAGTAATGGCATTTCCTGGTACCTGAGGACTTCCCTGCAAGCCTTCCACCACCTCACAAGCTCACTTTATATTTTAACAGCCAAAGGCTTATGTACACAGTTAAGATTAATTTAACCCATTTATTGGGAAATAAATCCTTTCTGGACTGCATAGTATTTATTGTGGCATGCACATTTCCTTAGCTTTCCAGCCATGACACTGAAGAAAAAAATGAAATATACATACACATACATAAAACCCAGAGCTTTTTTCTGAGCACGTCCCCAAGAAAAAAAATGTCCTGGAAAACAATGCTAACACAGCCAGCATCACCTTCACTCTAACACCACTTATTTAGGCAATTTTAACTTCTGCAGAAATTCTTCTGGGGAAAGGGACAGTAAATCACAGCCATTACACCAAGATTTATTGTTGAGTTTGTTTCTGGTATTGGCCAAACACACTAATCTGGCTGATACAGAAGTCCCTTAGCCAGGAAAATGTAAGATTTCAACTAGGAATACTATAAGCAGCCAACAGAAGGCCACATCATCCAGTAATTGTAAGAAGTTACATAAAAAAAAGCTTTATCATTCCCCACAGTAACAATATGCTCTGAGTATTCTTGGTTGCTCCTTCCTAACAGAAGCCCAAAGTGCAACCACCTGAATGGGAAAGATCCCGGAGGGCTGGAGGGGAAGGGGTGAGGAGGGGTACCGGGGGGAGGAAGGGGAGCCCTGGTTATCACATCAGCAGGCAGTACACACGCCTCCTGCCAGGCAGTGTTACATCAGGTGTTTGTACACTACAAAATGTGGGGAAGTAAGCTCATAATCAAACCAAGGGACCTCTGTCAAATGAGAAGAACCTTTCTGCCAACCCTGACATCACGAGGAGAAGCCTTCTGACCTGGCACTATCATAATCCTTGACCTGATGAGACAGCTCTGGCACAGCACTTCCTCCCACTTGGGGGGAAAAAAACATGACGTGCGTATTTCTACACATCCTACATTCTTGTCCAACACCAGAAGGCAGAATTCGGCACAGCTTCCATGACGTAGCATGCTTTCTTTCCACATAAAGAGAGCTTGAACACAGGGCACAAGCAGAGCCGCTATCCACACCACTATGCATGACCATGCATGCTCCATTCTGCACAGCCCAGCCTTTGTTCTGGTAAACCCAATCCGTAGGAAATACCCAAGCCCTACATATTATAGGAAACAAGTTAGTTATTCATAACAGAGGAGGTTGACAAGACTCACTTTCAACATTTAAATCAGAAACAGATCATCTTCAAGTCACTAGTTTTTCATCATTTTCAGCAGCATCTGAACAAGCCAGTCAGACTATTTTGGGAGCAGTGGGGAAAGCGGTGGTTTTCTTAAAGCTCTATCTAGTAATAAGGCATCACTCTCTTTCTATACATAGAATTGTCAGTAGAAATAAATGATGGATCCCAGATGAATATTTGGGGTTTTAACAGATTGTCCTTACCAGAACAATGAATAAACACCTCAAAAAACCTGCAAAAAAACCTCGTCAGACATCAGATCTCAAAAGTTTAGAGCTGACTGTACCGATGTCTATCCAAGATCATATGATGTTAGCAGCTGTTTGTTATAGCTAACTGAGCACCTTTCTGAAGGAAACTTGTTAATGTATGAGCATTAGTCTGGCACTGCACCTTACGCTTCAAAGACAGGCTACTTGACTCTAAGAATACTTCCTGCACCAGGCTAGAAAAAAAATTGAAAGAGGAAGCAGTGCAAGTCATTCACATAGCACACAAACAGGGCAAAGTAATAATAATATTAAAGCCTTACAGTAAAACAAGTGCCATGAGGTGGAATGCAAACAGCCATTAAGGACTATGGAGGCAGCAGTACTTCCACACATTAACCAACACGTGGTTCCTCCACTGTGGAAATCTACATTAGGCAATTGGAAATAAGTTGCATGAATGGCTATTCTTACAGAAGTGTTACAAATATCAGTTTCTGATAGTAAAGCAGACCTCACCTGTCTCTAAGTCTCATTATTAAGGAAATATCCCATCACCTAGGGTCTGACGCTTTAACCACTATGTGAGATCTTGAATGCACCATTTATGAAAGCATTACTGAATCAATATGAAAGAACGAGCCCAATTTTACTTCAGGAGAAAGTTTTAAGTCCTCTTCATAGTCATTTACATCAACTTCAAGCATAGATTTTTTTTTTTTATATATAGAAAAACACTGTATATTTATAATAAGAGATGCATTATATTAGAATAACATATTAAGAAATGTCTTTCAGAAAAAAGATCTACTTTCTTTAAGCACAGTAGCATCCAAATGATGGCCAACCTAACAGCAAGTGACAGCTGTTCCTTGCTCACTACCTGTTTCACTGCACGTGCATCCTTTACGTTACTGTAAGTTGGACTATGGACTTCCGTAGGCCGTACATCACAGCTAACAGATAGGAGGAAAAAAAACCTCTTGAACCTGTGTTAAACATCTCAGCAACACACACAATATATTTGTCTATTAAGATTAGGACACCTGCCTGAAAAATAAAGGAGAACATTCTCATATGGCAGTTTTGTCATGCTATTAGTTTAACTAGTAAGAACACGTGCAACCATTAAATAAGCTCTGTGCAGTAGCTTAAAATAGTTTCACATGCCAGCACAAATAACAGTTTGCTAACATAGCAAACAATAGCCAGGGCTGGCTGATTAAGTGCCATGCACATGTCAAAAACGGGAGACTCTTCAGCTCCACAACCTGAATGCAGTTTCTGTATTTGCGTCAAGCCTGTTCAAAAGTCTACACAAAGTAGAAGAAAAAAAAACAAGTCTAATTAGCTGCCTAGCATAAAAGGCGGCTTGTTCCATGTAAATTCAGCACAGAACGAACATGGTTGCTTTGTTTCAAGCCTCATTGTACTTAGCAACTTTGTTCCAAAAGAGCAGACTATGGAAGACCTGTGTGGGGCAGGGTCCATAGTCAGTCCTTCTTAGTAAGGGACAGAAATTAGTTCAGGCTCTCTCGTGGGCGTTTTATGAACTAAAACCTTTACAAACAATCAGGATCCTTTGACACACTGCTTATTACTTGGGCCACTTCTTTGACTCTGCTCCATTCCGCACACACCATGCCAAGAAACCAACACGCGGACAGGCTCAGCTGAGCAAGCAGTACCGCTGCAGACAGCCGGCTTTTCCTCCGGTCACGTATACACAACCGGCATCCTACAGATACCCCGAAACCCTGACCTGCCTGATCCCAGCTGCTCCTGCTCCATCCGTGCTCCTCAGGGGAGGAAGGGTGGAAAAAGGAGGAGTGGGGGGAGGCCCGTGCAGGAATGAGGAACAGGAAAAATGCAATCTGCTTTATCAGAGCCATTCCCTTTCTAAGGCTCACACATAAAGTTTGTATGAAGCAAGAGTAAGACTTCAGAAAGAAGTAGTGGATTTTATTTTATTTTTTTTTTGGATCACGTTAAACTGCTAAGCCCGGAGATTACCCTTTTAGCTGGAGCGTGAAGAGTTGCCTCACAAACTTGTGGCACTGCGGGCGCGATTTGGGGCACGGCCGGCTGCCCCCGGCCCCCAGCACCACCGACCGCTGCTGCCGGCGGGGGCAGCCCCCGGCCCCGGCACTGCCACGCAGCCGGGCGCTGGGCCCTCGGCCCCAGGGGCATCCCCCAGGTACCCCCAGCGCCCCCCGGCAGCCTGCCCCCGCCGCCCCGTCCCTCCCAACCCCCGGCACGGAGCCGGGCGGCCCCCGGGGGGCGAAGCGGCGGCGCCCGCCCCGACTCACAGGATGCCGGAGCAGGAGGTGCAGACGAAGCTGCCCACCGTCATGTCGGTGTAGGTGGGGCCGCGCTGGTCGCAGTCGAAGCACTTGCGGTTGGGCGGCAGGCTGCTCATCTCCCGCAGCAGCTTCAGGTGCTTCTCCTCCTGCTTCCGCTTGGCGCTGGCGGCCATGGCCCCGCCGGCACGGGGTCGGCCCGGCACGGCGCCGGGACCCGCTCGCACCCCGACGGCGCCGGCGCTCCGGGGCCCGGCCGGCGGGAGGAGAAGGGGAGCGGGGCGGGCAGGAGGGGGAGAAGGGCGAGGAGGAAGGGGCGGGCAGGGCAGGGCAGGGCAGGCGGCGGGCCGGGGAGGGAGCGGAGCGCGGCCCGGCCGGAGGGCGGGGAGGGGCGGAGGGGGAGGGCAGGGAGCAGCGGCGCGGAGGAGGCCGGCGGCGGCGGCGCCAGGCCCGGGGCGGCTGAATGACGAGCCCGGGCGGAACCTGCGCGACACCTTTATGAGATCAGACAACGAGATGGCGGCGGCGGCGGAGCCGAGCGGGTTCTCCGGAGGCAGCGCCCTCTGCCGCCCGGGAGGACGCATCCCATCCCCTCCCTCCCTCCCTCCCTCCCTCCGCTCGCCCGCCCGCCGAGGAGGCGCTCCCGGAGCCACCGGGGCTGCGAGAGCCGTGCTGGGCAGCGGGCAGGGCGGCCCCGTGGCGAGCCTCGGTGCGAAAAGCTCCGCGAAATGGAGGCTTCGCCCCCCGCACCCGCCGCCCTCCTCCACACGCCCCGCAGCCCCGCGTGGGGAGGCCGGACGGCGGGTTCCGCCCTGCATGAGGAAAATGTTACCTCGCCACACCGCCCCTGCAGCCCCCCGAGGCGCCCCCGTTTAGCAAAAGTGTGAAATTTCTGTCATGGAGGCGACCATGTGGGAGGTTCAAGGCCTTGGCGTCCGTCCCGGGCTGGAAATGCCTTGGGGGGGTGGCTCCCACTCCTGTGGTGGGACCCCAGGGACTGAGTGCCCTGTAGTGCTTCACAGGGGCTCGGAGAAAATTGGTGTGATTTTCACAAGACAACTTTGGGAACTTTGATATCTACGTTGGTTTCTTTGTAACTGCCATCAGAGGTCCCCAGGTTCCCCTTGTGAATATCACAGAATCACAGAATTGTCTAGGTTGGAAGAGACCTCCAAGATCACCCAGTCCAACCTCTGACCTAACACTAACCAGTCCTCCACTAAACCATATCGCTAAATTCAACATCTAAATGTCTTTTAAAGACCTCCAGGGATGGTGACTCCACCACTTCCCTGGGCAGCCCGTTCCAATGCCTAACAACCCTCTCAGTAAAGAAATTCTTCCTAATATCCAACCTAAAACACCCCTGGCGCAACTTTAGCTCGTTCCCCCTCGTCCTGTCACCAGGCACATGGGAGAATAGACCAACCCCCACCTCACTACAGCCTCCTTTAATGTACTTATAAAGAGCGATAAGGTTGCCCCCGAGCCTCCTTTTCTCCAGGCTGAACAAACCCAGCTCCCTCAGCCACTCCTCATATGACTTGTTCTCCAGACCCTTTCCCCTTAAAAGAGAATAAAATGAGTTAAGTCACATATATTTACTGATATCCTTGAGGAATCCTGGGCTCTGGCTTGAGCTCAGACCTACCACTCATCTACAAAATAGTGTTTGTTATCTATAAAGGTGTCTAAAGGAATGCCCTTTCCAACAGAGTACAAAATACTTTCAAAGAAAAATATCCAATCTAATTTATTACACCTGTATTATTTGGTGATTCAGTTTGCAGAACCACCTAGCAACACTGTAAGTGATTAAAATCTTTTAAGGTTTAATGATTCCCTGTACTGTTTATTTACGGTCAAATCTTGCACCCTTGACGTCAGTATCTGTTAGCACTGGCTTGTAGAAGCAAGATCTGATCTACTGTATTTTCCTCATAGTTTGCATTTTCCTCATAGTTTGGTGGGGGTTTAGTTCAAAAACAAAACAAAACAAAAAACGAGGTTTTCAGCATCAGTAATTTGGCATTTCTCTGATTTCTCTGGACTTGCTCATTTACATGAGCTGATCACAGAATCACAGAATGGCCGAGGTGGGACGGGACCTCTGAAGATCATCTGGTCCAAGCCCTGCCAAGCAGGATCACCTAGAGCACATTGCGCAGGGCGGCATCCAGGCGGATTTTGAGTATCTCCAGAGAAGGAGACCCCACAGCCTCTCTGGGCAGCCTGCCCCAGCGCTCTCTTACATCACAGTAACAAAGTGCTCCCTCGTATTCAGCCGGAGCCTCCTGTGCTTCAGTTTGTTCCCATTGCCTCTTGTCCTGTCGCTGGGCACAACTGAAAAGAGACCAGCTCCATCCTCTCAACACCCTCCCTTCAGATATTTACACACATTGATGAGGTCTCCCCTCAGTCTTCTCTTTTCTGGGCTAAACAGGCCCAGCTCTCCCAGCCTGTCCTTGTATGACAGCTGCTCCAGTCCTCTCATCACCAGCAGCTCCATGTCCCTTGTCCTGGGGAGCCCAGCACTGGACACAACGCTCCAGGTGCGGCCTCACCAGGGCTGAGCAGAGGGGCAGGATCACCTCCCTCGACCTGCTGGCAACACTTCCAAACACAGCCCAGGACACCGCTGGCCTGCTTGGCCCCAAGGCCACATTGCCTGCTCCTGGTCAGTCCACCGGGACTCTCAGGTCCCTCTCTGCAGATCTGCTCTCCAGCAGGTCAGCCCCCAGCCCATACTGGTGCTTGGGGTTATTCCTCCCTAGGTGTAGGACCCTGCACTTGCCCTTGTTGAACTTCATGAGGTTCCTCTCGGCCCAACCCTCCAGCCTGTCCCTCTGAATGGCAGCACAGCCCTCTGGGGCATCAGCCACTCCTCAGATCAAGCAGGCCTAAATCTACAAGCCAGGTTACAATGTACTGATCTGAAATATTTCTAATGCAGATGGCAGGACCCTTTCACGATGAAACATAAGCATCACTAAATCACTAAATAGTCACAAATACTTAAAAAGTATTTATTAAAGTAAACACGGAATATTTCCAGTCTTATAAGGACCAAATTGTATCTATTTTTTGTCTAATTTCTAACTTTTCTCTGAAATGCTAATATTTTTGTTACTCAGAAGTTTAGTTTTTCTTTTTTCTTCTATGAAACATGCTAACATTGGAGGTTTTCCAGTGACCTAAATGACCTAAAGCAGATGAGCTAAATTTAGGAAAAAAAAAGTTTAAAGGTTAAAAGGCAAGTTTTGTTGTTGTCATTGGTTGTTGTTGTTGTTGTTTTGTTTTGTTTTTGTTTTTGTTTTTTTCTTGGAAAATTCTTTGTACAGAGAGTACTGGTATTGGGTAAAAGATCTGCTGTAGCAGAGAGTTGCTGCTACAATTTCATTTTGGTTTCAATGAGAGTCAAAGGTGCTTTTACCTTGCCTGAGTAAGATATTGTCCAACTCTGCTTGCTTCTATCATGAATATCATATAGGAACAGGTGTTAATGAAAATGATACCATCATCATTGAAGTTGTCATCATCATTAAAATGTAGAACTGAGCTCACAGGGAAAATCCTAGTACTATATAAGTCAATCACAAGGTTCAAGAGGAATTTTATGAATTTTGTATTACAGTGAACTCTAATTTGTTTCATTAAGAAAATGCTAAGATGCTATTCATGGACAGCACCAAGATGGGCCTATAGAATCATTTAGGTTGGAAAAAACATTCAAGATCATCAAGTCCACCCATCAACCTGACCTACTTACCAAGTCCCATCACTAAACAATGAGTCTTAGGGCCACTTAAGGTCATAGAATTCATAGAATCATTATGTTAGTAGAAAAATATTTTAAACATTAATTGGTTTTAGAAATCACTTTTTAAAAATATTGAGCCTCTTTGTTCTGTCTTCTAAAGCTGATTTAGACCAAGAAATTATGTAATAAGTTAATGAGACTTTGCAGGTTTGTGAGGATGCACCCTTTTATAAACACCCAAAAGGTCTATGAGTTTTGGATTCTCTTAAAGATTGTGAGCGATGTGCTCCAAATCTTGTGTTCCTACAAGCAAGCATCTAAATCTTGAGGTGTTGATTTCCATAGGAACTGGTGCTTGAGAAATACAACTACCTATGCATAAATGTATGTGTTACACTGTTGACATATGTAGGGCTGAAAACTGGCTGAATCAGCTTCCAGCCCTGTTCTATCTCCCCACAAGCAGTAAGTAGCTGTGCTGTTCTTCCCTTTCTATTTTTTTAACAGCTAGCATTACTTTCCTCAAGGCAGATGGCTCATTTTTTTTCTTCTCCAAATTACTAAGGGCAAAAATGCAGAAATAATACATACAAATAAAAACTCTACTGTTCAGTGTCATTCTTTGATTTTCTTTTGCATTATGTATTTTTCAGTTTCTCAACCCTAGGACCTGAATTTCCTTTCCTATAGCTTCTCTGTCCAGATCTGCGTTCTCTCCTCTAAATGACCTTACTTACACTTCTGTGAAAATATACTGGACACATGTTAATTCCAAAAATATTTAATCCCTACCACACCTGCTACAGCTTTTAGCATTAAAATTAACTTCTTAACAAAGGGCAAAAGAATGGTTTCTCATGTTTGCAACATTTCTCTTTATATAGATATATATACAAATTAAAAGTTCTCCCCAGTCATGGGCAACAATTTCTGAAAGACAGAGCTTCAGTAATCCTTTAAATCTGGGCTAATATGGTATAAATTATAATATACAAGCACATAATCTAGGGGACTTGTTGTCAGGACCAAAAGAAACAAGTGTCTAAGAATGTACATCTGGGAGATGAATAAGACATCCACTGTTTGTCACTAGGATTGAGGTCAATAATATCCATTTTAAAGCAATTAACCCAGCAGGCTAAGTGATGTGGAAATTATCATGCTGAAAGACTAATGGGCTATTAAATCCATCTTGCTTCACTACTGATGGGCATACAAAATTAATCCTGGGATTAGGTGTATCACATCTGTGGTAAACCGCTTCTGCAAGATTTGTATATGAAAAGTTTTCTGAAAAATGCTAAGAAAGATCGCAGCAAGTTTATCTGACGGGAACGTTCACTGGTATGCTCTACCAAAGATTTGGTCAACTGAGTATAAATTAACATGTCTTGTCCTGGCCTTGGTTGAGCAGTGTCTTTTTGTTAATGACTAGATACATTTCAGTAAAAGTTCAAAACAAAAGTCATAGTAGTGTTCATACAAACCACTTTTTCTTGTTGACAGTTATTTAAATCAAGACAATTTAACTGTGGGCAATGGTCAAACAAACATGATTGAATTACAGAAATGTTTTTATTTGAAATGCCATTTCCCTTTGACATTTCCCATCCACTGCTATACCATTAACATAGTAAGAAAAGTAAGAGATGGATAGCCCTGCTTTTACAGCAGTTGTAGGAAACAGGCCTTACAGTGAAGGGAAAGGTGCAACCACATCGGGTTGGTTGCATTTTCATAATGCACATTAGCGGTCTGTCATTTTTTTGGAGCAACATGTTCTGGTAGTGTGACATACGCCTAAACCCTTTGGAGTAACGTAGGGTAGGAAGGGATTCTCAGACACCACAGGGATGGAAGCCTGAGATTCAGAGCAGAAGCACTGGCGGCTCTCAGGATGACACGGAGGAGCTGGAAGACATTGGGTGAGAGGCACAAAACCAAGTGCTAGGAGAAGAGCAAGAAGTATCAAAAAGACCAAAAAAATATGGACTGAAAAAGCAATTCTTTAATTTCATTCCTTCATAGTGTATGTCTTAGTGCATTATACCTGTATTAACAGAACGGCTTTTACACTTTTCTTGAGACACTGAAGCTGTGTAGGGTCAGGTATCAGGCATTAATGGCAAGACACATACTCTTCTTTCTGCAAAGTAAGCTAGAATTTTCCTACTAACCTGAACAAACCAGACTAGTTTTAAGAAGAGGATCATAAAGATGCAGAACACCTTTCTAAAGTTAGTACAAGAGATCAATGCCAGAGGTAGAAAAAAGACCAAAGTCTCATTGCTCTTATCTTGATGTTCTACTTTGGTGATAATTGCTAAGAATGAAGGCTGCACTGTAAACGATCATTTTGGTGAGCTTCTTGCAGCCATTAATTTCTCAAATTATTTTTCTAAATTGTTTGAATGAAAATAGAAAAAAAATAAAATGAACTTTTGCCTGATTTAAATCTGTTACCGTGTAGTTCAGTTGAATCTAATTGAAGCGTTGCAATGGGAAGGCCTGAGATTTCCCAGATGGACTCCCACCTAGCACTGTTATCCTGTGCACTTCTCTCTCTTTTTCTCTTCATTGCCTCAAGTTAACTAAGCACGTTACTTCTCTCTCACAGAAATGCTTTCCTTATGCTTTCTTCATCTTCTACTTTTGTTTTCTTTTCATAAAGCTACTAGATTGTATATCCGTCAGTAAGGTAAAAAAATAAGTTCTGTTTTAGCTTTTAAGCTATTTTATTTTATTGTATTTTTAAACTTTTTAGCTAACATTACTCAGAAAAGTGAGAAGCTTCTGTTTTATTTAATTTTTGTTGGCAGTCAGTAATTAAACACTGTGCTCTCCTGGCTGGACTGGAGCTACGAGGGGACCTTCAGAGTCTGCCTCACCTAAGAGTCCAACTATTTAACTGCCTTTAGATTTGCAAGTTCCTTTAGGCATCATGCTCACTGAAGAACAGATTTATTATTCTTTCTTTTTCCAGTGGGGATTTTTTGAGTGCAGGATTGTCCGACCTCATAGTGCAATCCGGTCTGGTTCAGCAGGAGGTTTTCAAAGCCAGGGAGGCCGTTTCAGCTGACTGACCTGTTCCCTTTTCCATGGATTTTTCCATTTTCTTAATTTTAATGAGCAATGTTGTTAGCTCAGGAGGCCGTATTCTCTTCCTGCTTCCTACCTTGGTCAGTGATGTTGAAAGGTTATCAATATTTCAACCTTGCCCCTTTATTTGACACAGTTCTTGAATTTCCATCATGCCTTGAGAGTACAAGATCTTATTCCAGTTTGTAATCACAGACTAGGTAGTGGAAAGAATGTGCCTATATACAGTTGCAGTGAAGGCAAAACATCTGTCACAGGGACATCTCATATGTGAGGTGGTTGTATTTTATTTTTAAATTCATCCTTACAGTAAATGTTCCTTATTTTTAGGGTGTAGTCGATGCTTCTGTTGCTGATTCTGATTTGTATTTTTTTATCATTGTTCTGTAAGTTCCTGTAGTTGATCAATGCTTTATGAACTGCACTATAGGTCACAGGACTGCTTGAAAAAGGCTTTTTTTTTCATGATGTGGCCTTTCAGAGAAAAATCCCAGAGGAGAGTGGAACCCTTTACACTGAAAGGGGAGTATATTCACACGTGACAATAGAAAATTCCTAAATGGCAACAGAAAAGTAATGGTGAGCCATAGCAGGGCTTCCATTTACTGGGGCTGCCCATGGGAATGCGAGCAGTACATGAGGCAGCCTAGAGCCTGTAGGTAGGAGAGAGGTTGTGAAAAAAATAGAAAGAAGCAAATGAATAAACTAGGAAAGAAAGAGCTGAAAGACAGGCCTAGGAGATGGAAAAATATTTGGTTCTAAATTAGAAGAGGAAGAGAGATATTTATGTTCTGTCTAAACCACCAACAATTTCTTTGTTATTCAGCTACCTAAATTACTAAATCAGGAAACGTTCTCCCAGCTCTCTGAATGGGAACAACTTAATTTTCACATTAATCTTTATATAACATAGCTTATTTCTTGAGCTATGAATGATATTATATTTAAAGCCCAGTGTATTTTCAGACTCAGTTCTTTAGTACCTCCTCTACGTGATGATGAGCATTTCCTGCCTGTTTTCTGTAAAACCCCTACGGGAGTGAAGAGAGGCCTTTGTTCCTCTCCACTAATGAATCTAAATTATTGATTAGTCAGTCTAATTGGTGGAAACTTCTACCAGTTAGTGCTGTCTTAGAACTACCTTAGATTTGGTAAAAAGAATTGGAGGTAGTTTGACAAACATCTTCACAGAAGGACATGCACAGTTAGAACAGAGACAAGTAACATTTTCAACCATTTTTCTCCCATTTCCCTACGCTTTACAAAATGCACATGTTCTGCTGCAGACTTCCCTAGAATTTCAGTTCTATTAATAAATATCATTTGAAGGTTAATTTGCAGAACAGAATTTACTGTTGTGAGCAGACATCCTTTGGTGCTTGTGTTAATGCTGAAACAGTTTTTACAACTGTAATCTACATGCAGAAACCAGGACAAAATTCTGTAATTCTCTGAGTCTTGCATTATTGTAGCAATATAGGCCTGTGATATCAAGAGAAAAGAAAGCACGAAGTCAATCTGAATATATAGAGAGAATGAGCTGAGTCTGAAATGCCAAGTCAAGCCATGAAATACTAATCATGCACTGAGAAACACTAAGGAGGTAAACATGTGACTCCAGTGTAGCAGTGTTTTAATTTTTATAAAAATAGGTGAACAAATGCAGCGAACAAATCAATCAGCATAAATATCAGAAAGACTAAAAGTCCTGGAAATATCATTTTGGATTTGAAGTGAGACAAAAAAGAACAGTATCTTAGTGTAAAGTAATGAAAATGTACATGAAATAGGAAAATTTGGGAAACAGAGCTTTCAGATGCCAGATATTCAAATAGTAGAACAAAAGAAAATAAGCCACAAAACATGAATATGGGAAAGCTCAGTTCTTTGATCACACAGATTCTGAAAAAAAAAATATAATTAGAAGTGGACTGACAAAGGGAAACCTGATGCTTCAAATTTAGTTTAATTTTTCTCATTACTGTAATTTTTAAGTCTGAGATACCATCAAGATTTTTTTTTCCAGGAATCCCTGAGAATCTGTCATGTGCAAACTGCAGTTCTGTTGTTCAAGGAGGACAAGAGAAAAGGGCTTTGTTACTGGCAGTATTAACGTGTTAGAAGAGCACTACCAAGATGCACAACAAACAAAAATCCCCTGGAGAACATAGTAAAGGTTAATGCAGTTGGAGTGAATAGATGCGGATAATCCTTGGTAACTGCAAATATCCTCTTAAGGGAGGTTTTCTGGAGGAGAGACCTAATCTCAGCCTATACATGGGAAAAATACTGCTAAGACTAATAATATTTTAGCACTTTCTACGCTATTTAGTTTGGAAGTAAGGGGCAAACCCTCAAATTGTTGTTTAGAATAATTAACTGAACATGAAAAGGAGACATGTGGGTCTCCTGTACAGTCTGCTGTATGGCAAGAGCACCTTCAGTTCCTCTCCTTCAGCTGACTTTTCAACACTGCAAGTCATTGCTGCAGATACAAAGAGATAAAAAAAAAAAAAAAGGTTTCTTTCAAGAATGTAGTCTCTGATTACACGGCAATGACAGGTATGCCTACTCATTGAAAAAACATACATGAATTTCAATTAAGAAGGCCAATTTTAGGATATTTGTAAGTATTTGACAAATAAGTCAAAAAATAAGTCAAATAAGTCAAAAAAAAAAATGAAGTATTTGACAAATAAAAAAACTCTTTCCTAAACAAAAGGAAAAAAGAGAAATGCTTATCAGTGTACGGCTTAACTAAAAAGACTTCACATGAAAAAGAAGCTGTCTTGATGACATAACAAAAGTATTTCAAATGTAATGCTTACCTGCTTAAATAAATTACAAAACAAAACAAAGCACTTAAAGCGTGGTGGGCACCATAGTAAATAGTATTCTTTTCCAGTTTGGGACTGGAAAATAGTAAGTGTTCAGAACAAAACCTTGGTGTTTTTTTGTTTGTTTGTTTTTTCAGTTTGGTTTGTGGACAAGGTATTTAACTGAAGAGATTGAACAGATACCCTGAAACAGCACACTGAAAATTTGGGGACAATGTCCTTTCAGACCAATAGTTATTAAAAAGCAGTGCCTTACTGACACAGACGCAGAAATTTTAGAAATACAACCACCGTTATACAGGAGATTTTTAAGCAAAAGAAAAAAAAATTCCTCCATGGATGAAGAAAATAGGCAGTAAGGAGGAACCTGACAGTTAATAAATCATCACAAATATGGCAACAAAATCATTTAAGCATTTCAGAAGCTATTAGCCAGTGTAGTATTCCTTACAGCCTAGCTCTTCTAATCAAGCATCTCCTAACTGTTAGAAGTTGTGACACTGCCTGTACAGCTTCCCCAGAGTGGAGTTCATGTTGACCTTCTTAAGTTATCAAGATCCCCTTTCTGAATACCCAAGTTTTTTGCATCCTGCTCCTCTGTGCGTAGGGTTCTTTTTGACCTCAGTATTTGCTGCTTAAGTTCCAGCTGGCCACTTTTTCTGATTCAACGTATTCTTGAGCAGTTTATAAATACCACCGTGATAGCACAGCTGCCCTCCAGCTTAAATTTTCCCTCCCTGCACATAGTGGTGTGCAGGCAGATAAAGGCCTAGCTGAACCATGCGCACATGTGGGTGGAAGATAGAGCAGGCGTGTGCCCAGCGGGGCCGATCAGCTGGGGCTCAGCACCCTGCCGTGAGCTCTGGCTGCAGGGCCCAGCCCGTCTCTTTCCTGATTCTGAGGGAACTAGGAGCATAACCATGCTAGAAAAAAAGGAAAAACAAACAGAAAAAACACCACACCAAAACATTTTAAGCTCACTAATGATTAACAGCGAAAGGTTTCATACTAGTTATTGAAGTGTCAGGTTTTACAGCCCAAAAAATCAATATGAGCTGACCTAGACATTAGCCAGGGTAAAGTCTTGTTTTACACTTCTTCTCTTTCCATCACTGGTGGCTGCACAAACCCACCTGTCACAGGGTTTAATTCTTCCTAGTTCACCCTCATTACAGACCAACAGCCGATGGATGTTCAGAGCACTGTCCTCAGACCCAGCTGTGCTGCAGAGCGCCCCGTGTTTTCTGCCTGCAGGGAGAGCCCCTCAGCACTGCAGGCAATGGCCATAACTGCCCTCGGTCCTCTCTTCAGGGAGTTTCATCCCCTTGTGTAGTGAAATCAGAGTAATTCCTTGTCAGCATAAACCCTTTGGAATGACATCTTCGTGTTGAAAGGATGTATTGATATGCTTCAGAAAAATCACCGTGCTGTTGCAGTGTGAACAGTGTGCTTTGCAGGCTCCAAAAGCAGCCTGGTAAGAGTCAGCAGAACGCAGCAGTAAATTCAGTCACTACAACCAAATCCCTTCTGTGATCGGGGGGATTCTTCTTTAAAGGAAAGTTTTGAAGCTTATCCCAAATTTTATCATACTTTAAAAAAGTATATTTTTTCCTAGTTCCTGACCTAGTTTTGATTTACTAGAAAGTGATGATTAGAGCAATCCAGTCAAGAAAAAAGCTCAAATTTATTTTAAATTGTCTGCTTTTTTCTCACTTGGAGTAAGGAGATCAACCAAATTCAGTCTGGCCCATGACCATCTCCTAATACTTGATCTTAAACCCAGGCTTGCAGCAGGGAGTTGAAATACCCAACCAAGAACCGACAAACTCAGCAAGAATCTTTCAAAGAAACAAACCATCAAATGGTTTGCCTACCCCTGAAGCCAGGGAACAGCCAATGGTTTTGATACCAGTCCAGACTTCCATGAAGCGTCTCAGGCTGCCTCTATTCGTGCTGCACGTGGGCTGTTGGGAATCTTGTCCGCAGCCAGCGGGCACCGCGTCGCTGTGCTGGCTCCCAGCGGCTGCGAGAACAAAACAGGCAGAGCCAAGGGCCTGAGCATGAAACTATGGGTGGGAGCATCGCACGCGTGTTCTTCCTACAGTAATAAAAGCAGCAATGGGAGCAACAATGACTTCTCCTGACCTATGTGCCGATCCACTGGCGGGAGTGTCATCGTCCCCCCAGGTGCTGTCTCACTTGGCCGGGCAATGCAGGGTGCTGAACATGCCTGCCTGGTTGAAAACGTGCTGAAAAACCATCTCCCAGTATCTGGGGGAAGACATGAAACATATAACAAATATTTCCATTGCAAAAGGAACATAAAAGCCAAACTGAACTGTACTCTGCTGTAATAAATAGAAAATGATGCTTAAATCACTCCATTCGAGAGCCATCAGCCCCCTAGTGAGGGGAGGCCGAGGAAATTATCCCAGCGGCCGTGCTGAGCTCACTGCCGCAGCTGTGGCTTGAGGCAGGAGGTCTGCGAAATGGCACAAGCAGCCGTCAGCTACACAGATTTAGATTAGGCAACAGTTTTATTTCTGGTGGGACTATAAATAATGATATTTTGTAAACATTCTCAGCTCTCATCTCTTGAAATTAAAGAGAATAATCATCATTAGCATTCAACTAGCATTCAGCAAATGAAGCCATTTTCTCTAGACTTTTCATCCTTAAAAATTTCTGATGTTGGAGTTATTTCTACAAATTTTTCCCGTTACTTTGTCACCCTAAACGTAGATCTTTTTGCCCTCTAGTGGTGGGAATGCTTCTCCCGGTCCGCCTTGCCACTAATCCCACACGAATTTTGCAATACCTGTTCAGTTTCATTAGGATTTTCTTAGTTACATAGGTAGTACTGCCTCCACGGGGGAGATGAACCACAAGAAGAGATTGCAGAATTATGTCTTTGAACCCTAAATCTCTGATATTTCACTGGAGGTTTAGGTCTAATGTAGGACTCTGGTGCTCCACCATTGTGCTTCCTTCAGCCTTAAAGGATGCGTAATGATTTTCACGCAGCTGGATTAATTACTTTTTTGATCTGGCAATATCCCCTGCTTTACCTAATCATGGATCTGGACATGTTTCCCCAAAACGCCATCTCAGTGTCACGGTAGTGCTGCTGTCAGTTAATGGTACTATGGAAGTGGTGGCACCATTCTCTACAAGTAGGCAAGTGAGCACAACATTTTTTAAAGCTTCCAAACCTGGAACCTTTACACATGCATCTCCCACACTGGTCAAAAGTGCTTCTTTTCTCTACAACGTGGAAATTACCTAAGTATACCAACCATAGGCTACAGAGCAAGACAAGTACACCACCAACCAAAGATGGGATTCAATGGTATTTAAATGTGTGTGGATCATGAAACTACAGAATCTGTTGACAGAGCAAGGAATTATAGCTAACTACCATCTCTCTACTGAACCATCTTGTGTTAAATAGTGTTAAAAGCTTTTTTGAAGTTGGATATGAAAACATTCTTTCAGGATTTTTTTTTTTTTTGGTGACACATGCAAGTTTTTAGGGTTAGAAATGCTACAAAAAATTGGCCAAGTTATTTGAACGTCTACTGAGAATACCATTTTTTGAACACACACACACCTACCTATTCATGCAATTAACTTTGATGGCCTACATAGAGTACCAAAATTAAGTATTTTAAGCAGAAATCATGCCTTCAGGACAAAGAACAATAAACTGGGCATGTGAGGTAATCATTAATCTCAAACATGTTAGTCAAGTTACCATAAAATAAATGTTATTCTCATTTACATAAGCATCCCAGTCTAATTAGGGGAAGACATAGGACTGCAGAGCTACTGGGATGCCATTTAAGAGGAAACTTGCAAGCATGTCCAAAACTGTATGGAACTGTGACCTCACTGGAATTAAATACAAATTCTGCCAACACCAATAAAAATCATGATTTCTTCTGATAAAAAACAGTGGTATCAGAACAAGTGAGCACAAATGGAAATGAATACTTACAGAAGTAAGGCCTCGTTTTTAATTTCCATATCAGAACAGTCAGGTTCAGTAATTGTTTCCAGCTGAAGCAGTGGGAGCAAAAGACCTAACTACTTTTAATCTGGAGCACCATCTGTTTAGGAAAAGGATCATTAAACTTAGCTATGATGGCAGGAGGTTGTCTCGATGACCCAGGAGGTCCTTTATAATTGTACAACACCTGCAGATACCATACTTGAACATGAAAGTTCAGTGACCAAAAAAAAGGCGTAGTCAAAGCACAACTACAACAGACTGGCAGAAAGCATTGTATTTATTACACAAAAGTAGAAAGGATGATGATGTTTTACTTTCTCCCAACAGCTACCTTTTTTCAAGGGAAGTGCAACCCATTTTTAGATGCACCACAATGAGCTGCATTGCTGCATCCTCTGGGACTTAGGAACAGCAGCCAGCCTTCAATGCTCGGATTCTGTCGCACAGACTAACTGTGCTCTACAACAGTTGGCTATTTACTGACCAACTGGTGACCATTTTATTTTCCTAATTTATCCGCAATTTCTTACACAAGCTGAAATGGTAAACACACAGAGCCACTGCCATTGGATCACTGGAATCTGCCATTGGATCACTGGAATCAATTTGAAAAGATAAAAACAATCTGTCCTTGGATGCTCCCTTCTCTACAGTTAACACGTCTCTGAACATTAAACTTCAAAGCCCAGAAGTACTTTAGAAGAGCAAATGAATAGGTTTGAGCCTGTTTAAAGTTTACCACAGCACTTGGTGACGTTGAGGACAAGAAAATGTAGGGCTTTTCTAACATTTTTGCACTGCAGCATCCGCCCTCCCCAAAAAAGAAAGAGAACACATCTTTTGATGTTTTGAATTCTTTATGGCTTTTTATAGCACCAGAGTGCCAGAGCAACTTATCCTCATTTTTGATCTCTCATAAAAAGCAAAAGAGTTTGGTATTAATTTCAATAAAGCTTTAACTTTTCACTGACAATTTCAAACTTTAAATTTAAATACAATCACTTTATAGGTATCTCTCCCTGTTGATGTCCGGTATTTCAGTCACTGTTAAAATACAAGAATTATTTCTGGATGTTTTTAGAGAAAATTACAGAAAAAACGTCTGGTTATTGTAACCAGCAGAAGCTGCAGCTGTGAACAAGCAGATGCACAGAGCATTCAGTTGTGCTACTGAACAGCTCAAAACAGCAGCAAAAGCACATTTTGAGAACAAGAAGTAACTTAATAACAGAACATGAGTGCACATTAAGAAGTTTTTTTTTCTATTTGCTTAGCTGGCACCGATACAGTAGAACTTCTCTTAACTTTCTTTAAAGAAAGTCAGTTTTAAAACTCTTTAAAGAAAAAGACAGAATCTTGATGATGGAGGGAGAAGAGCTACCTAAGGCCATTCACACATGTAGTTTGTTCAGTATTTGGGTAAAACCAAGTCTAGACCAAACTCAGCAGCAAAACTGCCATCGCCTTTAATTAATTAACAACTAGTGGCCCATTTATTATTATTATTATTATTATTATTATTATTATTATTATTATTATTATTATTATTATTATTATTATTTTTAAGTCTACTTATGTGTAAGCATATTTGCATCCTTATGCTAATTACAAAGATCAAGAGAGAAATTAAAGAAAAATGAAAAACGGTTAGCATTATAGTACTGTACTTTTGTTAAAACATAGCTGTTAGCACACCCGTGACTTCTGAGTTAGCCCAGAAAGACTGGTATTTGTCTCCTGGTTTACTTGCAGTTAAGAAAAGATCTTCATTAGGATATATGGTTTGAATGGGTTAAAGGATAAACGCAATGACAGTAACTAATACCTGTATCAGATAAAGTTAGTGTAGCACCCAGAAAGGCATAATCCGGGCTGACTCGAGATCACGTTAACCTATTACAAAATTCCATAAATGCCAGAGAACACAGCCTTTTCTACTGCGAAGTCAGTTTAAGAATATAACCGTAACAATCATTTGTGAAACAAGTTGTTCAAAGGGTTGCAAGAATAAACTAACCTGATTCTTTTTAATCGGTTGATTACTGTCCTGATGCTTGGTTTAGTTTCCCTGAAAGATAAAACGGGATTTGAGGAAGGAAGGATCATCGGGAGATACAAATGCACTTGGGTCAGAACTCACTGCCTGGGTCAGAACTAACGCAAGTAGCTTTAAAAAGTACTCACCACAAAACTACCAGGGAATTCCATCAACAAACCTTGTAGCAGAAGAAAAGCTGCCACTTTAACTGTCTACTTTTGAAGATACTTAATTCTGTAAATCTAACCAATCTTTTAACATCAGTGAGTTAGTGATACACACTTAGAAGCCAGAACCTGAAGCACAGATACCGTATCAAATGCTTTTCTGACCTTTAGAAGATTGAAAATGGAACATGTTTTCTTGTATAAGCTCCTTATTTTCCACTCACACCTCTATAAAAAAAAAGTCAACCTTTCTTTCCATGTCCCCAAACTGTCTCTCTCTTTGAACTCAAAACATTCCATACATATGTTACACAATACATTGATTTATCTTACATTAAGCAGTTTCCTTCCAGCAAGGAAGGACTCAGCAATCCACTTGTCCTAGGATTTATTCTCATATTCCAAAATGTGAAGCAACAGTAAGCAGAGGCTAAATATTCTTTTAATGTAAACTGACAGAATACTGTTTTTTCCTTTCTTAAAACACATAAGTATATATATTTAAAATAGTAGTTAAATCAAACTTTGGATGAAAAAAAAAAAAAAAAGAAACAAAATAACACTACTGTCCTTTTAAAATAGGTAAAGGTAAGGGAAATATCTCATCTGAAAAACTAAAAATAGCCTAAGTAATTTCAGAGTCAGCTATTATTCCCCTGGAATATTATGACCTTACTGGCTATGGTTATGTAAGTGATAATAGATCACCTAGATGTATTTTTTTTCACTTAAACACAAGCAATTTTATGCAAAATTTATGTTAGACTGATCTTTCTGCTCTCCTTTTTACATTTTAACTCTCACCCGTGGAATTTACCACACCAGAATCTAAACAACAGATTTCACTGTGACCTAGTCACACGAAGTGTTGTACACGTGTTTCAGATGTGTGGCACGACAAATAATAGCGAGTGACAGACAGGTGTTGGTTGGTTTTTGTCCCCCAGTCAAGTAGAAGAGAGCCAGATCTCATTCTCACCGCAGGGAATGCAGCACCTGCAGTGTGCCAGAGCTGCTCAGCAGCCACAACCGCAGCCTGGGACCTTTCACGGCTAGGCAGCCTTCACACAAACACAAAATAAAACGGGATATGGCAGGAAACACTTCTTTAACCACCGTCCTACATTCAACTTTTTTCTTTCCTCCTCTGAGGGCTCAGTTGCAGTTTGCAATGTCATCTCACTAAATTTTAAAGGAAACAATTCCAAGAGAGCCACACAGTCCCCATGTATCTGTCTCTCTACATGCTGTTTTCTGGTACATGTACTGAGTTCCTATTTAATAGGAACATTATAAAGGTACCTGAGTTGTTCCTCAGCAGCTTTTCAGTCACTTGAGTTACACTGGAACAGCTGCAGATGGTGCAAACAAACCAAACACCAATTTCACTGAATCCAATATACCTTAGTGTCAT
Source organism: Aythya fuligula (assembly GCF_009819795.1). Lineage (NCBI taxonomy): Eukaryota > Metazoa > Chordata > Aves > Anseriformes > Anatidae > Aythya > Aythya fuligula. The sequence goes on from NC_045567.1 coordinate 3,529,478, forward strand.
GAGCACTTAAAATTAAATCATCTAGTAGCCTAATATTACACAATGTTCTCCAATTTCTTTGAGCACAAGCCTTCGTGATCCTCATTTTCCTTTTTACAAATTTTAAGATAAAAAATACATCCTCCCAGAGCATACTTGAACAACAGAAGCCAATGTGTACGGCAAATAAATGTTGCAAGCAATAAGACCTCAAAAGTGCCATTTCCTTTTTTAATTGGACCACCAGCGTTAATACCACTGACGTCGCATTTTACATTTTCACAAGGTCAAGGACAAATAAATCCAGATAGAACCCAAAGACCAATGCTGCATATCTAATTCAACTCATCTTATTAACGATACCCTCAATCAAAGCCCCAAGAGAGCTTACATAAAACCTTTTTCTACATAGCGAAGTTCCTCAAGAGCAAGGACTTTGTCACATTATTAAACATCCTTAAGAACAGTCTCCCATGTTGTATGGAAAAACTCCTCAGACAGAATGCATACATTCAGAAAAAATGTACTTTTGTTGTTCAGGAAAATGACTGAATATTAAGCTTTATGTAAAAGGGAAAGATTACATTTCTTTTAAAACCGTATTTAATTTGAAATTTGCGTACACTTAAGATCAGAAAATTGAACCGAATTTTGCTTTCTGAAATGCATCTATATTTGCATGAAAGCCACTAATTCTTGAGAGAAACTAGAAGCGGCCTGTATTTTCTAGTTACTGCTGATAGCCTTTTCAGCTGTCCACCCTTGTTTGGGTTTTGAGTAATCCCAAGGTCTCCTGTTCTCTGTATACCCATACAGCTTCCGCAGCGCCACGCGGGCAGCTTCTTCCTCTGCCGCGAGCAGCGTTTCACCAGGGCCTTCAGCGATCATCTTCTTATCACTTGAAAAACAAACAAACAAAATGTTTTCACATTTTCATCAAAATCCTGAGCACTACTGTACATCATGAATAAGAGCTGTTAGATATTTTTTCCTCCACTGTCAGTGTGACTGTTGAAGGTAATTTCTACGTACACACACGAGTGTCAACATTTCTGTTGGCCTTTCCTGCAAAGATAAGCGATCAGATACTCAGCAGTGGAAACTCTGATCAGAAAGACATCCTCTTTCTGGAAGAACACTGCTTTGTTCAGTTGGACTCCTAACACATTACTGATTGTTCACAGTGTTCAATTTCTGCTAGCCCTGTTAAAAATATGCAAATTTGTTATTCTGGTCAGCTTAAACAAACATTCTTTTCTCCTCCCCTGGTAAGAAGGCATTTTAGGAATTCTTCCGAAGGATTCATAGAGAAGTTCTCTGTGTTAGGAGTTATGTATTCAGCTCTGTTTAATCAACATCTATAGGCACTGTATAGGAGCATTTCGTGGAGGGACACAAGAGATTCCAGGAAAAAATGCAAGGTCCTTTTTTTTTTTTTATATATATATATAAGATAAATCTTAGAAAACAAATGAACTGAAGCAGGGTAATTCAGAACAGGTTAAGGCAATCTTCCCAAGTGCTCATCTGTAGCTCATGTAGCAAAGCAACACCATGGGCTAGGAGGCAGGAGATCCCACCCTGCTCCAGATGAGCGATGTTTCCACCGGGCAACACACCTGGGCAGACCCTGACCACGCTCACCAGGGCCACCTGGCACGTACGTTTTGTCTGGGCAGAGACACTCCTCTTGCTTGCTTTCTAATGCCATGATTTGACCCCTATGTAAAAAGCTCTAGAACATAACGTTAGCATCTGTTCAGCCCCTCCGCCCTTGGTATCTCTTAATCTTGACAGTTTTCTATCTTGACTCTCAGGTGCATCTTGTTCAGACTTCGAGGCCCTTTAGTCCAAGACAGTTTTGTTTTTTACTACAGCAAGGCACTAACAATGCATAAGTGGTTGATTTTAGATGGAAGTCACTGCATGGTTTCTTTTCTCTAATAACTTGGCCAAAGAACACAAGTAAAAAAGTAAAAAGACCATCCTCCCTCCTTCCCTCTCCCCGAGCTTAACTCCATTTCACTTTGCATTAGCATTGTACTAACCAGTACAGCCCAACGAAGTACAGAGGAAGAACTGTGGTGACTCCCAGCTGCCTCGTAATTCTTGGCTCTGGAGAAGAGATGTTCCTCTTGGTCAACTCTTCCACTAGTAAGCCCATGGGATTTACAACTTCCCAGATCTCAAACAGATCTTTTCCAATCAGATGGGGCATTAAAAAATCCTAAACAAAAAAAAAGAATTAGAAGTTACAATCAGTGGGAAAGGGAACAAAGGCTTTAGCTTCTATGGTCTGCTAATAAAAATGCAATATGAAGAGGCACTAACGCACTCGACAGTGAAGAGCTGAAAGGAATGATCAGCTCCACACCACAGCCAGGCAGAGCCATCCTTGTTACTGAGCTCAGCAGCACTGGTTCTGCTTCAGCCTTGCACTGGACTCATGCAGAGGTGCCCATTCACATGTAAGGAAGGAGCAGCATGGGCCTGGGGGAGGCTGACAACACCCCCGTGCAGCTCTGAGCACCAGACACACCATTCAGCATGTTTAGCACACACAAACCCCAAGCTGTACTTCTGGAGGGCTCTGCAAAGAGGCTGGAGGCACCATACAGCCCCAGAGGATGTGCACTTGATCTGATCACTGTTCCTACACAGCCCCTGGACTCGTTTCAGAAATCAGGTTCTCGCAAACGTTCCTCCATTGCAAAAATAGAAGTAAGTGAAAAGGACACCTGAAAGGGCAGCAGCTCCTAAAACTACCTTGTTACACTGCATTTTAGTTGGACTTTCTTGTATGAAAAGATGTTTAGGTGTTTGCAGCAGCAGCTTTATATTGAATATAAATACATATTGAAAGCTGTACAATATTCTTTAAAACTGAAGAGGTGTGTGAGCTGAGGTGGAGTAGTTCCATTATTTGGTAGGGCAGCATAGGTCTTCAAAAGACGTTTAGATGTTGAACTTCGCGATATGGTTTAGTGGAGGACTGGTTAGTGTTAGGTCAGAGGTTGGACTCGATGATCTTGAGGTCTCTTCCAGCCTAGACAATTCTGTGATTCTGTGATTTTGTGACAACACTTTCCTCTAGCAAGTGGCAGCAAGTATTATAACACCACTGCTATAAAGCACCCTAAATACATCATTTAATGCATCTGACCAGCCTTTTTTTTTTTTTTTTTTGAACAAACAAGCAACAACCTCTCTGAATCTCTGCCATCTCAACATAGGCCAACATATAATTTTTGCCCTTTTTCCTGTAGCTTTCGTGGCCCATAGATGCTATGACGCCTTTTATCAGTGGGAAAAAAACCAAATCCCCCCAGGCTCCGACTCACCCTGAGGAAGATGCCCGTTCTCTCGGGCCCGCTGCTGCCGAGCAGCGCTCCGACGACGGCGAAGAACGTCCTGTGCAGCACGGCCGGCGGGACGGGGAACTGCGCGCACAGCGCCAGGTCCTGCAGCGCCAGGCCCCGGGACACCTCGGCGACGAGCTCCGGGCCCGTCAGGAAGGCGACGAGCGCCGCCGTGCCCGGGGCGGGCAGGGCCGGGTGCGCGGCCTGCAGGCAGCGCCCCAGCTGGGAGCGGGCGAAGGGCAGCCCCCGAGCGCAGAGCTCGCCGTTGTCCCGCAGGGCGAGGGCGGCCGCCCCCGCCTCCAGCCCCAGCTGCCGGCGCCTCGCCTCCTCGCTCTCCACGTAGCAGGGGTTCACGAACGCGGTTTTGAGCAGGTCCAAGGAAAAGTCCTCCTGGAGGCGGCGGCTGAAGGCTTGGATCTCCGCGTGGTAATCCCAGCCGGGCTGCTCGGACCTGCGGGCACCAGAGCACACGGTTAGAAGCCGAGGCAGCCGCCCGAGAGCGAGCCCGGCTCGCTCCTGCGGGCCGCGACCGCCGCGTAAAGCCCCCGGGGCTCCCCTTGGCGAGCGGGCCCGGCCCCGGCCCCGGCCGCCCCTCACCGCCGCTGCGGGGGCGCCTCCAGCCGCTGCTGCTCCAGGTAGGCGCGGAGCCACCGCTTCTTGGCGCGGGGCGGAGCGGGGCCGTGCGCGGCCCGAACGGCCCCGGGCCCGGCCCCGGCCGCAGCCAGCAGCCGCCGCGACGCCCGGAGGAGAGCCCCGAGCCCGGCGGCCATGGCGGGGCGGAGCAAGGAGGCGGCGCGGCGGGGAAAGGCGCCCGGCCCTGCGCCCTGCCGGCCACGAACGGTCCGGGCGCGCGGCGGGAACGACAGGGCTGAGGGGGGAGAGCCGCCCCCCTCCCCCCACCGTGTTAGGAACTCATTTACAACACAAAGTCTTTTTTTTTTTTTTTTTTTTTTTTAAATTCTCGTAAAAGAAGCTTCATTTATTTATTTTTTTCCCCTGTTACCCATACATCTCTTGGAAGCACACAGTAGTTCCCATCCTCCTTTACAGCAGACTTAAGGTAGCGCAGCTCTAGTTTACAGTCGGTGGTATAAAATTAATGAAAGTACCGAGAATGTGCACAGCAGGCCTTTCCTAGTGTCTTTCACTAGAAGTGAAAGGCATTCATGGTACGAAAAAGCACAGCAAATACCCTACAGAGCCAACGGAGGCATGTAATACAAGATGAATAAAGCTAAAAATAAATAAATAAATACAGGGAACAGCCAAATTTAGATGATACACAAGGAAGGAGGCATAGCAACCTACACAAAGCCAGTGCAAAAGCCATGTAATAGCAGATAGCGTGCCTTGCTTTACTTGTGGTAGTACATGAAATGTGCGAGCGCAGCTGCCCTCAGCCAGGCCCTTACAGGCTACATCTGTGTCCAGCTCTTCTTGTGCCCAATAACCTGTCCTGGTGGTCATCTTCCAGAGGAAGAAATCTCAGCGGCTTGTGCCATCCAAACGTTTGTATGAGCTGGGAGCCCAAGATACATTCTCCCAGATAAATACTGTGCAAAACAGCAGTCAGTCATAAGCAAAGTCAGATACTGCACAGCTGCATAAAGGACTTTGATATGCATTTACCATCTTTGCAGTCTTCCAGGATGACGTCCCATTCACCACAGCAGAGAAGAGCAGGAGTGGGCTCCTCGGTCACTTTATGTCCCAGTGTGCCACCACCCTAGTTCTGCCAGCTGCCAAGTGGAAGGGGAGCGGTGCTGCCCCAGCAAACCGTACAGCTGGCAGCTGCACAGAGCTGCGGGGCACCTTCCCGGCCTGTGGGGCAGTGCTCCCTGCGGCTGCAGGATGAGCCAAGGACAAAAGGCCCTCAAAGGGGCCCCGTGTCATCCACTTCTGCAGCTGCTGTGCATCATTATCTCTCACCAGTCTGTGTACTTGTAGAGCCCAGAAATGGTCCTGCAGAGTGGTCCCAGCTGTTCCAGGAAAGGTCCCCTCTGAAGCATCTTTTTGACGTCACTGCACTTTCTCCCATGCAGCGGCGCTGTTAGGAGGCTTCACACACCCAGGAAAGGGGCTGTGGCTGCTACAGCATTGCACAGAAGTGGCAGCCATACATTGCCTGGCAACACCAACACACAGGTCCCCTTCAGCAGCACAGCACCATGCACCATCCTCCCTCAGAGTAGGCTGGCAGGTACCAAAATGGCAGTGGATCGTGCGACTCAACAAGGAATGTTTGAACTGACCAGTACATGAGGACACCAGGCTAGCTTCTCATACCTATGTACTCACCACACACACCAAGAACAGTCTCTCAACACGCAGGGCCTGGTAGCACTGCAGCAGGCTGTATGGTGCCCTCCTGCTCCTTTTGAATTGTTCAAACCATCACAGCCACTTACTCCAATGCCTGCTAATTTAGATAACCCCCTAAATAAACTCTTAAAATAACATTAAACAATGCTTTTTTTGTTTGTTTGTTTTATTAAATACACTACATTGGTATCTTGTACTCAATCTTTTGTTCACTCACAGACTGACTTGCTTAAAAATGTATTTTATAGAAAAACATCTGTAAAATTAAAGCTAAAATAAAAAAATACATATTACACACCTCTGAACAGTCTGCATGTTAGCAAAGACCACCTTTTATTATTTGACCTGAACATGTGCTTAAACAAGGAACACACTCATGAAACAGGACACACTCCTTGAATATGGCATACCTCTGAAACTAGGCAGACTAAAGGAAAACTAGTGCAGTGATGTTTAATTGCATCTAACAACAGAACAATAAAAACTACTTTTTATTCTTTTTTTTCCCCCCAAACCCATTCCATTTCTTCTCTTCCCACCACAAGAAAACATCCAGTAATTACTCCTGTAGGTCACTGTCCTTACATTGCATGAAGCAAACTTCATCTCAAAATCAGCTGATCCATATTTACATTGAAGCATGCAAAGGAGGATACTGCAAGTATCTGCAATGCAAATCTATTAAATACAGTATAACTGAACAACAAGGTGTCCCTTTAACACTGCAATTCTACAGCCTTTTTCTGTGGTGGTAGTTTCCAGTGTATGAATTATAAAACAGCATACAATTCAGAAACAGAAACAAATAATTCTGCAAATTTTGTTTGTATTTTCAACTACTAAGTTTTCTGGGAGAGCTGTGTCTAGCGCCGAAACCAAAGCCAGCTATTGAGTAGCCAGAAAGCTACAGTAATTGAGTACATAATCATTTCCCTCTTAGCACGCTCTTTGTTTTCTTCTTCCAGAAGTTGTAGACGCCGATTAAGTTTGATTATCTAGAAATAAATAAAAGCTTTTAATACTTTAAAGTTGCCAGACTTTCTAGAAGCTTCTGAATAAGCATCTTAGTATCATAATGGGTTGGATTTTAAACAATTGAGGTTGTGACTTTATCTTCAACTACTAGTGAGCAGACCTTTCTATTCCTGATAAGTAGGGGGGGTCAACGGAACTGGGCTTTCCAGATAGCGAGACCGATACAGATTTCTGAAGGCAGTCCAGCAGGGCTACAGAGAGGATTCCTCACCATACTCGTTACATGGCTGCCCTACCTTTGCAGCCATACCATTATATTACAAAAGACAACCTGCTTCTCCATTTTACCATTACAGATTTTTCTTAATATCAACGCCTATGCTTTACATACCTGTCTTCTTAAGGAAGCAGCATCTACAACAGTCATGTCATCTGGTGTTCCCTCAAGCGTTGTATCCATGTTGGAAAGACCGTATCTATCGGGTTAAAGAGATTGCTTAGTCCATAATAAGATGAGCAAGTACTGTATTTTATGAACATTTGAGTTGATATACTTTTTGCTGGTGATAGGCAGAAGAACTATAAAACTTTTTAGCTTTTTCAGAGTTGTATAATTCAATTGGATCCTAAATGAATAAAGCACGAAGACATATGAAATGGGTACTTGACTGAACCTGAGTGTATTGTTCTCCACATTTAAATACTTTTTGAAGATTCTCCACATCAACAGACTTCATGCTGTCACTTGGTGTCTCAAAATACTACTAGTTATTCAACTGAGTAGTGAATGCTGAAAATTGCCCAAGCTAAAATGCTAAAGTTGCAATGGATTTGAACCAACCAAATGAAGATTTGGCAAGAACTGGGTGTCTTATGCTCAGTACCTCTTCAAATATCCCACAAGAACACCTATGGAGGTTAATGATCTCAGTTACAATAACCTTAGCATCTTAGGTGAGAGACAGAGAACCTTGCAAATGAAGAATTAGGTAGTCAGTGCTTGCTGAACTCAGTATACATCAGAAAGAAGGCTGCTCTCAGAACACCTCTCAATTTTCTTGATGCAGTGATTCAGAGAAAGCATTATTCTAACTCCATGGGCAGGTTATTTCAATACAGCACATTTATTAGTTGGGAGGGGGCAAAAAGTCTACATAAAGTATGTGATTTGATCATCCAAATACTACATCTTACCTAGATTTTTTTTTCAACAACCAACAGATAAACTCCTGATGCCATACCTACCACTGAGTTTCTCTCTTCCTATCTTAAAGTCTCAGTTTCCAACATTAATTCTCCTTGACTTAACCTGCTTTCTCATGAGGACACATGAACACCTGCTGCAAACAGCTGAGGATATCTAACAAAATACACGTCAAAGCTACCAAAGTGAAAACACAATACACCTAAAAGAACGTTTACCATGTCATGACACAGTTATTGGTTAACTTTGACTAACATTTGAATACAAGCAGAATTCCTTAAGCTCACGGAATGCACTTAAATTCAGATCCTATTTTTGTACCACATCTTCTTCCATCATTTTTAGCAGGTGTCTATAGCATGAATGAGATAAGGGCATTATCACTCCCCACACCCCATACACCATTTGTCAAAAGTTTTCCTGCCCCATTGTTCAGTAATATATTGCTTCTAAGAGTTGTTGTTTCTAAATGACAATTGCATTAGTCTGGACTTAGGTAACAATGAGATCTTTGAGCAACACTGCAAAAAGGAAATTAGTTTTTAATCTGTGCTTTTGGGGGGTTGAAGGTTAAACAGGTAAAAGGAAACACTTCTCTAGGTAAGATCAGGGTAAAAACAGGTTTTAGTAAAGAAATATTTGATTAAGCAACTGTCTGTCAAAGTCAAAACTGTTTCAAAAACATGGTATGAGACAAAAAAGTTTTGGTAACTATGTTAGCCTTAATGATTTTTTTTTTTCTATTTTTTAATATACTAAGGACACTAAACATTCATTTCAATATAGTTTGTGTTTACACTACTTACTGTTCTTTCAGTTTAGGCACTATTAAAAAGATTGAAACTTGTTATTTGCTTAGTTCTGTGAAGCTCACATTGCCATTAACAAGTTATTTTAAAATAAACTTAAGTTCTTGATAAAACAATACAAACATTCCTACTCTTAAAAAAAGGCCTAAAGCTCTGCACAAAAAAATCAAGTTTCATTTTCTACCATGATTTCAAAGCCAAAGAAGTTTCTGAGGATGGTCTTTCGTAGCCTCTTTTTTTTAAAAAAAGCAAAGAAACAAACAAAAAAAAAAACACAAAGAAACAAAAAAAAACACTTGTAGAAGGTAAAAAAAAAAAAAAAAAAAAAAAAAAAGAAATTAGAAGATCCCACCCACAGCCTAGCTGTCCCCCAGCATCTCTTGGGAAAAAGAGAAGAGGCTCATAATTTCAATGGATAAGCATGTCTCCCTCGCAGGTCACAAAAAATATTAAGTCACAGGACATCACTGCTGCTCTACCAATTTCCAAACAATTCCAAATATTAAATCAAGAGCATCACCAACAAGAAATCTCTTGGACCATGACAAAAACTGAATTCTCAAGTTAAAGCTCAAGAACCACCTCCAATATTTACTGAAGTATAAGCATTATCTCCACTTTGATGAAAACAGAAGTATAGTGCGAAATGGGCACAACAGATGTGGAAATCCCTTAATCCGGACCACGACATAACACATTAAACTTACATCTAATTCCACTGAAGTGATATCAGTCTGAAATAATGGCTGTAAAAACGTATCTAACTACAACTAACAATCATAGGCATGTCTGAGAACACCTGAAAAATAACATGGTTCAAGGCCAAATTTTCCAGCAATAAAAATATGAAACTCAACCACTACTAATTAGGAAATACTCAAAGTATACTGCTAATGAAATTTAAAAGCCTCCAATTGCACATACATTTGAGTCTGAAATTCAGCAGCATATTGTATCCACTATGTAAGTGAGGTCTTGCAAGTGACTTGGATGGGTAAGGAACAAGGGCCTAAGATACCTCAAGAGATGAGGGGGAGGATATGAATTAGCATCATTTATAAAACATAGGAACACTCAGAAATAGGGGAATGGAAATCTGAATTTTGAAATCTAAACTAGTGGGTCATGACTAACAAAAAAAACACTCTTTACCTGGTGTTGTCATGATGAGGGTTAGAGGAAGTGGTAGCAGCTGACCCACCACGTAACACTGGCCTACAGCAGGATTTTGTAGATAGAAAGCACGAGATGGAAACAGGAAACGACAAACAGAGGTAAGAGGTAAAACACAGAACAAAAGAACATCAAAATACTTCCACTTATATTGTATATTATTTCAACACAATATAATACCTGTATATTTTATTGTGAATTGCACTTTCATATTTTAATTAACACTAAAAGTGTATGCAGCTAGGATCTGTAAGTAAGTTTTTGATGGTACAGCTTCATTTGTGGAAGATTGGAACAGAAGTTTGGGAGGAGGTTATCAACCTTGTAAAAGTAACAACGGAAGACATTTTAAAGAGTCTCCCCAAAAACACAAAATCCCAGGAAAAAAAAAAGTTATCCCCACACTTACAGAACAGAATAGCTCAGTTGGTTGGGACCTACAGATTTTGAGTTCAACTGCCTGACCACTTCAGGCTGACCAGAAGTTAAAGCACGTTACTGAGGGCACTATCCAAATGCCTCAAACACTGGCAGGCCTGGGGCATCAGCCACCTCGCTAGGAAGCCTGTTCAGTGTTTGGCCACGCTCAGCAACCGCCCCTAGTGCCCACCTGAACATCCCCTGATACAGCTTTGTGCATTGATGTGTCCTGTCTGTGGTGACAGGGAGCAGAGACCCGCACGTCCCCCTCCTCAGGGAAAGGCAGAGAGCAGCAAGATGGCCTCTTGGCCTCCTTCTCTCAAACCCAGAAGAGCCTTTCCTCATAGCACAAGCCTTCCAGGCTTATAAAAGCTTTTTTAGCCATCTTCTCCTCTCTCTAAGAGAAGTTTTTTTTGTCTTTTCTTTATTCATCTATGCTAAATATAATTCAGAAAACTTGGGCTAGTAGCCTAAGGACCATTTATAAAGGAGTGGCAGATAGCTCCAGGAAGAAATGACTAAAAGCTTCAAGTAGATGCTATGACTTCCCTGTAAGTACTGCTCTTTCAGATTTCCCTCCCTCCTTTTCTTTTTCTTCTCTTCTTCCGCAGAGAAGAAAAGGTTAGAGCTTTTTAAGTTGCTACAACTATACAAGCAGCAGCCTGTCAGGAAGAAGCTGCCATGTCCCAGAGCACAGCAACACCAGCAGTACCTTCCGACAACGACAGCACCGTGCATTTCAGTGCCTCTTGTAAGGAGCCATTAGTGTTCCACAGCTATGCTGGGTAACAAACAGAAAAAAGATTTCAGGCTTTTGAACGATTTCTCCCATTTTCCCAATGCCAACAGCAGGTATTTGTGCTGTGCACTGAACCAACGTATGCTCCAGCCCCTAAAATGAAAGAATCTGTGGATGAAGGCTGTTCTGGGTTGGAGGCAGAGGCTTGGTGCTGAGATGGCTGGGAGAACACTGTGGCCTGACCTGAAAACGAGCAAGCACTGTGCAAAAATACCACAACCACTAGTTTCACTTCAAGATTCAGGGTCGAGGAACCTTAGCAAACTCTGCTACCCAGTGCAAGACATACTGGGAGGAAGTCCTGCTCTAAAGAGCAAAGTGTTCCAGTTACAGAAGATGTATATACATCTGTAAAGTTAAAAACAAAGTCCCATTGCATACCATCACGTCTTCCTGTCTAGCACAGAAGCCAGCATGATATATTAAAAAAAAAAAAAAAATCTCAATACACACAATAAATGAATATTCTTACCCAAACAAATGAGGTCTTCCAAAAAAAGTTAACAAAATTGGTATTTCTATTTTCTAATCAGAGAAATAACTCAGCTAGTTTGAAGTCCTGTCTGTCAGAGAATGTAACTTAATACCTGGAGACAACACAAGGAATTCAGCAAAAAGCAGCTATGGAACAGGTCACAGAGTTTCTCAGTGACCATAACTGCCTGTAACTGGCAGATAAGCCAACAGCAGCTTGTCAGCATTCTGCATGCATTTCCCATGCTATCTAACAAAGGACAGCAACATTTGAACTTTGTGTCATGAGAACAACAGATCTTAAAAGTTCTCTCAGCTCTTGGCCTCTGTGGTAAACTTCAGATTTCAGAGATGTTGTGGAACTAATCGATACTAACCAACCTACGCTGCCTTTACAAAAAAAAAAAAAAAAAAAAAAAAAAAAAAAGCCACAGGTCTGGAGGTGGCTGAGTGCTGCAGCAAAGAACAAAACTAGGGTACTGTGGGTTCTGTCCAAATTGGAAACTTGATCTAAAGACAAGCCTTTAATTACACTTCCCAACACAGCCAGGCTCAGTTAAGCAGCTGCACGTGGCTTCCTCCTTTTTTCTGCAGCTCACATTTTTATTTCTTTACAGGCGCACCCAAAAGGTTCATCTGAGTATTCTCCTGCCTCACTCACCCTTCCTACTTGCTCAGTTCCAAATATCAGCAAAAAGTTTACTACCTAGATAACAGTGACCTCTTAACTGAGATCGCCTTAGCCCAAAATCAGCAGCAAATTTTTAGGTAAATACAGTATGCACAACTATAATATAGTCAAACTATTAAATACGTGACCTTCTGAAAAGGAATATATTAAAAACTTTGTTTTCTGGCTACTTCTGTCCACTCCAGCCTCAACATTACATATGATCAGAAGCAGCCTTAACCCATGTATACTCAGCACTTAACTATTTAACTGCAAATATAATTGCAGCCTAAAACATGAAGGGAATGAACAGTAATGCACTTTAATAACAGTGGGAAAACAGGCAATAACATAATGACCAAATTAATCTGGTCTGTCTTCCTCTGCTTAGAGCAGAGTATGTAGTGGAAATACCAGGGGAATGATGCAATCAGAATTGGGTCTGGGAGGAAAACAAGATGTGTGGATGATCTAGGTACCTGTGTCCAGCTTACATCACTTGCACACCTGAGACTGAGGCCAGCACGTTCTTTGTTCAGTAGGGGCAGCAGCTATGTTGACTGCTCACTGTACTTTTCAACTTCTCTGGAAATCTCAGAATGACCTTAAGAACAGGCCCTAGGACTTTATGGATGTGATCCAGATGTGAACCGAGTAAGAAGCTCAGCTTCTGAAGTACAGAATGGATTTGGGCACAGAGCAATCAGTGCCAAGGTAAAACTGCTCTTCCTGCTTGCCTCAGCACTACAATTACCTATCAAAGCCATAGGTTTGTGTTTCTCCCGGGCTCCTTCACATTTGCAGACCATTTCATTTGCTTCTGAAATGCATTACCCTCATCCAAAGTCATGTGTAATAACTTCCATGGTCTTAACTCACATCTTATTTTACTTCTGCCATGAAAAACGTCATTAACACCCTCAATATAAGACATGATCTTGCAACACCTCAGGAAATGATTATGTGGGTGAAGATTAGCACTTAAGGAGGGCTGTGGTTTTTTAGGAAGGACTATCCTGAAGAAAGGGTACAGCAATGATCTTTCATACTTTTTTCTTCTTAATAAAAAGTTACTGGTCTAAGAGGTAAAAAGTAGTTCAGATAAAGTACAGATATTAAGACAACTTTATTCTCATATGATAATGTCTTTTTACCTGCATTTAAGACATTACTAAAATCCCTAAATACAGTTTTTATTTATTGCTTAAAGCATGTAAGATCAGTCTTTTAAAGACCAGTGTTTGGCCCTACATTCATTTGATAGAAATTGAAATGGAAAGAGGGTTAGAACTGGGAAGCAAAACTGACCTATTGTCCTTGTCCAAGCTGAAGGAAATGCAAGAGTAAACAGCGTAAACAGTGATCATTAGGTTGTTGCCCATTTGATTAACCTATCATGCCAGCAATGCCAACCAAACCAGGCATAATTCATCTGCAGCAGATGAACCAGCACCTACCGTTAGCAGTTTTAGTAGATTGAGAGCTAATTCTGAGAGTTTTTTGAAAAAAGCAAGCCATGAAACAAGTGAAAGCTATGTCTAGTGAATAGCACAAGTCAGATCTTGCTCATTTTAATAAGTGATCTCTTCTAGTTATAAGCATAATATTTAAAATAGGTAACATTTTCAGATAGAAAGCACATTATAATATAGAGCAAAAGAACAGAGTGCAGTTTCAAACAATTTAAAATAAACAATATTTTGCAACCATGCAAGTGGATCATCCAAATTTCACATTCCTACGCCAGCTGTAGAATAAGTGGGTATCTAAACACCCAACCACAAAGAATACACTTTACCCTATTGATTAGTTCATTATTTTGGCAACATTCATTCACAGGTGAATAGCACCAGTTTCCTGTTTCTTCTAAGAAGTTTAGTAAGTATAAATCAAAAATGACCCCAAACCAGGAAGAGTAATGCAGCTTTTGAAGTATTCAGAACCCTAGAATTTTTCTGGTAACTAAGGTAAGATGAAAAGCTATGTATGAATATGTGTATCCAAGAAAATGTGGGCAAGAACACGCCCAATGGAAGCCAGGAATAAATCCCACCAGCTTCACTGCAGACTGGGAAAAGGGCTAGAATTTCACTTAATTTTAACAAGGACTTTTGGCACAACACACAGTGCTGTTATTCAACAACAGTTGAATTCCTCCTTATCTAGGAGCTTTAATTTTGTAAAAAGAAAAAAAGATATTCCATTTGATCTTTTAATATTGACAACTAAAAAAAACCAAAATTATCCAACTGTGGACAGTACTACAGTTTGCTCTTTCATAGGAATCAGTGGGGGTTAAGCACCCAACTCAAGTTCAAGGAGAACTAAGCATTTCTTTTGGGGGGTGTTTTTTGTTTTTTTTTTTTTTTTGCTATATAGATATATTATTTTTAATTTCTTCAAATCCCAGTTAAGGGTATAAAGGCCAGCAAGACTGGAGTTCTACATGATTTGATAACGTCAATATGGAAATTTATATACTGTCATGTCAGCAGGCGTGGTGAGCTACAGGAGGTGCCAGTTTGGAAAGTGACTGCTAAAACTTCTCAATAAGATTGGTTTGATAGTTACACTTTCTTACCAAAAGAACTGAAAAACAAACCCTTTGACTTCACACTAAAAAATATTAGGAATGCTGCTGGTATGTTAGCAACCAGAGGCAGACTGGGAATTGGAAAGAACTTCTGACCACAGGCCACACTGAAGGACTGCAGGAGGAATGAGCAGCTCCTTCCAACCCTCCTTCAAGTCCACCTCTCAGCAAGGACTACAGACCATCTGCAATTCTTTCCTGAATCTGTGTTACCATACTACTGAAATGAAAATTGCTTTTCAGAAATTAACCTTGTTTTCACTCTTTATAAATGCTTCTGCAGTGATGAAAATGACATTCTCCTAATGCTCACAGCAAGGCTTGTTTTGGCTCATTACCTCTCAAAGT
Source organism: Aythya fuligula (assembly GCF_009819795.1). Classification (NCBI taxonomy): domain Eukaryota; kingdom Metazoa; phylum Chordata; class Aves; order Anseriformes; family Anatidae; genus Aythya; species Aythya fuligula. Next base: position 3,544,603 of record NC_045567.1, read on the forward strand.
ATCAGCTTACCCATTAGAACAAAGACAATTAATTACAGGAGCAAGTATATATTGCCTTTTTTGCTCACAACATTGGGTGAAGTGGTCACCATCAGTCACATATCAACAAGAGGTACTATTCACTAAACTGACAGTCTAATGTCTTGACACATTATTACAAGCAGCATCTACAATGTCTTGCATAATATTCTACCTAGTTTCTGCACATTTCTTTTAACAATTTATGGCAACATCACCCCAATCTTATTGATTTGCACCATTACTCACCAACAGAAAAGCAGTAGGCAAGGCTAATAAATGTGCAGTTTTAGGATCAAGTATTAATTGCAGTAAACGCTGACAATCTGGCAACTGCAAAATCTCTTTCACTCACGAATTAGCATTTCCTATTTTGATTTTTATGTGGAAGGAAATCTTAATGTTATATTTGACTGAAACAGAAGCATTTTGAAATGTGAATTTTGGACAATTAAATTGCTTATGAATAGTGAAAGCAAAGGAAAGCAAAAGCAAATAATTTCATCTCATTGTTTTATGAACAGAAACCACACTCCACTAAAAAGAAGGAAAAAAAAAGAAGCAGCAGAAGCTGGCAGAATCAGTGACAACCAATCACCTGCGATTTTCATCCAGCACATCCAAGACCTGCTGGTAAGCCCTACGAGTGGAAGACTGGATAAACGACAAAATGCCACGAGCAGAGTAAAGATTAGTTCCATCTTCAGGTAACATATTGGGAGGACAAACACGAGCCTGTTGCAGTGATGGTGTCACACTGTTCATACAAGCATAGTAAATGAAGAGAGAAATACTACAGTCAGATTTTTAATCAAAAAACTTTTCAGATAGTCCCCATTTCAAAATGTTTATCGCTTGTTTTCGGTTTACCCTTCTCCCGCCGTTATAAGCTGACATCCCCAAATCCAGTAGCACAGGGATCATGAGCTATGTTTATATCAGCAGTTTAAAACTGTTATACAGGGTAGTTGCATGAAGTCCTTGCCCAGATAAGTCTGTACCTGTCAGAGTCCATAGTGAAGTCCTTATTGACATCAATGAGAAAAGTGTTTTTAAAAGCACAGGCATTTTAAAAAAACCCTACCCATAATCTCTTTCAAAACACAAGCTTTTCCAATAAGGAGAATCTCACACAGAATTCAACATTTCTTTTTCTTTGTGCTGTGAGTAAAGATAGAATTTTGATTTGCATGTGAACAAAGTTTAAAGGCAACTGCTAGAACTCAGTAAAAAAGGGGCACAGAATTCATATCCCAGTGATAACAACTTACATGATCTGAGGTTTTGGCCATGATGCATAACAATACTTTAAAAAAATAAAAATACAAAGGATTGAAATACAAGCATGAGCATTTTGGTTTACAGGATTACACAAACCTAACAGAAAGAAATGAATTTTGATAAACTGCATTTCATGTGCTCATTTTACCTGCCATTATCCACACTGTCCTTCACACATCAAGGCTTTTCTTAAATCAGGAGTTTTTAATTTAAAATGAGATACTTTAAGAGGAAGTCATTTGTTAGCTTAATCATTAATATTAATATAAATGCAAGACAAAGTGTGAGTTCACTGTATCCTTTACATCTTGGAATAGTTTTTATTCCAAGATTAGCATCTTTAATTCAACATAATCCCTTTAGCCTTGCCACTTGTACTTTGCCACAACAGTTTATAGAGTTATAATGCCAATCATCCCACTCTTGTTGGCATTGTTATGAAATTAAGCATTACCAGCAGAGTACTTGGAAGTGGACTTGATATGTGGATAATTTCTAGATAGGTCATAGCTCTACAGATACTCTGTTTTGAATAGAGCTGCTTTGCAACTGGCTGGCACCACAATCTGAACCGGGTAAGAAAGAAAATCCATGGAAAAGACAGATTCAAAACATGTTACACAGATGTCACTTCAACCACAAAAGAGTTAGAGCTATCTTAAGCTTCAAGAGACATGCAAAGACAGAAGTGGCTGGTGCTTGACTGATATTGGTCGTTATTAATCAGTTGAAACACAAATATCTTTTCTTGTTGCTGTTGAGTAAGCTTGACCAAAATAAAGGAAAAGAGGAGAATGAGAAGTCAGTAAGCATCTACTTCACTTCTTTATGTATTTTATTTTTCCCTGTAAGAATTGCAGATTATTTTTTTTTTTTATGTTTATAATGACTTATTTTGCCATCAATAGTAGTGGTCACAGCCACAAGTTTTACTCTTTAGTTGCATTGGAAATTCCAATATTCCCTAGAAAAATCTCCAGAAGCATGAAAATTCTGCCACTAAAGTGAATTAATGAGACTTTCTATTCACGTATGGATTTGCTAGCTTGAGGAAAGAGCTGAAGGGTTGAGTTCATAATATGATTTTATATTACAGTATTTTTTCTTATTCAGCCTAGTATTTGAGATGATGAACAACATCTTAAAAAATATTGCAAACTAAGATATTGTAGAATTCCTGTTGTCCAGAATGCTATTACTGTGAATAACCACAGCAACAGCATTCATAAAGTTTGTGTGGAAATAAACAAAAAACACATACTAAACTAGAACTACACAAAAATTCTCTACAAGAAAGTTACAGGTGGGAAACATTATTACAATAATCTCATAACTATAAGAATAATTCTATGAAGGGCTCAAACCATTAGGGAATGGGGGGGGGGGGGGGACAGGCCAAATTCTTCTAAGTTTCTTTTTCAGGATTCAAAATTGTTCATCTGTAAGCATGTGGTAGTCCTTTGAACTACATCAGAAACCATGGAGAAGCAATGTTATGAAGCAAATACCTGATATACAAATCAGCCAAGATAACGTAAGAATTCTCTAACACTTAACATGACTACTTATCATTAGAGATGGTAGCTATCCTCCTCCTCTCTTTCATTGATAGCAAAATGATCTTAGTCTTCAATATAATTTTGTTCAAATGTTCTGAAAAGAATTCTTATTTGCAGCTACAGCCAGTTATTGTCTCAACGCTTTCTGGCTAAAAAAAACATAAATAGAATTTGGAACTAAAACAAACTACTTGGAGTTATAGAAGTTACTATGGAGGAGCTCAGTAACATTCTACGACATGCAGAGTTTCTAGCTTCACAGGAATCTCCCCAAAGCCTTCTCAAAATATTTGAGGTATAAGTAGGGCTTATTTCAGAATTTCTCAAACTATGAAATCCAACTCTCTAGGGAGAAAGAAAGTTTTCCCTTTCTCTAGGGGAAAGGCAGGAGAAGAGAAAAAATTACCTGTTCTCCCTTTTTCAATGCAGTCTTGGTGGTTTGTTGACTTCTGATTCAAAGGACAATCTTTACATCCAATATCAGCTAACAATGACCAACTAAAAGCTTAGTTTCTCCAGCTAATCATAAACAGCCAAAGAGCAAAGAATCAGACTAATATTTTTTTTTTTAATAAATCAGTTGTTAATTGAAGCTCTCCCTTTCCTTCTAACACCATTTACTTTTTCCTGTGTTTCTTACACAAGGAAATGATTTGGCAAAGTTTGAGGAAGCCTGCAACAAAATTAGAAACCACACATTCAGTGTAGCAAAGCCTGTTTCACATTTTATATTCCAAATTAATCTTAGTCAGAAAATTAGTATTGCAGAGAACTACACAATTAAACACACTCTTCATTTTCTTATACTAGGTAACATGTAGGCTTACGTGCAATCCTTAGTCGAAAGAGGTGACTGGAACCGTGGCATTTTATTTCTTGGGACAGTATCTGATCTGTGACACCTTGAATAATAATTGTAATCTCTTAAGTAAGCATCCTTTATAAATAGAGGGAATAAAATTTAAAGAGACATTATTATTGCTACACACGTAGGTAGTTATTGTGCAAGCAGGTGCCTACTTGTTAGTAATTCTTAAATGCTTTTTTTAAATTTTTTTATTTTTTTTTAAATGAGACCATCTCTAACTCCCAACAAATTCTTGGAAGAGTCTTTGCATGCAAATGGATGACAATAGGCAAAAAACAAAAAACAAAAAACAAAAAACAGAAAAACCTATCTGTACCATGTGGAGAACACAATGATAAGTAGCCCAGCCAACTTCTTGGCTTCAGTCTGACAAGCTAATATAAAACATTTTGTCACTTTTAAGGTCAGACACTGGAATTTCACAGAGTACATCTGAACATTTTGTCTGAGGACAGCAACGTCCTAGATTAAAACTGGAGTATTATACTCCTATTCAGATAAAGGTTCTAAGTGACAGTACTCCATATGCCTTCTCAATGGGATCCTCACCACAGCATCTTCATAGCCTATCATGTCCATCAGAAATTTGAATCAAGGAGGTAAGAAAAACAAGCAACATTTTTTGTTTTTAATAGAAATTAAATATTTGAAGTAATTTCAAATTGGCTGTAAGATGTGGACTGTTCTTCCTATGAAGCTGTAAATCAGACTCAAACATTGGAATAAAGAGATCATCTTTCTCAAATTAGATGACCAAAATATTCATTATTGTAGAAATAAACTACCTGGACATGACATGAACTTACAAGTCAAGCTAGTTTTGATGATGCAGCTTTGTACCGCTAGGACAATTAGAACAAAGCTACTGCTTTCAGCCAACACCACTTGAAATAAGAACTGCAGGAGCAGCTGGTTCCTTGCACATTTGTAAAACAGTGAAAAAAACATTTCTCAGGGATGTGACAGAAATTTTGAAGTGATATGAATGAGACATAATAGTTACACACTTCAGTTTTCTGCAGTGCAAACAATACATTTGTAGTGTAATTTCTCTATTTCAGTGGTCTGATTTATCAACAAGTGAATTCATCTTAGAATAAATGCATCATATTTACCAGGAACCTCTAGAAGAAATAGCAGTCTACAAACTAAGTGAAAATCAATACCATCTGAGGTAGCATAAATTTGTACCAACCAGGTTGGTTTGCTTGTATTTCTTATTTGAACCACTCAGTAGCACTTCCACGCCAGCAGCTCCTCCAAGCAGCTACTACAGCTAAAACTGAATGCTACATTATTAGTTTTGTTTCTAGAGTCACCACTACTATTTTATTTCCATTAAGCTTGCTTTTTTTTTTTAATCTCAAATTTGCAATATATGCCTTCTGGACCTACATTGTGAAGAACCACTAGTCAAGAAATACCTTTCCCACCAAGTACAAAAGACTTGTATGGCTCACACAAATGCAGGAAAACCAAGTTTCACCTCGAGCATTGTAGTTTCATAATAAGCATTCACAGAATGTTCTGCTGAGGATTAACCAGGTTCACAGGTATGTTCTCCATCCAGAGATTGACTTAACCCAGGTGAGACAGAAATGTCAGACTCAGCATCACTGAGAACACAACAGCATGTTCAAAGTGATTTCCTTTTCTGGATCACACTGCGTCAAAAGAAGCAATGATGACAGAAAAAGAAGCAATTGCTAGGAATCAGTGATTTCAGAGCAGATGATCTATGCAGGAGGCACAGCATAACTTCTGTCATAAGAAAACAAGTGCCTGAGAGGATGAGAGACAAATGAAGTTCTACAAATATAAATTATCCACAGGCTGGCAAGCGTGGAATTTCTTCGCCACAGTGAAGAAATACAGATTCTTCCACATTGTCAGTAGAGAGCACAGATACGGGAGGCTCAATATTAGTTGTTATTCTTCATACAAACAAATAGAAGAGATTCTGGATCAATCTCAAGTTTATATAATTTTCCTAAAAGAATGTAAATGCTTTCAGGACTTGTACTTGACAGATATTATGCAGGCACAAGTATGAGCATTGAGAGAGGGAAAACTCATCTCCTGATGTGTCAGGATTTCCTAGCTGTTGTATATGATAAACTGAGTCATGCCAAGTAGAAGTTACTTACTTCATTGATCACATTTTAATATTTACAGAATTCCAGGTTTGTATTGCCTTGCTAAGCCTCTTTGAAGGACTGCTAATAGATTAAGCAATTGTGACAGCAAATAGCATTTAGACAGTCTGAAACCAGCAATTCCACATACAGCAAAGCACACAGGTGAGCTTTGCAGGTTTTGAGAACTTTTGGATTTGAGAAACCCAGATGTGAGAAATCTCAGAGTGACTGGGTACAGCCATTCAGAGTTGATCCTGCCAGCTTTTCAGATCACAGCCCAGGACCTTCAGAAGAGTAAAAAAACAGAGCAAGAATAAAAGTGATTTCAAGAAACTGCAACAATTCATACACCATCTGTTTTTCCTTCAAGAGCAACACACCAAAAACTGAAAAAGCAGAGCTGGTAACATCAAAGTGGTAAACCTTTTCACAAGCAGCTTCCACCACACGAAGACCTGCCTGCATTGTGTGCAGACTATCACATAGGCATTCCTGCAGAGTAATTACAGGCATATCCAGCCCAACCTATTTTAACCGGATGACCGATATCAAAGTGAAATTGGGCACTTAGTAGGCTGCTATAATATCTGCAGACTGAGATGATCAAGGAGCTTATGGACATGGATTTCATTTTGCCAGTTCAGTGAACGTATATAATTCAGTAGACTTGAGCGCCTAGATATGTGCAATAAGCTTGTATCAACTAAAAGCCTGATTAAGTAAGAGAAGAAAGATATGCAATAATATTTCCATGAAGATCTGGAGGAAGAAAAAGTTATAACCTCTGAAATAGGCATTAGAGTACATTTCACCAGTTTCAGACAAAATAACTCACAGGTAGATAGATACATGTACATTTAGTACTTCCTAGTAACCCTGCTGTAAATAGAAGAAAACAGGCATTTCTAGGACATAATTCACCTGATCTGTTTTATGCTAAAAATAAATAGATCCTAAGTAGGCCTTGCACTTACTTCCCTCAATTTACTGCAAATTAAATTTCAGGTGATTTAATAATACTGTGTTACACAGCCTACATTTGTCTAGTGTTGATGAATCCCATTGTGTGGTCTCACTTCTCATATCCTTTCAACAAGGGAAAAGGTACTCTTTATGGTAGCTGTATTAGGAATTGTTCTGACAAATACATGAAGTTTAAGTGTTCAGTTGTGAAAACAATTACTGGCAGGTGGAAGAATGCCATCACTCAGAACACAGTGACTAGTCAAACGACTATCATGTCTAATCAGAATATACAGACATGTGCGTCTTCAGAAAGCACCATAAGAACTGTTACCACTGATGGTACCAGAAGATGAAGCTTCCGACTTTAAATGCTACTTGCCATTTTGGTGTTAAAAGATTACGATATGAATTCACAGATTCCAATGCATTAAGTATATAGACACCAAAGAAAACTGACTTTTTCTAATATTCATGAGAAATACCGGAGATACCCATTTTCCTTTGCCTATGAATTAAAACCATTATGTAATACCAGTGGGAAAAGGGAACTGTTTACTGCACAAAGAACTCAATTTCTTTGAGCAGATAACCTGAAAATTCAGGAAAAAAAACCCTATACCACTTCACCAACTCAAAAAAAAAACACCTCCTAAAGTAACAATTCAGAGTAACTGGTGAAACAGTGGTGAGCCCAGAAACACTCTCACCCATACACTCTAGGAAGACACTTCCCAAATACCTTACTGAATGTCACCTTACTGAATGAAATGCAAAGAAATTAAGAAAAATGCTAGCCTACTACTGTTAAAAATTAAGTGTTTGCTACCACATTTAAAATGTTAGGAAAACAAATACACAGAGATAAGGCATAAGAGAAATACGTAACAAAGCTGTAGTGCAGCCCAGCACCCCATTGCTCTACTCACAGGGAATCATTTCGGGCCAGCTGGCCGTTCTGCCGAGTGGCGTTTTCGCTCATGGAGCGTTCTCTTTTCAGTCTTCCCACTGAGCGAACCTGTGTACGAGTGAAGGAAGATGGAGATAAAAGACAGGGAATTCCAGCAGAGACTTAATAACTTAGCACTGGAAGATTAGCACTGGAGATGTACGTTAGATCTGTTCTCAAGATACAAAACCATATTTTCATGGGTTCCTAGAGAAAGACATCAGATGAGAGGACCTGATGCAGGTACATGTAAAACCAACTTCCAAACTTGTTGCCATCTTTTATATATGGATTTGAATTTGTAACAAAGCAATCTGTTACACTTAGTATTACTTCCTTTCACCAGAGACAAACACTTTTCTACTTTGTTTTCCAAGTAGACAGAATATGCAACTCCTTAAATATTTCTCAGTTATTCAGATGCCAATTACATGTCATCCACCTGGATGCCAATACCATACAATTCTTTGAAGTACTTTTTCAGAGTTTTAACAAAACTCACTAGTTCTATGTGTTGCAATATCATATATCAATGAATACCAAAGATTAATAATACATGTCAAAACAATTGTGTGTTTTCTGATAACCTGCAAATTAAAAAACTCACAGCTTTTTCTTTAATCAAAAGGGTTATTTCGTTAAAAGTACTTTGAGCAGTTCTAATTATGACTTCATTTTATAAGTGCTGTGTAAGCTTACTGAGACTGCCAACCCCTAGTCATCTGTCAGTGAAATATGGAACCTAAAAGGCACAGTTTAGAACAACTGCAGTGCTTATAGAAATATTATGTATTTTCCCAGCTTATGTTTGTACCAGATACGTCTGCACTACTATGGAGAAATCACTGGTTCTTTCACTTTGCTTTAGAAGAAAGTTTCTCAACCAGGGAAAGAGCAAAATAAGTACTAGCCTCTTCATTCTGAGGTGTCTGCTGTGGAGGTTTTTCTAGGTCCAAAAAATCTAGTGGTCGATCACTAAGAGAAATAACACGGGGAGGAGTTTTCAATGCCAGTGGTTTGAATGGAGTAGACTGAAGAAGGTCAAGGTCTGGTGGTCTGGAAAGTGGAATGTCTTCACTGTTACCTGCAAGAACATCAGTTGTCAATAGAAAGATTTCTGTGGCCTAAGGGCTGATTTTCTCAGAATATGCCAAATAATTAAGAATATTTTTTTAAGAACCTTGTTTGTTAAAAACCACGTTTAAAGCTTTCTTAACTAGCATATTAACTGACACTTATTTGAGCAGTATGCCTGAGAAACCCTGAGCAACATCAACCGTTATTGAAGTGAGGGCACTTTTAATCTCTAGACATAGACCTATTAAAGCATATTTGTATACAAATACAACTAACTGGTGATTTGAACATTTCCTTCTTTCAAAGCATAAAATACACACTTCACACATTTAGCAAATTGTAAGGCCTTCAGCAGCTCCAGGTCTCTCGCTGTAAAACTCACCGCCATAAATACTAGAGAACTCTTGAGAGAGTGCACCCAACACAAACAGAACCTTAACATGATGGGTGTTCCAATTATAATAAAAAAACATTTTGGATAAGAAGTGTCTAATATATAGTACATGCCCCAAACTTCTAACAGGATTTTTTAGCTTATTAATTAAAAAAATCAGGTATAAATCAATAACTATTAAATCTTCTTGCCCATAATCCAGAAATGGTTTAGTAAGATGAGAAGTCAGCAATTCAACTTTCTGTTCCTAATTCCTTCATTAACCGTCTCTGCTACATTACACCAAAATTATTCATGAAGCATTTTCAGGGATTGAGAAATCCCTGTCTGAAAACTGGAAAAGCATCGCACATCTTTTTCTTTATAAAAATGTATAGAGATACATGACCTGTAAGAAATTTGGGGAATGAATTTAAATGTTTGCTTATTTTTCTTATATTGAGGTGCAGCCATACCTGCCACTACAATCCGCTCTGGAACCTGCATCGTTACACTGGCATTTGGGAATCCTTCTGGGACGTCCTTCTCAAGGTCAGCATTTGGAGGAGCCACTTTGAGTTTTTCTGGGACCCTCATGCGCTGGCTGATTCCCTCAGTGTACTCCATTTCGTACTGAAGGCGATTAATCTCTGCCATCTCGGCAGCTGGCGATGGGAACGCAGCCCCACTCATTCTGACAAAAGAAAACCAAAAGCTCTAACAGCAGTACATGAAACCAACAGAAAGCAACTAAAAGAATCTCTCTGCTGTGATTCCTGGGCATGTGTTAAAAGATCCCAAGTAGACTTCTTTAGAGAAAACAACTACACAATAAAATATGTAGAAACTTCAGTCCCAAGGGGCTAAGCACCGAGGGCAATGAGCTGAGAACAAAGCAGTGCTGCATGCAGCACCCAAAGCTGCACGAGGGTCCTCAACTAGAGCTCTACACTGCATGCAGAACTCCTCCTGGGTCACGTTTGTTTGCTTTTCTAAATTGCTATTCCTGCACTGGCTGGCAGAAGGAGAAAAAACACTGGTAAGATCTTCAGGATTGGTAAGAAATCAAAACATCAGTCTGTATTTGCACAGATCCAGCGTACCAGTATTTGAGAAAGCGGATAAAGCCTCACAAAACCACACATTGAAAGAGGGGAAGAAAAGAGACCTAGGCCTCTGCTATCACTCATCCAGATCTCAGTCTTACAAGGACACGTTTTCTTATCAACAACCTGTCAAGTTGGCTTGAAGACCAAGCATGTTCATAACCTGCTACCAATTACATGCAATCACATAAACATTTCCCTTCTGAATTTTCTGTAAATGAAAATCTTACAAGGGTTTACCAATACTTTTATTTACGCAAACATTTTCTTAGAAAGCAAAGGGATTTCATAGGAAGCAACAAAGGAATTTCCTAGAAACTGGGCTGTGATGGTTATTGACAGGGCAATTGCTGGAGAACTGTATTGAAGACACAGACAGAGATAACTTTTCTCTTGTTTTAAAGGTGTGCAGGGTATTCAGCTTAAGACTGGGAGGAAAACAAATCCTTTTTACAATTGAGGGGCTGGAAAGGGGCCACTGATGGAAACTAAAGGCTAGAAAGATTCACATGGCTGAGAAAAATTTTTCTTTGAGGCAGTGGTTAGCAGACCTTGTCAATGGCCCATAACCACTCAGATTATGGTGATGGCTTTGGTTAAGACAATGAAAATCTGGAGCTGCAGTTAGAGCGAGGCTGGGAAGTGGCTCCAACAGAAGCTGAGCTGCAAGAAAGCCTCAAATGTGAGAAGCTTTTAATCCAGTCAGCGGCAGGGGGGCCCTGTCCATAGCTCAGCCTGAGATGAGTTATTTTTACTGTTAGGGTTAAGAGAATTATGTATTTCTACACATATATGCACACATACAAGGTGCAAACACAGTTACCATGGGAAACCCACCCTAAAGAAACAAAACTTGCTGTAGCAAGAAATCTTTTGCTGGTACTGCTTCAAGTAGCTCCCTAAATGAAGCAATCGATTCTGGCAAAAGAGCATTTTTTTGCCACTGTAATTGCAACTGCATTCTTGTACTATTTTGGGCAGCAAGGCCACGTCTGTTGCTGTGCACACACTCTAACAAGCCGAGCACACAGAACTTGGCCAACAAAACAGCGGGACCCACTCAAGGAAATTTAGCCCCTGCGACCCTATTTTTTGTTGTCAGTGTTAAGGTTGCAATCATGACACACAAGGGCAGATTTTGCTTGTTTTTCAACATGGGTAGTGTGCCTCCTATGGAACCAAACCAAGCCAGCTACACTTCGTCCCATCAACCTTCCTGGGCACAGAACGAACAGAGCATCTCCAATTGTTTATAGTTTCATGGGTGTTTGTCGCATGTAGTTATAATTAAGACTAATGCTTGGCCACATCACACAGAAATGGTACCTTCCCTATTTATCAATCAAACCTCAAGTTAATAGTAATCTGCAGACAACAGAAATAAGCACACAGAAGGATACGGTCAGACTGTATTAAATGCACAAATTCAATATATTAAAAGCATAATCCCTTTGGCAATCCATCCTGGGACCCTTGGTGCTGTTCTCAAGACTCCCAATCACCACGGATCAAACAAAATAAACTCACTAATCTGAAAGCCTGATTCACACCAGCACACTAAGAACTGGGGCTCACAGAGGTCTCCATTCCACATAAACTTAAAAAAAAAAAAAAAAAAAAAACACACCACCACAAAAACACATAAAGACAATACCTGAAATTATGCACCGATTTAATCCATCTGTATTAACTCTTACTGTTTGTGTGTACCAAACAACAGGAATTTGAACAACCCTTTTCACTAGCAATAAACAGTTCAAAATACACCTGGCCTTTGTAGTAGCTCAGGAGGTGCACGAGCAGCTCTGTCACTTCACAGCTCTTAGATTTAAGATTTTTTTCTTGTTGTTTCTGCCCTTTGGTCTTGCAAGCTATGTTTATCTCTCTTGTGAGCTGTCAGCCCCATCAGCCAGTGACATGAAAAAAGACCACAGCCTTCAGCAATTCTGCTGCCCAAAATATGCTTGCCCTTTCCAACGAGGGTCTATGATCAATAAAGCACTTCCAGACCAATAGTAGTAAAAAAAAAAAAAAAAAAAAAAAGTATTAAAGATCATAATATCAGTATCAGTAACAAATTTCAAGACCTTAAAGTCCCCAGGCTGTCTGCTGGCAGCAGCATACGAGGCAGTTACTGCTCAAGAGACTTGCTAAAGGTCCTTGACAGCGTGTTTGCTGTGTGACTGCAACTCCCACACAGCCCTAACGCGGGTTCTCAGGCATCACCACAGCTTCCCTTACGTTTGGCATCGCCTCGGTACGTAAGTCAGCACGGCAACTGCCTTCCAGCTGAGACAAAACACACACACACCGACAGCACCCGAGATTCGTCCCATAAAGGGCTTATGAATAAAATATTGCTGGTCAGGCTCAGCTGCACCCGCTGCTTGCCAAGGGCTGAGTAACAGCAGCTCCGGGGCTCGCTGCTCTGCCTCTCCCGCCTGCCTCTCACCGCTGAAAATCGTTTTCTTTCTGCCACATCGATCTCACCTTCCAACCCTCCCGGCACGGGAAGGGCACAGCAACCGGCACAGAGACTGCTGCAAGAACAAACTGCGGACAACCGAGCGGGGCTTGTTAGTAAAAATGTAATTGTTTAAAGGGAGCACGAGCAGAAGCCAGGCGGTTTGGCGGGACAGCGCCAGCAACGCGTCCTGAAGGTACGGGCTGGCGGCGAGGGAGGGCGGCGGGGCTGGTGCTCAGCGGCTCTGGGGAGGGACGAGCCCAGGGGAGCGCCCGGGGCCGGCACAGCGCGAAGAGACGGCGCGGAAACAGGGCCCGGGGCAGCGCGGGCCCTCAGCGCCCTCCCCCCGCACCCCCGGGGCTGGCAGGAGCCGGGGAAGCCCTGGCGGGGCCGCACTCACCCACAGGCGGCCGGGCCGGGCCGGGGCCGGGGCCGGGGCCGGTCCCGCGGCGGGGCGTCAGGCGGCGCTCAGCCCAGCGGCACGGAGGACGCGAAGCCCGGCGGGACTGACCCCATCGGGCCGCCGTAAGGGTTGCGGGGCCGGGCACCGCGCGTCACGTGGGGAAAAGAGGGCGGAAGCGTTTCCCGCCGCGGCCTCACGTGAGGGACGGCGCGGCGGCGGCCACGTTGAGTAAGGGCAGCGGAGGCCCCGAGGGGAGCTGTGTCCGCGCGGCGCCTGCGGCGTTGTTAATTACGGCTAATTAACGTGCTGCCGCCATGTGAGGCGCTCTAATTAGCACCTAGTGAGGTGTTCAGTGCTGGAACGTGTGGCTCAGAGCGCGGTGAGGCTGGAGGAGGCAGCAGGCGCTTCCCGGGCTCCAGCCCCGCCGCTGCGCCTCCCCTGCCCGCAGCGCCGCGCCCGGCTTCCACCCCCACACAGAAAGATAAAATAACGCTATCGTACAAAGCAGATTCATGTATTTATTTATTGTTAAATGGGAATTAAAAAAAAAAAAAAAGCCTCTGCTTTTCGTTATATTTTGTCTAACGGTCACAATTATAGTGTAGAGGTCAAGATGCGCCGCCGTGCCAGAAGAGCTGAAGCGCCCGTTGGCCCGTGGCCTTCCAGCAAGGCCAGCGACCTGAAATGCAATCTCTTTTTAGATAAAAATAAAAGTGGTATGACGCTGGAAGTTACGTGTTATTTGTCTCCGGATACGTGGTTTAACACCTATCCTTAAAACACAAATCATTGGCCTGAGCAGGTGTTAACAGAAAATCTACATTGGTCCTTGCTTTTACCACTTCTCCCGGTCTTCATACGATTTACAGATTATCAATATGGATTTTGTCTTATAAAAAAGGAAATAAAAATAAAAAGCCTTGAAGCACACTTGAAAAGCAGTCCTGCAGCTGTGACCGTGCCTGTCAACCTGCAGGAGGGCTCGGGCAAGGCCCAGGGTCTTGGGCTGGAGTGAGGGCCCTACCAAGGCCTTCGTCATTGTCCTAGCTGTTCCCTGATGTCCTCACAACCCCTTACCCCATACTGTTGTCAACATCAACCTGCTACCCATGTTCTGTGCTTCTTGAGTCCATTAGAAAATAAGACTAGAACAGGCTCCCTGGGGACATTGTCCTGGCACCAAGCCTGTTGGAGTTTAAGAAGCGATTGGACTGTGCACTTAGTCACAGGGTCTGAATTTTGAGTAGACCTGTGTGGAGCCAGGAGTTGGACTCGATGATCCTTATGGGCCCCTTCCAACTCAGGATATTCTAGGATTCTATGAATGTGAGCAGTAGAAGAACATGGCTCAGATGTTCCAGATCAAAACCACTGTGACCAGCCCATCACCATACCCCTTGCAGAAATATGCCTAAGAGGAAAGGTTGGGCACGCAGCAATACAGCTGCATATCTACACTAAAATGCTAGACGTCTAATAGCTACACTGAAGTGCTAGACGTCTAGGGTAGTCTACACAGGATAGAGAGAGGTGGTCTTCCTAGGACAAAAGCCATGTCTTTCATTCAGATGACACTAATATACTTAATATTATGCATTGGTATAGGAAAAGATCATTAGCACTGAGAAATTATAAAACAAACAAACAAAAAAAAACCACCAAAACAAGTGAAATAGTTCTTTTGCGTAGTCAAAATATTTTTATTTGGTTGTATTTAGCAGAAGGTTTCTTTTCCTCCTTTTTCTTTTTTTTTTTTTTTTTTTTTTTCTATTGTTTTCTCATTATTTCTGATTTCTTATGCTTCCATTCTTTCAGTACAATATATTAACACTTTGCACCTCTTCAGCACTTTCAGTTAAGGCTCTCAATTTATTTACAGACACAAGTTAAGTAATTCTCACAACAATCATTAACAATAGAGAAATAAAATGATCTGCACCTGCAGTGAGAAATAAAGATAAACTTTTTTTCAAGTTTTTCTTTGATTTTCAGTGTCCAGCTTGTATTATGCTAGGCTCGATATATGTCCCTGCAGTTTGGAGTGTTTCATGTTTTGGAAAGAAAGCCCAAGTATGAGCACTCGAAATCTAAAGCTATTTACCGAAGTTTTTCTTGACTAACTTGTTGAAGGCCACGCGATACGTAAGCAGCAGAATTCAAAACTGGGAGCAAGACATAACTGCCCGTTATCTGGAGAACTGTGTTCAGTTCTGGGACTGCCACCGTAGGAAAGACATGGACCTGTTCAAGTGGGTCCAGAGGTGGGTCACAAAAATGCAGAGGGCTGAAGCACCATTCCTACAAAGTCATACAGATAGGTTTGGGGTTGTTTAGCCCAACTGAAGAGAAGATAAGGCTCCCAGGAGACCTTGCAGTGGCCTTCCAGTACTTAAAGGGGGCCTAAAGGAAAAATGGGGAGGGAGTCTTTATAAAGGAGTGTAGCAAAAAGACAAGGGTTAATGGTTTTAAACTAGAAGAAAGCAACTTTTGATTAGGTATTAGGAAGAAATTCATTACTACAAGGGTGGTGAGGCACTGGAACAGGTTGCCCAGAGAAATTATGGATAACCCATCTCTGGAAGTGTTCAAGGCCAGGCTGGATGGGGCTCTGAGCAACCTGCTCTCGTGGAAGGTGTCCCTACCCATGGCAGGGGGCTTGGAACGAGATGATCTTCAAGGTCACTTCCAACACAAACCAGTCTATGATTCTGTGCTATGAGACATGGCTCTTTGTAACTTACCTTTGACTTTAAGGCCACAATCCATTCCCTTCTCCTCATACATTATCCTCTACTGAATATTTCTAGAAGGCTTCAATGTCAGTTACTTTCTGCATTTTAGTAAGTTTTGCATAAGCATCTCCACAGTCATGAATTGTATACAGTATACAATGCTTTTGTGTGACTGCAGTGAGCTTTAATGAAAAATTAAATCTTAACAAGCAACAGATATAGGTTTTATCTTTCAGTACTTAAATAAACTTCAGAGCTCATGGAAAAATCTACCAAGTGATTGTCTTATAAAAAACACCTCCATCCCCAAATCTTGTTTAAATGGAAGATTGAATATTAACTTGACATTGATACCTTCTTATCAATAGTGCATCTGCATAGAGATTCTTCATAAAAACCTGCAAATTCACAATTATACCTTGCAAACAGAAGTACTGTAATTGTTCAGGCTAACAAAACTTTTAAAATATTCATTCAGTTCATATAGTAAATGGTATCTTCAAGTTACCTCCATCAGAAGATACTGACATGAAACACAGATGAAAACGTTTCATAGTTAGGTTAACACTGAAAATTCAAACAGACAAACATAATGCAAGTATTTTAACAGAAACAATATAAAATATCAGTGACTTAAAAAAGATCTAAATGAGAAATCTTGGTTATTTCAATGAATTGCTAGACCCTACATTTAAAATGATAGATTTACAGAACTCTTCAGATGAATTAGGCTTCTTCTCTAACACTAAATACTGGAATTCTGATAATTTGTGCAAGTATTAAAAATATTAACATCTTAAATGTTAACATTACAATTTTAAATAGCCTTGCAAGTGCAATGTTACAAATATTAAAAACAAATCAGAGCTACAATTTTGCATAAGTTATATGAGTAAGTGAAAGTGCTTTTCAAGTATTTATGTTCATTTACAGTTGGATTCTCATGTTAAGTCAGTGCTCAGTGGTACAATTTAAATATCAGTCTTATTTCCATTTTGGATGCATGAATTTAACTGGATGGAATAGAAGAAATTTGAAGAAATGTTTGTGATACATATTTAAAAATGAAATACCATTTCTGATAAATATGTAAATGGAATTTTAATGGAATATTAAAAAAATGAATTACAGATTACCTCCTGGAGGTTGTGGGATAATCTGATAATGCCACAGGAGCTCTTTAACCATACAGTAATTGTAAATTACATCAATTTCTTAAATTATGATACGTTAAATAGTTGCTCTTTAGTAGAGACAAAAACCACATGATCATAATAAAGGCCAAATACTGTCAATTTCTGAGAACTTTAAAAGATCTCATAATCTGTGTCAAAAGCATGGATTCTAAAGAACATTTTCCTACGCTTACAATTAGTTAGAGCTTAGCTGATGTCACCCTGGAGAACAGAGCTAGTGCATGTCAGCTCTCTAGTGTCTATCCAGTGCACAGTTTAGCTCCCTTTCTGGATAGTCAAAATCCATTAATATTGCAATGATACAAAAAAAGACTGCATTCCTGCTTCCCAGCCCAAGGAAGGGTGAGCTAAGTGGGGAAATACTTCTTCATTAGACAAGAAACCCAAACCAAAACAACCCTAAATTAACCAATATGTAATTAAAAGTGCACTGAAAATATTTCCTATCCCACCCTATCTCTCATAAGTGCCAGACTTTTATCTTAAATTATACCTACTTTGAACACTGAACTGTAAGCTGATATTACAGCATTTTGTTTGTCTTGCGGTTTGAAAAGCACATGACACAAGGCAGCATTAATGTCTTTCATTAAAGATCTGGCAACGCCACAGATTTTGTTGTGAAGATGCAGCATAGAGATGACACGGTTCTGGAGGAGACCCTGCAGACTGCCATTACAAGCTTACTTCAACAAAGTGCTTTGTCATTTGCTAAAGACCAAAAGTCAAACTGTTGTCCTACCTCACCACAGTGCTGCACTGGCAATTTACAGTTTTCTTTCCAGATGCAGTTGGACTTTAATGAATTATAACTCTTCAAAGTTAGGCAATTCTTTGTAATAAAAGCAGAGTTTCACGTTCCATCAAGAGAGGCCATTGTTTACACTGGTCTCTTCATGCAGACCTGACAACGACTGATGATGTTTTCTAGTTCTCCTGCTTTCAACGTCTGTGGCAGAGGTTTCCTAAAAGAAACAAACATTACTTTTTTGTTAAAAAACAGGAAAGGGTGATGAAACTTTGCATATGACATTACTGACACTGACATTTAAATTCTTGGCTCGCTGAAGGTCTCTTTGTGCTACAGAATGACCACAAACCTGACAAAGGGGGACATTAATCTGACAGGAGTTAGTAGGGGAGCCCCCGCAGGTAGGGACTTCTCAGCCACCTGCAGCATGGATGCTGGAAACAGGAGTGGGACAGCTAAGAAAGTACAATTTACCTGAACATTCTTCGTGGATTTAGTGATGCCAACCAGAAGCTGTAGGAGTTCGTATAGTAGTTGCACGTGCCCCTGCCATGACACTCTATGAATGGGATGGCTCGAAATTCTTCCAAGCAAGATCCAGGAGATGCCAGCGCTTGGCCAGAAGCTTCTGAGCCAGCACTCGTATACTGTAACCATCAATACATTTTTTTATGAGAACATGTACATCAGTATTTAGCAATCTGCTAGCAAAAAATAAATCTCTCAAACATACCATATTTTCTGTGCTGTTTCTTGAACAAAACAAAAATCAGCATAGATTGGTTTTGATCAGCCTTATAACGAAGCACAAAAGCCTTATGAAAATTCAAGCACAGTTACGCTATTTCTGAGTTCTTGCAAAGGCCTTTTTCTGCTCTATGAGAAGGCATGAAAATGTAACCAGTTCGAAGACTAGAAAGCAGCTGGCTTCTGTCCATTTGAGGGCTACAGTAACTGAATTACAAGTAGGCCGAATCCCATATTTTGTGGGTGTGTGCACATGTTTGTGTTCATACTTTTTATTGCATTTATTGCTTTTCCAAACACAAACAGCAAAGAATGCATTTTCCATCTCTGATGTTAGTAAATGCTTGTAGAAATAGCTCTAAAATAATTTATGACAGAAGAAATTTCATTAGAAAAATACCATTTTAATTTGCTGATGTTTAAAAAGATAAAGATTTTAGCTCGATGATGAAAAAGAAAAATAAAAAATCTCTCCTTTCCAAGATGTTTATTATTACTTAGGGCCAAATTCCAGGAGAGACAACAAATTTCACATTAGACCTAAAAGAACTTTCCATCAAGCAGAAGAAATGCAGACCTACAAGAGAGGTTTTCGGTTCTTTCATCCTCATTTGCTGGCATTCCTATGGCATGCCACAGGCACGGATAACAAAACTGGAGGGCCACATCCCCTCGTATGGACACACCCTTTTTCCCATACTCAGTTCTCACTTTACAAGCACATTACAAAGTTTCTTCAGTCATATCACATTGTGGCATCAAAATTGCTGAGGCAGTCCTCTACAGAGAATGTACTGCATCAGTTTTGATTTTAGCTTTGATTTTAGAGTTTGGTCCTAAAAGCTGATTTATAAAAGAACAGCTGGGTAGAGCAGTGGGTAGCGTATTTTTGCATATCTGTGGTCAGGACTGCTTTAATCACCTAGCTCCCCAAACTTGTGCTTCCTAGAGTTCAGTGTAATGCATAAGAGTATGCAGTTATTTTTGACACACTAAAATCCTGTGGTTTTCCTTTCATCTCCCCTTTTCCTTCTGCCACCTATTTTTGCAGACAGATCTGAATAGTTGTTCCTATTTTTGAACAGGCTGCCCAGGGAAGTAGTTCAGTCACCATCCCCGGAGGCATTCAAGATGTGGAGATGTGCTGTTTAGGGACATGGTTTAGTGGTAGATTGACAGTGTTAGATTAATGGTTGGACTTGATCTTAGAGGTCTTTTCCAATCTAAAAGATTCTCTGCTTTTATGCTTTGACATTAAATAAGAGTTAATAGAATTATTGTCTAATTATAGGCAAAGAAAAAATAATTAATAATTGTTAATACACAAATGCACTAAAAGCAGATGAAAATGCCATTGAAAGTGAGAGGAGAGAAAATAAGTATTTCTAAGCTTTTTTATCCTTACCATAACAAAAGAAAAACCCTTCCAGAGAGATATCCAGCCTTCTGGACATGCAGGAACTACAGTTGTTTGGCTGTGAACTGCTATTACCATTGCAGGTCCTTCACAGACAATGCATCTGTAAGAAATGCACATGCATTCAGTGCAAAGTTGAGGGAAAACGTAAACAGACAAAAAAAAAAATCTGCTGGGATACTGGTTACCTAATGGCAGGGCTTACTACAGATGTCACCACTTGCACACATTCTCTCTGTTTAATAAGGAGATAAGTACATTGAAGGTAACCTAAATGCCTGCTTTGACGTCTCTACTGAACAAAAACTGGTAAAGATGGGAATTGATCCCAGAACATTTGACCCTCCTAATACTGCCTTTACCAAAGTAACAAGCTAGATTCTGCCTTCTTCAGGTGTTCATTAATTATGTTGCTATGGTTTAGATCAAAGTTCTGTACTTTTATTTGCTAAAATTATTCTTCATTATTTCCAAAATGAAGAAATGATGAAGCTAAATTACAGTAACTGTGTACAGCAGGCTAGAAGGAAGAGTGCAAAGCTTGCCTTCCCATTTTTGATATTGCTACTCTTGGTCTTCTGTACTTTCAGAGCTTTCCCTCTTACGAGGCTTTTCATCCTTCTTAGTTAACTTAAAGCAACTAGAAAGGCCCACATTTTCACAAGGGTGTTTCATAGCAGAGAACCTTTAGCCCCAGTTTACAATATTCTTCATCAGCTACAGTAAATATATTACGTGTAATTGGAAGCAGAATTTAATTTGTACTATTTATCTAAATATTGAAGCTGTTATGTCATTTTAGCCTGCCTCTTCCACGTATGACAATAGTTTAAAAAAATCTATCAATCATTGCAATCAGTAATGCGTGCCCTTTTCTCTTGTCAGCTAAGCAGATTAAGCCTGTGGTAATACCTTAATATTTCTTAGGGTATCACTGAATATCTGACATATTTGGGTGAGAAAATCAGCCAATTAAAAGCAGTGCTTGTACTTACTGAGATGGACAGGTCTTGGTCTGTTTGCTGTTCAAAACAAATGCATGGTTTCAGGCCAGAAGAACTGAAGTTCTTATACTCTTACCTGCTTATATGGGGCTCTAGTGCTCTGCCAGAAATCGGTGCCATGTCTACTGGCATTGCTGTCACAGCTGACAGCCAGTATGAATAGTCGTTGCGAGAAGCAAAGCTACAAACATCATTGGTGTTACAGAATAAGAATGGCATGGTGGTAAATCTCTGCAAGCAGCTACCAGCTGTTCCTAAAAGACAAAAGAGGAAAACTTGTGACAAACGAGTTTATATACAGCACAGTAAACAGAAGAGACTCATGATGTGATTGTCTACTACAGTAAGAATTAAAAAAAAAAAAAAAAAAGATAACTAGAGAGAAGAAGAAGAGAGAAGCATCTATACAGTGAAATTATAGGAAAACAAAATACTTACGGCATATATATATATAAATTTGTATTTAAAATATTAGGGCTAAGAATTAGATTTGTTAAAAGTATTATCTTATTGAGTGATATCAGTCCTTGGCGCAGCGGCAGGGAGTCAGCTACCTAAACACAAGCTTCTAATGCCATTTTTGACACTCTATGGCATTCAGTTTGGCCTCTAAAAATAAGATTCTCTCCCAGATACTGTAACATTACTAACAACCCTACATAGATATTGTGGACGTTTATGTTAGACATCTATCCATAAGTGACTGAAAAATGTGTAGGGAGAGCAAAAGGGAATATAAAAGTGCAGGAAGAAAAGATGTCTTTCAAACCATGATTACTGAATTGTCTCAGAGCAGCAGACTGCTCTGTAGACTGATGGTTGAAACCAACGTTCATCTCAGACACAATGCCAGTTTGTTTTCATGGAAACAACTTGGATTATTGCACTCTACTGAAGGTGATACGAATATTTTACTAATACAGTACCAAGGTCTTGTCCATGCGCTCGTTCGTTTCCTTGAACAAAAAGCAGCGAAAAGCCAACATAGATCTGTGATGTCCCTGGTGGACACGAAGGAGTCTTTGTTGTTTGACTATGCCGGGTAAAGATAAAACCTCTTCTTGTTGGACCAGTGATGATAGTACCTGGTGATCCAGGTAACCCCTGTAGACCAGGAAAACCAATCAGTCCAGGTTGTCCTGTGGAGGGGAAGAAAAACATGACTGCAAATATTGTCATTTTGTTTCAGTTCCTACTTTACTTAAATTAGGGGAACAACCTGAAAGTAAATCAAAAATTTGAAACTTCAAAATGGGTAGTATTTGTTGCTAGATATATTAATTCCTTCAGACCTAGCTCAGGCAGCTTTACTATTGCTCCAAAATGATGCAATGTGAGATATTTCAAAGAATCATAGCCATTTTTATGAAAAGAAGTTATAAAGTAAAATCGTTTTTATGGTGATTCACTAAAAATATTCATTTCCATTTTGATGCCACGTGAAGACACACTGGTACTTAGGGATTTGAATGAATTTTCAAGCAGATATGTAAATGTGATTAATAACAGAGGAGCACAGTCAAGGCACACTTTTGTAAATTATTATTTCAGTTGTGAAAATGCATCTGTTAAAAACTAAGCAACTGCTTGCATGTGTTGATGGCTGTAAAGCTGCTGCAAATGTTACAGAATTTCACTATATACAAAAGGAAGGCTTTAAAGAAATTGGGAATACAGCCAATCTATAGATTCAGTGGTAGCAGTCAGTGATGCCTGCTTTCCTGCACCTCTTTCTCCTGGAAATCCCCGGTCTCCTTTTGGACCAGGCAGTCCTGGTTGACCTGGACGACCAAAGCTTCCTGGTAGACCTTTTACTCCTTTAGGTCCTAAAATGGAATCAAGAAAAAACAGATTAATATAGCAATATTTATTCTAGATATTAGTAACTGCCAATCAATAAAGTTAAAATCCCTCCATGAACGTAGCTGTGTTAGAATAAAAACACCAGCACAAATTTTGTAAATTTTGAGACTGTCTGTAGTGTTACTGTCTCCATATTTCACATCAAGAAGATGACAAGGAAGTACTGAATGTATTGCAGAAGAATATTATTCTTACAAAGAACACTTATATAAGTGTTCCATCAAGCAAGACACACAAACAACTACAGAAATAAAAATATAAACCACCTTGTAGCCCAGGAATCCCTTGAATTCCTTGATCTCCTGGTGTTCCTGGGACTCCTGGCAGTCCAGGAGGCCCCTTGCTTCCTGGGACAGAGAATATTCTCCCAGAGACTCCAGGTGGACCTAGTAGCAAAAATATAATGAAGAGCCAGATACTTTACATTAAAAAACAAACAAGCAAAATAAAGTAGTAACAAAAAATCAAGATAAGTTAGCTGTTATTAGAATGAGAAGAGTTATAACAAGTTACCACGTTGGCCTTTTGGTCCCCTTGGCCCTTCTGCACCTTGTGGTCCAGGGGGTCCTTGATTACCCTTTTCTCCTAAAAAGGGAGATTGAAGACGTGTCTTTCTGGTTTGAAATGTTAAAACAATTGTCAGATGTTCAGAACTTTAAGTGTCTTGCGGTCAGCAGATTAATTTGAAATATGGGTGTGCACTTCTACATAGCTTTTGTTACTCTATAGTTTATAGGCCAAGTGCAGTCAGTTTACAAGAATTTGTTTCGATGTTTATCTCCCTATAGAGCAGTTCAGCTCCCTTCAAACCCCATCAATTATGCGGATGACTGTTAGGAAGGTTGTAAAGTTTTTCAAGTGTTTGAAATCTGATACGCAATTCTTTTTACAGTGTAAAATATAGTTATTCTCATTCAGGTTACTCTCTTGAGAGTTCTGCTGGAAATAAATAAATAAATAAAATAGAATTTTTATTAAGTCAGGAGATTTGACTATGTGAAGAAATGAGGGCTTTTGCTTAAGGAAATAGAATTTCTGTCTGTGCTGTGACTTTTCAAATTAGAACCACAAACTTAAAGTACACAATTTGCATGGAACTCAATGCACTGGGTTAAACCAGTAATGACAGTTTTGTATCACTGTAAATTATGTAACTGAAAATGAACATACTGGAGCAATGCAAACCTATATCAGATTTAAATCACTAAAAGAAAGTTTCGAAAGCATTTTTAGCCAGATAAAACTAAAATCCACTAAATCCAACTAACCCTTAGGAATATGAAATTTATAAAGCCAATAAATTTTACAAATTGTCTACTGATAAGCTGGTGAATGAGAACATAATTGAGTCTATTCTTCTGGCAAGCAGATGACCCAGTGCTTTGTCTTTTAAATGCTCTTGAGTTCTATAACTAACGTTGCCAAAAATCGCATCTTCTAGTAGTTGTGTCACTTCTAATTATCACACCATTACAACACAACATGCAAATGACTGTATTTGGAAAGTAGAAGTGTACATAGTAAATATATGAATACCTTTTACACCTGGAAATCCAAGAAAACCAGGGTCCCCTCTAGCACCAGGATAACCTGGTCGACCTTCTATTCCCTGCAAATCATACAACATCAATAATAAACAAGAAAATAGGCACTCTATGAAGTATACTTCCTTTTTGTTCAGAATATCTAAAGCATTGTGTCCACAGAAAATGCTGCAACTAAAATTATTTGCTCCATTATGAGCATGTTAGATATAGTCGTATTATTGTTAACATTGTTCGGTAATACAAAATGGCCAAGGAAACAACATATCAGAAAGACCCAATAATTTCTTTTTGGTACATTTAAGTCTAACAAAACTATATTTCTGTATCTGTTTTAATATCTTTCCCCAATTATGCATTTATTTGTTTTCCTCTGGGTGTTATTTTCATGGCAAGACTGAAGTTAACAGTTGAGTAAGAAACAAGTAGCATTTCTTTCACTGACTTTTGGACCTGGAGGACCAGTGTCGCCGTTTGGACCTGTTGGCCCTGGTATGCCATCTGCCCCTCTAACACCTTTGTTTCCTTTCATGCTGGGAGTGGGAAGACCAGGCAACCCTTGAAAGCCAGGAGCACCTGTATAGAAACAGAATACCTAAAGATCACCGCCAACAGCATTTCACATACATTACATAAAACACAGTACAACATTCAGCAAATCTGTAATGGTACTTCATGTTTACTGTCTCTGCAATTCTAAAGGACATAGATCAATTATAAATCAGCAACAACAACAACAAAAAAAACCCACTAATTTTTCTGTAGACTATTAATTTAGTCTGAGAACAGAGCTGAGTTCTTGCAATCCTTAATAGCACTACATTTTTTAATATCTTTCCATTGCAGTTATGCTTGGAATAACACCCGATATTTCACTTCTTTAAGCTGGATTTCAGCTGTCCTACAGATTGCAGCAGAGGGCAGCAAAACTGGGTGAACTGAAAAAACTTAGCATTATTTTAATTTACATCATTCTGTACAGACCATCCTGCTGTTTGCAATGATAACATTGCATCAGTTGGTAAAGGCACTACTTGCTCAATTATGAAGATGTCTGGGGAAGAACCCCCTTCAATTTTGAGTTTTAGACAGACTGAATTCAGCTTCCAATTATTGGTATATCTTTTCAGATAAAGAAGTTATAACAACATACCTGGCCTTCCATCTGCACCAGCAAGGCCTCTATTTCCTTTTGGGCCAGTAATTGCCATGCCTGTTGCACCTTGAAATCCAGGTAATCCCATTAAGCCAGGAGGTCCAATGGGTCCTTGATCACCCTGATGACCTTTCACACCTGGTGGCCCAGGAAAACCAGGCAGCCCCATGTCCCCTTTGATTCCTGCAGAGTATAAGTAACATATTTGAGGAGAGCTGTCATGATGGTGAGATGCTATGATAGCTTTTAGAAACAGGACTACACAGAGTACATGTGTCTACTCTAACACAAAGGTGGAATGCAGCCTTTGTTTTTAGCATGGCTAAATCCCCAAAGCCACCTTGCTACTCTAAAGCAAAATGGTTGTGAGAAGACGTGACTCACTGCAAGGAAGTGTACACACCACTTTTAAAACTCCAGAGTTTGCTCATACAATGGAAGAAACTTGAAAGAAGGGCATAAAGAACAGAGCTGGGGATATTGCTTGATGCTACAGTCAAGAAATGCTAGTCTGAACATCAGAACTGGCAAATCCTATTAAACTAAATTCCAGATAAAAGCATCAGTATGAGTACAAGAAAATAAGAGACTATTCCAAATGGATTTTTTTAAGGTCAGTCTTAAGAGCACAGGGCCAAAATATGGAGGGAGAATTATTATTAATTTTTCTTTTTTAAGTAAAGCAGATCAATGGATTTGTATCAGTACTGTAAGTACAATGTGAAACCTAAAATACGGGAAGAGTGCCTCCTCTCCCCCCCAAGTCAACCATTCTCCTGCATCAACAAAAAAGAGGAAGTGAAGTAAATTAAAATACACCATCGTAGCTTTCCTACGGACTATGCTTGGTGTTCAGCAACATCATCTGTTTTCATAAAAACATACACTGTTAATCAAATATGTATTAAAGTTTCAAAAGCTCTATAATCTGTATATTGCCTTCGCAAAACCACAGAAGTTAGTTCCTTTATTTTCCTTTTACAATAGTCTTAAGTTTGCAAGCACAAATTCTTGATATTTAACATATAATCCAAATAATCGATCATAAGCACAGAATCACTCTTTATTTCCTCTGACACTAAGTGCCAATTTAAATAGCCAAAAGCAGGAGGTGTTTTAAAGATGCAATTAATGATTCTGGTATTTAAAAACAAGGCTTCTGCTTTCTGAAAAGACAACTTACCTCTACGACCAGGAACACCTCGAAGGCCAGGGATACCTCTCCCTGGTGCCCCTACAAAATGTTAGGTCATATTATACTCAATAGTCCTGAAAAATTGCTAGAAAACATCATAGTTATCTAATATTTCACACATTTCTTCAAAATTCACTAATATTCTTCAAAATAACAATGGTTATTTTCCATTGGTTCTATCCAGAAATACGAATTATATTTGTAAGTTTTCCTTTAAAGTGGGAACTCTTATTTACCAGTTGTATTTGAGGTACAACCTATAATAATAAAATTTGCTTTTTTTTTTTTTTTTTTTTTTTCCAGAGGAAAAAAGCAGAATAAAAATCTGTATTTCTGTTACTAAGAAAAATAAGAGAAAAACCATATATACCTATAATTTCAACAATGATTACTCAAAACTTAATATAGAAAGACTTATTAAATACTATAAATGCTTTTCCAGTATATTTTTTGTAAATACTAATATACAAAAACATTCTCATTGTAAAATATGAAAACATTTTGTCAGAATTCAGCAGAGGACTGTATGCACGGATACTGATGACATCAGGAGTGATATTTAAGTGAAAGATTTTACAACTCAAAGGCCAGGTCATGTAAACATTCACAGTTCATGTGAGTAAACACTGATTTGTTTCATCCTATTTCCACATAAGAGCTGAGACTTCTTTAAAAAGATTTTGGTTCTCTTAATTATTTTGAGATGGAACACAGAAGAACCACATGATACTTATGCTCTCGCAGACATTAATATTTTAAGGGGAAATTAGGACAAATCATATGCATAACAGAGGAGTGACATACATTTGTGTTGTTAACAGCATGTACGATTATGTAGAAAAACAGTGAATTATTTGCAATTTAAAAGCCTTCTACTTAACTCATCTTTGGATCCACAAAAGCTCCTTATTAATACTTCCCAAAAAATCCTTATCAGTTCAGCTAGGGAAAAAAAAAATGTAATTTTAAAACAGAATGAAAATATTTCACTGTTGTTACCTGGTTCTCCCTTTACTCCTGGGGGACCAGGCATACCATCCCGACCCTGATTGCCTCTTTCACCAGCAAGTCCATTTTCTCCAGGGTATCCAACAGCACCTGTGAATTATAAAGGACCACGGTATAATTTTCATTTTTTTTATTTTACACAAAGAGAGAAGATATGAATCCCCTTTTTAAAGATTTTATTAGTGCAAGTGCAGCTACTTCAATGATAGAAGCAACTATCTTGGTACATAAGCATTTGTAAAGAGCAGAATATAATTATTGAGTCCCCTGACCTTCAAGAAACTTAGCACTCCCACTATTTCCACAGGCATTAACTTCCTGCCTTTCAAAGACATTTTAGGACTCTGCCTTTGATTTAATCCATGCTGGTGGGAATCTATACAGGTAGTATGGTTCCTCTCCATAAAAATTCAACTTTCCTGTAAACAGGGAGTAGATTCTGATCTTTTCTAACTCTCATGCTACGTCTATGTAAGTTCACTAATATGATCCACAGAACCGCAATGTAATTTATACAAGGATCTGCATAAGAGAACATTCAATACGCTTTTTGAAGATAACGACTGTCACCAACATTAATGTAGTCTCCATATTGTTGCTGCATATCGACACAATCCCCCTAATGTGTTTTTTTTTTTAATGGTTTAATCTTTTATTTTGTGAAAGAAACGACTGCAACTCTGCCTTTCCCCTCTTTCAGCTTTAATTTATTCTTCCTCCTTGTATAGCTACATCTTAGGTTATTATTCTCTTTTAGGAGGTAAAACAAGCCATTCCTACGATATATGTGGATATTTCATCTTGAGAACTCTGAATTGAAAAAAAGAAGAGCAGTAAGTTCTACAATAGTGAAACAAAATTAAAATTTCTTGCCTCAGCTGAATTGGTAACATTGAGAACAGGCTGTTAAAGACTTTAGCTGGAACTGGAGAAGGTAAATAGAGCCTCCTACCAACATAAACAGAGACTGCAACTATATCAAGTAAATTCTAAAAAGCTCGGAAGAATATCAACTGCCTCATCACAGAGAAAATAACGAGCCAGAGGGCAGTGATTTGGGAGAGATGCTATATACCATACCAGGAGGGCCTATAATGCCCTGTTGTCCTGGGCGACCCTGCTGTCCTTTAACACCAACATCTCCAGGAGGTCCAGGTTTCCCTGTAAGAAGAAAGAATTTGGGGGAGGAAAGCTGGCATTATCACTTGCAATTCAGTTCAGCACTAGGCCCAGGCACAGTCTGAAAACCCTGCTATTGTTTCTACTTCAGCCAGCTGGGACAGATCTCTAGCTAAAATAAGCCAGCCTGGCTGTGCTGACTAAAAAGGAGCTGTTTACATTTACAACATTTTAATGTAAATGTGCCACCCCACAGGCACCCTGCATAGTATTGAGAAATTCTCTTCTTCTGGAAGCACATCAGCATCTCAACACTCCTCCAAAGCAAAACATACCTGGGATTCCTGCAACTCCTGTTTCCCCTCTGACCCCATGTGGCCCTGGTACTCCTCTATGTCCTGGCTGACCTTGGGACCCTTTTTCTCCTTTGCTGCCCAGAAGTCCAGGAGCACCTGAATCTCCCTAAGAAACAGCAGTTGCACACAAACAGGTAAAGAATCACATTGTATTAAATACATTACATGCATATGAACAATAGAAAAATATATAACTTTAAAGTTTAAGTTTAATCATGGTTCATTATGATTTTCAGATAAAAATCAAAGAAGACTAATATGAAGTCTAATATGAAGTCTTCTCATAACAGCACTGATCCTTTAGACATAGCTAACAAGCAATGTCTATCTTTAATCTGTACAAACCAAGTTCAGTCTTAGAGTATTTTCATAGACTTTTCTCCAATTTTATTCTAATAACTCCTCATTTGAACCAAAAATACATTCCTTACATAATACACAGCTATACAAAATAGCAAAACATATATTTAATTGAATTCCTACAAATTTGCTCAACAGCAATCCCTTTTTGGATACGCAGCTAATAAAGAAACTAACGGATAATTTGGACAAATTATAGGAGTTACAGTACAGTTTACAGCCAGCAACATATTTTAAATTATCTCATATGTAAAGATTCACAGTTGTTCAACAACCAGGATATGTGGAGTAAAATTTTCTAACTTACTTTTTATATTATATATTCCTAAAACAAAAATGCTATTAATAGACTTTCAAAAACCAACAGAAAAATTTTAGATCACACCACTTTACTACTAGGATAATTTTTCTGAAATTCTTGATATACAAATATTTCTACTATTGACTTTTTAGATACAAATCATTGTTCCTAGCAAGTAAGTAACTTTTACAGAAACAATGCTATTTCCAAGCCACTCCATTTTTACAAATAAGAAATTCTTGCATTGCAAGAAAAATGAAATGCAATGAACTCAACATGTTCTCCTAAATACTGACGTAACGGGATTTCCATATGTATCATCACTAAGATATCATCTACCAATCTCCTGAAAACTCTGCAACTCTTGCTTACATGTTATTCTGTTTCTGTTGCCAAAGGCTCTGCTTATTGTTTAATATGACAATGTTTCCATGGCCTTTATACCTTTGGACCAGGTTCTCCTGGGGGCCCAGGAGATGGGTGCCCAGGGTCTCCTTTTTCACCTGGAAAGCCACCATAGCCTGTTGGACCAGGGTCACCTGATGGTCCTGGAAAGCCTGGAGATCCTTTCTGTCCTTTTGAACCTGGAGAAACACAGATAGCAATAGCATTCTTAAAAGCATCATCATCAAATATTATATCTCTTACTTTGTTAACTACTGCTTGTATTTTCATATTCACTTTTTCCATCAGAGATAGAATAATTTTTGTGCACTCAGTGATTTTTACTCTAAACACATTCAAACTAGGTTCTTATAAGTATCAGTATATAAATTAATTATATGCAATTTATTACCTGTAATTTCAATAGTCAAAGCTTACAAAAATAAAGACCCATGATCACTGGGCAGACATTTGGTTACAAAGTCAGATAGAGCCACTATATGTCACCACATCCTAACTAATTAACACCCTGAAATTGGTGTTCGGAAAGTTACTATAAGCTATATACTGAGATGGCCAGCTGCAATACATTGGTAATGTCATGCTCCAAAACTAGACAGAGGGAGAACTCCATTCTGCAATTCAAGCAAATGGTGGGGTGATGAGTTTACAGGCACTGCAGAGAATAAATCCCAGTCTGAGTTAAGTATTGTGTAGTGTGCTTACAGAAACAGCTCAGACCTGTGTAAAGGCTCTACCAATTTGCAACATAACTTGAGAGAAAATAACCTGGAATTCCCATGTTCCCTTTGTCTCCTGGTGCACCTGGGAATCCTTGTCCTCCAGGAATACCTGGAAGACCCATAAATCCTTTGGCACCTGCAAGATGAAGAAATGAGCGTCATCTTCACATGTCCAGTTTAGACACTGGTTGGCTGGCAGAGTTGTGATGAATACAGAATCCTCTCTCTCACACACTGCCATGGTACTTTTTGATTTTATAAATCAACAAACAGTGGAGCATAATTCTTCCTCTTGCTCTAGAAGCACATAGAATTATCATTACTGTTGTCAGGAAATCAAGTTAAAAAACAAGTATCTTCTGTATGTATCAAAATATAGCATACAGAGAAGTAAAGATGTTTTAATTAATCTGAAAAAATTTTAATTTTCTCACTCAAGATCAGCATGTATCATTATGTATGTGGGCATAGTGATGGTAGAGCAAAACCTTGTGAAATGGCTTAGGTAGGTCTATAATTGCATTGGTTCTTTTTAAGACTACTTTTAACTGAAGACCTGTTAACTTCCAAAATATAAGCCAAATATGAAGGCCTTCAATAGGGAAATAGAATCAATCTTAAATACAAAAAGCTTCTGAAATATTTTGTGCACACCTATGGTAAACTTAGAATTCCTGCTGCTTCTTTATGATATTAGGAATCAAACTTCTCTTAAATTTTATAAATACCAAGTTTTATTCATTGGCCTCACCAGCTTTTAGATTTTAAGGTTATTATTATTTTATATTATTTAAAGTTAATATTATTTTCTATGTATCGCCTCACATAATCATCCACATTTGGAAAGAAATAAAGAATCATTTAGTTGTAGCTAGTATGACTTTGAAATAGCAGCTTTTGAAATTGCTCCATTTCAGAATTCTCAGAGGAGCTTCAGAGTTAATACAGAAAATAGAGTGCTGCTGCTAGAGCTAAGTTTATGTGCTAGTGTTGAGGTAACACTATCCTTGCTCTCCATTCTGTGATAACAGTAATTTTCAACATACATACTCCATACCTGGTATACCAGGTACTCCTTCAGATCCAGCAAGACCTGGGGGACCTTGTACACCTGCATCTCCTTTTTCTCCTCTTAGACCCATGCTTCCTTGGACTCCTAAAACAATTTCATTAAACAAACACACACACAACAGCATTTTAGAAGATAAGTTTATATAAAGTTTAACATCTTAT
Source organism: Aythya fuligula (assembly GCF_009819795.1). Taxonomy (NCBI): domain Eukaryota; kingdom Metazoa; phylum Chordata; class Aves; order Anseriformes; family Anatidae; genus Aythya; species Aythya fuligula. The sequence goes on from NC_045567.1 coordinate 3,576,911, forward strand.
AACTCTTAAAACTAATGAAGCCAAAGTGGAGCACAGGACTTTTACTTTGCAAGAAACACAAGCAAGACACAAGCTCATGGTTAATGAATTCTATATTTCCTATATGGAGATGAAAGGAAATTTCTGAAACCTACCACACAAAATGTCTACACAAAAAGCCAGATAGCATTAAATATGTGCAACTTGTATATAGAGAGTCTATATTAATATTACACATAAAATAATAATTCTGGCAGTCAAATATTTCTAAGCAGACTTCATTTCTTTGAAATCCAGCATCCAGTTGGTAAGCACAACCATTTCTGTGCTCATGAACTACTAAATCATAGAATCATTTAGGTTGAAAAAGGCCTCTAAATTATCAATTTTAACTTAGCACTGCCAAGTCTACCATTAAACCATGTCCCTAGGCACCACATCCACATACCTTCTGAATACCTCCATGGATGGTGACTTAACGACTTTGCTGGGCAACCTGTTCCAATGCCTCACAACTTTTTCAGTGAAGAAAATTTTTCCTAATATCCAACCTAAACCTCTCCTAGCATAACTTGAGGCCATTTCCTCTTGTCTTATTTCTTGGTGCCTGGTAGAAGAGATTGATCCCAACCCCACTACAGCCTCCTTTGAGGTAGCTGTAGAAAGTGATAAGGTCTCCCCTGAGCCTCCCTTTCTTCAGGTTGAATAACCCCAGTTCCAATTAGGTACAAAGCTGGCCATAGCCATGAGGTGCAGTAAGGAAGGTGGGTGAAGTGTGTAGAAACGTGATTATATAAGATGCATATATATAAACTTATTACCTGTGACACTTTATTACTAATTTGACATTACAATGAAAGGATTTTTAAGGAATATGGACTTGTTAAAATGGTAATAAATGTTTGGTGTAACGTCCAACTACTCCATAAAAGGCATTTATGGTGTTTGGCAAAAATTATTTCAAAGCTATGTGAATACTTTAAGTAGTTAACCAAGTTTTTTCCATTTGTTAGAGCCCACTGGAACTGCCACACAGATAACTCTACCTGGTTTTGAATGACAGAAAAATGAATAGGTACCTTTTGGGCCTTGCTCTCCTTTATTTCCAATGCCAACCAAGGTTTCAGAAGGTCCAGGAAAACCTTTATCACCTTGTTCACCTTTTGCTCCAAGAAACCCCTTTCTTCCTTTTAGCCCTGGGAAGCCAAAAGAACCTGCAAGAAAATACAATGACATTTTCTGAAGTAGCATGTCTAGGTGATAGCACGTAAGGGAAGCAATTGAACTCCATCTCTAAGGTCAACAACATCTGTAAGTACGCATGCCAAATCAACAACTTAAGCCAGCTTCTTGATTACTCAAAACATCAATAAACGTTTATGACCATGGATTATTATGAGAAATAGTTATGGTATCTTGGCATGAATATAAATATAATCTTATAGCTGTTAAACAGATATAATATGTTGAATATGAATGAGACAAAAAAAAAAGGGGGCTGGGCAAAAAGCTCTCTTCTTTATTTAGAAAATCTCCAACCATTTTCACACATACCTGTGAAATGGAAAAGGTGGCAACTCAATACTGCTAAAAGAAAATGTAATTCAGCCTGTAGACTGCACAGGTACAGAAGTCAAATATTTACCAAAGCACAAAGAAGTTCTGTTCATTAATTGACCAGCACATACTCAGGAGTGATAACATACATCAAGATTGATCACAAGTCTTCTTTAGCATGACAGTTTTTATATTCTTAAGGAATAACAAAAACAGATACTATAGTCACTTACCCCTGACACCTGGGTTGCCTGGACTTCCAATCATGCCTGGGGGTCCAGGAATTCCTAACGGGCCCATTAGACCTGGCTCTCCCCTAGGGCCTGTGGAAAGGAAGCAATAGGAACTTATTTAATCAGTGAAACATCAGAAAGGCATGCATGTAGCTGTCAGATAGTTAATCAATTCTTTTAATATTTTCTCCATTTTTATAACGTCATAGAAGCAAGTTTTCCAGCTTTTAACTACATGAACAGCACTTACATACAGATTAATGTGGGTAGTTTGAGGGGTTACTAACAGCTGCAACAGCTTCAATCAATGAATGAAACAATTAAGAGTGATTAATGTATCTAAGATAGCCATCCTAGGCTGGGAGACCCATATCCGTCACAAGATGTATGGGAAAGACATTCCTTTCTGGCTCAGGAGCTGGAGGCCAGCTGGGACATGACAGCTCATCTCAAATGGCATTAGAAGCCTAGGTTTGGCCTACAACTTCATCTTTAGTTTTACAGGTTGTATATATAAAAAGGTATCTAGCATCTCCTTGCAACAGGATAATACAGGATTTGAGAATAATGAAAAATCTTTTTTAGAGATAAGCAGCATTACATACCCAATTTTTTGTGTTCTACAAATCAAGTTTGAACACATTTCTAAAAGAAAAAAAAACAAACCTATGGGGATTACTTACTTAAGTAAAGTCAGCTCTGGTTAACATGACGGAGTCTGATCTGAGTCACAACTCTCATAGACTCAAGGTCTTGTTGTTTTGTTTTGTTTTTTTTTTTTTTTTTTTTTGGCATTAACAACCCATCTGTTTCAAAAGGGATGCCAAGTAAGATCTTACCTTACACTTTCATTATGCTGGGAAGCAGCTTTGAACTAGTTAGTGTCCTGTTGCAAGAATGTTGCAGTACAGAAAACAATGGGAAGTAGTTTCCTATTTAAGCGGAGTGCTGTAGAATATTCAATACTGTGTCATCATAGCTTCAAGATATGCTAGTCATTCAGGGAATGACGACTGACTTGTTTTCCATATAGATCATATAAATGTATATATGAAAGCTGCTAATGGAAAAATATTTCTGCATCCTCAATTTACAGTCGATGGCATGTTAGCATGACTACTTTTTGTAGAGACTGACTAATTTTCTATGTCAAAACAGGTATCTGGGGAATCCTTACCTGGCACACCATCGATTCCTGGTCTTCCAGACTGTCCCTTGAAACCAGGTAATCCTGCGTTTCCCTGAAGACCAATTAAGCCAGGTTCCCCCGGTTTTCCATAGATTCCTGGGATACCCAAGCCAGGAGGACCAAGTTTTCCTTTTGAACCTAATGAACCTCTTCCTCCTAAGAAAAATGCATGACAGTATATGTAGGATACTTCTTGCTGGAAACCTTCATCTCTATCTTGCCGTCATGAGTATCAAGCTCTTCTTGAGCTTGTTTGAGGGCTATACAGTAAATCTATACAAGACAATATACACATTAAGGAGATCTTGAAGAGATTTAAAAGAAAAAAAAGACAGTAGAGACAAAAATAAAACAAAACAAACACCCCACCAATTCTGCTTTCATCCTCCAAACACTCTTGAGTATGCATTTTCATTCCCCCACAGGATGAAAAAATCTTAATCCATTTTAATTAGTACATGTGTTTTCCTCCAATCCATTGACAATGCATCTTTTAAATGTGATGTTGCATAGTAACCTATAACCAATATCCATAAACAACTTCACGTCCCTCATGATATTTGAAGGCATAAATATAACCCAGTCACCCAGCCAAATGGCACATTTGATTTGGAAGGTCCTACCTGGTGGGCCTGTAGCTCCCTGGCCACCTGGCAAACCTGGCCGGCCAGTAAGACACTCAGCAGGTTTCCCTGGAAAACCTGGATCCCCTGGAATTCCAGGTGAGCCAGGATCTCCTAAAAGAAAGGAGATTGGTTTCATAATGATTTAGATAGCAGTTTGAGGCTTTGAGTGAGCATTGTTTGACTTGGTTTTCCTTTCCTTAACACAGGAAGGTAACTTGCTGTGTATCTTGTGCTTGTTTGACCACAGTACCTCTTAGGCCATCATCACCATCATGTCCAGCACGTCCTGGTAGGCCTGGAAGTCCTGGAAATCCTGTATCACCTTTTGGGCCAGGAATGCCACGACCTCCTGGTGAACCAAGTCTGCCTGGCTCTCCATGAATAATCATGCCTGGGTCCCCCTGCAACACAGAGATGTAAACAACACACTTGTACTACGTTTTGCAAGTCTGTCAAAATATTCTTTCCTCCCCACAATCAACTAGCTTCTTTAATTAGGATTATCACCTCCATTCCCTGGGGATCTTTCACATTTGTAATGCCTGTAGTTCAGTAGATCACTGGATGTTCCTTATTGACCACCTGCAGGTTCCACACCAGAAGATTAATTTGTCTAAACAGCTTTTGAACTGTCTCATTGCTCTAAGAAATTGTTCTTGAGCATTACGAGACATCTCTCTCTCTTTGGCTGTTACTGCATTATGATGCTTGCTGTAACTATGTAAGGTGTTGGACCTGTATGTAAAAGTTTGTGCAAATACAATTTTTCCTTTATTTTACAAGGTAGTTATATTTTCATCGTAATATTTATTGAAATAATCAAAGCCAGCACCCAGATATGTCTCAGAAAACTTAGTTACTGCATTTTTACCCCTGTCATTCTTCTGAACATTGTTTTCTATGAAGACTGTTTTTACGATAAATATCTGAAGTCTATTCCCTGAAAGGAAAAGTTGAAATGTTTTTTCTTATTGGCTGACCAAACTGCTTGTTGTTTTGGGTACTAGAGTTTTGAATATGAGCAAATCAATATGTTCTTAAAACAGGCCAGTAGAGCTGAGATTATACCAGTCATTGATTATGTATTTGGATCAGAAAGGTCACTCCAAATCCAGCTGTTCTGTGGTTTCAAGCACAGAGTAAGTAATAATTAAACAAAACAAAAATCCCCATACTTTATCATATCAGAAAAACACATAAAAGAATGACATACGGGCATAAAAACAAAAAGTAATGCCACCTTTTCAAAACAGTTAAGTGTTATTATTTTGTTCACATTTGGATCCTAATTACAGAGTAGTCAAGAGTCCTACCTTTATATATTTCATCAGTAATTCCTGAATAGCCATCTCTTCAGAAACTGTGGCTTTAATTTTTTGCTGTAAGCAATGCAATAGTTTTCTTATGCTCTGAAAATTGAAGTATCAAAACATCCCAACAATTTGGGGGTTCTGAAATCCTGTATCTCTAGTTAAAATTTGACTTGACAACTTCTTTCATAAAATATTTCATTTTATAGTTTGTGCATCACTGGTTAGCAAATACAGGAACTCTTATTTTCCATGCACTTATTAATTTATTTGCTTAATGTCACAGTTAATGAATGGGACCTATGGAAAAGTCTGTGCTGTATTTACAGCCAAACCTTTTCTCCTGGTTGTCCCAGATTTCCAGCTCGTCCTGGCTCTCCAATTTTTCCTTCACAACCTGGTGATCCTCTGCCTCCAGTAAGTCCCTTATCTCCTGCAAAAGGAATTATATGTCAGTATAAAAATACCCATTATTTTAGAAAGTGGTATTTGTATGGCTGTGGTTATGGACTTCTGCCCTATTGTAGGTTACAAGAGCTGAAAACAAAATCCTGATACATTTGACACATTGCATTTTCCCTCAACACTCATTGTAACACTGCTCAGTTATGTGCTTCAAAAACATCCTGCATTAAGTAACCGATTTGGAGTGAACCTATTCTGATGCCAGTTCCTCACTCTTCTCTTCAAAAAACTACATTGTAGTAGTCTTAGTATTCTATTTCTCTCAAATACTTCAAAATATTTCAAAAACAAAATCACAAAACCCCCTCAAAGGCAGTAAATTACACGAGAGCTAAAAACCATCTGATTAATGCTCATTCTTTTTTTTTTTTAAAGATGAATGTTGTCAATCCAGATTTAAAAAAAAAAAAAAGTAGAAGTTTGTTTTTTTTTAAAAAAAAAAAAAAAAAAAAAAGAATATCAAAAAGTGTATTTTACCTTTTGGACCTGGGTTTCCAGGAAACCCAAGCCCTGGAAAGCCTGTGTCACCTGTTGGGCCTGGATGTCCTGGATCACCTGGCTGACCATTTGTTCCGACCCTTCCTGTTCAAAGAAAGTAAGTAAATTGCAGTCTGTTTTACCACACAACACGTGATGACAGGGTGTTTTCCAGCTTATCATTATTAATTAGGACATGAGTGTAGATGGTATCATTAGAACTTAGACACTATTTTTCCTTCACAGTAGTTAAAATGCTAATTGTGATCTCTGTGTTCTCAGTATCAAAGCGTGCATGAGTCTGTTAAGTCTTTATGCAATCTGCGCTTGATATGAAATCCTTCATAGAGTTCTCCCAAAATAACCCAACAGTTTTATCTGGCCAGAGATGGTAGACAAATCCCAATCAGGTCATCTCTAACTTTGTCCTTTAAGCAAACATACTCACCAGGCACCCCTGGGGGTCCAGGTAAACCATCTGGTCCTTGAGGTCCTGGCAATCCAGGCAATGGAGTTATCCTACTGGTCTCTCCTTTCAGACCTTCAGCAAATACATTATCAAAGTCTTACAGTTTGGAAATAGTATAAAAATACATAATTTGCAATTTTAAAATATTAATGAGCAATCTAGTTAGTTAAAAATCTGGTCTGCTATTGTTTCCATCTTTCTGAGGCTCCAACAGATTTTGAAAATCCTTCAAGCCCTGACTTCATAAAGCAAAAGAATTTTATTGACACCCAGACCACCTCAAGCCCTTCTCTCAGCCCTCCTACAGTCTAACAGAAACCCAGAGAGCACAAAATGATTTTAAGTAGGGAATAGGAGTTATTGTCAATATCAGGTCGAGGACCCTCAGAACAGATTAAACAAACAAACAAACAAACAAAAAAACCCCTCACAATTAGCAAGGTCTCCAACAGAGATTCATGTGCATTTCCTCATACAATGTGACAACCCCAGAAAGAGTGACAAAGACTCAGATTGACACACTCTGAAAGTTTCATCCCTTTGGATAATAAACTCACATCTTCTATCAGTCAATAGCAAAAGCATGGGTATATTGTGCCCAACATATCACTGCAGTTATAAGCACTAATCCCCAGAATCCACTGGATTTAAAATTCAAAAATTCTCTTAAGAAGTGACTTGACTGTATCTCTCCTGCCCAGCTTCAAGTTCTTCCATATTATACTTGTCTATAAATAAATACACTGGTATGTTTCTGGCACTCCAAAGTGATTAAGTCCTTCATATCTTCTTATGATGACTTAGCTCACACTAATGATGAGAAATGGATCTATAGTCAAAGAATTTTTTTTTCATGATGAGGACAGTCAAGCACTGAAACAGGTTGCCCAGAAATTCTGTGCAGTCTTTGTCCTTGAAGGTTTTCAGTCAAGACTTGAAGCAAGCATTCTCTAACCTCATAGCTAAACGTGCTCTGAGCAGGAGTTTGGACTGAAGACCTCATAAGGTTCCTTCCAATCTCAATTATCTTATGACCCTAAGACTTTTGTTATTATCTCTAGTGAAACCAAAGATGGAACAACGCTTTGGAAATCTCATCCCAAGAAAAAACTTCCTATATTTCATAATTTATGTCTTTGTCTTCAATCTCTCTCTGTAGTTTAAAACTTTAACATAGGTAAAGAAAAGTAAAACAGTAAGTTACAAACCAGCTTCTCCAGGCAATCCAGGAGGACCAATTACTCCTTTAGAACCTTTGAAACCTCTTATTCCTTGTGGTCCATATCCTGGTGGTCCAGGAAGCCCCATCTCTCCAGGGAGACCAGGATTACCAGGCAGTCCAGGTAGTCCTCTATCTCCTTTTGTACCAGGCAATCCCTATTAACGATATATACGTCTGTACACCAAGCATTACTTGCTCTCCGTGCCAGCTTTCACAACAAAATGCCTGATTCTCTGTATGACTGATCTCATACTATTTTAGCAGCAGAGTAGTTCTGCTGATTGAACAGGACTTTTTCAACCAATTTACTTGTGATGAAACAAATAAGAATTTTAATATCAATGCTTGTAAACTGTAGGGCATTCATCCATTCTTTCTATTAAAATTGAAAAAGTACAAAACCAGCTTGATTTTCAATTACCATGGCATTATGTTGTATGACTTTTTTATTTTTCAAAACACATTAGGGAAAAAAACTATTTCAGCACTAATTTGCCTTAAGCACTAGGGGGTCAGGTTTAAAAATAGCAATATCTGAATCACTTTTACAGTTTCTCAGCCAACACAGTGCAACAACAATTGCTAGTTTTTTGTTTCTGCTGATCCAAGAGCTCTGCCCTAAGAAAGCTAGTCTTAAAGTAGTTCTCGCAGCTTTTGTGATTTCTCTCAGCCCTGACTGGAGATTAATTCCTGAAGACCAAACTGGTATTATTTGTACTATTATTTCACTTCAAGCATTATGACTAGACAGAAAAACTATTTTTATTTGTTTGGTTTTGGTCCATGTCTTATTATTCAGAGCAATCAAAGATAACACTCCAATACAAATGTCCAAACTAACAGCACAATAAACTAATAAACTGCTGAGGCTTTGCAGCAGCATGCATCCACGCTAGCCTCATTTCTCCCTGGTATTACATAAGAATATTTATTCTAATTCTTTTGTTTCCACTTTATGTGTACTGTTTGCTATAGTTGAGCATAGCACCTCTAAGTCAGGCAGATGATACTCAGTTAAAATACTGGACTAGGTAGAACAGAGTGTCATACAAGATACAACCACTGACTTAGCTTTTCATGAATTCTATGTTAATTGCAAACAGTGCATACCTACCTCTTCACCTTTAGAACCCTTGTAGCCCTTTGGTCCAGATCTTCCCGGAAATCCACTTGAACCTTTTCTTCCTTTGTCTCCCCTGGACCCTGGATCTCCTTGCTCACCTTTTGGCCCTTCTGGATACACGTATCCTGGCTCACCTTTTGATCCTTTATGTCCTTGATCTCCTTTAAAACCTGGAGGTCCCTGGAACAAAGAAAATTTCAGTGCTAAACATGTCAACCATTTTCACGTTTTCTTTTTTAAATTAAATACCTAAGAATGGTTCTCCTTATTTGTATCTTATTCTCTGTAACTGCCCACTCCAACTACTGGCATAAGCAGAAGGACAAGAAAAAAAAAACACCTTAAAATCTGATTAGAGAGGACATTGTTCTCTACAAGGAAAGATCTCCCTAGGGATACCAGAGCCACCACAGCTGTCTGTCTGTAGCTAACTTCTGTGCTTTTTTCTTAACCCCTCAGGGCACAATGTGGAACTGAAAGCACACAAGCACACTGGGCTCTAGTGGGATCTTGGGCTCACAAATTCTTGGGAGATTTCTGGAAAAACTTGCCAGCAGGCTCTTTCAATTATGCATCTATATGACAGCCACCACAATATATTCTTGTGCATGACAGTTTTGTTTTGGGCAGTGTTTTCTGTAATCTCCCAAGAATTATTACTACTACAGGCACAAATTAGAACTACCAAGTAGTATGTCTGTGGAAGGTGCTTGCACTCCCACTCCAGCAAGTTTCCCAAATGCCTCTTGAACACTTACAGACATGGGGAATCAACCACCTCACTGGGAAGACTGTCCCAGCATTTGATCACCTTCACAGTAAAGAGCTTCTTCCTAACATTCAGGCAGAACCCCTTCCCTGGCACAGCTCTGTGCTGTTCCCTCGTTCCCTCGCATCCTATCACTAGTTACCGGGGTGAAGAGATCAGCACCTCTCTCTCCATTTACCCTACTCAAGAAGTTGTAGACAGCAATGAGTTTGCTTCTTAGCCTTCTTTCATCCAAACTAGACAAACCAAGTGTCCTCCACCTCTCCTCATAAGACATGCCCTCCAGCCTTTTTAATACCAACTTTGTTGTCTTCCTCTGGAAGCTTTCAAGTTTCTTAATATCCTTTCTACATTGTGGAGCCCAGAACTGTACACAATACTCAAGGTGAGGCTGCAACAGAAAACTGTTGATATCACCTAATATGACACCTCATTTAACGTTGGCCATGACATTTCCATGAAATTCTTGTGGGATCTGAAAAATAATTTGAAAAATGCAAGTCTTACTTGAGCTCCTGGAAACCCTGGTGCTCCTGGAGAACCTGGAGCTCCTTTGGGACCTTGTGTTCCTTCCCTACCTGCAAAAGAACAAACATATTTTGTAAATAAAATAGAAAATAAGGAAATGGATTTTGACAAACTCTGATAATCACACACAGCACTGTATGTTACTCCCATTCACACTCACTGCATGAGCATAGACTGACCTGGCTTCAGGCTGCACCTAAGCCCATTACCATTTAGTCTTAAACTCTTTTAGGGCTTGTGCTCACATCAGCAGATGGAGCTGCATTATGCTATCACACTCATCACAACCTCAGGGCTACTTCTGGGATCTGGAATATTGCATGATGCAGACATGCTCATACCTGTCCTGATTCTCATGCTAAAAGCAAAAGCAGTGGCATTTCCTACCATCCTGTTAGAAATACTGAGATAATTTACCAGGGATGCCATCCTGGCCGTGTGGCCCAGGCGAACCAGGAAGACCAGGTGTTCCTGGAACATAGCTACAATCAGTACACACGCCAGCTTCTTCACCTAGAAGGAATACAATTCATTAGTTGTTCCACACAAAGCAAGTCCCAAGCTGAACTAACGTGTTAATTTTTTTTTTTCTATAGAGGGTGGTCAACACCTCTTGGTCAAAGAGCAGTAGGCATGTGACCTTAATTTTGATGGAAGATCACCTCCAACACAGTACAATATCACTTGTGGTCAGACAGTGAATCAGAACTGATTACATTTAATTTAAAACATAGAGACACACAATTTAAACCTCTCTCTCTCTTTTTTTTTTTTTTTTTTCCAAGTCTGGTTTCAGTAAGCTATTTGGATACAAACACTCTATCGATAGGCCAAATTCTCTCAAAAGAAGAAAGGCACGCAGGCTTTGAACTAACATGGCTTCATAGCAGCCTGAGTGACTTTAAAGACTGGCAGGTGGCATTTAACCAACAAAAATTAGCAGCTCCTGCGGTTATATTCACAGAATGAACCTTCTTTCAAAGAACAACCATTAGTGCTGACATAACAACACAGGAATACAAAAACCCCACCAACCTGTAATAAGTACTGTCCAGAGAAGAACTATACCCTGGCTGCAGTGCTATACAACTGGTGCTTGGCACTGCCACAGGCACTGTTCTCAGTCACTGTTTACAGGGAGGACATCTTGCTATCCCTAATGAATTTTTTAAAAATCTCTGAAGTCATCAAATAGCTTGAGAGGTCAATTAATTTCAAAATTTCATGAGGATCTATGAAGATAAATGGATTGTACCATCAACTTCTAAGTGGTAGGTTTCAGAAAGGAAGTAGAAATGGAAAAAATAATTTTTCAGCTCTGCATCTTAGTTGTCAGTTGAAAAGGCCAGTAACTGTCAATAATGATATGTTCCTGATCTCATTCAGAGAAAACACTCCCACGCAAAAAATGTGGTACATGAAAGCGAAATGTACAAAACCCTGTACCAAGAACGAACATGAACTTTTTCCACTCTGTTTTAATTTCTCATAATTTATACACGCTCTCTTGAATATAAAAGGGCTTGCTCCAAAACCGTAAGATTCCCTGACAGTTTTGTTATCCCCTGTTGAGTGAACACTATGTCAGTCCTTCAAACAGTCTATAAACACAGTAACTGACCTTTCATGCCAACATCTCCTGGAGGTCCTGGAGGTCCTGCATACCCTGGCTCTCCAGGATGTCCTGGTGGGCCTGTTCTAAATATTACTCTACCTGTGAATGAAATGAGCATGGCACCATTACATTTACAGATTATTCAGACATTCTCTATTTGCTAAGGCAGAAAAAAGGTGCAAGGATGATCTGGAGACAGTATTCATTTAAAAGAGAACTACCTGAACAAATCCACAACTCCTTTAACTGGAATTACTTGAGGAAAAATATGGTGATTCTAAAGTAAATCTCAGCAGACTGCTAGATTTATCTGTCTAGCCAGGGGGCTGCCTTTAAAAAGCACAGTTCCTCCTTTGGGAAGTATTTATATTCTAACAGAAACATAATTCTTTCTTTTCCAGCTTTGGATGGAAAACTTTTATTTGTAAATTATTAATCCTGCTCAAGTATCTTTATCAGAATTATTCTGCTGTATTTACTATTACTCTGGAAAAAAAAGATGACATATTGAGCTCTTCCTGAGGCAATCATTTGGAGGACAGATTTTTTATTTTAAGAGAGGAAAGATAAGCATTACATCTGTATTATTTCTGAAAACAACTTGCTTTGGCCATACCACATGTAAAGGAAATACGATGCTGTTTGTACTCCTAGTTTAAGAGGTACCCCTGGTTAATACACTTTCTAAAAGCTGTATGAACTGGAACTACTCAGCTGGTTCAAAGCTGCTACTGCTTTGTTTTCATGCTGCCTGTACTTCAAGCCTGCTCTAAGGCCCACTAAGACCTAGGAAGGCATGCAAGTGATTTCTCTAACTTTTAGATTAGCCCTTTCTGAATTTACTTTTACAGATGAACTGCAATTTTTGGAACAGTTAATCTTAAGAATAGATTTTTTTTCTCATTAGTCCTTCCTGTTTTTAAGTAGTATTTCTAAGTAGTATATTTTTAGTCACAGTTATAAAAAAAAAAAAAGAGAAATCTTTATATTGGAAAGTCATTGTACCTTCCCCACAGAATCTCATTAGAAATGGAGCACAGAGAATTGCTACACATATTTTTTGTGAATATTCTAAAGTGAAATTAAAAAAAAAAATCTATTTAACCACTTTACTCAAGATATACTCCATAAATCATATATGTATATAATCTCATACATCAGCAATTGAGATAAGCTGGATTTGTTGCTGTGCATTATATATACAATAATGAAATGTCACCTGGTTCTCCTGGAGGACCTGGTAATCCAACAGAACCAGGTCTGCCAGTAATCCCAGGTAGTCCTGGAGGGCCTACAATGCACAAGCCTGTTTGTCCTTTTTCTCCTTTTTTTCCTTTTGGGCCAGGAAATCCCGGGGGACCTCTCAGACCAGGTCTTGACACACCTAACCAAAGAGGAAAAAATACAAAAACGAAGTTAAAGAAAAAAAATGGAACTTCAAAGCAAAGTAAGCAAGTACTCACCAGGATGAGTGAGAGACAAACTCAGGGTTTCAAAGTTTATACCATGAATCTTTTTTACATTGTGATATATTAAATAATCACAATGAGAATGTAAAGATATTTTAAAATGTTCTTTAATCTCTCTTGAAATGCTTGGCTCATCAAAACTTGTGGCTGACATTTTTTATTTTTATTTAATCACTATGTACACATGTACACATAGTGATTAAATAAAATTGGTGTTCACAGACATCCAAAATTAATATTTCACAACAGTGATTTGGTATAACTGGCAGGAAGAACAATTTTTATGCTACTGGAGCATTACACATACCTGGTCTACCAGCACCTCCAGGAGGACCCTGTGGCCCTGCAAAAGCAACATGTTTAGAACTTGAGTTAAACCATTATCAGCAAAGTCACTACTCAGTAACATTGACTGCAATCTTTGCACTTTTGCATTCTATGCTTATTTTATCTTTTAAGAATTTGGTTTTTCCTCAGTAGTCGTATAGCATTTACGCAACTGTTGCACACTGGCAATTCTCACTGAAATCTGGAAAGATATGGGTGTTTACAAGAGGTAGGAATAGGACCCACCACATTTATCCTCAGGTGGGGATGCACCAGTTACTTGAGAGGGGCTTACAGGCCTGCAAACTTCCTTCTTTTTTTGCCACCATTACTTGCTGTAATAGAGATACCACTTCTTAAAAATGCATTATCTTTTCAAGGCTCAACTCTCCTCTTGTCATCCCTTGGGAGCATGTAAGTAGATTTATTAAAATGAAAGGTATTCACTGGATGCAACGTGATCACTTGCACACATGAATATTCATAAAAACAGAACACCAGAATACAGTAGGCAAACATTTGATGGTGAGTATGAGGTATAGCTCACAACATGCTGCCTTAGAGTTCGGCCCACAAATTATTATTACATTGTGACACAGCTCAAATAATAAATCAAGACATTTTAATTTTACAGCATGGCCAAACTAAACAAAAAACAACAACAAAAACATTATTTGGGGATGATAGGCAATAAAAATGGCATAAGAAACTCTAAAGGCTACAAAAAATACTATAACCTTTATCAGGAAACTTAAAGCTCTGTCGTTTTGTCTATGGCATACATAAGTAACACTAATGCAGTAATCCACTAAAGTCATTATATCGGATGTGAGTGAGCTTAGATGCTCAACTCAATTATGTGCACAAAGAAGTATGCCAGCTTCATTATTTTTAGAGAAATCTTACTACATATCTCAGGATAAATTTGATGGGAGTAATTTGGAAATACTCTCAGAAAGGCAGAAGCAGGTTGCTGTGTGCTCAGAAACCTAACCTGGAACAACCCCTTTGAAAAAAACAGCCCCCATATTCTGGCTTCTGAGATAATTTTCTTCATAGAGGCTGGTACGTGCTGTGCTTCGGATTTAGGAGAAACTTAATACTGACAACAGACTAATGTTTTAGTTGTTGTAGAACAGTACTTACACAGAGCCAAGGCCTTTTCAGCTTCTCACATCACCCTGCCAGTGAGCAGGCTGGGAGTGCACAAGAAGCTGGGAGGGGACACAACAGGGAGAGCTGACCAAAACGGATATTCCATAGCAGCAATAAGAACTGGGGTGGTTGGCTGGGAGAGGGGCCACTGCTCAGGGACTGGCTGGGCATTGGTTGGCGCATGGTGAGCAATTGCATTGGGCACCACTTTTTTTGTATATATCATTATTATTATCATTATTTTTTTTCCTTTCCTTTCTGTCCTATTAAACTGTCTTTATCTCAATCCACAAATTTTACCTTTTTAATTTTTTTTTTTAATTTTATTTTCTCCCCCATCCTACTTGGCAAGGGAGTGAGTGAACGGCTGTTCACTCAGCTTCAGGGGTGCTTAGCTGCTCATGGGGTTACATCACAACATCATGCTAAAAGATTGTAGTCGTGATATGCTACTCACCAGGCATACCACGTTGACCTTTTGGTCCTGGAGGTCCAGGGGGTCCTTCATCTCCCTTATCACCAACTACATTATCATAATACTCTGTCTTAATAGAAAGATAGTAAGAATGAATAGTAAGAATGAAGAGAAAAGCACCGTGCCTCATACTGACCATTTGGTTAGTACAATGTTATGGCCTTATTCATCTTTCCAATGCTGTGACACCATGAGACCTTCCTAATCACATGTTAATTGCTCACAAGTAGTCAGAAATTAAATCACAATTGTTACACACAGATAATGCCAAAAGACCTGTACAAATAGAGGGGGCTGGGATTTTCAGCCCAGTTCCTTAATTCTTAAAGAATTCCTCTGCCTGTGGATGCAATTATACAGGCAGACTGGGATTTAGAGACCCAATCAGGAATATTACAGTAGCATAAGATAGAAAATATTCTTGACAGAAACCTCTAGGAATTATAAAGTCTTCAAATCAGATTCAGCTATACAGAAACTACTCTTTTAAGTAATCATACATGAAAACAGACAAAAATCAACTAGTTAAATCACAAATGCATACAAAATTAATTCCTATTAAATTAATATTCTCAATTTATTATAGTTTAATATGATGACATTTTGAAATTTATATAAATGACAGGCAGAATCAAAATGCTATTAGCTATAGCTCTACTTTTTTCTAACTACAAATTTTTGCTCTTTTCTGGATTATTCTGAATGGGCACTTTTACCTGAAAATAAGACTATGGTAAGAGTTGTGCCTTGACACATAAACATGACACTAAAATTTAAATGGACTACTAAAACACCAATTTTAAAAGGCATAAAAAACTGTTTAAAATATACGATTTCTATTCTTCTTCTATTGATTTTTTGAAAAACAGTGGTTTTTAGTACTCTGTCAATATCACAATCCATTCAGCTTATTTAAAGTTATTTCTTTTTGGACAACTTGAGCAGAAAGTTTCCATTAGATGCACACAGGGCCTTTAAGAAGGACACTGTAGAGACAGCATAACGAGACAAAGAAATTGTACTCATAGTATCTGTTAGTTTGATGTTTTTTGATTTTGTTTTTTAATAAAGAACCTTGGGATTTTCAAATTAAAAACACCTGTTTCGGAACTGATTAGTTTGGTTTAAAAAAAATCAGCTCCAGCAGTGTTTGTAACTGTTCTGTGACAGTCCAGTCTCCTGCCAAAACTGCTGGAAATGAGTGAAATCTAACCAGGTGTTGATCTTCCATCCAGTTCTACATGAAGGGAGATGCTATGCCTTCGAGATGTCCAGCAATAACAGTACTTTGAGAATGACATACCCCAGTTAGAGCACCATGGCATCCATTATTGCTACATACAGTCAGTTTGACTTATTTTAGTGGTTTACACAAATGACTTGGTGAAGATAATTTACACTTACTCGACCACAAGCTCCAGGCGGACCAGTGTTGCCTTTTATCCCCTTCATTAGAGCACAGAAATTGGTTAAAGTTATTTATTAAAATAAATACATGACATGACATTTGATAACCACTGTCATTTCAGTACATAGCTTATAACATTAAAGGACTTCTACTCCTGAGCAGTCCTTCAGCACCCTGTCCTCTGTTCCTGCCACAACTGCTCAGCCACATGCTCCAAAAACTACAGGAGTACACCAGCAGGCAAAGATGGACACCAGTTCATGCACATCATCTATTTCAGCTGACCAATTCCCCATTCCACAATATCATTACTTGTCATCTCATACACATATTGTCTATGTAAAAACATCGTAGTGACAGTGATAAAAAAGAATATAAAATAACCCCCAAACATACCTTATCCTTATCCTCACAAACAACAAAAGCATTAGACAATACCTTGGCTCCTTGTCTGCCAGCCATTCCTGGTTTGCCCTGTTCGCCCTTTTGTCCCTGCAGATGACAGTATACAATTTTATGAGAAAAGGTCTTTTAGCACTGTCATCAGTCAAATTTGATATTGAAAGTTTTAATCTTTCAGGGCAATGGCAACACAAATATGACTTGCTCAGAGGAAGAAATTCCAGGGTAAGACTCAGTACAGGGCAAAGTTCCATGTCTGCAGGCAATACCACTGGTCTCATATCCGAACCTGCCTTTACAATGGCACATTCTACCAATCCCAAAATGAAGCCACTCCACATAACACAAGTGTAAGAGGCTCTGGTTTGTCCTCCCTCTGTAAACTGCTGTTCCTGAAAGGGGAGAAACTGAATGCAATGTGATATTCTCATATTCATCAACTCCATCTTGCAGACCCTGTCCAGCTAGCATCTACTGAAGGGTGTCAGCAAGACCAGGAGAGAAAGTAGCCTTAGCAGCGGTCTGCACTATCTGCAAGTGTACGTATGTGTAAAAAAAGGATTTTGCAGAGCTTTATGGAGCTGAATGCACCCCTAGTTGGTAAAAGGTAGAAATAGGAACAGAACAATGACATGTCTTTATCATGACAGAAGGCTTTTTTTCTGTTAGCTGAGTAATAAGGCAGTAGAGTCTTGCAAACTGTCATTCCAAGTTTTTTTTTTTTGTCAGACTGGAATGTGTTTAGACTGGGTGCTAAGGTTGTTTTGACACAATGAGGATAGCGTTTTAGTTAGATATTTATGAAATGGGTTATACCAACAATAAGAATTCTGCTAAGATTTTTGTAAGGTCACTGTGACCCTAGTGATATCATTAAAGTGGAAGTGAATTAAATAGAGAAGAACTGGTATTTAACCAACTAAATAAGCATTCCAAGGACAATTCAACAACTTGAGCTTTTGAACCAGTATACAAATAAGATCATTTTGGGTATGAAATGATACATTTTATGAACTATATTTTGGTACTTCCTCCAAAATGATGATTTTAATATCCATCAGTCATCTCATTTCAGGCCAAGATGGTTGTGACACTGACTATAGCTTCTCCTTTTAAAGGATGTCTTTGATTTTAGTGATTAAAATTATTCATTTTGCTTCTTGATTTCTGAAAATATAAGTCTTTTGCAAATATTTCAATGTGACTAACCAGAATGAAAATCAGTAATTTTGCATAACTAAGTGTTCGTTTGACCTCCATCTCAAACTCACTTGACAGTCAGAAGCAAACAACAGGTCTTTTTGTTTTACACAGAAGGAACAAGATCTATGTAGCAAACCTCTCTCTCCTGCACACATCTGTAGGTACATGGTATGTCCTTAGGCCAGTTTAATGAAAAGTAATGGTTCACCATGTATGCAAATCAACATTCCCAGACACATTCCACAATGCGAAAAAGCTGTGAAAGAAAGATATGACCACCAAATAAAGATGACTGTTACTTAAAAGACCTTTTGAAGGCTTCCTTCATTACCGGTAAGCCAGGTGGACCTGGGGCACCTTCTTTTCCAGGTTTACCCTACAGAGGAAAATAATAATAAAAAAAAAAAAAATGAAAAAGAACTAAAGAAGTGTCATCGCATTCTAAGAGCATAATAACTAAATGTTGTGCTTGTAACTGTACTTTAGGTTCTTACTACTTTTGAAAAGCTTTTAGGGTATTTACTAAATGTTCATTATTTCTAATCAGAATTAATGTTTAGAAAAACAGAGGAAGATATTCCCTGGACATTCATTCTCCTGAAGAGGCAGACACTTCAACAGCACAAAGTGCCAGGGAAGTACACAAAGATTGGTGCAAAATGACGTCCCTGCAGGAGCAAGACAAGCTATGACCAAACAATACAGTGGCTAATAGCCCTTCTAGTGATGAGCACGGAAAGATACCAAAGGGAAAAAGATATGAAAGACTTACAGGATTTGGACTTAAGAGATGGCTTGAACAGAAACTATTTAATGAAGAAGAATAGGGACTGCACTTCAAAGGTAAAGGAAGTAGGGCAGCAAATGGAAAAGTGAGAACAGGAGAAGGCAGTGTGCCAGACATATCTGTTGTTTTCCACAGTGTACAGTACATTGTGGCAGCTTTCTGCTGGCATCCTGGCTTCTAGTGTGGCAACTATGCATGAAGTTAAACAACTTAAAAAAAAAACAAACAAACAAAAAACGAAAATGTTACTTGTTAAAAGAAATTACAAGGGAAGGCAGAGGAGGGGGAAAAATGGAGAGCAAAACAGAAGTAAATGACAAAGTAATTATGGATACCTTAACTTAACACCCTGAAGGCAGAAATCAGGAAAAGTTGGTTTGTTAAAATAGCAGGAAGGTAGTGACAAGTTAAAGGGGGGGTGAAAGATTATGAGTTCAGAACAACAGGAAAGAAAGTACATTTCAGAGGTTTATTTTGCACAGAATAAGTCCAAGAAAATTAAAATAATAAAATAAATAAAAAAAAAAAAAAAAGAAAAAGATCAGACCATGAATTATGATGTAAGCAACAGAAAAAACAGTAATACTGAAGAGATGGCAGAACTTAACCAAAGGTAATACTCTTTAAGAGAAGAGGGGGAGCTGGAAGTAGCAGTGATATCACTAGTGACTCAAACTTATTTGCACAAAATGATCTTTTTTTTCTAGAACATGAAATTCACACTTATTTGGTATATTGTAGTAATATTTTCTTTTTTAGAATGGCTGGTCAGTCTATGTCTTAACACAGTTTGTTAGAAAAGCAAGAGTGTTCTACTACTTTCTCCAGAAAAGAGGATGTGAAAGGTCAGTTAAGACGAGTCCTAGTAAAGTTTTGCATACTGTTAACATAATACAGAATACAGAAGATAGAAAAATGACAATACATCCTGGATAGCAAGAACTTTTGGTACTTTAAATTTTTGTCTGAGTTACTGCTTCAATTTTTCATAATGCATAGAAATAATAAAAATAAACATTGGGCTAGTCTACAGCATCATTGTTGTTAAAGCACCACACAAATGAAGAAAGCGCAATCTATAGATAGTACAAGTCCTCTATTGTTACCCTTTCTTGCATGAAAAAAATTATTATAGCCACAATAAGCACGGAAAAGTTTAAAAATGTGTTTATGTTAGACATTAGATAAGTAAGACAGTAAGAGATATTTCTTAATATTGTTTTGAAAAATTATTTGAAATTGAGGGATTAGAATGTTTTGTTCAGAAAAATGCCACAAAACATTATTATTTGAGTATTTTAGGGTTATAAATTTTATAGAAAGCTATAATTTTTTGATTATAAATTGGTACACTGTTAGAAATTCATACATGTTTAGTTACCATGAACAGGAACGTTTTGTTGAGAAGCTTTTATGTGAAACTTTGAAAGTCATTTCAATAACAAGTGGTACCTTCCTATTTAATTCTCTAACTTATATATAAGTGCTTTTTCCACATACCTGTGCTCCGGGTTCTCCTCGGTCACCCTTTTCACTTTGAGAATCACCAACTGGCCCCTGTAACAAAAACACCATCAGAATATTTTGATAATTGTGGTCACATTTTCCAAATTAAATACATCTTTTATCATTTTTTAATCTTTAAAAAAAAGTAAAAATATAGTGTAATCAATAGGTATTTATATTTAAAGGTCAGAATAAATAGCATAAATATGGGACTCTAACGAGTAGCATTTAGTAGATGATGCTGCCTGAATGTCTGGATTTAAGGGATTTATTCTGGTCACTTACTGTAAACCCCATTGGTCCTGGAAGTCCTCTTGATCCTTTTTCCCCTTTCTCTCCTTTCAAGTCCTATTACACAGAAAGTCAAAATCTAGCATGGTCTCTGGGATGTTTCTGTGCTTATGAAAACATTTATGTGTTACAAATAGGAAAGCCAAACCTTACTAACAAGCTTACTTAAGCATAGATAGTTCTACTTAAATGACTAAAAGAAACAGAAACTTTGCATCAGCAAAGTACCTCCCCGATATAATATTGATGACAAAAATCAGTTTTTATTCTAGCCCATAACAGAGAAGTTTTGAAAACTCCATGGATTAGATGTAGCTTAAATAAGGAAAACATTCAAAACCAGGTTGAAGAGTTGTTTCAGTTAACACGTGAACATATAAAACCACGTATCAAGAACTGCTGTCTAAGTACTATAAAAGGACAAAATGCAAGACTATTAATGCACAAAACATTATTTACAATGAAAGCTGATTCAGAGTATTTCCTTCCTCAAATACTCATTGTTTTTCCAACACTTTCAATGGTTACTCACATTCCAGTAAAAACATGAGAAAACAAACTTTGAAATGTATATGAACAACTTGTAAGCTTTTGTGAAACTCAGTAGCTCAGAATCCTGATATTTTCAGTGACGAGGCCCAGAGGTCATCACAGTTGTTGCTTTGATGGCCTATCAAAAAACTTGTGTTGGTTTGGTGAAGCTATAAGTGATTTACTTTTCATGTACTCAGAGATCCACAGCAGATGGGTTACTAATGAGCATTTAACATTCCACTGGAATCGTTCAAATGAGTGTGTGAATATACAGGGCCTCAGCTGAGCCGAATACACATGCTCTAAGAAGAGGTTTGCATCTACCTAAATAAATCTGAAAAAAGTTAGGATGGATGAAGGGAAATGGATGGATGAAAAACATTTAGATAAGATGGCTTATCTAAATGTTGACAATTTTATTACCGTCATGTTGTCTGGACCACTTAATGTCACAATAACAGTTCCTGGTGGTCCAGGAGGTCCAGTTAATCCAGTGTCACCCTTAAAAGAAAGATAAAAATGAAGCAATTATAAGCTGTATGTTTTTGTCTTTATTTCAAATTACTACTGCTATGCTTTTGACATTGTAAAAACTTTTCAAGCCTTCTCCTAGGTAAGAAATCTAAAAATGCATATACTGACTTCTTTTAAAGTATCTAGAATTAGCTTAAAGAGTGTTTTTAATACAATTTTATCTCTAAATTAATTACAATTTTTCTGATAGTTAAAACAATTATCAGTTTTCTCTCAATTTGATTAGAGTCAGTTAACAAAAATATATGAAGCACCTTCAGTGACATTCTCAGAAATGCAGTCTGTATACTGTAAGTAGATGATTGTCACATGTTGCTGTCAGGTAAAATTAGCTTTCCTGTACTCAGTGCACTTTTTCACTAAGGATCTTTTAGAACAGGGAAAGTCCTAAATATGATCTTTCCTGCAGAGCTCAACAAAACATTAGCTATAATTTTAAGTGATTTTAAGCCAAAGGAATGTCTCTGCATGCACTTGCAGCATAACAGCAAAGAATGCATCACTCTTTTGTAAGAAAGCAAGATGTTACATGCTCACTTCAGCTAATGCTAATGAATAATAAGTTATGCTTCTAGAGATTTTGCCGGGAAACTTCTAGCATGTCTTTGGTAGTAAACAACTAAAATCAATCCCACTGTCAGATAGTGATGTTTCAGCCCACAACTGAATCTGTACAGGTAAATTAGCTGAACTGTGAGATGGTCCAAGTTCCTAAAAGGGTGCTATAAGGACACTCAGACTGACTACACTGGGCTTCCAACAGCACCTTGAGGTCCTGATAGACAAAGTATTTATTCATAGTTATTTCTGTGAATGTAAATTATATAGGATAAAAAGTAAAACAATGAAAGATAAGCCATTCAGTTTTTCCTCAAAATCTGGGAGGTTTGCTAGCATCATGAGGGCTGACACCAAAGAGATATTGGCCACAGTAAGTCATGAATCTATATGGTAAGTCATGGTGCTATATATTTACCACTGTTTACATGCTTGGATAACTATTTAGGAGTACAGTGAAGATTATATATAAATGAATGTAATGCTATGTATTAGTAAATATTAACTGTTTCTACCCTTCTGTTAGGAAGTTTTTATCTTCAGCTCTTGTGTGAACACAGTTTGTCTTCAGACTGCCATGTTCCGATCTTCCAGTAAAATATTTTCATATATATATATTGAAAACTTTTATTTCACAGTACTTCTCCAGTGTTTCAACATAGTATATCAGAAACAAACAATGTTTTAAGCATTTTATACATGTACCTTTCTTCCTTTGGTTCCTATTACTTTTATTCCCATAAGACCCTGTAAAAAAAATGTTATTTTTATTTTAAATAGTATCCATAAAATGAGATAATAGCAAGCTTTCATTTTTATTACCAATCTGAGACTACCTTAGGTCCAGGAGGTCCTGGTCTCCCTGGCATTCCCTACAAAAAAATAAATAAATAAATAAATAAAGTAAAAACCATACTGTAAAAAATTACAATCTTCAGCACCAATATAAGAGTTTTGGTACCCAGTTTTCACCAGAGTTATATTACTTTTTAAAATTTCGTCTTCCACCATTACAACTGCAATTTATTGTCAGTGGGAGTGATAGCAGAATGTCTATATGGTCTGGTTGCAAACATATACTTTGTTATAGTTATTTACATTAGTATTTAATGTGAATTTATGGGTAATTATTTGAAAATGAAAATGTAGCTTCTGAAAACATGTAAATGATCATGCATAATAAATAATCAAAAGAAAAAGAAAAAAACAGATGGGTGTAGAAAGGTATGGGTTTCACATATCCATGTTTCTAAACATCAAGGAAGTCCGGGACAGTCAGGTAATTCTTTTGGTTACTTTGAAAATCAAAAGGTTAAAGTAACAAGTGGGACATAAATTCATACTCACTGAAGTTCCTGGAGGGCCCTGTGGCCCATTTTCCCCAGGATATCCTTGAACACCCTGTGCACCCTGCATATTAACAAAATGAAAGAAACAAACCACAACAGGAATAAATATCCTGACAAGATGATAAGTAAACCACTATGCTAAGTTCAATGAACTGAATGAGGAGCAGCCCTGTCTCTTGATTTCCTTTTCATGTCTCAGGATAACACAGAAGTACAATTCTTCCCTGCTGCATCATCATTTGGTATATGTTTTGAAACACAACAATACACACCTGTTCTAAAACTAAACTACTCTAAGGTGTAAGTCCTGTTTAATGCAACTGACATTTTAGTTATCAATTTAGCCCTATTGCTAGCCCTAGTGAGCCTACAATCTTCAGAATATTCTATGCAATAAATTCTATTGTTTAAATCTCCACTTTCAAATAAATGGAAAATGAAAAATGTTGACTATCAGCTTAATTCAATGTCTTCCATTTATTTTAGCAGTCAAAAGAAACATCTATTCTGCCTCCTTCTATTAATCTCATCAAAAAAAAAAAAAAAAAGGATCATATTGGTTTTTGTTAATGCTTCTCTAGAAGTTGAACCAATCTTACTTCCTGGGGAACTCCATTTCTTCTCCATTTCTGAAATACTTTTGCTCATCTGCAACCTGACTTCCTCATCCCACTTTACTAACTATTGACTATACTGACTATTGGTTCTGATGACAAAGTAATTACTATTGTCTTGGAGTACTTTGTCCTGAAAAGTCAGAAGAAAGACTTTTAATATATTGCATTAGTCATATTATAGATATTTTTCTGGTTTAGAAATGAGTAATTGTAAGAATACTAAGAATATATAATATATAATACATAAAGTTATGCATTATATGGATATATGTGTATACATACACACGCACACTATATATATGCATTTATATCTCTCATGAGATATAAATGAATTAATTCAGAATTACCTGAAGCCCAGGCATTCCTGGCAACCCAGGATCACCTTTTGCATCGTATCTTTGGTTATATCCATCTGCAGGGGACCCCTAGACAATTAGATAAAATGGAAGATAAAAAGTTATGCTGTAGAACGCTTTAGTGGATCTTAGGCTTCAAATGTTTTAATACAATATGTAGGGATATAATCAGTATCAAAACTGTATGATGAAGGCAACTGTCTACTACAGATAGCTCTACCTTAAAAAAAAAGATTTTATTAAACAGAATACACCATTTTCAGGCATTTTAGGCAGTCTTCTGTGTTAGAAGTAGTCTTCATTTCAGACCTACATACTTCTCTCACACAGTCTTGACCTTTTTCAATTTTTCTGCACTTTTTTTCCCCTTTGACCTACTCTCTAGTGCATTTGCAGATTTCCATATGAATTCATAACCTGTTTGAGGAGAGGCTTAATTCTTTGTGTGTTTGAAAGAGTTAATTCTTAACATGCAACAACAGTAGTTAAGGGATAGGATATAAACAAATACACTTTTTTGACTTGAGGTGAGTTAACTCGTAGAGACCATGCATCAAAATCAGTTGTTGCTTCTTATGGAAAGTAAACCTTCTGTTTTCCCTGATATCAAGCATTCCTTTCCATCATCAAGTATAAGTACATAATATTACCAATACATACTTCACATAATATGGTGTAAATAACTGACCTTCTCTCCTTTGATGCCAGTGACACCCTAGGAAGAACAATCATATTATTAAAAGAGAAAAGTAAGCAACAATGATGACAGGACACTTTCTAAATACTTTCTAAGCTCAATGCTCTTGAAGTGACTTATTTTCATGACCATGGTGTATAGCCAGGCACATGTTTGCTGTGCCAGACTTCAATTGAGGAAGAAAGAACATAATGTCAAAAAGTAGTCCAGTCTCACTGCTGGAATTCTACAAATGAATGTGGAACATTTTTGAGGCCTGATCTTAAAAAATAAATAAATAAATAAATAAAGGAGAGCTGGTGCAATAAAGATCATGTTTAGAAATTATCAGATTTGAAGCCACAGGAACCGGACAGGTAGCATTCCTTTCCCCATTTGTTGTTTATAAGTTTCTTTTAAAATCACATTCCCACAGAAAAAAAAAAAAAACAAAAACAAAAAACAAAAAACAAATCCTAGGGTTAAAACAATGCAGCCATAATCAGAAGTTCCAGGTTTAATTCCTGGTTCTGTCATTAACTTAACTGGGCCATGTCCTCAATGATATTTACACATGAACTGAAACTGGAATCTGTTTAATACATATTGGACACCTTTAAAGATGCAAGTTAAATGTTGACAAGTATGCTTTGAGACACTGAAGAGCTAACACCAGCCAATGAACGTGTGTGCATTCACACCTTAAGAAGTTGAGGCCTAACACTCAGCAGATTAAGCGTCACTTTTAACTTTTTTCTCTTTACTGCACTGTTTTCATGCTAATAAAATGGGAGTATTTATATATTTCACCTGTTGTCAATATCAGCTTATCTGAGACTTTACACTCCTTCACTGAGTGGCTGTACGTGGTAGAAATTCATACAATCACCAATTTCACAGACACTTACTGGAATGCCTGGAGCACCTCTTCTACCTGGAGGACCTGGAAAACCTTGATCGCCCTGCAAACAGTAAGAGCAACTGTTAATGCATATTATTGATTATTATTCTGAGTCTAGCAAATGCTACTACAAAAGAAGTTTTTTATATTATCATACTAAACTTATGAGTTGCATTACCACTATATTTACTAAAAGAGGCACAGCTTGACCTTAGGGACCTTTACTTCTATCACAAAGACCAGCCTCTATTAGTTATGTCAAACCAGTTTCCTGTTTCACTAGAAATGTCTGATTTTCTGTAGTAGGCATTATTCTAACTCCCTCTTTCAGATTGTTTGAAGCTATGAGCAAAGAAAAATGATTAAACCTGTAACATAATGTTAAACTTTTTCTATTAATTGCCCTCAGGATTTATGAATTGTCAGCTGCAAGCTATGTACTGGTAAAATGAAATTAACTAATTCTCTCAGATGTAACCCATTTCAACAGAAGGATTGGTTAGGAAAAAGGGTTTTCAGTCAAACAGAATACGTGTTCAACATGTATTATTTCATTATCAATCTTACACATAAAGGCAGCATTTATCCTTCCTCTGGTGACTGCCAAATTTTTCCTAGTCAATAAAGTCACAAACAAAAACAAATCAAAATGGTTGTACATTGGGGGAAAAATGTACAATGACGAATCTTTTTCGTCATTCCCACTCACAGCCAAACATAATCCACACGATATTCAGCTTGGCTTGTACCTTTGTGCCATTGCATCCTGGAACACCCGAGCGTCCAGGAGGGCCAGCAGCTCCTGGTTCACCCTAAAAGCAAGTGCAAAATTGACACAAGCTTTGTTTTTGCACATTCATATTACCCTACAGCAACACTGAAACAGTTTATGTTGGAGCAGTTTCCATAAGACTTGACAGATTACAATGTGTTCTGAAATCATTACAATGAGTAAGAATTGCTGATGCTATGATTGTTATCTCTAGGTTAACAGACAGTGACAATGCTGATGTTGACACTAGAGTGAGTACACTGGGTTGAGGGTAATTGTGTACTGAAGACTATATTAAGAGAGAAATCAGATAAATCAGTTTCAATTTTACTTACTGGAAGACCTGGGGGACCTGAAAATCCAGGTATTCCTGGAGCTCCCTAATGATATAAAAACAGAGGAAGAGTATTGCAAGTATTAAGAAAGAGCTTGTGATGCAGTTTACCTTTTTATCACGTTCACAAGAATAATGAATGCAAGTATAGTTCTGTCAAAAAATCATGGTTTCATTACTTTATCTTCCTTAATCCTTCTGCCTGTGCATCAAGTATAATGGTAGCTTATGAACTGTTAAAACAGGCAGGTTTCCCCTGCCAAGAGAAACTCAAAATCAACTCTTTGTGGAATTCAAGTCTGACTTCTTCATCGCATATCCTAATACTAAATACATACAGCATTAAACTTGTGCAGAAGCTGTAGCAAAAAAGGTAAAATTCTAAAATATAGACAGCGTGTGTACATACTCCATGTCATGATTTTAAAAATATTTTAAAATCATCTGTAATGTTTTATTATTCACAAATTGCTGATTGAGCTATCGAACTACTGATTGAACTATTATTAGCTTTAAACAGAGTATTTAATACATAAAAGCTTCTTTAAAACAAAAATACTTACCCGTATACCTTTGGGTCCAACTAAGCCCGTAAGTCCTGGTGAACCCTGGACCAGAGACAGACAACAGCACATTGCAATATAATTGAGAAAACACATATATATATCAACAGGACATGCAACATTTTTAAATATCAGTACCAACATACGCACACAAAACTATATGAATAAACACCAGATTTGTCCATTACAGACACTAAAAGAAACAAGCTTTTAATCCAACGTGTATAAATCTTGACATCTTGCCCTCCCTTTCAGTGTTTACAGGGGATAAATCTCATCAGAGGTTAAAAAATAACATTCAGGGTACGTTAAGAAAGCAGTTGCTATGGGTCTGTTCAAACTGTGAGACCTGAAATGGTTTCTCCATGAGGAAATAGCTGGAAGCCTCTCATCAGTATTCTGGAGAGTTTTTCAGCTCTCAAGCATGAGTGATGTCCATGTAACAATCAGATACATACAGGCACCACTCTACCCTGCATTGTTTTACTTGGAAAGGAAACCCAGGAGCAGGCTGACAGGGAGCTAAGCAGGATGGGAGAGCAGGGCTGAACGGATGACAGCCGAACACGCCACAGCACTGTCTAGACAGAATCTGCTAGAATTATTTCAAGACACTTAGAGCTTTACTGAGAATAAGAAACAACTTTTGTTTTGCCCAGAAATGAAATGGGGAATGTACAGAAATACACAGCTCCTTAAATCCTGGGTGACAGTTGCTAATAACGCATAAGATAATGCATCAGATAATTGCAATAGGGAAAGCTAACTGGAATAAACTGCAACAGAAGATATTCAAGCTAACAGCGATGTCCTTGCTAGGTAAATTATTCTTACTTTTCCCCATTCTTGCAGAAATCATTATCAGTTATAACAGAGGAAATGCTCTACTGAACACTTTTCAATGAGCTTACATAAACACCTCAACAAACATGTATGAGATCCACAGTGAGTATCAGTTTAAAGAAATATTGTAATAATGAGACAGGAGAAAATAGTACAGCAACACCTAAACTAATTAAAACCGCAAAGAAACATTTATTTAAAGGTGTGGATAAAGGCTGGAGTCACATTAGTGCAGGTCCTAGATAATAATGTGACTGTGGCACTACTGTCACTCCTTTTTCCTGATTTATGTTGTAGCTGAGTTTAGACCATACTTACAGAGAGTTTATTCATCAAAGAGTCATTTTATTAACGACAGCAGGAATGCTGCTCCTCAAGACAAATATAAATGATTTCTTTTTTTTTTTTTATGAACAATACTTTATTTTTTTTCCTGCTCATTCAGGAGTTACTGAAAATTCATATTCTGCCTGAGTTTTAGCCATATGGGAAAGCCCAACTCACCAGTCACTCTCCCCATACTGCAGGTAATTACATATTATCATACATAATGACATATGGTATTTCCTAGACAGAGCAAGATTTATCTTAAAAACCATCTCTCCCTTCAACTTTTCTTGAATCTATTTTTAATTATTTGTCTCAGAAGTAGCTTGTTTCCTCTCTTTCTAGCAACAGAAGTCAGAGTGTACTTAAGACAAAATTGTGGTTATGCTACTAAAATCTATTTAGAGCCATGTTTCTTGCCTCTGGAAGGTCAGTCCAGGTGCTTTAGAACTCATTCCTCGACAACTGACCGCAAAAGCCCATGTTTGTATTAACTACTTTCACTTTGTCTAAAATGAACATTGCAGCTGTTGACCACATCCCTTACCAACTGGAAGACTCTGAAACAGAGTTCTGTTGTTGTTGTTGTTGCTTTTTGTTTTAAACAGAATTCTTTATCCAGTCATACCTCACTTCCACAGTCAAGCATAGATGTAGTGTTGCTACCCCCGTGCCTCCATGGGAACATACCTTTGGCCCCTGTGGCCCTGGAGGCCCTTCTGGACCGGGAAAGCCTCTATGACCAGGTGGACCTGGGACACCAGGGAAGCCTTTTTCACCCTGTAAACATTAAGAGAAAGAAGTCCTGAGAAAATCCTTGATTCTTTTTTTGATAACTTACTTTTAAGACATTTATTATTTTCAGTACCTCTTAATACTGTGATGGATTATCCTTGCTCATACTGACCTGTTCTCCTGTGTGCTGCCTAGGCCACATGGTACCACTAAAGTAACAAGCTAATTATGAAGGTATCAGAAGACATCAGTACGCAAGTTTTCACAGAGCACCAAAGTTAACTGGCAGCATGAAAAGTTTAAGAAAGCAGCTGATGCATATTTCTTCTTAATATTCTATACCATGCTTAGACAACAACACAAATCCAAGTCCACTACAGTACTCCTAATTTGCAACTCGCAAACTTAATAACTGCTGCTGTACAGTAAGGTCAGTTCCAAATCATCAGTACTTCTCTCTCTTCATGCAAGCCATGGAAAGAAACAGTGGGAGCCAAATATAGCAAAACTGTTCAGATAGAAGAAAAGTAAGTTTGCTTTAAGTCACAGCATTGTAACATTATTCTGAGTCTCAAAGATTAAGCCACCCAATTACTTTTATATATATTTATTTCAAGGTTGAGTTCAAATAAACAAACAATGTAAAGGAAACAGAAAAAATTAAAGTTACACAAATGGAATAAAGGAGACTATATTACAGTCGGAGGGGCATTTTCTTTTCTTTTTTCTTTTTTTAATTAAATATAATGAACATGCAAGTGTTATCCTGGTTAAAATAAAGTGCTTCAAGCCTAAGAAACTCACAGAAAAGGTGTCTAACTCTTTAAATAGCAGCAGTTTAGCATGTTCAGTGTTACATCAGTGAAGAGCTGTCCACTTAAGACAGTTTACAGGATGGCTTGAGATAGGAGAGAGAGGATGGGGTTATTGATTCTCTTGGAGTCAATTTTCCTATTTATCAGAGGAGAGTTACAGAAAAAAAGCAATTGAAATTCTGCCGTGCAGAAGTTATCTTGCTGGTATCTTAGTAGTCAATGTACAAGGTAGGATCCAAAAGAAATCTTGAGGAGCTAAAATATTTTGGCTTGTCCCACTGCCAATTCTCACCCCTCAAAATCTCCCAGCCTCACCAGATTTAAAATAATTTCTGAATTAAAAATAAAATAGATAAACACATAAGATAATATCAGAACATCTGAACACAACTGCAAGATGAGGCATTATGAAGTGTCTATGAGATCTGTATCATAAACTGGCATAGCTTTTTACAACAAATCAGTTTTTTCATCCGGAGCCATGCCAAGAAAGGCAAAAAGAATAATGCTGTACCGAGATGTGCCACTGGAGGGAGTGTGGAACTAACTCACTGAAGAACGACACAAATCCTTGATTCCCACTGAGTTTGTTAACCCTCACTGCAGCAACTGGGGGGACTCCCTTCCGCCGCAGAGCAGCCCCGCACTCTCCTGACTGCTTTGCTCATCGCCACACAGCACCGGCAGTTTTACCCACAGTGTCTTCTTGACAGGTCTACAAGATCAGATAATTCTCAGGTTGGCGATTTACTCAACATCGAACAGTTATGAAAACTTACTGATGAATTGTCCTTACTTTCCACAGCTGCATGAAAAACTAGATCAGTGTAAACAATGATTAACTATTACCTATACATTTCTCAGTTGATTTTACATGGAACTGAAGATGACAAGTTTCAGGTTTTCACTCACTAATATTTTTCGTTTAGTGGGCATCTTAAGTTATGCTTTTCTTATTTTTCAGTTGGTGTCAATCTGTATGGGTTAGGACAAAGGTCAAACCGACTAAGAACATGAAAAACAAGCACTGAGATTTTTTTTAAAGACGTAGGTATCCTCCTTTACCGCATTCAACTATGTTTTAGTAAAGAACATTTACTTTGAGATTACTTTTCTGCACCACTTTAGCTTTCTAAAGGCAAGACTAGTAGTGTTTACTGTGGTGCAACATGACATACTTTCTTGGCAATAAAAGTACAGCAGGGAAGTCAAAAGTAATTCTTTACCAACCAGATGCATCAAGCTGTGGGACTAATCATAACCGTCAGTCTATATAGACACTGTGGTGTGTGCAGATCTGAAATCTGTTGAAAAGGTTTAGTACAGCAATCACCGTGTTCATGGTTAGCCTGAACTACAACCGTGACTTCTCTAATAATGCCCCTTTCATTTGTGAATCGGTTGTTTTTCCAACTACAAGAAAGAGTTTGAAAGAATTTTTGGCATTTGCGTAATTCAGGTTTGTCTAAAAGCCACACTGAGCCTCTGCCAAGCTACTGCTGGCAACAGGCAGAGCTGCAGCTCTGTTGCTTTCGGTAGACTTGACACTGTTCCCCTGCTCCTGGCAAGGTGTTTGTGATTAGGACCCAGAATCTTGTCCTGTGTCTCGATCTGCGGGACATGCATTGTCTGTTGGATACCAACGCTTTTACCTTTCCTCCAGGAACCAGAAAATGCACAGGGGTCCAGGGGTAGGAGGGAGATGGCAAGGTCCTAACACGGAAAGAGGGAGGCATTGAACATGGCTCTGTTGATGCCACTACGAAGTTTGTAACAGGAGAGCTGCTGATAGTGGTAACTGACAGCAATTGTTAAGAGTTTGTAAAAAGTACCTAATGGTTTGGTGGTTGTTCTGTTGGTATCCAAACATCATGAAACACCATAAACAAACTACTGCATTAAAAAATAAAAAATATTAGTTAAACAGTGCGTCCAGAGCTACTTTAAAAGACTTTTTTGTAAGGTAATGCATTCCTTTTACAATTCTCCATAGACTTTGTTGACAGAATACCATCACACAAAATATTCACTCTCTAGTTCAACTCAATTATTAACAATTTCCCAGTATAAAATAATCTTAGGAAAAATGTATTTGCTCTTACCTTATTACCTTTCGTGCCATCACAGAAGCAAGGACTTTTACCTTTGCATACACAGCTCTGAAAAACAAAAAGACAAATTCTATAATAAAACAATTTTTCCCATTATGTTGCTTGGTGAAGGGCAAACGAAAGCCCAATGGTTTTAGTAAGGTAATTATTTTATAGATAGTACAATTTAAAAAAATGTTTACAAAGCATGGTCATTCTCAACAGAATAAAATAGCTCATTATTCCTCAGTGCTGTCTTTTGAGACAGGTAAGGTCACTGCTTCCATTTAAAAGTTGGGGTAAAGGCCAAGAAGCTGTGCTTGACAGCATCAGGGTTATGATTTCAGTATGATGTGTGAAATTTAAGAGTTTGGGATCACAGCAGTAAACACTGATGATTCATTTAAAAACTTAATATAAACTTAAGTAAAAAAAAAAACAAAAAAAAAACACAAAAACACAACAAGGCTGTTCAGAGTGTAACTGGATAGAAAGCATGACTAAATTATCTAGCTCATGTACTCAACAGTGGTTTTAGCAGTGAGCTCAGAAAGGGCTGCAAACCACATCTGAGATACCCTGGTGAGTATGAGAAATGTTAACTCCCCATGCCCTGATCCTGCTACAGCTACCATGCACTCCATACCCAAGCCAACCCAGTCAGGCTGGGTTAACTCTGCAAAGGACTTTTTTCTACACTCATGTCCTATTTCAGTGGAGTGGAGGAGAAAAAGCATCAATATTAACATAAATATTGTACATACAGAAGTATTATTAAGGCTACTGCAGCAATACATTCCATACAGATACGTAGTAATGTGCATTTATTGTTCTCATTTGTGTATTTCATTTTTTTCCATTTATTTTTGAAGCTATTGCTGAATGACTTTTTCAACTGTACCCCTGTAGAAAGAAGGTTGTTCTTCAGTTTAACTTCTCATTTCAGTCTATTTGTTTATCACAATTACTTATACTATGGTACAGCTCCAGACAATAGGAAAGGGACAAATATCCTACATTGGCTATGATGGTATTTTCCAGAGTTTCATAAAACTCAGAAAAGAGGGAGGAACTATATTTCCTACAAGATTAAAGCCTTTAATATGGTATGGCATGAAATTTCTATTTAGATGCTGAAGACAGAATTAATTAACCCCTACAGCTGTTCATAATACAATGGCAGCACTGTTCCAAATTTGTAACTTTTCCAGTGGTGTTCTCAAAAAAACAGAAAGCAAAAGATAGAGAAAATGTTCTCCGTGACATTTTAAAAGGATGGTGTCAGATTGTCATTAAATTTGAATCTCTCTGTAGCAGTATGTTCAGGTAAAACATTTTACAGAATTGAAAAGCATCTTTTCTTCCCACAAGCTAGGATCGATTTCATCTATCTTTATCAGCCAAAACCAGGGTATCCGGTATCAGGTATCTGCCTTCCTTTCCTACACAGTTGATGGTGTCCATCTCCTTCCCTTGACTCCACACAGGAACCTGACAGCTAGTTTGGAACAACTCATTCCGTCTTTTTAGGTGCCTCTTTTTGGATGAAGGAAGGATGCTGCAGGTATCTGCTGTTTTCTGGGGGCTAGACCATTGCTGGCGGAAGTGGTCTGCCTTTTAGGTGAGAACTCCATCTAGTAGTTTAAAAACAGATGCAGGAAATATTCCTCAAGTGAACAGCTATTTACAAAATAAAGCATAAATCAGAATCCATCAGCCATGAAAAGCAAATCCTCCAAGAAATCTCTGTGGCAATGTGTTCCATGGACAGATTAACAGGCAATTATGTGATGGTTCAGGCAAGGTTTTTAGTGTTGCAAACTTTAATTCTTTAGCAGATTTAAGAAGACTTTCTTCCCTAGATCTGACAGCTAGAGTTTAAGTAGCACTGCATCAGAAATTTGGAAATCAATGTTGTCTTGTAAAACAGAAGAGACGTGACTATGCTATCTTTGATATTAATTTAATCAGTATAATTTAATAACCAGAGGCACAAGAATAAACAGGAGCTCAGAATTAACAACAAATATTATCCTGATTTCTTCTTGGTGAGGTCTGCAAGTTTGCCACTGGGTATTCTAAATTCACCAATTGAATTATATGACAGGTATCTTAAGCCTTTAAGTATCAGCATAAAAGGATAAAGTGATAGACATCTCAAAATAAATTGGGAATGGATTGTTTCCTATTCAATAACATTACCTTCCATCCCAAATAATTCTCTACAAAATAGTACATTTTACTGACACATTTTTGGTACATGTCTGATAAACAGTATAAAAAGGGTACCTGCTCATGTTGAGGTGTTCATCACACAATATGATAAAAGCAGTCTTCGCTTGCAGACACCACACTTTACTGCTGGTGAGTTACTCAAGCTATCATGTTTTTAAGGCTTGCATATGAAAATTGTAAGTTAACTACAAGAGCTGTGAGACCCAGTTACTTTGCAAACTCAACTGCTAATACAAAGATTTAGCTTACAGATTTAGTAGCCACCTCAGCCCAAGAAAGGTGCCAATTAGTAGGAAAAAATACTTGAAGTGGTCCAAATTCTCTGGATTTATTCAGAGTACCTGGGAGCACAAGGTGAGCAGAGTGAGCTTTCCTGATAAATACTCACAGGCTTCTACATTGCTAGTATTTGCCATTGTAATTCTACAGACCTTAATGGAGTTGTGCCTTATTTCTAACTATAAAAGAAAAAAGCAGATTCTTTAAAGTGTTTGTATACAAAACACATTTTTCAGGACATGTAGAGAAATCACCAAGGGACACGACTCTTCCCTAGTAAGTATAATCTGCAGAAGCCCTGGTATGTACGGATACAGACGAAAATATTACTTTTAATTAATAATCACAGATTAATCCAATGTGAAGTTAAATGCATGAACATGTAAAAACTTATGATGCTACATAACTACTGAAGGTTACTAAACCATTTGAAGAAAGAGAGCCTTTGTTCTTCAAGATGTCAGAATGCTTCAAATGTGTTTAATTTGCCATTAGTTAGCTTTCAAATCAATTTAGATCTTTTTGTGAATGCATCTCACTTTAAACTAAACTGAAAAGACCAAAGATGATTCTACATTACACAGACAGTTAGTTGGATAACACTAAATGTTTTGGCATATGATTTTTACATAAGATTAGACTATGCCTTCTGTAAAGGAGCTTTGAACCAAAAAGTCATTGCTCACTTTCACTATTGATGCTGCCTGGATGTTTCCACAGCCTTGCAAGATGCCTGCAGCTTCTTTATCAAAGGGTGATAATAAAGCAATAGTCTACTGCCAAGTTGTAAGATAGGGAAATTTAATATTAGCTATTAACAGATTATTCAAAATACTCACAATAACAGCTCTGTAAGTGGCTGCGTGTTTTTCAGCTTTGTGAGTTTTCTAATAATCACCTCGTTTTATTTCAAATAACCAGATAGGGAGATGGAACTAGATTTCTGATCCAAAAATCTAGGCTAATGAACAAAGCCAAGTCCTTGTGTGGATAACAAATCAAATAAATTAACCAATGAAGCAAAATTAAAAACAAAAACCATCAAAAAAACCAACCAACCAAACAAAAAAACCCACAACACTTCCTTGGAGTAACCTAGAAGAGTTCCTTTCAGAGGAGTTTTGAGTGGCAGTGAAGTAGCACGTGCATTTTAAATAATTCCAGCAGTGTACACTGAAGCACCTATTTTGCAGCAGCACATCTTCTGCAGTTTTATTCACTGGGTGACTCCACTATGGGGCCCCTACAATGGTATGTGTAATGCCGAGGTGCCCTTCCCACACTATGGGATTGAGTTCTGTGAGGCTCTGACCTCTTCCTTCCCCCAATTCAGAGACTAATTTAAATATCTGTTTAAAAAGTGAGCCCTCTCCCTTTACCGAATCCCTCAAAGAAACAACAATGAAAGAAGGAAGAAAAACCATACTAGGACTGCATTGTCACCTAAGCAATGCTCGATGTGGGTTCAGGAGGGCACCGCAACTCCCAGCACTGCAGTCATGGTGGAGCATCAGGGAATGTCACCCAGCTCACGGCAATGTGCCCACAGACCTAGCTACACGGAGGATGTCGGGGAATGTATTTAGGGATATTACCAACCCCTAATGCCTCAAAGGAGATCACAAAGCATCAATGCAAGGAAAAAAAAAAGCAAACAATAGGCATTTCTACCAAAAGCACAGGCTTTGAGTTCTGTCACTCACATTTGGAGGGTAGTACAGTTAGGGGCAAGAAGAAGAGGAACATACAAAAGGAGCCAGAGAGGAGGATGTGCCAGTATTTCTCCACACGTCAGTCCATAAAGACATCTATGATGACAGAGGAGACAGAGCATTTGCTTATTTTTCTAGATGTGGAGAAGAGTATAGTAGGTCAGCCATAATGGTCAGTTACAATTTGAAAATACATTATTTATATATTAAAAGGCACAAACAAATAAACCTGCACAAAGACAGCAAAGATCAGGTATCGTATTCCTTAAGCAGGTTTCAGATGAAGCCTACATCAAAACCACCCAGGCTGAGTAACAAAGACATTCAGATGAAAGGTGAGCTGAAATTAAATGTGTGCTGTAGGAACAAAGTAACCTGGTTGAGTCAGTGCTTAAATTCACACATTTGGCCTGATTGGTCTTTAATTTCATGGGTGAATACCACTGATTCCAGGGGTAAGTCCTGGTTAACATAAATGAAAGATGACTGTGCAACATGAGGAATTTTAACATGAATTAAGAGCAGTGCAAGTGATATTCATTAATTACAGCAGACAGTAAAAATAACCCAGGTGTCTTCTCTCAAGTGAGTGCTGAAGCTGTCACTTGCCTGCACTGCTGGTTCTGGATGCTGATCTGGCTCATTATTAAAAATGCAAGTCTGATTTTTCATTTAAAGTTCATTTTTATTGGCATCTCACCCATCCTGTAATTAGGTCTTTATCTTCTAACTTCAAAGATCACTGAAGTAGAACTCCACTAAAACATGAGACAACTTTTGTTAGACAAGATCTACTTTTCTGTGGTAACACTTCTTTCCCCCCACCTTTCTGCTCAGTAATGGTATCCTGAGCAGCCTAAAATTATGCATGTCATGACAACAGTCCTTTTTAAGTAGCAATAAATTATTGGCTAATTTCCCATTTTCTGTAATTTCTCTTAAATTCCAATACTTATTAAAAATGATGTATCAGTGAGCAAATTCCTTTAAGAACCTTGTCTATGAATTTTCAGGGCTGCTGACACACGGAGATTTCTGAATTCTTCCTGAGCTGTCTCAGTGCAAAGCAATCACTTCACACATTCCAGCTGCATCTACAAACCACAGCTCAGACCAGAATAATATTGCTCAAATAGCTGATCACAGAATCACAGAATTTCTAGGTTGGAAGAGACCTCAAGATCATCGAGTCCAACCTCTGACCTAACACTAACAGTCCCCACTAAACCATATCCCTAAGCTCTACATCTAAACGTCTTTTAAAGACTTCCAGGGATGGTGACTCCACCACTTCCCTGGGCAGCCTGTTCCAATGCCTCACAACCCTTTCAGTGAAGAAGTTCTTCCTAACATCCAACCTAAAACTCCCCTGGCGCAACTTAAGCCCATTCCCCCTCGTCCTGTCACCAGGCACGTGGGAGAACAGACCAACCCCCACCTCGCTACAGCCTCCTTTAAGGTATCTGTAAAGAGCAAATGTTCATATACTGTTTGAAACTACAGAAGACCCATTTCTCTAATGTTCTCTGCTACGTGTTTCCTATTGCATCTAATAAAAATGGGTTTAAAATATTATCATAGCACCGTAGAATGTCCTGAGTTGGAAGGGACCCACAAGGACCATCGAGTCCAACCCCTGACTCCACACAGGACCACCCCAAAACCAGGCCAGGTGTCTGAGAGCACTGCCCAAATGCTCCCTGAACTCCAGCAGCTCAGTGCTGCGACCACTGCCCTGAAGAGCCAGTTCAGTGCCCGACCACCTCTGGATGCAGAACCTTTCCCTAACCCCCAGCCTGACCCTCCCCCGTCCCAGCTCCATGCCGTTCCCTCGGGTCCTGTCGCTGTCCCCAGAGAACAGAGCTCAGCACCTGCCCCCCTGCTCCCCTCGTGAGGGAGCTGCAGGCCGCCATGAAAAAAGTTAATCATAGAATGTCCCGAGTTGGAAGGGACCATAAGGATCATCGAGTCCAACTCCTGGCACCACACAGGTCAACTCCAAAATTCAAACTATGTA
The DNA here is from genome assembly GCF_009819795.1 of Aythya fuligula. Lineage (NCBI taxonomy): Eukaryota > Metazoa > Chordata > Aves > Anseriformes > Anatidae > Aythya > Aythya fuligula. The sequence goes on from NC_045567.1 coordinate 3,615,743, forward strand.
ACTAAGAGCACACTATATACGCTTCTTAAACTCAGACAGGCTTGGTGCTGTGACTACATCCCTGAGGAGCCTGTCCCAGTGTACGACCACCCTCTCAGTGAAGAACCTCTTCCTGATGTCCAGCCTGAACCTCCCCTGCCGCAGCCTGACACCATTCCCTCGGGTCCTATCGCTGGTCACTAAAGAGAATAGATCAGCACCTGCCCCTCCACTCCCCCTCGAGGGAAGCTGTAGACCGTGATGAGGTCTCCACTCAGCCTCCTCCCCGCCAGGCTGAACAGGCCCAGTGCTCTCAGCCGCTCCTCACACATCATCCCCTCTAGGCCCTTCACCATCTTTGTATCCCCTGAAAAAAGTTCCTAGTGTGGAAAAAGTTATATAAAGAAAACCTTTTTTTCTGAGTCTAAGATGCACTTGCATTAGGATACTTAGCTAGACGAGTACTGTTAGTAATTCCACCTAGACTCAGTAAATACGTGACCTTGGCAGCATTTTCCTCTTGTTGCACAACTGCAAGCCACCACATAGTGTACAAGGTACTGGAGAATGAAGCTCCCTCACTCCAAAACATTGCTATCATAACAAAATACCACTCTCACAATCACAATCTGTATACTAAAAGTTTTTCATGCATTCTAAGCATCAAACATGAATTCATTAAAATTATCAAAGACTATGAAGAACTTCATGTTTTTTTAGTGATTGCTGGACCAGTACAACAAAACTGAATTATTAAGCCTTCAATAAGTATAGACAACATAGAGCAGAAATAGGAGATGATGAGATGAAGGAAAATATGTCAGTTCCCAAACCCTGAAACATTGTGTAGTCACTTGTGAACTGGAAGGCAGCCAGACATTCCTACCTTAGAAGACTCCTGTTAACAGCAACGAATGCTATCAGAATTCACAGCGTTTTGCCTAGCAGATGCATACCTTGCACCTGACACAAATTATTTCATTTTTACTTTCCATTACCAGAAACACACCTGCAATTTTAACTAATAAATAACTCAGTCAATGTCTTATGCAGGGAGAACTGCTCTCGGAGGCTGTGGAAGACAACTGTAATGCTCCAGCCACGGTTGTTGTTGAATAAGCTCCATTAAACACGTGTAATGGGAACCTTGCTCAGGGAATAGCTACTGAATCACTACCCCTCCCTGGTAACATGGCCCTTATATTACTGGATATGTGCTGCTTTCAGCATGAGGCATGGAAGAGAAGTCCTAAGCATTTATGATCTTTGGAAAAAATCTTCAGAACCTTTCATAGCAGCAGTATTTTGTGTCTAATTAACAAATACACAATTTGCAATCAATATGAACGTACAACATATGCCTATCTGTATTTGATAAGAACTTCCTTGCTTTCTGTCCTTAATTTAAAGCCTAGAGTCACTTTGAAAAGGATTGTTTTTAATGTAATAGGAAGATGTATTTATAACTGCATTTGCAAATCAACAAAAAATCAATGGGAAATGACTGATATGGACAAATAGGAGAAGCTGCTGTAGATGAACAGTTACAGCCTTCCACTGTGTCACAGGTACACGGGTACAGAAATTCTTTTCACTTCATAAATTTAAACAGTTTTGAAATCCTGATCAGTTTTTAAATTAAAAAAATATTGCATAAGAACTTCGCTTGATGACAATTTTGTTGTTAGTCAAGTCTCTTCATTAGTAGTATTCACATTTGTTACAAGAAACAAACCAAGAACAAAAACCTGACACAGAACAGTGCAAAACAGAAACAAAATTTTCATAAAACTTTTGGTATCTCTCGCAGCCTCTGTTCAAATGAGGTGTATTATGCACTTGAAAAAAAAAAAGACTTAAAACACTCAGCAATTCTCCTTCTGTACGACACGTAGCTAAACAGTGTATCCCCTTCTGCTGTGAACGAACCCAGCTGTGTGCAAGTTCCAAGAAGCTCCTGTAGCATTGCTGTTTATACTGTGGTGATGAAAGCATACCGCTCTGCCATCTTCCTCATAGCTCCACGTCCAACTTCCACAGTGCCAGCCGCATTCTTGTCCAGGCAGATACAGTGCAATTAATTGCACGGTGCTACTCCCTTCTCCTCTCCAACTCACCAATGGTAAAGAATTAGGGAGTGTGAGAACAGTAGGGCTTAGCAATCTTCATTGTGCCTGCATGTTGTCATCCGTATGTTTGGATAAAACAAGTAAAATGTTGTCATTTAGAAGAAAAACACCCCTGAGTTTTCCCCAACTGAAATTTGTGAGCTCAGTGACAACCACCTTGGCCTGTGTTGAAGCTGCCTAAAATTACTGTGTCTATGTAACTAAACCTGGCACGTTGTGGGCAGTTTTGGAAAACAATCAGTTGAAATTAAATTGAATCTATTATTTTTTAAGATACAGAATTATGCCCTCTTTAAGCAGAGGGAATGATGGCTTGCTTTCTTCTGCTGGAACCCAGGAGTTTTTGATGCAGTGACCACTGCCCTACTTTACAAGCTATCTCACTGGGGTGGAAGATGCTGTGATGAGGGCTATCAGAAACTGGACCTAAATGTTCACGATACATTCAAACTGGTTCAATCTCCAAGGGCAGTCCCATAAACACTATCTCTGTGTTTTCTTTTTTCTTTTTTTTTTTTCTCCTGACCTTGAGCAGGACATTGGGACAACACAAATAAATATTCTTCCTATCCACAGGGAAAAAAAGATTAGGCAATTCAGGCCACAGATTTTTTTTGTGTAGCAAACTTAAGGGTGTTTAAGCAGCTTATTCATCCGTGCTCTTCCTTCCTAAGAGGAAGGCATCTTAAAAGAGCAACCCAATAGCACAGAACACATATAATTTAACCAGTGAATTTTTGCCATCCTACCATAATATGATTAGCATTAGATCACAGCATTTCTTCCCAGCTGTTGAGTGTGGGAATGATATTCATTATAATTGTTGTCTCCTCAGGCCTGTATATTTGTATATTCATAAAATTCCTGGTGTGCATCTTCTGGTAAGTGGTACAAATAGAAATGAAAGCAACAGTAGCTTGCTCAGAGTAAGCCTACTGGATATGCTTTGGTTTTTGCTTTTTGGAAAGGCTTTGTGATTTTACAGATTTTAAAAAAAGCAAAACAACAACAACAACAACAAAAAGGTTGTTTTTTCTTGCAGTTTTCTCCACAAATGGGAAAACGCAGCTTCAAGTCCCAATTACAAAGCCTTCACTGAACCAGGCCAAATGGAAAACCTGTAAACCTGTGAGACTTGTATCCTATCACAAGACTTCTAAGTTAAAAAACAAGACAAAGAATGAAAACAAAACTAGAAATAGACTGTGTGACAAAATAGAACTTCAGTGAGCAAGAGAGATTGAGACTGCAAACAGTTAAGAAAAAAGCCTTTTTGTATTTCACTGTCCTCCTAAGCTTCTGTAACTCATGCCAGAATACTGAGCCTTCTAGTATTACTGTGTTAGGCAGCGGGGTGAGAATGTGACAGTAAAATAGATGACCGGACATCCCATACTAGTTGCACTTAATAGCAAAGTATTTTGTTTCAAAGACATGTTATGATAAACCAGCGCTAGGTACTGCAGAAGAGAGTGCTTGCACAGATCTCAAAATAAAATGGTGTTATTTCTATATGAAATGCAAAGCAATGAAGAAAGAACCAATGTCTGCCAGCCTAGTTTGATCATTTTAATATTATTCAGTCAGCAATATAACTTGAATTATATAGTTTTGGCTGAAAATATATTTACTTTGCAGATTTGTTAGAAAAAAATGCAACACATTAAGTGTTACCAGTTCAGTTTTCACAGGCATTTTATGAAGATCGCCCAAGGAGGTTTCAGCTGTGTGCTGCGGCCTGCAGCTCTAAACAGAGCACTTCACATTTCTGGGCCACCAGAGCAAGCTTCAACACGGTGTAAGAGAGCTGAATGCCATCAATTGTGTGATGCACCACTATTAGGGCAATTCCACTAATTCATAGTAACTCTGATCAAGGCTCAGTGGGAAAAACATCCTTCTGCAGTGCTCTGACATTGGCCTGTTTATGGAAATGATGGCTGCAACTAATTGCAGAGGCAATCAGGATCAGAACAGTCTTGTATAAATTGGGGTCAATTATCAGAGTAACACCCCCACTGACTTCAGACTTGGGATCATATTAACCAAATCAAAGAGAGCACTTCACAAAGAATTCCTTCTATCATGCTCAGTGAACTCTTTTGTATGTTCAGGTGCACGTCGTCCCTTCTCAGTTGCCTCATGGGACGGAGCCTGGTGCTTCCAAAGGCCGGCAGAGAAGGCCGTACGTTCTCACTGTACCACTAATTGGTCCCTCCAGCATTTTGATTCCTAGATCCACAAAGCCAGTTAGCCTGCATCCCATTCTTACCAGACCTGGAGGTGCTCATGGCTGAGCTAGAACACTGTGCTGTTCCCTTCCAGAGCCATGTGCTATGATCTATGTGACAGAAATATGGCTTGTATATAATTAGGGAAAAATATCAGTGTTGCATAAAGAAGAGACTAGCTTACAAGTATTTCCCCGTGAATTTTAAAATTCCTGATAAAAAAATAAAAAATAAAAATTAATTGTGGAAAGTGAACACTTGCATCTAGTCATAGCCAGTAAACATAAGCAAGAGAGAGGATGGAAAAAAAGATCTTCTCTAGTTTTGTAGTCATTGTTTTTGTATTTTTTGTGTTTTAACTCCCCTCCTTTGACATGATGAAAAAATGCGGAGTAATGATTGATGCAAATACAGGATACAGAGTATTTGACTTTATCCTGTGAGCTAATACAATATTGTAGTTGTATTACAATGAAAATCCAGCACTAGCAGTAATGTGAGGTGATGAACAACTAACTTGCAATTAAGTAATCTCACTCAAGTAGAAGCCTTTTTAATCCTGAACACGTCAACATGATGCTACCATAAAAGTGATCAATGCTACTAAGGAGCAGATACTGATAAACTGACCCATGTCTTTTTCGTATTATTGTCACTTGATACAACAAACTTCAGGAAGCTTTTTTAGGTTCACATTTGATTTTAAGACATACATCACTGTAAACCAGAAAAGAAAAGCATGAATGATATTAAAGTCATGACACTTTCAGAATTGGCTTGTATGGGCACATCAAGATAGTAGCAGCTCCAGATGCTGTTAAAGTGAATGAAAAGGAAAGCAAATTTTTTTTTTTTTCTGAGAGGAAAAAAAAAACAACCACATACATATATATATATGTGAGGAATGAGAAAGACTTCATTCCCTGTGGGAAAAAAAATAATATATATATATTATTTTGTATTATTCTAAGGTATTTAAATGAACAGTGGAAAAATCCAAAGGATTATAACATCAATATTCGGAGTGAAGGAATACATCAAGCAAGCTGAAAAGCCTTTGACATGGGAAGATGCTACTTCTGCTGAGTTTTCAGAAGATGTGATTAGAGCATGCCAGTGGCCAGGAATGCAGATAATAATACTCCCTAGCATGTGCCAGAAAGTTCAGGCTCCTAAGGACAGGGAAGTCACGACAGTGCAGGGCTGTGAGGACCAAAACTTGCTATATCAAACAGCAGCAGGCAAAAATTAATAGTTTTATTTCTTGTCTTTGGGAATAAACTGCTTATTGAGTGATTAAGAAACAAATTAAAAACTTTTCTATATTGAAACATCTTCTAACTTATTCATACAGCTGGTCAAATATCAATTAATTTTCATATGAAATGTAGCATGATTTTAAAACATAAACAATGACTATTTCCTTGCAATGGACAGTCCAGCTAAGATGCACTGACTTATTCAGTCAGTTATTATAATGAATCACTTCATGCCAGTTAACATTAACCACTAATTAGGATGTCAAATTAAACTTCTGGTTTTAGAGTTCCAATTTCCTCCATCATCTAGAAAACTTCCTTAGAATAGATTTTTTTTTTCTGCAGAATATAGCAGAAGAGCAGAAACTGACACCTGAACCTTAAACTGACCTCAGTTATCTGTTGTAAATCCAGTTTAAAGTAATCTCAGACAACATTTGAAATCTGAACTTTCAGAGAACCACTGAATCGCTACCTTGCATTCAAGCTCTGCTTAAACAGCAAGATTTCAGTAGAAATCTCGTAGAAATGCAGACACTTCTCACCATCCTACATCCTGTCTTTAAGACCTAAGCATACACAAGGCTCTAGTAATGACAACAATTTAGCAAACCGGTACCTTGGAACTTCGTGATTTACTCTTAGCAAAAAGGCTGCTGATGAACTGAGGTACCCGAGTCTGCAAGACTGGCAAGTACTGCAGTATCCTACTGAGCATGCTAGAAAGTGCGTTACTGGGACGTATGTGGTGTCCTGTCAACACACCTCTTTTTCCCTTCCCTTGTAGTTAAAAAAACAACACAGCACAAGACCAACACAGGCAGGACAGAAGGCTAGAGACAGCGTGTGTGTGCTGGGGGAGGCGCTCCTGGGGCACGGCCCGTGCTCGTGGGCAGCCACCCAGCAGCGCACGGTGATGTCCGTGCCCTAGGAGCAACGAGGGCGATGAGGGTGCCCGCAGAGGAGGAATGGAATTAAGAAGAGGGAGGCAGGACTTATTGAAGGTTACTCGTCTGGCTTTCTACGCAGAGCCTGAAACAACTGTGCAGACAATTAGTAATTTACCGGAACGGCAGACGGCTCTGGTACCTCTGCTCTAGTTAAGAGCCGGGAGGTGCCGTAACTCCTTCACAAATAAAGCAGTTAGAGTTTTGTTAAACGACTGGACGTGACTGCGGGTTAGTCACAGAGCGCCAGGGAAGAACCCGATGGGTGAGGTGCTTGGTCTGTTCCTGGACGCAGAACGAGACAATGAAAGAGGCGCAGTATTTTACAAGGCACGTTATTACTAATTAGTAATAGTTGTTTCAGACAATCCGTACAGCAGGAGCAGCGTGTGGCCAGTGCCCTCACACCGCTGACCGGCGCGGTGCTTTCACAGGCTGCGAAGCAACCGCGCGGCAGGAGCGCACCCGGGGGAAGGCGGCGGGGGGGGGGACGGCGCCCACCCGGCCCCGACGGGGCGGCGGCACCCGAGGGCGCGGCGCGGCTGGGGCAGGCGGGCGAGGCCTGAGGGCGGCCCCGCTCCCTCCTCGCGGCTCCGAGCGCGCTCCCGATCCCTGCACTCACCTCAGCCGCCGCGGCGCGGCCCGGCCGGAGCAGGGCGAGCAGCACCGGCAGCAGCAGCAGCAGCAGCAGCAGGGGCAGAGGCGGCAGCGGGCGGCCGGGACAGCCCCCGGCGGCCATCCCCGCGCTGCCCGCGGAGCTCCGCTCGGGCCGCTCCGACTCTGCCCCCCGGGGCTGCCGCCTCGCACCCTCCACAGCGCTCCCGGCCCCCCGGGGTGGGGACAGGGGACAGGGCTGGCCGGGGCGGGGCCACCCCTCTCCTCCCACACCTCCGCACACCCCGCGGCCCCTGCCCGGGGCACCGCCGTCTGTCCGGCCGGCCGTCGGGCACGGGGTAGCGAGGAGCCGGGGGCTCTCCCACCTGGGAGCTGAGGTGAGCGGAGGGGCAGCCCCGGGCCGTGCTGGGACCGGGATGGGGACGGGGACGCGGCCCGAGAGGGGTCGGGGGGGCAGCGCTGAGGTGCGGCGGGACCGGGAGCTGGCGGCCGTGCGCGGCTTGCAGCGGGGCTCGGTAATGAGGCGGCGGACAGCGGGTGGCTAATTACACCCTGCTGGCCGCTGCAGCGCTGGCAGCCCCCGGGCAGGTTTTCTGAACGGGAACGTGATTTGCGAAGTGTTGGCAGTACGGGAACTTTATCGCATCGGTATTACTGACAGACGTAACATCTCGCCGGAAAGGCTGCTGGGCAGACTGTGGAGGTACGTTGGCCGGGCCAGCCCCACTTCATTTGTGGCGTTCTGACTACGGGACACCCTGTGTTAGGGGGTTTGGCGAGCGCTACAGGCGATACAGGAGAAGCCTAACTGTACTAACAATATAATATATGTATCTGAATTTAGTCTGGATTACTCATGAGATAGAAATCTAAAGTCTATCATGAGCATAAAGCTAACCACAGAGCTTTGTAAAACAGCCGCTCATACAGGCATGGGAGGGGAAGAGCTGGGTCTCTGTTCAGTACAGTGCACTGTCAGCCCCCTCCGAAATCTGCTGTGAAAGCGAATTAATAGAGGCTACTTTTCCCCACAGCTAAAACATGTCTCTGGAAGAGCAGAGTATCATGTTCAGTGCCAAAGATCTTGTACATCATGACAGACATGATCATCTTTACTCTAAAATCCCAAATATCGATGAGAGCAAGCTGGCAGGTACAGAAAGAGAAGGAAAAAAAAAAATCCCTGGTTTTCAAACCAGATTGATGGTGACGATGTAGAGAAAATGATACCTCAGGGAGAAAATCACTAAATCCATCCAATTGTGAGATTCCCTAAACCAGTTGACTGTAGCCATGCTATGAATGTTATGCAGGAATACTGCAATAAGGACAAAAATGTGGCCTACAGTTTATAAGCCATAGGCATCTGTACATTGTAAGCACCTACATGTAAATCCATTACTGAAATTCAACATTAGAAGAACTGCTGTAAGACAGAAGGTAGCAGAGCACCACACAAAAGTGAAAACAGGTGTGAGGTTCTCTGGGACAGCAGGGTCAGCGGAAGAGAACGGTCAGAAATGATGAAAGTTCAGACGCAGGATGAATGGTATAACTCTCACTGAGTAAACGAGAAGATACTTAATTGGGGCTTTTGAATACAAGACCAAAGAAATATTGGATGAAACAGAAGAAGTTAGGAAAAACACTATGAGGAGAAAAGAATATATGCAGAGGACCTAGTGAATGAAATACTGCTATAATACAAAGCTATTATGTCAGTTTTCAAATGATGAAAACCCATGTGACAATTTCCAAAAAATAAATCAACAAGGCTAAAAGCAAAGATGGGAAAATACTGACAAGGGAGCTGTGGTCTTACTTCATCAGAGTCCCTAAGTGTGAAATGGTCTTCCTTCACGATTGTTGTCTAGAGACTAAACACTAGGTTATGTTACAGCATGAGCTTTCTCTGCACTTTAAGTGTTAGGTAAATATTCTATGTCAGTAACTTTTGTGATTATTTCAAAATGTAAAACATGAGATCAGATGGCTATATCTGCCTAAATAACACTTTATAATTCTTATATTCTTCCACTGGCTGCTAAACACTTTGAACTACATGAAGCTTGTTCAGAAAATGATGGGTTTTAGGTGGGCAAAAAAAAAAGCAAACAGAGTTAAGTCTTCTGCTCATGCTTTAAGTATGATTTCGAATGATGTCAATGGGTTTGATCAAAATGGAATTTAATTTGAAAATTAAAGCTTCTGTGCTAATACAAAGCAAGCATACCTAATTGAATTTCTTCATCGTTTTCAGAAGCTGTCTGGATAATGAAATAATGACATGGATAGCAGGCAACGAGAACAAATTTCTGTGAACTCTAACACTTTATTACTGGCTTGGAATTTCCATTTGAGGCAGTCCCTCCCTGTTGGATTTTAATGCCTCACAGTCTTGCTTATATTACTAATCTAAAAAAATCAGTGAGGTATCAAAGCGTTTGTGCATCCTTCCTTCCTTGCTTGCTTCTTTCCGTACAGATGAAAAACTGGGGCACAGAAATAGACTAAGAACTTGGCAGATGAAGGGAGTACTGTACAGTATATGTAGAGTGTGATCTTGCAGCATGGACTGGTTGTCTGTAGGCTGTTCATTCATTAGTCAGTGCATGGTAGTTTACAAAGTCTCTACCGTGGGATATGGATATACTGTGCATACACATAGGAGTATTATTAATAATATTATTCACAAATTAGTTCTAGTTAGTAAGCCGTTGCAGTAAATTACAGAAAGCAAGACAGTAATGTTTCCAGAACTGCACTCTCATTTGTTTTACAAAAAAAATATAGCTGTTTGTTGAACAGCTGAAAGAGAGCAGCCGGTTTGCTGCAGGTTCGTGTCCTTGCTCCCTTCTCAGTAGCTGATTGCCTTTGCTTACTCAGGGGACTTCTTCATAGGAAGTGAACCCCTGGCTGTTTACTCTAGGCAGTGTTCAGTCTCTCAAAATTAACCTCCCCAGATTTGGAAGACTACTGCATGGAAAAATAAAAGGTTCTAAAACTTGTGCTATCCTAGGAAAAGCCAAGCCTCTAAGTCTTCACTTTGAGATAACCTCTGTGAATCCTTTGCCAGAGATACCTTATTCTAAAGGATTTCAGCTTTTGTCTTATTTGGGGTATGTGGAAGTCTGCACAGGACTTGGCCATTTTTCTAGATCTGTGAAGCTCGAGCTTACAAAAAAGTTGGTGCAGCACATTTTCAGGTAAAACTACATGTATTCTGCTGGACCCAAGTCAGAGGTCACAAATGTGTGGTATAGTTAATTTATTCCAGTTTCCTAAATCCTGGCAAAAGCTGTGGAAAAAAAATGTCTAAAAATAAAGTTATAAAATCTAGGTAATGTTTGCTATGAGTGTTGCCTATCCATGCATGTGGATATAACTCTTTACCTGAAACTCTGTAATGCTTATGCTGCACTCAGAGTAATACTCCTTTGCTCAGAAGCACATAGATGCCTACACACCAATCCAACTCAGTTTGCAGAAGATACTGTTAACTCTAGTCTTGATATTAATATCTAAACTATATATATATATATAAATATATATAGTCATCTAGATATTAATATCTAGACTATATATATATATAAAGTTCATTAGGTCTTTACACTAGAAAGGTGTCATCTTTTTTAAATGCTCTTACCCAAAACAGTAGGTATGATAGCTTTTTAAGAAGTAATTATGCAAGTTGCTCTTTGTTCATTATTTCAAACAGTGGGTGAACACTACTTTTCTAGAGTAAAATCTTGTACTCTTCTCATGTTATCTGTAATTTCATATATAGTCCTCTTGAAATAATTGTATAGATGATAAAAATGCTGCTTAATAGGGGTAATAGTGCCACTATAAAGTTGTGCAGTGTGATGTATTTCAATTGCTGACAAATTTTGGTTTTTCCAGTAATTATTCTTGTAAAATTATACCTCAGATATATATTTTAATATAAACAGGTTCAGAGGGGAAAACAACAACAGAATGGAATGGTGTCTGTAAACCATCCACAAACAGAAGGAAACAGAAGACCTGCTGTTTTATTTAAAAAAGAAAAAAAAAAAGTGCAGATCATCAATCAATGTGAATGGCATTACCAAAGGATTCGTTTGAACGGATTAAGTGGCTTATCAGAGCTGCCTGGTGAGTTTTACAGATCATTAAATTTTTTTAACTAGAGTCACTGAGATACATTCTTAGCTATCAATTAAACAGTAATCACCAGTTAAATGATCTGCAGTCTGTCTTAAATTGTATAAGCATATAGTTTATATGATTTCTATTTGTCTGTAAGTTCATGTCATTTAAACAGGGTACTACACCATTTAAATAGTAGAGAACAGGAACTATAATTCTGAATCTCTTTTAACAGAAAAGATGTTCTTCCACCTACATTCTCATGATGAGCACATTTGTAGAAGTAAAAGTAATGACTAAACCTTAATGCCTGTCCCAGAATAATTTTGCAGATGAGGGATAAATATTAAAAGGTATGAGGACAACTTTTAGAAACTATGATGAGAATACTTGCTAGTACTAGCTGTGGCAGGAGTTCTTCATAGAGGAAAATGATCCTAAGGAGAAGATGATGGTCAGTGTGACCAGGAATGTACAAAGAGCAATGTGTGAGATAAACAATTCCATTTCTATAATATCTTCCATAGAAAGTCAATGCAAACCCAAATATTCCCAAATTCGTAATAAACCCAAGTAACTGCTATGGCACACTGGTTCTTTTAAACTCATTTGTCACACAAATAACTCATTCTTTCTATTTTGGATAGTATTTCTGTCTTTATTATACCACCTGCACATGCAGTTTAAAAAAAGCTCACTGAACCAGTTCATTTTAAGAGTATTTCCTGTATTTCCTATGGTTTCTGCCAGCTAGATTTAATGCTGCCAGTAAGTCTTATGGATGTAAGGTCATTAGGAAAAACGCACATCACCAAGCCCAGGAATTTCTGTCATACCCTCTCTTCCCTTGTTGTGTTGTGTGATTTCATCTACTAGATGAAACACTTAGATATAGGGCATCTTCACTGTCTTTTGACAGTGAACCATACTGAAAGACAGTGCTTTAAGGAGCTTTAATCTTTCTTGCAGCTCAGGTCTTCAGAGGCCCATGTCAGGGGACTAACTAGAGGCAGTGATAGTGATTCTAGTGAGAATGAAACCTAACAGCAGAGAAAAGTTTTGAACTGCAGAGTTCTTTAGGTACAAAAAAGGGCTGTGTAATAATGTTGGTATGTATAAATATATTCCAAATCTGATTAAATTCCAGTAGACTTTCTCTCAGCTGTGTGTGGAGAGCAGTGTTATGCAAAATTCCACTGTTTACTACTATATAGCTGATCATAGGACAGCCTCACCTTGTTTAACCAATCATTTATTTCACTTTTAGCAAGACAGAATATGAGTTTGTCTTCAGTCATCAGCAATCATTTTCATGAACATTTAATTTCCATAAAATCTGCACACTTGAAAAACAGTAGCAGACAATGTAAGTTTAAAAAGTGTATAGAGTAAATGTGCATAAATAGCTAAAATACATTATATTTGTCAGCATTCAATTTGTCAGTATGTATCAGTGCATACAGAGGTTTTATATTTGCAGTCTGAACTGTGAACAATTAATAGTCTGAAACGATAAGCCTAGGTTTGCTGGCACAGTTGTCAATGCTGCAAAGGGCTGGTCATATGAATAACATAAAAAATAAAGTTGGGTTGAACTAAATAGGACTTTGGGAGATTTGCTAGATTTGCAGGGTTGGAGCATTTTGTTACAGGCTTTACTGTAGCCTGTAGCCTAGTACGCAGTATAGCCTGTACATTACAGCTGTATCTAATGTATGTTTCCATGTAAAGAGTGGGCACCTATTTACTTGTCATTAATGGTAATGTTAATATTAATCATTAATAATAATGATTATTTCTTGTATTGCTGCAGAAATGTTGGCCTATGTTTATTTATTTATTTATTCATTTAGAAATCAGAAAAGGCATGATTGCAACTTCATAATCCACCACGTGCAGTGGTTGGGATGGAGCTGGGCTTCCTCAGCAGATGCTCTGGAAACATGCAACTATTTTGAGTGCACTTCTGCTCCCTGCCTTCTTTCTCTCTTGCTGTGTTTCTGAGCAAAAGAAAACAGTACCAGCTAATGCATTCGGGGGCAGATGGCAAATCACCCCCATCTCTGCTCCATCTTCACCCATGGTGTCTGGACCTGCAGAAGTCTGTCTGGAATGCTTTCTCTCTGGCTGTTTCTAATTGTGAGACTGGAAATAGGTTATCAGGAGGAAAAAGAACTTTTACATATTCTTGCACATCCCTATCTGTTTGTACTCAGGATCACAAGTCCAAAAAGATAAAATTATATAGCATATGCTGACCATTTTTTGATGACACATATTTCTTATATCCTTTAAGTAATCACCTCAAACAGGACTTAATCATGTGTCTACACTTCTTTCTTCATAGAGGCTACGTGTTTGTGAATGTTGAATATTGGAAGTTTAGTTTTAAATGAGTTTTCTCCTTCTTTTAAATCAGGTGGCTGCTGATTGTTTTTTCAGCACAAGAAATTGATGGGGTAAGTGACAATATTTATTTTTGACAGTTGATAAATAGGATGGTATAGTTCAAACAAAGAACAGGATATACACCAAAATAACCTGTGGGAAAACTGTGATGTTTCTTTTAGTATTTCTTGCAGTTCTTACTTTCTTTTATGTTCCTGTTGCTCAGCGTCACTATTTTGTAATTTTCTTCTTTGGATTCTTCTAGATTATAATTTCAGCATCTTTACACACTTTCAGAAACCTGCCTTTACAAAAGCACTTTAATGCTCTGTATCTTTCCTCATGAAATCCCTTCAGTGGCTCTCCATTATATATATAATGCTTATTCTACCTTTCAAGCCCTTTTCTGTATGTCAAAACTGCCTCTCTGTACATTCCCACCTTCTTTTTAAATGAAAGTCAAAACTTTCATATAAAAATTTAATGTTCTCTCAATATCTACTTTACTTTCCTCTCTGTACTGTCCACTGTATTAATCTCATGTTTGCAGTGCCCTCAGTGAAACTTCTTTTGAGTCCATCCTCTTTGTTTCTTTCAAATATATATGAAAAGCTTTTTTATGTGTTTTTTTTTTTTTTTCCCTGTCACTCCTTTTTAGTTAAAATATTAAAGATTGAAGTATTTTTTAAAATAAATGTGTTCTATTAGAACAAAAGGAAACAGCTTATGTGTTATTAGAAAGCTGCATTCCATTCACATTCCAGTAGAGTCAAGTTTTTAATAACTAGGTGAGAGTCTAGTGTGAAATAGATTAGGAATCTCATGGGAAGTCCAGTATGGGAAAGAGAAGCAGTCTATGAGAGAGACTGTCATACCCTCAATCTAGTTCTAAGGCTTGGTAGTACCAGATATTCTAAAAATATTGTAAATAGTACAGAAATTTTCTTCCTTATCTGATACTTGTCAATGCTTTCTCCTTGAAAAATTGAAGTATGAACCTATTGTGTTCTGTTGATTATTAAAATGAATAACAAAACATTTTGACCTTGATATAAATGAAATCCATACTAAGCAAATATTTTCATGTTATCACTGTTTACTTGTTTACCTAAACTGCTTTTAAATCTTTTAAGTTCTTGTCATCCCATTCAGAGCCACTCTGATCATTTACACACTTAATTTTAGTGAAAATTTGTGACCGAATGGACATTCCAACCACATAAGTGAGTTTATAAGTGAAGAGTTAGAAACTCTTTATGAAGTGTTAGATATGATGAGATGTGGATCACATGCTTCTGGTACCAAGGTCCCTCAGAGGCCCTGACTTTGCCCAGTGACTTCTAAAATGTAGGAGAAGCTTGGCATACAAGAACACCTTTTGAGGCAAAACACTGCTTTTCTAGCAGTGTTTTGTGGTGACAGTCCATACCACAAACAGGCAAGTTGTGTCAGTGCTGTGTTTGCTATGGTCCTCAGCTAAGCAGTCTGGACACACCCCAGCTGTGCTGGAAGAGCATGTCTTGAGACCTCACCAGCTTGAAAGTGTGGGCATCATTCCCCTAAAATACTGAATTTCTTGCAAAATCAAAACCATCTTTGCTTTTCTGCATCAAGTTGAAAATCTACGCTGTATTCTGACATTTGGTGCTTTGCAAGTTCCTTCCTCAGCAGGGAATTGCCCTGTGGATATGCAAAAGTATCCAAATGTTTTGCCTTAAAAATCATCTAATTGACCAGTATGTGTACAAATCAAAAAATTTAGTGCATATCTTAATCAAATAGGAATAAATAATATATTATTAATTTTGATAACATTTTAACAGAGAATTCACATTTTTTGTTCAGTTCTTCAATACTGGATAAGTTTGCTTTAACAGCAATTTCTTCCTATTATACTCTTTCAGAAACAACCAATAATTTAATAATAATAATAATAGTGCCATGCCATATGATAAGCTGTGTGCTGTCTATTGTGTGTTATTAAATTCATAACCTGTCAATTTTTAGGGAGGATACGCATATATTGACCCATGTGGGGGACAGGATTGTTCAGTTTGTCGGTGCTTTCCAGAAAAAGGATCAAGAGTAAGTGATAAGCAGAACTACTGATAATTGCTGTTGCAAATACGGTTCATTTTGTGCACATTGCTATTCTTTAAAATCAGTATGGCTTGTGAGCATAAACAAGTCTGAATACGGCAAGCTAGCATAATTCTGTTGCTGCTGTGAAGTACACCTAACATTGAAGGAAGTTAAGATTGTGAACAGGTTTACTTGTAAATTATGTTTCTAATAATCCTGGTGCCATTTTTTTGGTAAGTATTCTTTGAGATCAATTTGGAAGTTAGACAAAGCCTAATCATATAATATATTAAGTTTAGAAATCTATGCTTGTTTTCTCCTAAGAAGTTGTTTAAAAGAGAATGTCTATGCCATTTACTAGTTTCGTGGGAACTTAGGTGTTTCTTGTTCCCTGATGACCAAGCAACTGAAAAATTGTCAGTGATTGAAACAATTTTCTTTCAAAGCACTAATGTTAATGTTTTGGGCTTAAAACATAAAGTTTGGGGCATAGTGGATCAGTTTTTGGAAGAGCTGCATGCCCCGTTTGTTTCTGTACAACCTGAGTGGCCACAAAAGCAAGGCACACCTTTCCCTTCCTCTGCTTCTGCAGTCATCGGCATGCTTTGCTGTGTCATGATCACTGCCCTGGTGTCCTTGGATCCTATCCTAATCCTCCAGGATTATGTCTATACAAGATTCCCCCGTGCTGTAGGGTTTTCATAATAGGGGCCTAGGATGTGTCTATCTCTGTAACACTGTTAACAAATTGGCATCCCAGGAAGAATATTTTGACTAGCAGCATTGCAGTGTCTCACAGTGCTACAGAGTAGACTGATTTGGATACCAAAAATATGATCTGAAGTACCATTTAAAAACAACTAACTGTGAAACAAGAGGAAAAAGAAAGGATGATGAAATTTCCCCCTAAATCTGGTTCTCTCTCAGTAGTCTGGAAGTTCTGAATTACATGCCTGTAATCAGTCAGTAATCAATATTCACTGCAGTCAGTAAGGCTCTTTCTTCAGCTGTTGTCCCCACCAAGGGTAAACCAAACCATGACTCATGGATTTGCAATTAGTTTTCTAAATACTTACAAGGTCTAGACCTAAGTGCCTAACAGAAGCGTAGTATAAAAATAAACATTTCAAAATAAATTCAATTACCATATGCTAATATAAATTGAGAATTTACCCTTCTCTGAAACAGCTCTGAAACATATATGCACACTGACAAGTACAATCTCTCCAATGCAACAGGAATTTATATGCCATGCAATTATTACTGGTCATCAATAGATAAGGAGTTAAAGTTCTTAACAGCCATTGTATGAAATACAGTTTAAATAAACATCATTCAGATAGATTGTTGCAAACATTTTCTAATGTATGGTGTTGAATTATTCTATATAGTATTACTTAATCTTTTTTTAAGCCTGCAATCCTGTTGATTCTCTGCTGTGTTCTGCCTTTACACTCTGACACACTAATTTTGCTTTCCTAGCTTTTGTGGAGACTACTTATTAAAAAACAAAACCCTTACTTATCTTGTTGTTAGCTTCCTAGAATGCAAAACATCATGCTTCATCTACTTTCCAGTCTGAATTCTGCTCCCAGGCTGGTTCATCAGAGGTTTACATCTTCCTCAATTTGGTCTTCAAAGTGCAAGATAGATGGACATTGAAAGACTGGAATTGTACAGTATCAAAGCCTAAAATTTCAGAAGTGTGCAGTTTATTTAATAAACCTTCTTTGTAAAGGAGTGGAGATATGAGTAACAGTGTACATTTTGTTGCTTAGTGCTTCATTTTTTTTTCCCTTTTTTGCTATTTAGAATAGGCTAGATGTCAAAAATAAGGATGAGCTAGTCCCCTCAGCAAACACGTGCTGAAAGCACAAAAAGACTAGAAGATTCATGTACTTGCTGGGCAAAAGGCAGTGGGACAGTAATGTCATCCAGACCAGCTGGAAAGCCAGACTTAGAGCAACCAGCTATGTTCAAGCAACTGCAATACGGGGGGCTTTTGCAAAGACTGAAAGAGAAAGGCAGCATCTGAGTGAGCTGCAACAGTGTATGTAATTGAATTACATTGGTATATGTAGCCCACGCCAACTTTTTTTCCCCTGTTGTGTATTTTTGAATTCTTTTGCCATGGGGATTCAGATGTATGGCATTCTCTTTATTCTCTTCAGTTGAACATGGTAGTCTAAGACTTATCCTTATCCTTAGAGGAGGAGCACCTCTCCTATGGAGAAAGGCTGAGAGAGCTGGGGATGTTCAGTAAGTGTTCTTCATGATTTTTGGTGCCAGCCCAGAACAATTGAGACTTTCTTTTGCCTCTTCTCTCCCAGTAGACTTGGAGACTTTAAGGAGGCAGTAGCAATCAACGTAATTAGAGGCAAACAGCAAATTCATTGGTTTAGTTTATCTTCCTCTTTATTCTTTCATATGATATGTCAAAGAGATAGTGAAATCTTTCCTCCATTTTCCCCTCTTTCTCTAACATGGGAAGTTGTACCCTTAATAATTTTTGAAGTGTTGAATCAGAGGCCTAAAAAGTGCTGGTTGCTCTAATAGTATTTAACAGATAATTAAAAAAATGTTTGCAGTTAGCACTGACCAATTGTAAACCTGTCCTGTGCCGACCCCAGAGTTTGATCCCATTCAATTCCTTTGGCTTTGTATATAGAGTTAAGTAGATTTAGAAAGCAAGCGTCTATTCATGACCCAACCTGATCAAGCTTTATGAGATCATGTGAAATGCCTGGAGCAAAGTGAATAACAAGTATAACTCAGCAAGACCAATGTTCATTCTTTTGCAGATGAAGCGAGTGGCCTATTTTTATACTAGTGAGGAGAGAACATAGCAAAGAGGTACATAAGAGGAACGTCTTGCATATGAGGTGTAAGGAGTAAGCATTTGTGAGGGATACTAAATGAGTTGGACAGTGGGATACTAATGGTGAAATTTAACACAGTGGTAGGTCTGTCTTCTGATATTGCTGTTCTTGTCACATCTTTCTAATAGATCCTGTGGGTTATCATGTCTTCCTAGTGGCTTAACTGAGTCCAATTTACAGCACAGTGTAAAGGTTTTCTAACTGAGAAACAGGAAATTGTCATTTTTTGTGCCTAAGAAGCGTTATTAAATGATACTTTTTTTGCCTGCCACTATGGTGTAGAAATACTGAACATTAATAACACAAACGAATTGCAATCTGTCGTTCACATGGAATATCCAGCGCTTGTAAAATACACAAAATCCATATATTTGATCTCAAAATGCATGTGCTTAGCTGAATCCTTTATCAGAGATGCATACTAGCATTTGAAAAAACCCATATCTATCCCACTTTTTGCCTTGTACTTGACCATTTCTCTCAGTATGTTAGCTAAAATACAATTTAATTTCTTTAAAATATAAGACTCCTGACATAAGTTATACATTTCTGTAGCACTTCTATTGTATTTCACTTACATTAGCTGAGAACCATAGAACAACAGACCTAGAGAAAGGCAGTCCCCAGACCTATATCTGAAGCAGATTTTTATTTATTTATTTATTTATTTATTTGATAGCTGAGCAGAACAGAAAGTGGTTCTCTGGTTTCAGAAATTAGAAATTTTGTGATTTAAACTGATAGAGAATGGAATCTACTTTCCAGAATGTGAAGTAAGAACAGGATCACTCCATTCTCCTCACTGTAAGGTCTCTTTGAGACTGTTCTTCATACACAGTGTCCAACAACAGCATCTGTAAATTAGCAATTTTCATATTAGATATGTTTCCAAATTTTTCAAGAGTTTTGAATTTAATAAGTTATCTCTTCTTTTGTCCTTGAATATTTTCTTTCCTTAATACTTTTGGTACTCCTGTCCCATCATACTATTAATAGTGTTTTTCTTAGTCGCTTCAGACTGGTAACCTTTTCCACATTGGGCAACAGAATTTGAAGGATTACAAAACCCTACAAAATCATTCTTCTTCATAGATTTGAATCAACCAACTATCACCAATCAGTGACTTGTTTCAATAAAATGGATCACAAAATCAAAGAATGATTTGAGTAAAAAGGGACTTCAAGACCATCTAATTCCAACTCCCCTGCCATGGGCAGAGATATCTTCCAGTAGATCAGATTGGTCAAAGCCCCAGACAACCTGGACTTGAACACTTCAAGAGATGGAATAAGAGCAAAAGTTTATTTTATTTTATTAGCTAATCTGATGTTAGTCATTTGTGGTCCAAGACAGTCTATTTGCAGCTCTCTGCTTTCAACCCTTGTCTTTCTTGGAGTGTCTGTGCCAAGATCGTTCTGGTTCAGTACTTCTTTGACACAATAGTGACACCCGCTGGTTTATTGGATACCTCTTCTTTTCATGGTTCAGTGTTAACACTTTTCACAATTTTGTTATGTTTTGTTTTTTTCAGCTCTTCACTGTGATTTGTTGTGATTCACTAAAATATTACGGTTAAGCTGCATCATCAGGTACTATGTTCTCTAGCATATTGTATCATTACAAAATATGCTAAAAGAGCACAGAATTTCCTAGTAGGTTGTAGCATAATCTAGATGCTGAGACAAGTCAAACGTGAAGGGTTACTACTGCATTTAATCAGCTCAAAATCTGACTATAAAAAGAAGTTACCTAATACTTAAAAGGCGCTATGTGATCTGTTATTTCTGAACAAATTGACAATAAAGTACATCCCATATATTTGTTTGATCCTCAAAGAAAAAATTACTCTAATAATGAAAAGAGGGAGGATTTAAAGTCACTTAGTCATGTGTTTTCCTATCTGTATCTCATCTCGATAATGTTAATATTTAGAAGGTTGATTTTGAAGCCTTGACTTGGAGTGAAAAAGTTTTGGTCCCAGTCCTACACAGTTACAGTGGAGGAGTGGAAACTTCCCAGAATGGACACCCCTACAAGTACTGGAAGCTGTGGCTTGGCTGTATAAAAGACCTGTTCTTCCAAAAGGGGAGAGGACAAGAGTGGAGCTTAGAGTAGCAGCAGATACTTCCACCTCACAAAGCAAATTACAAAAGAAAACATCTGTCTGCAAATGCCTTTGTGCACACTCTCTGTTGCCTCCAGACTACTCTTACTTCCCTCCCTTTCTCAATCCTGCCACTGGTAAAATGAAAAAGACTGGTTACGTGCCAGAGTCTAGTGTAGAATGAAAAAGAGCACTATAGTATTTGCATACAATCTGATTCTGTGCAGTTGCTGAGAAGTTGTGCTTTTGTTTATGAGAATAGAAGGTATATCCATTTCCCGTATCATTGATTCATCCACATAGCATGTAACATATTCTAACTGAAGGCAATAATTGGACTTCTTTTAACTTTATTGATAACAAGAAGTGAAACGTAGAATTCACTCTGATAGCTTGAACTGTTGTTTGCTTTTCCAGTGAAGATGCCTCTAAAATGTCTGATTTTCATGCAGATAGTGCTCAGGGCAATCTAAAAATCAGGTGCTCTTCAGTGTCTCAGGCTACCAAAAAAAAGTAATTCCAAATAATCCTGGCGATTGTTTTTTTCTACACAGTATTAAATGCTTTTCTGCATGATTGTGAAATATTTCAAGTCTTAGTCACAGGAAGCATACTTATTTTTAAAAGATATAGTCTTGTTTTGTCAAAAGTCAGTTTCTTACTGCAGGTCAAGTCCAGGACATGCTAAAATGACAGACCATAGTCTTGACATGGGCAGTTCCTGAGCTAGACAATTAACAGGGCAGTGAGGATCTAAATGAATTTATTGGCGTCAGATGGCAGAGAAGACATAATATTCTGTCCATTTTAACTGAGCTAATTTGTCATTTCCACATAAGCATGACTACCTTCATCCTCTTTATTTGTACAGCTGTCCTGAGACTGTAATGCTGTGGTAGTCACATTGGATGGGCACAAATAATAGATGTGATAATAGATGTTATGACATGGTATCAGTTTGGTCTTAACAAAGCTCCCAGTCATTATCAGTCTTTGAGCTGAAAGAAAGAGAGACAATCCACCAGCTTCACATGGCATGCTAAAGTTGTATCAGCTGTCAAACCTATTGTGAATTCTGGATTCAGTGACTGTGTTTTATGACTTCACTACCTCCTGCTGAAGACATAAACCATGGAGTCAATTAAATTCATAGCTTAGCAACTAGAGAAGGCATTTTGTCAGCCTAAAGGACCATATATCCTGGAAGTGTTTATTGCTTATGAGGGTCAGTTACCATCATAAGGTTTCTCACCTTTTTTCTGAGTACTCTGAAAATCATGTTTCTTCAACTGTCCAAAAGGATATATCATCTGAAAAATTTCTCAACTATTGGCTGCAGAGTGTACACGTTAATTAAAAATATTAAAGTTGCTGCAGAAACATGTTGTCAGCAAAATGCATTGTTAGGACCAAGGCATCAGAACATTAGCGAGAAATATCTTGTCCTTTTTTTTTTTTTGCTCTAGTACTCAGAATTGTGCTATAATTAAAATGGTTGTCCAGTCTTTTTTTTTATCAAGTATTAAGAGTCTGTCATAGCTGCTTTAAAAGGTACTTCAATGAATAAATTCAGTTTTAGAACAGAGGATGTGCAAGGCACTGCCAACAGACTGTCTGCAATTGCCCATACAAGCAAATATTCAAATAATACCCAGAGTCCTTAATGTCCATTCATTGTTAACAAAAATGTAGAATCAGCAGATTTTAATACTTGTAGCTCTTAATTTCCTTAATATTGTATACTTCAAATTCTGCTATCAAAAAATTATAACAACTGTTGCTGAAGACAAAATGCTGATTCTGCTCTGGAATTTTTGCAAGTGACTTCATTGGAAACAAAGTCACGGTTTAAGTGAGGGGTGCCAGTAATGACAAACAGAACACAAGGTGTATGAGGATACTCTTTCAGATAGTCCTCCACTATCCTTGTAGGACTTATTTTCTTTTCCTAGCCTCTAGACTAAATTATTTTTCATAGTTTTAGTGCCCTGAGGTTTAGAGAAAAAAAAAGATGGTTTAAGGCCCTGCTTGCAATTTGTGAGAAATATTATGTTCAGACAGATTCAGTCTACACTCAGCAGAATGGAATTTGGTTCTATCACTTCAACATAATTTGATGCCTGGAGCTAACATACATGTCTACAGCCACCTTTGATTTCTATCCTTTTGTTTTTCCTAAATCCATTCATAGAAATGAATATATGGTTTGTCATTTCTGTGAATGGAGATTGTACTGAAACATCGTTTACTGCCCTCAAGTGGTCTTAAAGCCATAGCCTTATAGCCTTTTTTTTTTTTTTTTTCTGGAAAGCATGGGGATCCATTTTGCTCTCTTTTTAAATGATGTGGTATAACTGATGGACTAACTCTGAAATAAAGCAAAACGCTCTTAAAACAACTTATAGCAAAACTGTTATGTTGATATATAATGAAAAATATGAATAACGTTATGATGAAAAAATGAGTAACGAAGACCATTATGTAGGCTTTGTAGGATGAAAGTGCAGACAGCTCATATGTGAAATGTTTGACTAGAAACCTTATTTTACTTAGCACTGAGTCTGTGATTTAATAGTTGTTAAGTAGCACAGAACAAAAACCAAAACAACTCCATACCAACGCTATAAACTAAGAAATCCAGTTGTTTTGTAAGGCAGAGTGTTTTTACTTGAAAATATGGATTACCTTGGAAAACTTCATAGAAACACATAGAGATGATCTGTATGATACTACAGGTGCAGATATTGAATTTAGAGCTGTGTATAAATAAGTGACATTCTGCAGCCTCCTAAACATTTGTAACTCAATCTATTCAAATTTATTCTTTCTGTAAATGCATTTGCTAATAACTATCATTTTTTCCTATGGGAAACTTCACACCTATTATATAAGGCATTAAAATCTGAGAGTGATGATAAAAGATATGTGAGCTAGAAAAACTTAAGATAATGAATATATAATGTGGCTTGAAAGAGAGAGGGAACTCTCTTGATTTGTTCTAATGTCTACAAAGCCCTTTTGTCTAAAATGAGCCAACACTTATTGGCAAAAATATGATGCTCAGTAGAGTCTTGTTCTTGCAGAAGGAGTTACACTGATAGACCCAGGAGAACTTGCAATTTATCCCAGATATCTTGGAGAGGTAGTGCTGGACACCTGATGAAGATGAAAAGAAATTATCACGTTGACCAAATTGTTAAATTTGAAACTTCTGTTCCTATAGCATCTAATGCATGGAACAGATCTGCTGCCTGTACTGTAAGCTGTTTTGAATGATAACATTGTAAGCTTTGTTTTATCCATACAGTCATCTGCAAAATGCTGCCTATTGTGAGGTTTACAGTATTATTCACTGGCTTATTTGGACTCTTTTCAGGGTCAGCCTGGTGAGCTGGGAGCTCAAGGTCCAATTGGATCCTTGGGATCTGCAGGACCAGCCGGTCTGCCAGGGGAAAAAGGACAGAGAGGTGAGAATGGGCAGCCTGGGCCAGCTGGAGAAAAAGGTGATAAGGTAGGAAACATCATAGACATATCTTTTGGATATATACAATATATATTGTTAAATGCTAACAAGTAAAACAGAACCTGCATGATTAGAAAGCATTTGCCAAACTACCCTCTTGCTCACCCAAAATTCTCATTGAAATCAATTACGGCTTTCTTTGGAAAAAGTATTTCAGGGATTATTTTTCCCTTTGGATTGAGAATTTAGAATTCTCAGAAGAAAAAAATGAAAAAGATCAAGTTTCTGATTAGTATATATCGTGTCATCCTCCTTAACCTCAGAGGACTGTGGGAGGAATGCAGAGGAATGGGGAATAGGGAGGAATGGAGGGAGGAGCAAGGCGGTTTTAAAAGCACCGAACACTAAATATAATTTTACTGCCATTTACGGAGTATAAACTGCAGTTCAGGTCTGTATCGTTCATAGCTGTGCAATCCATGTACTTAGCTCTTTGTACTTTATATTAATTTTAATGGTCTAATTTCACATCTTAGTGGATGATTAAAATCACTAAGGCAAGTGTCTAATAGGTGAGATATAAGCCCTGTAAATAGAAATTGTGCTACAGGTATTATCAAAACAGGAACAGGTCATGAAATTAAGTACAGAATAATGTTGTAAATTATAGTCAACTTTCACTTTGTGTATTTATAGTTGTTGGAGAAAGAATGAATATGAGAAATAGACATTTGTCCTGTTACATGAGTACCTGTTGGCTAGTCTGATACTAAGCCTTTTGTGAGATATTTATTTCTGATAATAATTAAGGCTTTGATTCATATTTCAAACAAGCATTTATTGTTTGTCAATATATAATATTTATTTAGTTAGTTAGTCACTTCTTCTAAAGAGTTAATGACGTCAGCAACTTTGTTTTTTTTATGTCACCTGTTTTTAGGGCCCAACTGGAGTCCCAGGATTTCCTGGTCTAGATGGTGTTCCTGTACGTATTGAATGAATATTGCTATAGAAAATCATGGTTTCTATAAAGTCAAAGCAAGTCTTCTGATAGAATAATACACTTAATAAATTGTTTGGTTTTATATCCATCCATTCTTATTGTACTACCTCAGAATTACATATGTTGCAAAAATGTTAAGTAGCCAGGATAACATTGACTGTGTTTAGTACTTATATCAAATTGCACAAAATCTCAGTGAGGTAAGTAAATCATTTCCATGGGGGAGAGGGGCAGTGAAGATAGAGACTAACCCAAGTCTACCCGCATGTGGTAGGATTAAAAACAGTGAGTTTGTTTTCTTAGGCTCTGTAATATGCTATAGCCTGCGTGCTGCATTATTTACATCTCTGAAATCTCGGCAAGTTATCTCAAATTGTATATTGTTTTCTGTTCAAACTTTTTTTTTTTTTTTTCCCCATAGTCCTTTTGCAGGGAAATAAATAAATCAAAAAATCAATCACTGAATTTTACCTGAATAGAGACTGAAGTAGTAAAGTGAGTCCTACATATATAAGCATTTGATGATACATTTTTCTGAATGTGGTTTTCAGTATGGAAATGGGTGTGGTAAAAGAAAAATAGTATCTCTTAGATGTAGTATTTTGAAAAATGTTTTTTATAACTAAATTCTTATGCTGTTATTAGTTTCATATGGATCAAACAAAGTTAAAATGCTATATTTTTAAAGTGAAAACAGAACTAGAAACTGAGTGGGTATCTTAGCATCTGCTTGTCAGCTGTCCAAACTTGACAATGGGACTATTACCAGAGTGTACAATGTAGAGTTCATGGGGCCAAAATCTAGCACTCCCAAGAAATGTATAACTTTTTGATGAAAAACGTTAATCGGAAAAAGTGTCCGCAAATTGGGTTGAAGTGCCTTAAAGATAAGAAGAAAGTAAAATTGGCAAGAACATTTCAGGCAAATGGCCAGGATACTTTCCTGATTATTTTTCAGAACCAAAAATACTCACTGCTTATATTGCCTACTATCTAACTTGAAGTAGAACTAAACTTTATCTTTACATTGGTTAAGTCTTGCTATGTTGGAAAATTCCTTCCTCAATTCTGGAATATAGTCATTCTCTGTGATTACTTTATACTTGAGTTAAGCTGTATCTTCTTTTTCATCATTTTATCCTATCAATTAAAAAATATGAGGCTGTTTCAGATGACCTTTGTGTATGCCCTTTAGAAATAGTAAAATTACATCATGTGTTCCTAGACAGGATGACTTTTCTTTACGGCCACAGGAAAGGTTATAGTTAAAGAGCTGGAGTCTGCTTTCCCTGAGAAAATAGCACATTAGTTATTGATTCAAATGGGAGTTCAGTCTGGCCCTCTACCCAGTGCTGTCCCTGTCATATTTGTGATGCATCAAAGAACAACATGTTAAAAAGGTGAGGATTTTTCACTTCTTATCACACAAAAAAACATGTATATAGAGAGAGATCACAAAATCACTAGAAAACATTTCTAGTGTAAAGAGGATGAAGCTGGGAGCACTGTGAGATGTCCTCTGTTTCAGTTCTGTGATATTTGTTCCTGAATTGTTTTGTTAATTTAAAAACTAGTTTTCTGTGTATCATGGCATGTCTCTAATAAAAAGTAAACTGTCTTTCAGGGATTACCAGGAAGTGAAGGACCCAGGGGCAAACGTGGTGTAGATGGCTGCAATGGCTCAAGAGGCGATCCAGGATTTCCAGGCGAAAATGGATACATTGGACCTAGAGGTCCTAGTGTATGTTAAAGGCATTCCTATTGGCTGTTATTCTTGCATGTCTGCATTTCCTTTGCAAGCTAATAGCTCTTTAAATGAAAGGATTTTACACTGTGGCACTAGCTTTCTACTTGACAGTGAAGTTCCAGGCACCTTCTATTCTTGCTAAGGTTAAAAGGAATGAAGAACACTTGATGCCTTGGTGGATTAAGTTTGAGCTTGAATGTGAAATAAGTTCCTATAACCTTTAAGTATATATGTCTAGCTTGAGAGTTAAATTCTACTTTGTTTCCCTGGTACTTAACCACACCAAAGCTAGTACCATTTTATGGAAGCAAAACTGCGAAGGAGTACCCTGAAAACATACCATTTATTACTGCTTGAAACTTCATGAAAGCCTTAATAGTAGGAACACACCTGAGATGAGTTAGCAGTCAATCAGTGGAAGTTTCAACAAGTCCTGTAATATTTTAAGATTTTTTAGTGTTAGATCACAAAAATGTACTAGTAGGTCTCTTCCAAAATCATTCTCTTACAGTTTCACATGTCTCTTTTTAGCTATCTACTCACGATCACTCTGTGCACACCTAATCTTGCCTCGTTGTTTATCTGTATACATGGAGATAATTTCAGTTGAAATTGTTACTTTCATATTGTTCACTTTTCCTGTTAAAATTGAAAGCATTTTAAAATTGTTTAAATAGTCAGATTAGCAGTGATTTTCTAATGAAGATAAAACACAGATTCATATCAGTAAGGGATATAACTTATTGTAGCTCCAGAGAAGTTTTGCTGAACAGATGTAGTCACCAGTTTTTGAGCTTTTGTGGAAACAATTTTTACTTGTCAGTAATTAATAATATGTCCTTAGTTGGTCTGAGTGCTTCCCTTTCTAAATAAAACAGTAAAAAGCAGTGCAATTTACATGAAAAGTTGAATGTGTTTAGTAGGAGTTAAATAAGATGCTGATTCAGACATATGCAAACAATGAGGGGGGGTGTGAAGACATTACCAAATTTTATCAATTAGAAAAAACATACAGTTCAAGTGTTGGACCTGTAGTAAATACTGTCAAACACACAATCTGATAAAAAACCTGCTAATAACCTCATTTTTTATACCTCTCAAGGTAACCCATTACACTCCAAATGGTAAAATGGTTTCAGCTGTATTACATTTACCTGTGTTTTCCTACTTATGGCTTTCAAAATGGAGTTTTGCCTTTAATAATTAGACAAATGACATAAAAGAAAAATGAGACATGGGACAAACTGCAGCATAAACCCTCCCAGTTCCAGGAGCATGCTTTTTGTTAGGCCTAGAAAAGTATTTGCAACCTACAAAGAAAAGGGTACAACAGGCATGTAGCCTTGGATATCCACACTAAAATCCAATGCAAATTAATTTGGCTATCCAGAAAAACAAGACATGGTAACCATATTTGCTTGAGCGCAAGAATGCTACTCCAACCTCAGTGTGGATTGCCTGTTTTTAAATCAATTTTCTTGCACCAAGTACCAACTTGACTATATATTACAGCTAATATTGTTATGTTACTTGTTACTTATAACATAATCTTGTATAATTTTATATAGCACTGTGTACATATTCCTCAGCTTTACTTCATTTACCTTACCAATAAATTAAAAAAATAGATTCATTTCTATTTGCAAGTTCTTACTTAAGTCAGTTAATAAACTGAATCTAATTAAGATTTTTTATTACACAAGAGTTGACATGTAAAATAAGGAAAGACAAGCATAACTTCTGAGATGCTTAATGTGCTCCCTAGCAGCTGCTGTGTGACCTGTAAATGTCATCCCATCTACTGTAGGTATATCCAGCTGCAGGCAGCTGTAACTCTTATTCTATCATTCTAGGGATAACTACTTTCCCTGTTTCATTCTGACTTCAGGATTTGAACAGCCAGTGGATAATATCAGGAAACCAGTAAAGTTTTAAAGTGGTTAAACTCCATGGAAAACAGTAACCCAGTTTATTGAAATCAATAGTTAAGTGGTTATGGACTTCAGTTAAATTGTACCTGGTATGTCAGGATTTCAAAGGAGAAAATATCAGAAATAATGTCTTAATATATTTGTTCTTCAGATATATACGTATTATGCTGTTAACAGTCAATTGAACGTTACAGTTAAATTTTGAAAAAGTGGTCATCTGCTCTTGCTAACTCATACTGAGGTTTTGAGGGTGTTATGATATGCCAGGTTATACAAAGGACTTCACAGCAAGAACCACAAGAACTTTATTTTTAAAAATAAATATGACCTATAGGTGTGTGTGTGTGTATTTCTTTTTTGTAGACTGTGAAACATATTTGCTAATACGTGGAAATGTTGAATATTGTGCATGTAACACAGTCCATACTCCCAGCTTTTTAACTTTATGCAGAAACACACTAGATCCTTCTAAATCACAGCGTGGACTTTTGGAGAAGGCAGTGTATGTAATACTTAAAGCCACTGACTCACTGAAAGAAAATGTAATGTTGATATACTTCATTCTAAAGGCAAAATCTGTGAAAATTGTAGAATATTGAAGTAGCCAAGAGCTAAGGAAATGCTCAGAGCAGGAGTCAGAATCTATGAGGAGTTGTTTTGCTCAGCTTTCCAGAAGAAAACTTCACATTTAAGGGTCTTGTAAGATAAAAGAGCTGCAACATGCTAAAACAGTTATGGTGTTTCTAGTGGATTACCTAGTGGCATATGGACACCAGGAAAGTACAGCCTAACATAAAAGATTTTTTTTTCTTCATTATAGGGAAATCCAGGGCAAAAAGGAGAAAAAGGAAATTCAGTGTTTGTATCACATTTTGGAAAAGGACCCCCAGTAAGTATCTGATTGTGAAAAAAAACATATCTTGTAGGAAAAAATGTATGGCAAATTTAATTGTGTGAAAACATTGTTTGTGAAGCTTGTTGCAAACACAAATTAAAAGCAAATATACAACTGGAACAGATAGATTGAAATCTTAAAAACTATAAAATTTAGAGAACTCCGATAACAATTTGAAGTCAACACTTGTGATACTTCCTTTGCTAAATGATTGTCATTACAGGGAGAGAGGGGTGATCCTGGACCCCCTGGCATTCCTGTAAGTACAGTTGGTGGATTCTATACATGCTTTTTGCCTTGAAGATCTTTCAAATTTTCCTTCTTAATAAAATAAAGCAATACCGGGGTTTCTCCTTGCCTGCCTTAAATAGCAAAATTCCAGAATAAAGTCTAACAAACATCGATCCCCTGTTGTCAGCCTCCACAACCAGTTCATGGTGGCTGCATTGTACCCACCTGCATTGTGGTTTGTGTGCAGGCAATCACTGTGCATCAAGCAGTTGTCACTCTTTATGTATTCAGTTTGCAAAACGTTTTTTCCTTGAAATTCAAGACTTCACAGGAGAGATGTAGAAATGTGACACCTTCTTCAGTGGTATCTGGTGGGTCTGCCAAGAAATATGTAGCACATGACCACATTTTTTTGCCATTAAAACATGTAAGAAGAAGAGTTTAACTTCATTGTTGAGCTCTTACAGACTTTCACTCGTTTGACTTTGGTTCCTCTTCTTATGCTTGTCAACAAAGTATGCACTGATGAGTTGTTTCAAATCCCCATACTATATGTAGCACAGTTACTAGCACAGTATTCTTTTAACTATTAATAATATATCATTGTATTGACATGTGCCTGTACAGTATTATCCAGAAACTGGTGCTGAGCTGCCCTAGTGACAGTGAGGTTTCAGGTATGGTATACCTTCAAGCAAGGAATACCTGGGTGGAGCACCACTAGTCCAAGTGATGCAGGCATTTTGGAGAAACTAGTTTTGTGAAGAAAATGGTAAACTCTTGGTATTTTCACCAACAGGCCTTTTGCCATCTTTTTCAGGGTCCTAGAGGGTCAAGAGGTACAACAGGCCCACGTGGATACCCAGGCCAACCAGGCTTACCTGTAAGATCACCGTGGTTTTACAGCCTTGCATTTTCAGATTTGTGTAAATTCTTGTTTACATGTTTTAGAACTTGCCTTAGAGAGAATCAAAGCCTAGAGGTAATTTTTGAGGCAGCTGATAAAAAGAGAGATGTTTGCTGTACCTTACTGGTTTTGAAGTATAGCATATGTTGTTTCATTCCATGCCTGTGTTAACCTGAAGCATCCTGGCAGTCTGTGGTCATGGGGGAATGCTGCTAGTGTTCCCTCCTTATTTCCGATATTTCCCTTGTGAAACAGAAAAGTGGGGAGCCAGAGTTGAGCCCTCCTGAAAGCAGTGACTATGATAAGTAAATTGCACTTTGGGATAGGAACATCCCAAGAGGAAATTCTGCCTCTAGGTGATACTGGCAAGTAGAGGTAATTTTCAAAGCAAAGTTCTCTCTCTAAATCAGACATATTAACTTGTCTTCACTCTCTTTTAAAGGGTATTCCAGGTTACCCTGGTTTGCCAGGTGAACAGGTAGGCAATGACTTTTCCTGAAGTTCTTAGTGAACCAATAGATTAATTAATAGAGATATTTGAAATGTCCTTCATGGCTATTTGTTACCAAATTTTTCAGAAGAGTTACTTGATTAAATTATCATGTCAACGTTTTCTAATTACTTTCAAACTATGCACTTCTTTTTTTCTTTGTCATCTAGGGAAATCCAGGTATTGGAGTAGATGGACAAAAGGGGGAGCCGGTAAGAAAAAAGTACTATTAAATATGTTATTACTATTGTAGAATTAGAAGTATACCCTAAGAACCACAGTAATACCTTTGCAGTAATAGTGTCTGTACTAGGTCAGTTCCTGAATGTAATCTCTTGCTGTGTTCAGTAGCAGATGCCAGGGAAAGAGTGTAAGAAAAGAACAAGCACAATGTTTCCTCTCCCAGTCTCTCCCTGGTAGCATACCAAGGATTTACAGAATCAAAGTGGAATATTTGATTTTTCTTCTGTGAATGTTTCCAGTCACGTTTTAGAATTGGTGTAAATTTCTAACATGCACAAGGTGTTGGTTTGGAGCATGACAGACTGTATGTGCACACAACCATCCTGTAACCATCTCCACAGCAGACTTGGAGCAGGAGCCATGAGTACAGGGTTCTCATTTATTTCCTTACTTGTAACATTATCTTTAATGAGTGATGAGAATAGAATGGTTATTAAGATTGTGAGCCATACTTATCAGCGAAGACTGTGGAGAGGCTTACAGATCTCAGTACAAACCCTTCTTTACCTATAGGCATTAGTACAAGTATGTGCTCCATAAGTACAAAAATATGTAGTGCTGTAGTACAACAGAAAAACATGCTGAGTCTCACTGAAAGCTGCATGGAACAGAACATCTTTCTGTATACCTTTCACTTCCACAGGGCGATGTTGGACTTCCTGGACCACCTGGGTCACCATTGTTAGTTGGACCTCCTGGAGCTCAGCTGTTTAAAGGAGAAAAGGTGTTAATTGTCTTCACATTTAACCGTAATCAACTTGGCAAGTACAATCCTGTGATGTAATTTTTGTAAGGATGGCATAAACAGCCTGTCTTGATGAAAAAAGGAGCTACTGCCCTTGCTTTGGTTTTCATTACTTCGCATCATTAGTAAATCATATTTCAGGCAAATCTTTGCATTTCAAGCAAAGATTATTACTTCAGTATTGAATCTCTTTTGTGGCTCTTCAGTAAGGCTTTTATTTTTCAGATCTTTGGCATATTCTCTTTGAGATTTATCTAGTGTAATGTTTTGAGCTGTCAACCTTAATCCTTTTAGGGTGCTCTGTTGATATGAAAATAAGGGTGATTTTGTTTATTTTTAATGCAAAATCCTTTTATTGTATTTCTTCAGTGATACACCTACTGTAGCTACAACTGTATACCTTAAAGCATTAGAATGCATGTTAAAAAAGGAATTGCAAATCTTGCGTTTTGGAGACCCCTGTGTTGTCGTCTCTGTGTTTCTCAAGTCTGATTTGCAGGAATACAGAAATGAAAATGTGAATTTCAACATTGCCAGCCCCACAGCCTCAACTCAGGGAACTAATAGATTTCATGTACTGGATCTTAGGTTTTCATTATGGAAAGGGCTGCTATGTAGAGCTGTATGAGAAAGAAGGAAAGAAGCACAAGAATCTGTATAAACTCCACGTTACTGCTGAGTGTGACTTAGGACATTGTGCAACACGACGTGATTGTGACCATGTAATGCACCACGTATCCCGTTCAGACTGGAGCTGTGTGCAAAGGCATAGATTTATATATGTGAAAACTTGCATCAAACTAGTAGAGCCACAGACAAAAAAGAACTACTCATACATGTCTGTAGGAACAAAGTCCCAATTAGCATGTCTCTGCAATTGAAAAGATACATCTATCTCAGTCCATAGTCATTGTGCTGGTTTGACAATGTGTTAACAAATAAAAATCAGTAACTAATTATTTTTCTTGTTTCCTTCTGCCTGGTACACCTAGGAGAACAGGCCCAGTAGCATTTTAATAGTTGTAATTCAGAACAGGACTTTAAAATGTTAAATGACACATAAGTATGTCCTCTGTAGTAACATATACAAAAACTTTTCCTGCATACACAGGGCCAAAAAGGACTACCCGGAATAACAGGATACCGAGGACCGCGTGGACCCAAAGTAAGTAATGCAATTTTTTTTTTTTCAATGATGCTGGTGAAGTCCTGTTATTTTTAAGTTAATATTTTAAAGCACGAGGTCATAGAAGACATAACAGCACTTAATCACCACCTATATCAGTGTGAAAGCAAAAATATTTCAAAACCCTTTCAAAATCATTTCAAAAACCTCTCCCAGTCTGTTTTATACCTACCTATCAGATGTTGCCTGGCTGTGAAAGGTCAGTGTTGTTTCCAGTTGGACTGTTGACACAAGTGACTGGGACTGTGAAGAAAACAGAAGAACGTATTATTTTTTCTCAAGGAGAGAAATTGAGAAGATATGTTTGTGTTCTTTATGGGGCATATGTCTCTTTCCCTAAGTTTGTAAGGGAAAGACTTTACCTTCAGATTCTGGGTGTCCTCGAGCGTAGACAAAGCAGAGACACCTGTCTGAAGAAAGAGTTGCTGTTTGTAGTCTCCTCTAGCTTTGCTTTTCTTTCTGTCAGTATAATTTGCTTAAACGCTGATATGCCACTAAGGAGTTCCTGAATGCTGAGCAGAAACAGTCACAGAAAGGATAGATTTGGAGGGGAGAAATCCACAGACAGGAAACTACCAGATCTCAGAAAAAAATAGAAGATAACAGAAGATAACAAAAGAATGAAGCTAGTTTATGTTACACACTTATTTAACTTCATAGGCAGAACAGAAGAAGCAAGAAGTCTGAACATCACATTTCTGAGTTCAAAGTCTAGCACTTTTTCAGGAAGTCATTTTCCATCATAACCAGACTACTGTTACTTAGCACTGGAAAAGGAGACAAACCCCATCCTTTTATATAAGATTTACTTTGAAAAATGTGGGATTTATATGGTTGTTCTACTATTGTACAACCTACAGAGCTGTACTTGTTGGTAATTGTACACTTGTTAGTTACAAGCAGGAATTGAGGAATTGTGTGATGGTGCCCAAAAGGTGCCCACAGCCCCAAAAATTTCAAACTGCTGAAAGCACTTTAAGGTTGGAGAAGAGATCATGCAGGGTTCTTGAATAACGGAAGCTATGAAGACACTACTGTGGTAGTACTGTATGAACTAAGTCCCAATGGTTGACCCTAGCAAGCGAAACAAGATCCATTAATCTAATATATACATAAACAAATAAACATGCACTTAAAATAAATTTTATGCCTAAGCATAAAATTTTATGCTTAACCAAGCGGTTTGTTTAAACTGAGTGTTTTGAATGCTCCAGGGTATACCTGGGAGAGGAGAAAAGGGTGAAAAAGGCATTGCTGGATTCCCCGGATTGCGGGTAAGGAAGTTCCAGAATAAATTATTTTGCAAATTCACTATAATTCGATTCATAAAATATTTGTTGGTTTAAGTATGTATTTCCAAACAAGATTTTTCTTTTCTTTTCTTTTTTCTTTTCTTTTTTCTTTTCTTTTCTTTTCTTTTCTTTTCTTTTCTTTTCTTTTCTTTTCTTTTCTTTTCTTTTCTTTTCTTTTCTTTTCTTTTCTTTTCTTTTCTTTTCTTTTCTTTTCTTTTCTTTTCTTTTCTTTTCTTTTCTTTTCTTTTCTTAATAATTTGTCATACTTTCTGTATAGAATATTTAGGAGTCCTGGGAGTCACCCTGTTCCACACTTAAACATAAGTTCATAGAGACTTTCCTTCCTTGGAAAGAAAGCAAATCTCTGCGGTTTTTCTTTAAATATTCAGTGCTGCATAAAGCTTCTCTAGAATAGCACAATACTAACACACTGCTTTAAATGTATTCCATACCTGCCAATGGCAGTTTTTTTACAGCAGCTTGTTCTTGATTTGCCTAACAGTACTCACATGGAGCAACATACCTATTACTATACTTACTGCGATGCGATAAAAATAAATGAAGACCTGTCTGGTTTACTCTGAGCTATAGTTCAAATTCATGACCATCTCTCATAAACTATTTGCAAAAACTTTGCAAGTGCTAGCTACTGGGAAATATTAACCAAGGTAATAATTGTCTGAGGAATTGTCTGCTTAGCAATTCTGCACAAGTGTAATTTTGATTAAGTTTTTACCATTTTATCTTGGATTCTATTTACTTTTATCAGGGTAGTCCTGGTTCTTACGGACCTGCAGGCTTTCCTGGAATAAAGGTAAGAAGACAAAGCACAAGCAGCTCTCTGAACAGTAGCATCAGTGAGGTTTGATTTTCTATTGGTTTGTGCAGATATAGAATTTCCTCATACTTGATAGCTTGACAGCCTTATGTCCTTGTGTTACTTGTTGCCACAAAAGTTGTATGAACTGTGTCTTTGAATTTCTGCCACTCTTTGAAATTTGTATGGAATTGGCTAATGGGATATGAAGTTGTAAGCAGAAGGGAAAGCAGTGGGACATGCAGATATCACAATAGAAAAGGCACACAGCATGGTACACTTGCCATGGTCACATTCTTTTTGTGATTTTGTGTTATACACATTTTTTTAATACTTCTGGCTCAAAAAAATCCAGTAGTAGTTATGAACTTAGAACATGGATTAAAGAATAACAGATGTACATACATAGATCTATGTCTCACCCTTTTTCCTCTTCCCTGTTCATTTCTAAATCTAATGAAGGTAATGATCATGCTATTCACAAAGCACATTAGTGTACAGGTATTTGTGTGTAGAGTTATGTTCCAGATGACTTCTATCTGCAGAATTACATTTTACTCTGTTTTTTCTTTTTTTAAACCACTGACTACCTAAGGGGATGGATAAGTATATCATAAAAGATCATAAAAGGCCAGGAGGAACTGATAAGCAGCTGTTTCCCATGCAATAATATTTTAAGAGGATCATTCACCAGGCAGCAAGCCAGTTTCAGTTGTGTTAAACAGTCTGTTAAAGTCTTCTGGTATGTATTCCAAGTAGTTCTGTGCCCCAGCTACATTGAATCCACTGACAACTATCTAAATAACCTGGAGAAATACTTGTTTTTATTACTAATTTTTATGGAAAGGATTCTATGTAACATGTCATCTCTCATACAAACCCAGTGAATTTCTCTGAAAAAAACAACTGTGGATGCAATTATAAGGTGACAGTCTCATTGTATGACTGTCTCATTGTCTTTTGTACAGTTAATTATATTAATGTTGCAACAGATTTACCAAATGGTACATATGTGATCCTTTACAGGGAGAAACAGGAACTGCTGGTTTTCCTGGGCAACCTGGCTATCCAGGCATAAAGGTAAAAAAAAAAAAAACAAAAACACAAAACACAAGCATGCGCACACACACAGACACACACTCCCTTATATCAATGCTAATGATTCTTCCCAAATGTACCTGTTTATCAGATCCTTGCCTTTTCTACAGTCATAATTGCTTTTAAGATTTACTGTTTTCATTAGAGTCATGCTTACTCAGTACAGTGGTAGTAACCAGCAGTGTAAGTAAGCATTCGTGCTTGGTGTGTGGGAGGGTGGAAATTCCACTTTGTATACCATAAGGATTAGTAAATTCCATTTGCCAATAGTTACCCTTACCTGTACCAGTATGGAAAATCTAATCCATGAGTTGTACTCTGCAAGTTATTCATTGTTGAGTTGCGTTCCCAAGAGTCGTATGGATACTTCCTTTACCATAGGTAGCCTGCTACTGTAGGTGATTTGGCCCATGAACTAGTATAATAATTGTCATCAAAGGAGGTGGAAAAATTTGAGTCAGATGGGCTTGTTTGCATGACTTACCAAAGTCTCTTTGCATGCATTCATCCTGCCCTCATAAATAGCTTTTTCAAGGTGGTTACCAGAGTAGAAACTGCACTCCTTCACACTGGCTTTGTTTAAACATTTATTGCTTTTGCTCACATAGATGATGCTGGAATTTTATAATGGATGCTGCTTTCTATTAGGGGCTAGAAGTATCAGTGTCATGTCTGGGGAGCTAAGGAGTAAAAGAGAAGAACATTCTTCTGAAAAGCATGCTTAATCCAATTCCAGAAGATCCAGATGCCAGTCTAGTGATATTTCACATTAAAAATTCTTTGAATTCTTTTCTGAAGGCTGCAAAAGGGAGATGATCAGTCATACTCTGCTTTTCAAAAACCACCAAGACCAGATACTGTCGACCTTGGCTTGAAAATTCTTCAGTTCTTTCTTATCTTACGCTAGTGTTAAACATACAAATCATAAAAGACTTGGGCCATATGCATCTATTCCACAAATCTTTTTTAGTTTTATCATCATTACATTAATTTTTAAAATCTCAAAATATTTAAGTTCATCAGAGGAGGAAAAATATTAGGTTTATTTTTTTATTTCCTGCTACACAGAAGACTCTCCTATAATCATTAGGGAAGACACGTTTACATTATTAATTAAAATAGAGAGTACACAATTATCTTACTTCATTCAGCAAGATACAGTCAAAGGGAAAAGGCCATTCAAAAGCTAAAGATTAAGGGGCCAGCAATCAGTGGCAGCTCCGGTACTGTTTAAATGTCATAGAAATATCAAATTTAAAAAGGGAAATCCCATAAAGAGGCATGTACTCCTTGTTTTTACTAGTGTAAAGATAGGCATCCAGTTTTGCAGTCTCAGTTCTCCTTGTCTGTGTCCTAAAAGGCCCTGAACTCCAACCTGAGGAATGCTACATAACTATGCAGTTCCCAGATTCACATTCTTGTTTCCTCTGTTCCCATTTGCTGAAGAGAGCAGGGTTGATTCCTAATCTACACCAAAGCAAAAAGTCTAATACAATTTGCCACATAAAAGACTTCCCTAAAGTTCACTTCACTTGCAATTCTAAATATCAGAATCCAAGCTAATTTAGAAATCCTCCAAGCAAAAGTGATTTTCCTTGCTATTAGTAGGCACTTTTATGTTTCCCTAATGCAGATGATTTCAATTTATTATAAGAATTTTGAGTATCTCTTATCATTGATATCTGTCAAACTGAAATTTGTTTTCTTAATCCTCATCTGTTATCGCAGAAGTAACTTCCAAATTCTTGTATGGAATTCTAAGGCAAATAATTGCAACTTGGTTGCTAATTTGAGACATCTCATTGGTACTGGTACTGATTTGGTACTGATTTTACTGTAATCGACTCAGCTTTAAAATACGTGAAAGAAATCAGATGCAACAGTTGCAAGTTCTGAAAACCCAAACAGATATTTACATATAGTTACATTATTAAGTCACAGTTATTCTGAAAGATCATTATTTTAAGTCTTGCCCAGGTGATATGAATAGGTCACATCCCTGTATACCCCATCATTTTGGAATTTTTAGTTGCATGCTAAGGCATTGCATATTTGTATCTATCAGTGAAATCTACTGTTGGATTCTTACAGGGGGATCCTGGAGAAAAAGGGCCCCCAGGTCCTCCTGGAGCTGTTGGAACTCCATTGCTTCCCATGAAAGGTTAAAGCTAATTTTAACTACTCTTTCTGCTGTGTGAAGTGTGTACGACCTATTTTGCTAAGGTGTTTTTAGAAAGTGATCATTAGGAACAAGATACTAAAACATTATACTTCTGGTGGCCACATTCTGAGTTTGTGTCTCACTGATCTTACTGGAACTACATTAAACATACATGTTTCAGATTAAATGTTCACTTGAAAGATCTTTATGCACACAGTCACAGCTAGGTCTGCCAGACTATCCCTTGTTATTGGACCTAGGCATATTTAGGAAACAGCTCTGAAAAATAAGCCTGTGCTGGGTAATGGATGGTAAATAAAACAATCAGACTTCATATTGTAATTTAGAAATCCTGATTTCAGAATTGCCACAACACACAGATTTTAGATAGCAATTAAACCTCTCATTGCACAGCAGGGATGAAATCCTGGTTCTTAAGTTTGTGGTAAGCTAATTCAGACAGGATTTCATCACTGAGGTCCACTGCTTTTAATAACCATGTTAACTCAAGTTCCAGGCTATTATCATTCTATGTCAGTGTTTCACTGAGTACTGCAAACATAAAAAATGAAAGATTTCAGAATTTCATAAGCCATTATTTCCCCCTCTATTCCCTGAACATGCTGTTTTGTTTTGTTTTCCCCTGAAGAAATCTAATCTGGGCAGATGGAGATAAATCACTTTTTATCTAAAATTTCTTGAGCTAAATAGTACATTTGTGGTAGTGTGAGATGATCTGCTCAAACTTACCTCTAGATTTTCTGAACAGACAAAGCATGTGTTCAGTGGTTGTACATCCAGAACTACCAAAGTATTTGGAAAGTGCTGATCTTGCTGTGACGTTACCTAATCTGAACATGTACTGAGGTCCTAGAGGTCCTGGAAGCATTCAGTTTACATTCCTTATATAAAAGGGCACAGGTAAATCATGGTTGCCTGCAAAAAAAGATTGATCATCATATATTAATTCTACCTTAGTATCGCATTATCACTCATTAATTCAGTCTATAACTTTAATGCTGTAGAATAGACATTTCCGAGCATTGTTTGCCTGGCTGTGCCTGAGAGCTGCAACTGTGTCTGTTGGTACCATCAATAAACACCTCTTGGTGTTTATTTCATGTACATTTATAGAAGGGAACATATGTACCCTCTCTTCCTTCCTCCCTCAACTTTCTGTCATCTTTTCCCACAGAATACCTGTCGGTCTCACTGCCTTCCTACCAAAACCTCAGGCATTTGTTTTATATCCTATCTCCCTTATCCGTATCTTTATTATCTAATTGGTGATAATGTGTGGAAGTTCTTACTTCTTACACAGCAGGAGGCAGTGGGGAGCAGCCAAGCATGCTGCCTTTAAGGGATTTGTTTTGGCATCTCACAGTTAGGGAACTGTATTGTAGGAACATTTTAACAAAGAATTTCCCATAAATTGCATTTCTAGTGCAGGAAATGCTGATAGTAGCCTAATCAAAAATCAATTAAAATTGTTTCCCATTGGCTTCTGAGGGTTTCCAGCTCATGTGGCAAAAGATTTAAGCCCATGCTTAATTTTAATATCTCAAGTAACATTTAAAGTTAATCATGTGCATGCTGCATGAGTAGATACTGAAATACTCTTACATTCTTAAGAGAAAATGTCCTTTTGCAGAGCTGTTTGACAACAGAATTAGTTCCAATATTTCACTTTTCCAGTTTAATGAAACCCTTTATATCTGATTTAAATTTTCTTTATCACTCAATAATAACAAAAATATATTTACTATAGAAATTTTGAAGATAGACTTTTAAAAATTTGGATAACTTCAAGTAGGATGATCCTGAAATGACCTTCTGTGAACACTGTCAGATATGCATCCAATGTGCATTTATTTTAATTCCTACATGTGTTTATTTTGGGCAAACACTACTCTCAGTATTCTGAAATATATACCATGAAGATACTACTACTGAGTGACAAAGTTTTAAAACTGTGTCTGTGAAATGGGCAGGAATCCATAGAAAAGCAACCAAATCCTCCTACCTTAAAATTTGTCACACATTTAAAACTGTTTCATAAAGCCAAAAAAAAAAAAAAAAAAAAAAAAGGTCACTGTATTTTACTTTTATGTAGTTTCTGAATTATAATTTCAGTTGCAGTCTAATTTAGATATAAACTGTCAATTGCATACATTGTTCAATTCACATTTTTAAAATTCTGTGTAGGTCCACAAGGAGATCCTGGATTTCCAGGTCCTGCTGGTGATGTGGGGTCAGTTGGGCCATCTGGTCCTGCAGGTGCACTGGGGAGACCAGGAGATGATGGAGCAAGTAAGAGATTTGGGGGATAAAACATGAACTATATACCAGTAGGAGATAAGACAGCCAAAATAAAATTATTTTTTCTTGTTTCATGTAAGTCACCAACAGTAAGGATTAGGGCTCTGCAAACAGTTCACTAAAAATACTAACTCAGCACTTGCTAGTAGCCAAAAAGGAACTAAAATATTCCAAATAAACCTTAGGAATTACTAGAAAAGGAACAAAAAACAAAGCAGAATGCTGCTATGCACTGTAAATCTATGGTATACCTGTATCTGGAGTGTTGTGCTCAAAATTTTGTTCCCCATCACAAAAAGATACTAAGAGGAGTGATGTGGCTGACTTTGCTCTGTATAAGAAACAACTACATTAATTGGGATGTCTGGAAAGGAGATAATGGGGAGGAGAAGGGGCACTTGTATGTACAAAGCAGGAAGCACTTTTTTCCTGGGAATCCTGAAATATCTGAAGACTTAGATTTAAGTCCTTACTATACAGAAGCTCTTCTGCATGGCAGTTCTGAATGGTCTGTAGTTTTGTTCTTGACACCTGGTATTAATCCTTACTGTGAAGTTGTTTGGGCCCTATATCATTACTTTCTTTACAGGTCTGCCTGGCCTGCCAGGACTAAGTGGGGCACCAGGACCTCAAGGTTTTCATGGTGATCCTGGTTTGCCAGGAACAGGTGAACCACTTCCAGGAAGACCTGGATATCCTGGACCACCAGGACTACCGGGACAGCCAGGAAGGCAAGGGTTACCTGGACTACCTAGTATGTGCAACAGCAATTTATTCCATGAAAATATCATTCTACATATTAAGGTTAGGGTTAAGGTTAGGTTAGCAAACCCATTGCTTTTGTTGGTTCTACAAACAAAGTGAGAATTGCCTTTTGACAGATATATCAAATTTTATATGTGATATAGAAAACATGTGTTTCCCATTCACTGTCAATCACCAAGATACCAAGATTTTCATTTTTTTCTGGCAAGTTTAAACCCACAAAATAACATATGTGAAAAAAGTCCTTAAATACATATCACCTGAAGTTAAAAACATAGTACACTGGGGAGGAAACCCAAATCAGCATCCTTTATAAAAGAAACGAGCTGTAAAATTCTGCAGCAGAAAAATGAAGAAATAGTAGCAATGAAAAAACACTTGTGTCAACATCAACTCTAGCCAGACTGACTCTTGTAGTATGATCTGTAAGCAACAACGTGTAAAGCATTTCTTAAGATCTCTAGATTTTTTCACACGAGAATAACAAGGTAAGAGAGAGGAGAACGCATGACCTAAGCTTTGGAAAAAGTCAACCTGATTTATAGTAGCTGTACAATTTGTTTTTTCAAAGGTGTAATTTGTACTGACAGAGGGATCCCTGGGGAACCTGGAGCAAAAGGTCAGATAGGCCTTCCAGGAAGAAAAGGTGAAAAAGGAGAA
The DNA here is from genome assembly GCF_009819795.1 of Aythya fuligula. Taxonomy (NCBI): domain Eukaryota; kingdom Metazoa; phylum Chordata; class Aves; order Anseriformes; family Anatidae; genus Aythya; species Aythya fuligula. The sequence continues at coordinate 3,658,441 of NC_045567.1, forward strand.
AAAGGTAGGTATGTATGCCTGGCTAGCAATAATTTGAATATGTGACCTTTGTCAGATCAGCACCTCAGGCCTATATTTGCAAGCAGAAGTTTATGGTAGCTTGTAGGATCAGGACCATCAAAATGTATAGTTAAATGTCTGTTCACATTGCAGCAGCTTCTAAATCAGCAGTCATATCATACAACACTTACTCAGCACTGTGAAAAAGTACTGATACGTTTCACTCCTTTGAAGGCCATAATGAGATAAAATAGTTTGTGCACTACACATACTGAAAAGAAAAAGGGAAGTATTTTTTATGTATTGTGCAACTGTTTCAATGTAATTTTAATACATTTACATAGGAAACCAAGGCCTCTGCTCATGTAGTGCTGGTCCTCCTGGTCCCCGTGGTATACAAGGACCTCCGGGTACTCAAGGAAAGAAAGGACAAATGGGTTACCCTGGAAGACATGGAGAAAAGGGTGATCCAGGCTTATCTGGTGCAATGGGATCACCAGGGCTCCCTGTGAGTAGTTCGTATGAGCTTCAGTAAGTAAGTAACATCAACTGGTCATGCACAGAGAAAGCGTTTAAGATGAGTGGTGGAGGAACTGACTTGGAAAATCATGTAAAAGTTTTATCTACTTTTGCTTATTACAGTCTTGTGGGAGGATGCACTTACTAGCTTTTGTCAGATTGTGGCAGTGGGAAGAGTTTTATGCTGGGGGACAGAATCCTGTGCTGTGTAGATGGGGTCGTCAGGAGGTTTAGGAAAGACTGCGTTTGTTAATCCTGTTTTGTTTTTGACTTGTTTTTACTTTTATTTTCAAATACCTATTTTTTTCTTGAAAACAATGCACAAATTCCTCCACAGGAGATGATTTTTCAGTGAGTTCAAATGAAAGTGTTTCCAACAAAATGTTATCGAGACAAAGAATTGCATGGTGTCTTCCAATCGAGATGTATTTTAAGTCAACAACTATGTCTCTCTGTTATGCGTGTGTACAAACCTTAGATTTTATTCTGGCATTTCAAGTCATTTTCTTTATTCTTTTTTTTTCTCTCTTTTTCTTTTTCCTTTTTTTTTTTTTTTATCAATTTAGTTGAAATGCTTAATTTATTTGATGAGGTGGTCTGAACAAAATACAGTCTTCACTCCCAAAGAGCCTAAAAGGCAGTGCTACAGTTTTAGTTTTGTTTATCCTTTTACTGTTCTGTATTACTTTATAATCTCCCATTTTTAGTCACTACTCAGTCAAAGTTTGTTCTTCATATGGATCAGCTGCTATAGGCAATGCCTTTGTAACACATGTATTAGCAATGAAGCTGGAAGTGGAATCAAGATTTTGCCCTTCATTTAATAATCCTTAGAAGGAAAACTTACCATGAATACAAAGACTTTTAATTTGCTTGAATAGCTTCCTAGCAATATAATAATTTCATTTCAAGTTCCTCAAGAAAAGAAACTGAAGTAACTTTTAGGTGGTAAAGATTTTGTGTACTAAATCATTTGACATCAGCATATAATGTTCATTTTTCCATTCTAGTGTTAACAAATCTGACATGCAGTTTTTCATGAAAAAACATACGTTTTTAAAAATGTCCATCTAAGATGCTGCATAGCAAAGTGATGCCAAGTAGAGATTTTTTTTTTAATAGTTCCTTGTGTGCATGAGATCACTTTCTTCGAAAATATATTTGGATATGCTTAGCTTTATAGCAACTGCTTTTTTTGGGGGGGGGTTGGTGGGAGGGCAAGGGGGAGGGAGTTGTTTGGGTTTTTTAGATGGCAGAACTGTTTTTCATACGTTTAGAGGAATGGCTAAATAATAACCCATTTTTACAACCTTAGTGGCCTTTTACTTGTGTGAACTAAACAAGGTAAAATGTATTTACCCACATATCCTGTTGCACAATCGGACTCTCACAGCAAGGTGATATGCAATCCAGACTGTTTGGAGAGCTGAGGGCACAAATCAGCATAAGAGTGAAGAAAAGCATTTTTTCCGTTCTCTAAACCTGGCAAGTAATAGACTATTCTGACAACACCAAGTACTAAACTAGATGCAGATGATATTTTATACTGGCAGTGTTGTGGGCTTTCACTTAGCAAAAAAGCAGCACTTAACCAACTGCCATGTTCAGTAGCAGGAGGGCAGCCTCATCCAGCAGTCACAACACTCCAGAGAGATTTCCTTCTTCTGTAGCCTTGGTGAATCATGGGTCAAAATCTGCAGTGGGAAGTTTATGAATTGTTAATTGTTTGCATCTTAATATTATTGCATTTTCAGTCACAGCTGAATGAGGCCATGGACCCAATTCTTCCAGCATTACTTGGTTTCACACAGTTGCATCTGTTGCATTTGGTGGCAGTCAGACTGAAAATGTCAGGTGCCATTCCCACAACTCTTTATAGATATCAAAAGAGATAAAACAGTGAGTTTTTTGCTTTGTTGGCTTGTTACCTTAATTAGTCTGGTTTGGGAAACAATGCAAGAGCAAGAGACAACTAATTTTCCCCTCAATTAATTCCCGTACTGCTTCTTTTCTGGAGATTAAATGACTTTTTTTTTTTTTTTTTTTTTTTTTTTTTGGTGGTGCTGGTGTTGTCAATGGTAAGGGGACACCTGGTTCGGCTGGACAACATGGTGAAAAAGGAGAAAAGGGTGACCTAGGAAGAGTTAGAATAAAAGGTAAATACATTTTTTATCCTTTATCCTTTTTGTTTCCTACACAGTGCCTTATATAGTGTGAGACAGACACATTCATCTGCTCTTTAAGTCATTAATTTAGCAAGTTACTGAAACCTAGAGGTCACGTATAACCAAGACTGCTTGCTTGATACGATCTCTCATTTTCTTTTTGCTCAACACAAGGTCAACACAATTTTTTGTGGTTTTTACTTAATAGTTGAGCCATAAACTAGTTGTAACAGATTGATATTAATGCTAACAAATGACTTTGTATCATTCGACGGATAATCAGGGTTTTACAGAGGTCTGTGTAGCAAAGACTAAGCAGAATACAATCACTGTGAAAGTATGAAGAAATATTATCATATAAAAAGGCACCTCCTGAAGTGTCATATGTCAGTATCCCAGCTGTTATTTCCACTTAAACAACCAAAATTCTTGGGAAAAACTCACAATCTCAGTGGCCATTTGAATTCCTACTCCTCTTTCTGAAAAATTGCTTTTGAGCAGGCATTGAAAAGAAACAATAGGCCACCAGTTGCACAACTGAAATTCTTGTAACTAAATAGATCAAAAACTCTCCACAGTTATGGTTATAATTTGCAAAACCAAAAGAGAAAGAGCACAACAAATTACAGTAATCTGATGGGAAAGCTAAGTTACAAATGCTACATTAATTATTGAAACAAAAAAAAAGTCTGTCTTATTGTTTGTGAAAAGTTAGTTTAGCTTTGGATGCCTGTGTTTATTTACAGGCATTGGAGAAGGGCAAAACATTTGCTGTTTATTTATAAAGAATTTCTTGACACAGCAAAATGAATTTTTGGGTTAGAATAGTACTATTGTCCTTTATGCAAAAATTACATTTCAATAAATATCAGTCCAAGAGAAATCTGGAGGGAAAAGAAAGAAAAAAATAAAACAATTAAAACCTTTTGGGAATATTTGTGCATACTGATTTCACTGAAATTAAGGATCAAACTCTGACTGATTTCAATAGCACAATGTTTTTACTCTGTATATAACACGAACAGAAGCCACATTCTTCCAATGCCTGTAAACACATCTTTTACAGAGACCAAGTTGTTCCATGAGGTGTCCAACTACGTACTGCCTTCCTAAGCCTAAATTACCTCATTTAGGAAACCAGAATTCAAGAACTGAAAATTGCCATACAGATCCAGATATGATGAATGATTACCCTGTGTTTATTTAAGCAGAAAATAAATAAGAAAACATGCTGTAAATATTATACCTTTTCAATTGTTTTAAGGAATAAAAGGTGAAAGAGGTCCTACTGGCGTTCCAGGATTTCCAGGCCAAAGAGGTAATGATGGCAGAGATGGGGATTTAGGATTGCCTGGGGAGAAAGGAGCTGAGGTACGTTTGACTTTCTCAAGATTTTTATTTTTTTTTATATCAGTTAATATAGCGTCTTAAGAAAGGCTAGCTCTTAATGAAAACTGTCATCATATTCCAAATTTGTAGCAGATTAATCAGTTTCAACATTTTCTGTTAGCCTAGATCAAAAATCATAGTATCCATTGAAAAAAAAAGATTTTCTTGGAAATACTACTATTTATTTTGTTATTTCTAGACATAACTTCTGCATATACTGTGTCAATATTATGGGATCAGGAAGAAACAAAATCTGCCCTCTGTTCCTATTGCCTTTGAATATTTAAAACTAATAACGTCACCCATATAGTTACATGAAGACCAGAGTTTCTCCAGTTAATTTTCTAATGTGGCTTTTGATAATCAAAGAGAGGAAAGGAATCAGGTCATGCTATTTCTTATTAACAGTTTATTACTTTTAGGGTGATTCTGGAATACCAGTGCCAGGTGATAAAGGAATCCCTGGAGTCCCAGGACTCCCTGGAGTAAAAGGACCAATAGGATTGCCAGGTTTGGGGATTCCTGGCCCTCCTGGAGTCAGAGGTAGCCCTGGAGACTTTGGTGATACTGGTAGCGTTGGGCCGCCTGGTCTAAAGGGTCAGAAAGGTAATTTTGAATATTTACTTTAAAAGCCAAGCAATGAAAAAGCATGTTTGATAGCATCCATTACAGCTTCATATGTATTCTATACAGTATTATTCATTTGTAGTAAAAATCAATTTTGGCAAGCTCAGTGGTCCCATGAAGCATGGCTACTGAAAGGTACAAAACTGTCAGCATTTAGCAGCGCACACTGGTGACTATATGAATCTCAAGGGGCCTTGAACCTACATTGTGTTACTTGCACACTACCAGAGGAATTAATTGCTGGAGTGAAGACTACTCCTGTGTATAAGGATTTGCAGGGCAATGCTTTTTTGCTGAAGGAGCAGGAAAAGGCAACTAATACTTAAGGCATGGTCTTTTTGTTTGTTTGTTTACAAAAATTCCCTACCAAAGAAAGATATTTTCACTGATAGTCAATACGTATAAATCAGAAACGTACATAGAACTGAGATGAAAATACCATTTCTTTTTTTTTTTTTTAACAGACTCTATTGTAAAGACAAATTTCTGCCAACACAGACACAAAAAATCTTTGTCTTTATAGAACGCAACTGTATTACATCAACTTGAGTCATTACCAAAATTCTGTACAAAATAAGTGGCAAGAGAAACACATTTTAAGATTCTCATCAAACCTTAAATAATGTGGAAATAACTATAGACGTAAACAGACCTTTCTCTTTACGTATCTGGCTGGTTATTTCCACAGAAATATTATAGTAAATGTTCAGACTATTTATTCTAAAATCAGATAGACCTATTTCTTTGTCCCTCTTGCTTCAGGTGAGACTGTCTGTATTGTATCACCATCCCCTGGAAACCCAGGTCCCCCAGGTTTTAAAGGTGTTCAAGGTATGTTTACAAATGAGGGAATTTTTGTTTTTAATCAAAACAGAGTTTTAATTGCTAATTAAAAAAAGAAGCTATACTAAAAAGGTACACTAAGCATTCTGTTTTTTCAACAGATAGATGTCTCAAAATGTAAAACAGCAAATGCACAGGAATTTAATAATCTTTTACAACCAAGAGCTAGACAGCTGCAATTTGCGTGATCAAAATGTGTGCAGATTGCCTCCATAGAAATGGCTACATGATGGTATGATAAGGAGGAAAAAAGGGCGTGCCTGGCAAAAGATATGGCAAGTCTGTAATTTCTAAGATAATATTGTACATGGCAAATTGCAAGTGAGCCCTAAAATCTCAATACTTACTACTTCCCTTGTTCAACTTAACTTAAATTCAAAGAACCCATTCAGAAACTGTCCAGATATTGCTTTGATCACCTCTGAAACATGTGAAATACCACAGAAAATCATGATCAGAACAAATGGATTTTCAAGTTGTCCCTTCAATGTGGTATTACACAGCTCCTCGATATCAGTATTGTGAGTGGTAGCTAAATTCCATACAGACATGAGAGAACAGAGGTTAGCGTATTGAGTTCAACTGCATGATTCCAGAAGCAGATAGCACAGAAGAATGTGATTTGACAACTGTAATTTTATCAAATTACTAGGTTACTAATTTTGCAAATTTGTAAATTTACAAATTACTAGGTTACTAATATTTGACAAATTACCAGTAATTTGTCAATAACTAGGTTGCTATCCTCTAACATTAAAATATTACAGATGTTTTTTTCCTAATTTACTCTGGTGATTTGCAGTCTGCTGTTTATGGATTAGGGTACAACTCCATTTAGAAAAAACAGCAGCCATAGATTTGGTTGTGACTTGGGTGTTGGATCTTGTCTAAAATGATAGAAGTGTATGAGTTTACTTGTCTTCAGAGTACATGAATCTGCAGGGAATAAAGATGAAATGTTGTTTCCTTAGGTCACAAATTTTAGAGCTCTGTTGGGTTTTGACTTCTTTTCTTTCTGTTTCCAGGACCAAAGGGTTTAAAAGGACTGCCTGGTCGTCCTGGACCAAATGGCTTTGATGGGCAAAAAGGCCAGCAAGGCAGACCAGGAGCTGGAATCCCTGGGCCAGAAGGTGAATTTGCTTTTCTCAGTCCAGGGGACATGCTGGTCAAGCTGTAATGCATATATACAGGGTAAAGTAGCTACTGTGGTGGAATAGAATTATATTTCAACCAAACCTAATAGAAGAGCAATCTTTACCAGCATCTGTCGTTTCTTCTAGCAGGTACTGCAGTGACCTGAAGTTCATTGTATAGGGAGGAAATAAATTTGGTGTTATAAATTTTCACAGAAAACTGAGAGTAACTAGTATAATTTTAATAAAGGAATTGAACAAAAATGACAACACACAAGATAGATGCTGCCCTAGAAAAAATCACAGTCACTTCCCACAGGAATAATTATCTTCTTCTTTCTTCATGTATTATTAGCTGTAAATGAAAAGTCTGAAATTTTCTGTATAATATTTTTCTTTGCAAACTGATAATGTAATTCTAGTTAAATTTGCATTTTAATATTCCACAGTTTTTGAAAAAAAAAAAAAAACAACTTTTGATATCATACCAACAGGCTTCCGAGGCAAAGCTGGTGATCCTGGTGAGGAAGGTGAAAGAGGATCCACCATTAATGGTAAAAATGGTGCTCCAGGTCCACCTGGCCCAGATGGTCAGAAAGGTGTTCCAGGTGATACTACATATGGTCCTCCAGGAATCCCAGGCAATAGGGGACTGCCAGGACCACCTGGTGCACAAGGAGCAAGGGGTGATCCAGGCATTCCTGGGCTTCAAGGTACAAAAAATTTTATGAAGCATTTCTGCATAGTCAAAGGAGAAAGTCTGAGTGAGGTTACTGGTGATAACATTTAAACCTACTCTTGTCTGCATCCTGTCTGCATAATGGTGACTATGTAGGGTATTGGATATTTTTACATTCACATTGTCACAGTTAAGGTTGATCAGCCACTGAGGAGATCTGAACTGCAGGAGGAGGAAGATGCCTTTCCCCAGTCTGTGCAGTAACAGTGTAGCTTCCTATTGTTACTGCTGTTACTTTCTGCTTACAGGCCATCTGTGCTTAGGGTCTCTTACTTTGGTCTACAGACACAAAGATGGTCCCTGCCTCAAACTGCTTACTCAAATCTAGAAAGACAGGCTAAAGGTGGGAGAACATGCAGGGAAAGAGAGGTGAAATTCTTTGCCCAGAATTATGCAATATAATCCTGAACAATATTATATTGTACAATATAAGCCCTCCTCACCTATAGGTTAGAGCTGAATAATTGTTCTTTAAAGAAGGAAGCTCTCCACAACAGCCAATTCTAAATTGCAAAAAAGATCAGTTTTCACAAAGTATGTAAAAGTTGTAGGATAAGTGAGATATTCCAATTACTGAACATATAATTTCAAAATTGGAGTTAGGAATTCTGAATGATAGTGAGAAGTTTAAGGGGAAGATTTTACAATGTTTTTTTTTTTGTTTGTTTGTTTGTTTCCAGGGCAGCCTGGTACTCCAGGATTTCCAGGTGCTAAAGGTTTTAGAGGCCCAGAAGGCAATATAGGAGCACCAGGCTGTCCAGGCTTCCCTGGTCCACTGTGTGACATGGGATTACCAGGGCCACCAGGACTCAGAGGTGTCATAGGCCTGCCAGGCCCTCAAGGTACATAGCATCCCTCACAGGTCTAAGCTTTGCATGTCTTTTCTAGCAGATTGAACCATGTGGTTTTTGTGGCTAGTATGACAAATACTTCCATGGGGGTTGCTCATTAGTAGAGGTGTATTTTGTACATTTCCTATAACTTAGGGAATGTATAATATGTTCAACTCAGATTTCTTCCAACTCTCCATCCCTTCCCATAAATACTGATCCTTAACGGACCAAATCATAATGTGTTTACTGTAAAGTAATAAAGAGAAGAGTTAATTAGCTTGTACTCTGTTGTCCTGTGTAACTTAATTGAATTCCTGGCATTGCTGTGATAATTTTATCTTCCTTATTCTTAAGCTGAAATGTTACTTCAGAAGAGTTAGTAGACATGTATATTAAAAGTACTTAGCAATGAAAAGTTGGGATTTTTCACAGGGAACTTCTACTGATACATCTCCGACTAAAGAAATATAAGAAAACAAAATATTCCAAAGGAAAATCTAGACAGAGGCAGGACTGAACATGGTGGCAAAGTTTCCAAGTAATTTTGCTATGTTTGATGATATTTATCACTTTCTACTTTTTAGATACAATTGCTGAATCCTTTTCCAACGTTTATATACATAGAATAAAAACTGTTCTTTTCAGGCTTACCAGGCTTTAAGGGTCAGAAGGGAGATAGGGGCCTAGCTGGGCCACCTGGAATCAAAGGTCTCAAGGGCTCTCCTGGCTCACGGGGCCCCCCAGGTCCTCCAGGCTCCCGAGGACTTCCAGGACTTCCAGGTAATAACGGACCACCTGGCTTCCCAGGACAAACAGGTATGTTAAACATCCCGCAAAACATCTCGTCTGTAGCATCTCTTGTACAGGGAGCTATTTTTAGTTTTTAAAGCTAGGAAATACTTTGCACTCTCCTCCCTTTCCAGCTTCTAGAATAAGATCCTGCAGCAAGGCAGAATCAGGAACAATAGAATCCTTTGTTCTTTCTCTTATAATAAAAGCAAAGGGATGGAAAGAGGTTGATACACCTTGATGCATGCTGGTGCACTGGTTGTTTTACAACACTGACACTTTTCAGTGTATTATTTACTAACTATTTGTAATAGTTTGTTGTTATAAGAGCAAGATACTTTTTATTACCTGCAGGCTATTTCCTTTACTGATGCAGTCTGTAATTGTATTCTGTATCTAGAATGTATGCTGATGAGTAAGTGAAGAAATGGATTCACATTATGTCTAGTACTTCTGAAAATGTGAGAAATTGTGCCACAAAACTTAAAAAAGCACTTAGATATGAAAATAACATTGGAAGTGGGCATTTACATTCATTTTAGATCATATGTCCTTTACCATTCACAGGAAAATGGCTGGTCCAAAAGTTGAGGTGCACTAAGGCTGGAGTAACCCAGTTAGCTGGGTGTAGATTACAGGGTTTGCTTAGATTTAAACTAAGGCTAAATGTTACTGAAAATTAAAAGAAAAGGAAAAAACATAAAACTTCCAACCTGCAGCATCAATTATCTTGAGAGTTAGCTGCTTTAGTAATAAGAATAGCGTTAATTTATGGGGGAGAGGGGGTGGTACAGGAGGAGGAGATGTTTGCTTCAAGGCAATCTAGATTTCAAGACAAGTTTGACCTTGGCATGAAGCCATGCTTCAAGTATTGGCTCTCTAGCTATGATGATTTCCTTACGAGTCCTTGTAAGCCTCCTACCTTTTGCTTTATACTCTTCTTTAGAATTTGACAGCAACAGCATAGCAGACTGAGTGTGTCAATAAAGCATTTAATATTATCAGGAAGCAAAGGGATCCAAGGACCCCAAGGATTCCTAGGACTCCCAGGAACACAAGGCCCAATGGGAATCTCTGGTGTTAAAGGTGAAGAAGGAAAAATGGGTCCATCTGGGCCTAGTGGAGAATGTGGGGATATTGGAATGAAAGGTTTGTAAAAATCTGCTTCACTCTGTACTTTTATTTATTTCTATGATTAGTTTTGTTAAGACTATGTTTGGTATAGATTTACATTTTCTGCTTGGTATAAGCATATATTCACTTGTTTTCAGAGATACTAAATCCAGCTCTTGTCCTTTATGAATGCATAACGAAAACGAAAGAAAAATCAATGGCATAGAGATCAGTGGATACATTTACCACTGTAAATCAAAACACACATAAGAATCACTCATTCAAACAAACCCTGAATTTTGTCCTGTACATATGAGAAACCAGATTTTTAAAGTTTTCTGTCATATTGTCTGTGTTCAATCTATCTAAAACATACAAGAAGTCATATTTATGAACATTAGTATGGAAAAGAGAATAACCATTTCCAAGGTGTATTCAGTCACGGACAATACAGTGTAGACTGGAAAGTAAAATTGCTAACTTCCTTATTCCAGACAAACAGGAAGTAATTCTGATTTAATATCAGCTGAGTTACTCCTGAATTAACTAAAAAGCAAGCAAAAGAAAATTAATTTTGCTAGCAGTGAGTCTTCTCAAACAACTGGTATCTGTATTAGTATTTCAAGGCTTCCTCTGGTAGAGAAGTCCTCAGTAAAAATTAATTTTCAGGATGTGTCATTTATAAGGATTTACTTACATTCCATATGTTTGGTTCAAAGGTGAAAGAGGACGTCCAGGAGACAGTGGCTCCATTAACATTCGGCTTGAGAAAGGACAAAAGGGAGAGCCAGGCTTTCCTGGTGAGAATGGATTTAGAGGTGAAAGAGGTACGTTCATAAAATAAAGCTGTGCACACACACATTCATCTGATTTCAAAATAAATGGTGTGTTTGGATTGATAGCTGCAGTAATATCCAGCTACCTTATTGTGTTTATAGATTCTTAAGGTAGCAAACTAGTTTCTTTGAGCAATTACTAAGGCAATACATGAAGTGTGAAAGCATAGCCATATTCAAGATAAGGGTCAAATAATTGTTTGACCATATTGGTCATTATCTTGTTCTGCAATTAACTTCAGGTGAAAAAGGCAATATAGGTTTCAGAGGTGCCCCAGGATTTCCAGGGAAGAATGGTGTCCCAGGACTGCCAGGTGACCATGGTGACACTGGACTGATGGGGTTTCCAGGATTACGGGGTTTCCCAGGACCAAAGGGCTTCAAAGGAATGACAGGATTCCAAGGACAACCAGGTGACCAGGTAAATTGAAAGTAACAGTGCCACAGAAATTACAGTTACATCTTTACCAACTCCAAGAAATATGATGGATGCCTGTATTGTACTTACCCAATAGATGCTCCTCCTGAGAGGAGACTGTCGATGCTTCAATTACATTTTGGCAGAAGCTATAGTCAGGGTCAACAAAGGGCCTCTCTCCCAGCAGCATGTTGTGATTTTGTTATGCTGCCACTTGGTGGAAGTTCAGGCTATACTTCACTAATTAGAACAGCACAAGACTGAAGTTAATATGGCTTCTTCTTCATATCATGCTATGAGGAGCTGCCAAACCAACAGACAAGGAAAAAAAAAAAAAAGACCTGTGCCCATACAGACAGCTTGCACCAAATAGAAACCAGAGAAGCCATATAGCTCCAGAATGAATATACAAAAACACATGTCCCATATGGGTATGAGGTTACATTCTTCACTAGCTTCTGCATTAGGTAGATAGGCAATGAGATTACATGAAACAAATCACAGTTCATTTTTGGTGCAGGGACATATCTTTGCTTAGCTTGTTCTGTGTTATATTTCTTTGAAGAAAGAATCTTCTTTGCTGATCATAGGTCATTATTTAAAAGAAAAATAGAGAAATCTTTACATTTTTACTGTAACGTCACAACATATTTCTCATTAATATTTATAGTAAAATTGGGGGTAAAACTCAGTAATATTTGGTATGCTGTTGTGGTACCTTTTAATTCAAATAACTCAAGCCATCTGTGAGGAATTCAAGATGTTCAAGCCAAGTGTTAGCATAAACACATTCAAAATTATTAGCAATTCTAATCTAGAGTTTCTTGGAAGTATTAATGGTCAGTGTTTGATGCAGCAAAGACAAAATGCTTTTCTGTTGAGCTAAAGATACAGTTTTGCTTTTTGTATTGATTTCTGGTCTGTTTACTAGCATATGAGAACCAAATGTTCTTACAGATCATTCCTATTATGAATATCATAAATCAATATATATATATATTTTTGCTGTTTATCAGGGTGATGTCGGCTTACCAGGAATGCCTGGAAACCCAGGATTGACTGGCCCAAAAGGATCTAAAGGTTCATATAAACGTGCTTTTGTAAAGAGCCATAGTGTTATGTTATATATGCTTTCATATATGGAGAGTACTCACTAGACATTAGAAAACAGGACAGAAGTGAACATAATTCAAACATGAATAGCATTACAAACAAGTCTGACATGAAGGCAAAATTTGCATTTTAATACATTTATAACAAAATTTTTATTAATTTAGAAGATAAAACTATCAGATTTCATGGAGTTTCAAAACTCCAAAAAAAAAAAACCAAACAAGTACAAACTTGTCTGTAAAACCAGTTAAACAAAATGAGAGAAAATACAATTATTTATGGTATTATGCAGATAGGTAGTTTTTAAAATAGTACAGCAGGATTTATTGTTACTTTTACATCACTTATTTTCCAACAATTTAGGCTATGATTGTTAATTCCTGTAACATCTGAAAGTAACAAAAATCAGGCAAAGGTTGTACCCGTGTAAGCAAAGTTATTCTGCTTACAAGATGAAGTTTTGTATCTGTATTTTTTGTGTAGGTAGAGATTACTCTGACAAATTTATAATACTTAGATTTTTTTTAATATTTCAACAAAATACAAAATGGTGCTTTTTCTCAGCTACAGTTTCCATTTCTTCAAATATTCAACACCTTCTCAGCCAGGGAATATATTCCCCACCCCCCACCCCCCAAAAAAAAAAAAAAAAAAAAGCAAAGAACAAAGGTCTGTACAGAGAATATAAGACAAAATCACTTGCAATTATCGACTCTCTGATAAAAAGGACTTTCAGGGCAAACAGAAGTTTCTGTGCTGGCTTAAAGTCCCCAGCTAGTCCCTAAAAGGTCTTTACTGAGTAAATGGACTCATGCTGTACTGATTGTGCAAATTCTAACAAACCTATGTAAGGAGCTCTTTGTGTTTAATAAAGTATCATAGGGAATTTATGCAATATCTTTCATATTCAGTATATGCTGTCAGTATTGGAAAATTTTCCTCCCCCTTCTTTTCTCCTTAGTGGGAAATTTACATGAATATTGACTGGAATCATATTAAATACGAGCTGAGTTAGTACTTCATGATAGGATGAGCTGTCTGCTAATTTCCATGTGCCAAAGTATTTTTGTGTTCTCTCATTCCCTTTTATAGTTGTTATATCTATGACTAAATTATCAGATATTAAAAAACTGTCCAGCTTTGTATTCATGGATGAAAATAATACTTGTATCAAATGAAAGTCACTGTACCTTAACAGGCAAGAGAGGTGACCCAACTCTTCTGCTTGGTATACGTGGTCAAAAAGGGCCTCCTGGAGACCCAGGATTAACAGGTAATTCCGTCTGATTAAAGAAAAAAATGGACCTAAGGAATTTTCTGTAAGCTTTGTTAGTGGAGAGGGAGCTCTATTTTCTGTAGGCATTGAGTTGTATTTTGCACAGTTAGAAGCCCTGGGATTGGAGTGGCATCACAGTGTGCAATATGGCTAGCACAAACGTAAGAGATAGAGACTGGTATTGTCTAGTACAGCACTGGAGAACACCCCAAGACCTCCCAGAATACCTGTCTTGTCTATCTCTTGCTAGCCATTTCTGCTCTTTCAGATATCATCAGAGACATCACTGTAATTCATTGCTAATAAATAGATGCAAGGGCCTGCAGTATTTGAAAACAAAACAAAACAAAAACAAAAACAAACACTTACAGAAAAATCTTACTGAACTTTTATATTTTATATATATTTTTAAAGGATTCTGTGGGTTACCTGGAGAGAAGGGTTCAGCAGGTATCCAAGGACAACCTGGAAGACTAGGATCCAAGGGCGAGTCTGGATACCCAGGAATACCTGGATTTCCAGGTAACGTCAAAGTTTTAAAATTAGTGTGATCTAATAGCTCAAAAGGGGTAGGCATCAGGAAAACACAGCTGAGGAGGCACCTCTGTTGAGAAGGCTATAGAAAGGAGAGGTTGTATAAGGCTTGTACTGAAAGCTATTTCAGTATTTGTAGACAGTGGCAGTAAAGCTAGCTCAGAGTTTGACAGCAGATACATCAGTTCTTCAGGCAGTCCCATATGCTTCCAGGTACCTCTGAATAATATAGTGTGCTAAATTGTGTAGGAGAAAAAAAATAAATAAATAACTGTTCAATAGATGTGCATAGTCAAGGATTTTTTTTCCTCCATTCTCAGGAGCTCCAGGTCCTCCAGGATTGCCAGGAGAACCTGGAGAAAAAGGGAAACAAGGACTTTCGGGACCTCCAGGATTGCAAGGATTAGCTGGATCGCAGGGCAGGAAAGGTAAACAGCATACGGTGTAGTTCTACTGGTAATGTGACATCACCATATATTAATACCATATAAAATATAACAAATGCTACCTCACAAAATTGGACTATGATCCAAAATGAGTCAAGAAGAAGAAAGAAACAGATTCTGGCTCTCCTAATGTAACTGATAGCAGAAGTTAAGGAAAGGAGAAGGAGTTTGCATTAATTCAGATGTTTCACTTTAACTTCAATTACACTGTGTTCTACCTTTTCACCATGGAGTGCCACTGTTCCTCTACAAAAACAACAGAATGCTGTGGACAGTTTCATCCACAACAAACTGTGATTATAAGATAACTTGTTTTGTTTTGATTTTCTAAAAATAAATAAATAAATATATATATGGTGGATTTTATGTAGGAATATTTCACCAAAATCCTAAATTATAGTTTTCATAACAATTGTTACATTTGGATTGAACAGCAGCTCATCTGTATAGTTGTTGGAAGCCAGTATGTCATTCTGATTATAGTAAAAGTTAATATTGAAATCATAAGTTACAATAATGTTTTATAAAGAAAGATAATCAACTACGAAATTTGTATGCCCTCTCTGCAATAATGAGCTTCATAACCAGATCCTGGGCAAAGAAGAATATTAATGATGGATATACAGATACCATAGTAAAGTAATAAATGTGACCATGAAAAATGGCTAGGGAGGACAACAGATTCACTTCAAATTCAGACTAAGGATAAATTGAGAAGGTTTCTTAAAAAATACTGAAAATTTAAATGAAAAATGGAAGTTTCAGATTACTTGCAGAAAGTAAAGGGTGTTGCTTTAAACTGTTGTGACAGACTGCTTGCTGGTGCATAATTTGCAAGAGAACATTTCATTGTTGCAAACAGTATTTTCTGTAACAAAGGCAGAAATCTGCAATGACAAGGATGTCTAAATTGAGAGAGAAAAATTTGTCTGCTGAAAACTTCTTAGTAAAAAGATGGACTCGTTCCATCTTGCCATGAGTGGTCAGACACTTCTCTATTACACAGAAGTTATCCCAAGTCCCGCGAAGGAAACATAACAAATTAACACATGTGCTGCAGAGGGAAAAGTTCTGTTCCAAATAGAAATTCATTAGAGACCAAGTGGCTGGCCTGCCTTAGGATCCTATATATTACCAGCCAAGTTTAAAAGAAGGTTAACAACCTTGAAATTATACTCAGTAATGAAAACTGAATGGAATTAGTATTCCAGTTCTACTGGAGAATATATCATATGCTGTTTTTAATAAATAACGTAGCTACCATTAGATGTGAAATGGTTAATTGGCTGTTCCTTGTTAAGGACACAGCCTTGTTAGTCTAATTGCTTCTAATTTACATTAAATGTCTCGTTTCTGAAGAACTTTTAGATTAAAAAATGTAGTTAAAGGGCTTTTAACCGAAGCATAATCACATTTTCTTTGTTACAGAGACAGTTTTACTAGTTAAGGGCTCAGTCTGGCAAGTCTTACTTGTGTGAGTAATCCCTCATGAAGCAAGTAATATTAAGAACATCGGCATAATTACTTGTGTGAGTAAAAGCTGAATTGGGCTGTAAAATGCAGAATAGTGGTTCATACGTAGGTCAGCCAATTCAGCTGTACCTAGAAGTATGGGACTAGAGCAATCCAAAAATCTAGAAATACAAGTGCTGATATTATAATGGATTGTTGGCAAAGGTGTCAGAAATTCCCTGGAAAGCAAGTAAACCAAGCCATCAATCTTGACTGAATAAGCTAAAGATCAAAAAAGTTTTAAATGGTGGACAGGATGCCAAATGTTGTTAGTATTTCATAATCATTTTAAAATACCACTGTTAAGTTCCCTGGATTGGCATGCAGCTCTCACATAAATTTGAAAATGGGAATATTTTCAAGACAAGCTGGCTACAGAAAGCAGGACTGAAACTTAAGAAACTTAAGAGCAGTGAATTAAGGGCACAGAAGATACTACAGGTTGGGTTAGTAGTATCCTATACTATAAAAGGGTATTACAGAGTATAATATCAATGTGTTATGGGTTTTCAAGCAACCTTTTGGATTTAAATTTTCCCAGACCAGTGTTTGCTGTTGGCTGTTTTTGTTTGTTTGTTTAATTTGTTGTTGTTGTTTTTTGGCTGATTTGGATGCAATTCCTTTGTTATATTTTAACAAAAATAATTTGGCACTTTTTCTGAGAATAAAGCTCCAAGATTTATATTTATTATTTATTAAAGAACCTTAGTGAACTTTTATTTGTCCTTTCTCAGGAGACCCCATCTTTGAACTAAGGATGTTTAAATTTGGCAGGTGAACCATTTGATGAAGGGCATTCCTGTTAGTGTTCCTATGGCAGTTCATCCCTGCCAAATTTGACCGGTTTAGAAAAAATGAGAAAAATATTTCCATTCATATGTGCACAGTACAGCAATAAATTCGTCTATGATTTATGCTCTGGGTAAACAGCAGACTTTGATGCTGCAGGACATGCTGGGATCGAGCACAGGAACTGAAACAGAGAACCTACATCTTCTATTCTAGGAAATGGCTAGACAGGGAAAAAGAGAAATAATTCTGAACTGTGGAGAAAAATACTGGGAAATCTACATCATAGGGAGAGGAACTGGCAGAAGAAGGAAATTAGAGATAAGCAGCAAAGGTAGAAAAAGAACAAGAGCAAGCATTGTCAGTGTTGTTCCATTTCTTGCAGATCACTATCCGCTCTAGTCTGTCCCACTCTGGCAGGAGAAATGTCACAATGCCACAACTCTATTCCTCTGTCTGAAATCTTTGTAACCTGTTGCCAAGTGACCCATCAGTTTTGTCAAATCTGGTCCTATCACCAGGTGCAGCCTTAGCATGAGTAACAGATCCAAATATTGCATTCTCATTTCCCTGGCAAACATCCAACTGATAGAGCCCCCACCTTGCCTTCCCATTTTTATACAAAAAGCAAAGTATGAGAAAACACTAAAAAAGATTGCAGCATTCAGCACTTTTAAGATAGAAACCATAAAAATACAATTGATTTCACCCTGCATTTTGTAATTTGTGATTGCTCCAGTTTTAAATTGTAGCTGAATGCTGAATTCTGGTTTTGCCTGGACAGGAGCACCATAACATAATTCATTTATTTCTCAAGAAACAAAACCATCATAATCAGGCTGAGAGAGGATTTTTAATCGGACTTTTTGACTCAGTTCTGGAATATTTGTAATAAACCAGGCAAATAACTACTGCAAAAAAAATAATCTCAGATTAGTTCTAAAAGATAAGGAAAAACGGAGGTAGATTTTTGAAAATTGAAAAAAAAAATAAAAAAAAGCTCAGATGATAAAGCAAAAATTATTTTCAACTAGCACAAACAGTAGTTTTTGATCTGGTCATCTAAGTGAACATTGTTAGCAACAAAGCTGCTATATGCTATAACATGTCAAGATCAACCTTACAGATGTCTAATTCTGTATTTTCAAAGACTTTCTGCTGTTGAGCTGAAGAATTTTTGTAGCAGTATGATGCAAAACAGCATGGTTTCCTTCATGAAATCTGCAGGACCAGGAAAAATAAGAAGACAGGTGAAAAATTTGCTTCTTTCTAGTGCAGCTAGATTAAATTGCATTTACATTTATCTTCATGTAAAGAAAATGTAACGAAGTTCTGTTTTTCCAGTAATTTTATGTAGATCTTCATTCTAGTCTGTAGGTTATTACAGGGCTATGCAGTGATAAGATGACTAATGTTGGACTAGGTAATCACAGGCAGCAGTAGTACTCCAGCCACAACCACGAGGTTCAGCATAGAGTAAATCAGCCCACAGTGAGCTTCCTGCTGCTAGCTGCAATGTAGAAGTACCTAAAGGTTTAAAGTGTGCATTTTCTGGTTACTTTGAAACAAAACTGTATTATGATTGCCATTTTCAGGTTTTCCTTTTCAAGATGGCAGCACCCAGGTGCAATGTGACCTCTTCAGTTACCAATAGGAATCAAACTCAGCAAATGTCCTGCCTTGATCCACAGTGCATTCTCAACAAAAAATGCATCATTTTTAATTGCAACTTTAAAGAATTATTTTGGCACTCATTCATGCCTGCAATACCTCTTAGGTCTTCCTGGACTGCCTGGACTGGATGGCTTGGATGGACTAAAAGGTCAAAAAGGTTCTGCAGGAGCTCCAGGTAAAGAATAGAAACTGCCTTGAGGAACAGAAAATACATTCTTGAATGACTAAATGCACAAGGAATAATGCATATTATTTTGATATTTGCCTTGCCCAGAAGAGATCATTAAGGCTCAAACTAACCTTTCAAACAGAATCTAAAGTGTGCCTAATGACAAACCTGTAGTTATTTGTGAAGAAACCTTTAAAACTTCCATTACTCATATAGTTTTGCTGGAACATTTCAAGGCTATTTATACAATGAAAATGTTCGGTGCAGGAGGTGGTTTTTTTTTTGTTTGTTTGTTTGTTTTTTACAGCCCCATTAAAGTCAATGGGATTTGTAGTGCAAACTTCAGAGGAATCAGCTTTTCACTTACGCTGATCTATTTGCAGCTTTCAAAAGGTGCTTTTGAAGCAGTATTTAAAAAACAGAGTGCTCACCATCTATCAAGAAGTTAAAAATTTGTACTGATAGAAAAGTAAATTTAGGACCCTGCAATCAGTTTACATTTCAAATTATAGGTAATAATGACACTGTATAAAATAAACCCTGAAGAACAGCCTTAAAGCAGAGATAACTTTCTTCAAAAGAGATGACTAAGGGCTGTACTCAACAAAACTGTATCCAGCTCCCAAGAGAAATCCAAAAGAAAACAGTGCTAGGCAACCCTTGTAAGGAGGAACATCTACAGCTGGCATTTCTATCCTGCAAATCTGTATTTGTACTCACTCTAGACATTATGTACATAATTTTTTTCCTTTATAGGTCAAAGTGAAACAGGGCGCCCAGGATACTCAGGAGAACTTGGACCGAAAGGTGACAGAGGTAAACCTGGATGGCCCGGTATTTCCATTCCAGGCGCCCCTGGAGAAAGGGGATTTCCAGGATTCCCAGGTAAGAAAGGGTTTTTTCCTTGGTGATGCTCTGCAGAACTGAAGTAAAGTTCATAAAGGCTCTTCCCCAGGTTAGTATCAACATGAATATATGCACAGGAGATTCGTTCACTGACATCATTCCTATTGCAAACATTTATGTTACCGGAGAAGAAAGAATGGGAATAGAAAATGACTTGGACACTCAGGGAACTGCTAGGTGGAGTTGCCTCTTGGGAAAAAAGTACCTAAAGAAAGAGTACAGTGAAGCTGGTAATCGCAGAAATACAGTAAATCAACTATTCCAGTGTAAATGCAAGATGGAACTATATCACAAGTCTGCTAAGATTATTCAAGAGCCTTGGTGATGTAGGAATTGCACAGAAATAGGAAAAAATTGTGAGAGACATATTCAAAACCCAGTTGGATGCAGTCTGTGCAAGCTGTTCTAGCTGACCCTGCTCTAAGGAGGGAGTTGGACTAGAAAGTTTCCAGAAGCCTATTCCAGGCCCAGCAATTCTGTGATTAGAAACAACATTAGTTTTACTCTATTAAACCTTGCTACAGAGTCACATAACAGGGAAAAAAAAAAAATCTAGCTGAGATGAACTCTGGTGAAGTGAATTATTTTAAGATGAATGCAGTTTTCTCAATTCAATCAGCTACTCGTTTGTGAACTGAATGATGTGGTTGAGAAAAAAAAGTTTTATTCCAAGATGTACTAACATTGCTTGAGATTAGATGGTCAAGACCTCCCATGGCATACTGTGTGTCCAGCTGTGACAGTTTAGGGAGAACTCACTAGAGAGTAAATGGATGGGTGGAGTTGGAACAAGCCGAAAGAAACTAGATTTGTTTTCTTTAGAAAAGAGAAGGCAGCAGAGTGCAACACATGCTAAATGCCTTCCAGTATTCAGAAATGTTACGCAGAGGATGGTAACCGATAACTTTTCTTGCCTGTCACATGTAAGACATTTTGCAAATGTCTTAATTTGCAAAAATCCAGATTACACGTCAAAAAAATACATTTAAGGCTATAAAGTTCATCTTGTTCACTAAGGTTTTTAGGAAATGACTGAGCTCACTTTTCTTAGGAATAGTCTGTGGCTACTTATCCTGCCTCAGGCTAAATAATTTTCTAGACCTCTATTGCCTTAAATTTTTACCGTTTCTTTGATTGCTAGAACTCAAGAGTTTATTTGTGGCAATGTGTTGATGTATAATGATGCATTCTTTAGTTTAAGTAGATTTAATAGAAAGTTTTGAGAAGATAAATATTTTCACATATATATTGTCTTCCCAATCACTGGTACATTCAGTAGACAAGTGAGAGCATACATTATCCTCTGTCCATGACACTATGTCATCATTCTTTTGGTTAGTAACTTATCTTTAAGAAAAACACACTTACTGTTTTTGCTTATGTTTATTTTAATGTGATCCCTTAGGTATAAGAGGGCCTGTTGGACCTGCTGGACCTATGGGAAGATCTCCCAGTAGTGCCCCTCCCGGACTTCCAGGTGATCAAGGACCACCTGGTTTAGATGGCATCAGAGGTATATAAAAAGAAAAAAAATCAATTTTGTTCATTTAAAAAATCCCTGAGGCTGTTAGAAGTCAGGTAGGTTTGCTGCCTGTGGAGCAACATTTAAAAGCAGATGGGAAACAAACCAATCAATCCTGCAGTAAATAAACAGAAGTGAACACTGGATAGATAGATCACCAGAACAAGGATAAATTCATGCATCTCCAGATACACTTTTTTCTGGCCTATATGGTAATTCTGTACAAGTCCTGTTGCTGAAGCAGGTCTTTGATTTCCACAAAAAACAAACAAACAAAAAAAAGATTACTGACTTTTCTAGCTAGCAGAAAGCATAAAACACATTGTCCATAGACCTGCCATTGTTTGTAAACCCACAAAAAGCTTTCCAATTAAAACATAGCCCTGAGAAAGCTAAAACTGGCAACCCTTTTGTAAGGATTTATATAGACCTTAGTTCCTCTTTCTGTAGAGGCTGGTCCTCAAATGGAGGTTTTTTTTTTTTTATTTTTTCTGACCTATTCCTTACCCAGACCAAAGACTAATAATAGGGGTGGAAGGGTAAGCAACACTATAATAAACAGAGAAACACTGTCTCAGTGCAGGTAACAGCTTGCCACCTTTTGTTTGCACAGAATCTACACATTTTGGGAGCTATTCATATTATGCTTTCTTTACAGTGCCTTAGAGAAAAGCTAATGATAATATATCCAAAAACATGCAAGGGTTGTCCTATGTCCCAGCAGAAAAAAATGATAGATTTTAATGGAACGTTACTATTTTTAGATGTTTATTATTTGTGCATTAAGAGCTTTTTTAAAAATTATTATTTTTTACTGTAGGTCAGCCTGGGAATCCTGGTCCTCCTGGAGAAACCATCTTTGTGCAAGGAGATCCAGGCGACACTGGTATTCAAGGGGCACCAGGCATTTCTGGGCAGCGAGGGCAACAAGGAGCCAGAGGTCCTCCAGGGAACCAAGGAAGAGAAGGCCCAAAGGGTATGATCAGAGATGTTTTTAACTAGTACATGCACTTAGGCCCAGCCTTGTGCAACTGAGCCTCATGCACAGGGGATTGCTGTTGGACAGTCTGCTGTAGCCTGATGGAAAGGGTACAATAGATATTTCTTAGCTCTGTCTTCTTACTTACAGATACAACAGGGCTGCAGAAGAAGGTCAGAGTAGCCAGGTTTGTATGTACTGCTTCCAACAAATATTGGAAGAGTACCAGACCAACCTGAGATTCTGAAGTAAAATTATAATGTGATTATTCTAGATAAAGTAAACCTCATCCTGTCTACAGTGGTCTTGAGGAACCATGGAAGCTGCAGATGTATTTGAAGTAGGTGTCTCATATCTGCCCCATATCAGTAGTTTGCAGCTTTCAACAGATTCCTCAGTTTGAAAGCAGGGATCTGAATGCTGCTTCCTCCACACTGGACAGTAGCCCTGCCTACACAAATCGATTCTGATCTCTGCAAAAAGAAAAGTCATTTTTTAATTCAGTTCAAGACTAAGAAGAGATGTGAAAAAGATGCACTTCTTTTTGCAAGACAACGGAGTTTAGCTGTTTCAAGCATATTTTTTTTTTTGTTACTCAAGCAGTCAGACTTCATCTTATTTATGTGTTCACCTTCTTGGAATGCAACTGTGCAATTGTATAATTGTTTTCTTTCCAGGTCCTATGGGAATCCATGGCCCACAGGGTCCACCTGGTGCTGTAGGACACCCAGGAGACCAAGGTTTTCAAGGGAAACCTGGTCCTAAAGGTCCCACAGGTACTTATGAGTTTATTGCTCATTATCATTCAACTGTAATGATGATATTTGTGTATACGTGTAAATCTATCTTACTAATGTTTACTTGCATACAAACAATTCAAGCAAACAGAAAAAATCTAAATCGATTTCTCATTTGAGTTGTGTAAGGATTTGTGAACTATGTATTTATATACTCACATATGTAGTTTATATATTTATCACCTCACATAATTGATTTTAGTTCTCATTTGATTCTTTAATTTCTATGTCTGAAACTTGTTTCCTCTTACACCACAATGGCTGCAATCTACTGTCCATTTTTCACATCAGGTTTCATTGGTAAGTTGATGACTATTGATTATTGTTCATCTGGTCTTCCTTATGTATAGATGTATTATGCTCTTATTAGAAGGTAGTCTTGGCTTGGCTGTTAGGAATAACAGATAATGCCACAACAACATAGTGCTAAGCGATTTTTCACATAAATAGCTAGTGCTTCCAAGCAGACCAATATCATAATAATGTTACACTGATATGAAGTCTTGTGCTAAGATGTCAATTAGACATGCAGAATATCTTTATTTCAATTTATCACTTCTATTGCTGTTGCCACACCAGATAATTTCTAACCAAAAAGTTGATAAAAGCTTTAATCCTATCCTGGGTTAGTACAGACACTGAGCTCTTAATCTGACTGACGTGATTCTGATTTTTCTCAAAAAATATAAATAGCCAATAGCTCCTGGTAACTTTCAACATGAGTGGCAATTCTTCATTATCGTTTTAAATGGGCATTGTGGTTTAGAAGAGTTAGCTCTTTTCCCTTGGCCTGCTTGTTGAGGTTTTACAGCCACAGCGGAGGCAAAGTACTGTAAATCTTCACATCTGCTAAGGTGTTGGAGCTAAAGTTGGGTAGACTTTATGCTTTAACTTAAATCAATTTGGGGCACATTAAAACAGAAACTGTACACCAAATATTTGAAACATGCCAGCTAGCATATGCTTGCTAACACATGCTTGCCATGCTGTTAAATGCTGTTCTTAAAGACCAAGAGTAAAATTAAAAGCAGTGAAACTCAATAACTCGAGGTTTTGAAATATTAAAGTATACGCTTGAATACCAGAAACAACTAACATATATGTTTAGTTTTCACATGGGAGCTATTACCCATTTTTGTTGTTGTTGTTACTATTTTAATCTAATTTACTTTCGTATTACATACAACAGGTGACCCTGGTGAACCAGGAAGAAGAGATGACTCATGCCCTACAATTCCAGGACCTCCCGGGGAAGCGGGACAAAGAGGAGATGATGGCTCTATAGGATTATCAGGGCCAATAGGTCATCCTGGACCCCAAGGTAAGCTTGCTTTTGAAGTCTTGGATGTCTATTTTGGCCATTTAGACAAGGAATTGCAAAGGGTTGGTGTCTGTTTCTTCTCTGTCTTTTACCCTGTCGTCACTTCCCCTTAAATTAATGGTCCCCAGAAGTATGTAGTGTGCTGGTTAATGCTGAGGGTGATAGACCAATATGGCTAAACCAGGCTACCTGAGCCTGCCTGCACTACATTCTCTTTTCCTAGGCCAGGGAGGGCAAAAGCATCATGCACAGTTCAGAAAAAGAACTTCTTCAGATGGTGTTTTTCTTTTTGCCAACAAATAAAAAGTAACACTTCAAACGCTCTCCATGGTTTAGTATTAACAGGTGGTTTGGCCCAGACAGGTTATATTTGGAAGATTGGTTAGCATAGCTTTATGAAAGTCCTAAAAAGATACCGAAGTCAGAAGCTGCTATGTCTCCGTTAGAATATGAAAAATTGTAGCAAAATATAACTGTCCAAAGATCACAGAAAGAAGTAATGAAAGACTGACAACTGAAAAATCCTTCTGATAGATGAAAACAAGGGTAATGCAGGTGCTGATGAATGCAAAAAAGTCGCCATCTTCAGAAAAACAGCGTAGCATATCATCAAAGTGTCGTCAGTTCAGACAGTGAAACCCTTCTATGGTTTTAGACGTTTCTTACTCAGTAAAGTTTATTGTGTTGACTATACTTTGTATAACAGTATCTGGCAAGTGTAATTCAGATTGTGTTTAAAGTAGCCAGTGAGCAGAACCATCCCTATCTGTGCACCCTGTATGAGATATCTGTTATTGTCATGATCACACTTCATTAGCATTACCTGCTAATGTATATAAATGTTTGGATATGTGAGGAATATAAAAAGGTGAGGCTATAAAGAACCTAAAATGCCTTTATCCTTTCCCACAGGATGTAGTCCAAATCAGCTGTCCCTCTCTGTTCTGTAAATACTTTAATACATGCAGTGCTTCACTGTAAGTTCAGTAAATTTAAAGACTTAGTGGAATTGAGTCCTAAAACATGAAGGCCTGCCACAGGATGAGTTGTAGCACATTACATGGTACAGATACTGCAGTTCTGCAAGAGGCTTGTCATTATAATGTTTGTCAATGGCTTGATTTCAACTGTAAATCACACAAAATTTCACAGAGAGAACAAAAAACCTTATCAGCAGTTGCTGTTATTGAACACCCACCTCCAAGCTACTGCTGCATTCACCAGGCGAGTCAGCTGTAAAGAGAATTCCACCACAAGGCAGTTCTGCTCCTCTCTGTTCCTTGAGTGTTGTTTCTTGGTGGTGTCGGTTCTGCTGATGGGCCCTTTGCATGCCTGTGTGTGCTTAGACAATATGTAAACATTAAATACAGCCATATGAAGTGCATATTTTACATTTATCTAGGAAGAAAAGGTGAAGAAGGGTCCTGTGGACTGCCAGGTCAAGATGGTTTACCTGGGGCACCTGGACCACCAGGTGACCAAGGGCATGTAGGAGAGCAAGGATACACTGGACCACAAGGTAGGAATGGTTGCTTTTTCCTTCCCGTTTACCACCCTGGGATGGAATAAGCAGAAACTTCTTCATTTTGAAAATAACTTCCCTGATGTTTTTGGGTAGTGATGGCTCCAATTCAGAAAACTGTTGCAGGAAGCACAGCCGAAAGCACGACAGACACCAGTAGAGTCAGATCATGCTCCATTTTATTGCCTGAATAGCCTAACTTTTATAGTGAACTTAACAGGGGCGGACAGTGTTTCACACAAGATTATTGGTCAAAAGCACTCAGACAAACAACTACAAGAAAACAACCCCACCTGCAAGAAAACAACCCCCTTGTGATTAGCAGTCACATAGACCTTGTCTGTCAGTTTGCGGCTTAAGGAACAAATGCAGCCAACTCAATGTGAGTGATAAAGCACAGTTCAACTTTATTGTCCGGATAGCACATATTTATACAGATGATTATAATTATGCCTACTAGTCACTTGCTGATTCGCTAAGCCTAAAAGTTACATTTTACAAATCCCTCCTACTTGCAGTTAACTTGCAGTTACAGCTTCCTCACTGTTTCCTAGCTACTTCCCTGTACACAGTTCCTCTTTATCTCAAGGACACTCTGACCTTGTTGCTTGGTACTTTTCCACTCCTCTCGGTACTTTCCCACGCTCCAGTTAGCATAACTGAGGTCTACTCCTGGTTGCTTAAAACAAGCTCTGGTTGAAGAATTGTTTCGCAGACTCCTGTCCACGCCCTTTGTGCCATTTCCCAACAATTCCCCCTTTTTCTTTTTGTACGAACAGTACTTGGCCAAAGGTTTTTTTCATCAGCCGTCGAATACATGACATAACACAGCTTAAACATAATAATGCTACAACTACTATAATCAAGAGCATGAAAACACTTTGCAATAGACCCTTAAGCCACGCAATGGTGGAAATAGCGTCTGCACCACTATCGATATTGTCCCTTTGTAATCAGCATCAATAACTCCAGGTAATATAAAGAGTCCCTTAATTCCACTTGACGAATGTCCTATTAATAAAGCACCGTGGGGTCTCTTATTAATCATTAAGGGTCCCATAGCAGTAGAGGGAATTTTAACAGGCTTCTGATCTATTATGGTCACGTCTATTGCTGTTGCCAAGTCCAAGCCGAGGCTCCCTCTTGTGGCTGGCTGCAGGGCACTGTCTGGAACGGGTTGTTGCGGGACGCTGCTGCTGGTGGCCGCTGTCCCATCGGAGCCAAAGCATTCCCCTCCACTTGGGCTGGAGCCACCACTGTTGTTGTAGCGCGGCGACTCGGTGCGCTTGGTCTGCCGTTTCCCGAGCGGTTGCATGCCACGGTATTGTGGTTCGCCAACTTGTGGTGTTTTCACACCACACCTGTCCTGCTTGACAGTCACAGTGATGGTGTCTCTCCTTTCCACACCGGAAGCATCGAATTCCTTGTTGAGATGGAGCTCGAGGTCGCCTATCTTCTGTCTGCAGTGGGGCTAGAGCTCCAAAGGCTTGCTGCTGTGCTTGTAGAATATCTTTCCCTAACTCGCGTACCGCCTCTACTAACATAGCTTGGGGCCCTACCGGAATCCTTCTCATTCTTTCTAACATTTGTTCAACAGTGGTGTCCCCAGGCAGTGTCAATATAATAGCCTTTGTAGCCGAATTTGTATTTTCCATAACACACTGTCGCAATAAAGCAGCCTTCATCCACTCCGGGACATCTGCTTGATCTATGGCAGCAGTTACCCGATCAATAAACCCTGCAAAGGGCTCGTCCCTGCCTTGCTTCATAGCCATGTAAGAGGGGGCCGTTGGAGTGGTTTTAACATTCTCCACGGCCGCTCAAGCTGTTCTCATGGACTCAAGGCAACATTCCGGACCTAACTCGAGCTGAGCATTAATGGTAACAAACATGCCTGCCCCCATAAGCTGTTCTACAGCAACTTCACGTAACGGATTGTTAGGGTCCCTCGGTCGCTGCGCTGAGATTTCGCAATGCCTCTGCCAATGGGCTTGCCATAACAACTGCGACTGGGTCATTATCATTCTCATTATCACCTTAATATCTTCGGGGCATAGTAGCGTCCCTTCCCAGATATAATTCAACATTTGCTTCGTAGGTTCGCTATGCAATCCTGACTCATTGACTGTACTACGTAATTGAGACAACAGCTTCCAATTAAGCGTACTATGACTCCCTTGCATGTTTCCCTGGTACGCCATGGGATCCTGACATATGTCTGTAAATGCTCCTAATTGTTTATCCTCCACAGCTTTGCCCATGATCCTCTGCCAATTAACTCTCCCCACTATCCTTCTCTCCCCTCTTTAATCTTCCTTATCCCTAACCTTACTATGTTCTTGCCCACTGACACGTTCTTCCTTCCCTTCACTTAATTCTTCCGTAGCTCGATCTCCCTCTGGCGAAATGGCCTCTTTCCCTCGCGTAACCGCTACGGGGCCCCAGCACGGAGGATCGGGAACCTTACTAGTACTAAAAAGCAAGGTGCTGCCTTCCCCGGCGCCTGCTGCCGCTGCCTCCGTAGTTGTGTCAGACAGGCTGCAGGGTCCTGATCTCTGCCCCTCTGCTCTGTGCCGACTCGCCACACGGTGTGGGTCGGCTGCCGGTGTCCACTGACGCCTCTGGTCTCCCGTAGCAACTCGATCTCGGATGTCCCGCATCGCACCGCAATTACTTCAATTCCCCACATTTTCCTTTGTCTGGGTCGGTGCTTAGAGTTTCTCAATGTCTCTCAGGTGTTCCGGCGTCCGCCAGGTCTGTCCTTGTCTCTCATAGTTGGCCGTAGCCCTGCAGTGTCAGTCAGTGCTCTCTCCGTGCAGTGGTAGGCTTGCCGTGTGCCTCGGGTCTCCCAGCGCCGCTCTGATGTCCCGGCGCCGCTGCGATCCCTCTGCCTGTGTGGGTCTCAGCCTGTTTGGGTGCCATATGTTGCAGGAATCACGGCCAAAAGCACGACAGACACCAGTAGAGTCAGATCATGCTCCATTTTATTGCCCGAATAGCCTAACTTTTATAGTGAACTTAACAGGGGCAGACAGTGTTTCACACAAGATTATTGGTCAAAAGCACTCAGACAAACAACTACAAGAAAACAACCCCACCTGCAAGAAAACAACCCCCTTGTGATTAGCAGTCACACAGACCTTGTCCTTGAAGCCAGCTGCTGGTAACAATATTTTTCTGAATTCCTCAATTGGGCAATGTGGGAACACTGTCATGGGAACTTCTCATAGTTGCCCTGGTAGCTTGGTTTGCCATGGGATTTTTGCTGTTTCAAAAAATCCCTCAACAGAAAACCTTCAAAGAACTCAGCAAGAGTGGCAAATCAGCAGGAATTTGATTTCCTGTCAGTGCTATTCCTACAGCTACCTACCTAATCACAGGACTTATCTGAGGGGAGATGTGCAAGGTGCATAGACTAAGTTCTCCCTGCTCCCTCAGTTGGATGCATTCACCTCTAGCCTGAGATACCATGACACTTCTTTCCCCTCTCAGTTCAAGCACTGATTGTGACATTTGTGACTGATACCATGACACAAAAATGCCTCTGAAAGAAAATTTCTCTCTGCAGCCACAATCAATCAGAAAAGCAATTAATCACACATCAACTTAAATGCCATATATCAACAGGAAGGCAATTCTGAGTCAAGACTAAAGGTGCAATTGTCTGAGTAATTAAAACTGTATTTCAGCTGTGGCTGCCATTGAATAATCTATTGGTTTACCGTGAAAAAGGCATTGACTGTTACTGCAGGGATTCAAATTCAGTCCAAAGTCATCCCTGTAAGTCTGGGAAATCATTGCCCACCTCAGATTATTTCTTAATGGATGAATATCCATGCAGCACTGGACAGAGGCACAATAGAAAAGCCAGCTGTGAAGCATTCAGCGGCAATTTAATTAATTTCTCTCCAATAAGAAAGATAACGTGAATCTATCAGTGTCTTTATCACCAATGACAACCTCCAAAGTTGCATTAGATTTAGTCAGAACCCCCCTTGTTGAACACTGAAATACAGTAAAAGATAAACGTTCCCACCAGCTATGTGTTCATACAAGCAAATTTATTTTTACCTTTTTTCGTATGTACTCTAAGGTCCACCTGGCCAGACTGGTATCCCAGGACCACCAGGCCCTCATGTGAGATCTTCAAGTGGATTCTTGCTTGTCCTTCACAGTCAGTCAGACAGAGAACCACCCTGTCCACAGGGAATGCCAAAGTTATGGACAGGCTATAGCCTGCTGTACCTGGAAGGACAAGAAAAAGCTCACAATCAAGATCTTGGTATGTATTGCAGTATAATTGTAATTGCCCTCTGGTCAAGGTCTAATGTGGTGTGATCTACACAATTAAAGACAAGTCAAATGTAGCACGGTAAGTAATCACCAATCACTTATTTGCTATAGACTCAAAACTGATTTCCAAAATTAGCATTTGTTTGCTTCACACACCATGGCTAGTCATATGGGGCTGTCTTTGAACTCACTGGAGATTCTCTTTGATCAGGAATCCCATTTGGCACTTTGAAATAACTCCATGGAGCATCTTGCTCCCCTTTACTGTATCTTGGAAAAAATAGCTGCATAGGTTAGATGGCTGGATGGCAGAAATAAGCTTTACAAATAAAATTTTGCATCATATACAGCAGAATGATGTGCTTTTGAGTGTAAAAATCTATTTTTTTCTTCCTTTGCTTTTGGAAAAAGAGTTTTTCCCAAAGATAACTCCTCCTGGTGTCTTGGATTATTTCTTCTACATATACAATTCTGACTAGAGTTAACAGTCTATAATAAGTTGCCTGGCTTGCAGCCTGAAAAACTGATTGGCTTCAGTTTGCATAGAAGTGATTTCCTGAATTGTCATCTTCTTATGCAAGAGGCAGAGAAATCTACTAGGAGGAAAGATCAAGGACCTAATTAGCTTGACAATAAAAGTTTTCAAAAGAATAAGAAAAAACATTTTTAGTACAGCAGTGTCATTCTGAAATATTTTCACTAGCATGTGTTTGGCATTCCCCAGGATAACCACACATGGTAATGGAATGCCTTATAACAACAGTGAAAATAAGAGCCAAATAAAATAGAAGTCCATGATCTCTGTGACCATTGTATTGTTTTTGCAGGCATTTTCCTTATTCAGGCTACTCCAGATCCCATATTATTACTGGTATGGAATATTATCACTGATAAAAAAAATAAAATATTAAATTGACTTCTCTATGTTACCTGTCCTTAAAGATCACTTCAAGGTTTAGGAGCATTGCAGAAATAATGCATCATGCCCAAAGTTCAGGGCAGATCATACATGAAATGATTATTGTTGTTAACTAAATAGGTCATTATGAAACTTCTATTAATTCAATTTTGGAGGAAGAACTTCACTTCTGAAGTAAACAGGAGTCACTTCTCAGTTCCCACTGATGTCTCTCTGATGAGGAGTGCAGGAGTGGCTCTCAGTCCGTTTATTTTACTCAGAGTCTGCGAAACCTTTCTGGAATGCAGTAGGAACAGCTGCTAAGATTTCAGCTTCATGCACTGGTAGCAGGGGTTTGTCATACTTTACAAAACCTTCTATTTATTGGAGTTGGCATGTGGTTTTTCACTGCTTCTAATGAGCTTGTAAATAGATAATCTTTTAAACCAGCCACCACCTCGTGCCTAGTTTATTTTTCAGCATTGGCATAGCTAGGATATTCGTTATGATAACTGTTTCCTGTAGTGACAAGCTGCATCATGCTTAAATACTGGATTGTGACACCACTAAACGTTATTGGTCAAATTAAGGCATTGATTGGTTAAAAAAAAAAAAAGAATTGCTTACAATATAGCTAGCCATTTGTGTAAGGAACCTGGGAGCTTTAAGATACAGGAATTAGGTAACTCTTGTCAAGGCCTGTAGTTCCGTAGCAACATAAGCTACAAGATTATTTTCAACTTGACCTGGAAAGAAGTGAAGTAATTCTATTATTCTTATTTTCAGGTCTAGCAGGATCTTGTCTTCCTGTATTTAATACTATGCCCTTCGCCTACTGTAATATCAACCAAGTTTGTTACTATGCCAGCCGAAATGATAAGTCTTACTGGTTGTCAAGTGCTGCTCCTTTACCAATGACGCCACTCTCTGAAGAAGAAATAGAACCCTACATAAGCAGGTGTGCTGTATGTGAGGCCCCAGCCCAAGCAGTAGCAGTTCACAGCCAAGATCAGTCAATTCCTCCCTGCCCCATGAACTGGAGAAGTCTTTGGATAGGATATTCTTTTTTGATGGTAAGTCTGGGCACATGAGCATATATACACTAAAGTCATAGTGTTAAGCTACGTGTTTCTTAACGTTGCAAAGAAATTGAAATCCTTTACCATGAGGACGGTAAGGCCCTGGCCCAGGCTGCCCAGATGCCCCATCCCTGGCAGTGCCCAAGGCCAGGCTGGATGGGATTTGGGCAGCCTGGGCTGGTGGGAGGCATCCCTGCTTGTGGCAGGGGGGTTGGGACAGGGTGGGCTTTAAGGTCCCTTCTAACCCAAACCATTCTGTGGTTCTATGAATTAGAGGTCCAAGTCTTTTCAGTGCTGTCCTCTAGTCACGTTAGAGGCAGTTCAGATTGAACCGCACCATTTGGAATCCACCTGGGATTACTGTTTTCTTCAGCTTGATAAATACCAGGAAAATAAGAGAGCTGGTGCCAGACTTTTGAAATTAAGATTTTCTCTGGCAAAGGAAGTTTACTCCAACCTGAGATCACCAAAGATAGTGTAATTAAAAGCAATTAAAGCAAAAAAAAAAAAAAGAAAAAAAAAAAGGACATAAAATGATTTAACATCATTTACCTACTTTTCATGCACAGTTATCAAGTTCTTAAATTGTTCTTTCAGCACACTGGATCTGGTGATCAGGGTGGTGGACAGTCCCTTATGTCACCTGGAAGTTGCTTGGAAGACTTCAGATCAGCACCATTCATTGAATGCCAGGGTCAGCGGGGAACTTGTCAGTTTTTTGCTAATGAGTACAGTTTTTGGCTAACAACAGTGATGCCTGAACTGCAGTTTGCATCAGCCCCCTTGTCAGGAACTCTTAAAGAGGGACAAGAGCAGAGGAAAAAAATCAGTAGATGTCAAGTCTGCCTGAAGCATGGTTAACAAGTGAAACAAATTAACAGATAGAGCAAGATGCAGAAGGAAAAGCATGCTAAAGAGTTAAGCAGTATTTAATATGTGAATATATTTTTAAGCTGCAGCTCTGTTCTTTTTGCTTGAATGGACATCCAAGATGGAAAGATGCATCTATTGAGTCTCATCCACCCTGTGCACACATCAACAGATAGTGAAATCCAGTGTAAAGAGCGTAATTTTAAAAAAAAAAAAAAAAAAAAAAGGAAAAAAGCTGTATTACACTGGAGTCCAGTACCATAATATTCATGCAACAAGGTGAACTCGGAAGGCTGAATTAAGTCTGGAATACCAACTAGACATACATGATTGTGCAAGACAATGGATTTTCTGTTAGAATTGGCATTTAGAACAGAAGGAGTATAGGTATTTATGTGGCTTAGTATAAATAATTACCCCTTAAAAGATGTATAAATACAGATGTGCAAACACATAAATGTCTTAAAGCCCTGTAGCTGAATCTCCCAAGCTAAAGAAGCTTGCACAAGCTTTTTCTGAGGGAAGGGGAAAAAGTAATTGTTAAAATACATTCTTACACATAATAAAAACAATGAAGATCAAAGTCTCAC
The DNA here is from genome assembly GCF_009819795.1 of Aythya fuligula. Lineage (NCBI taxonomy): Eukaryota > Metazoa > Chordata > Aves > Anseriformes > Anatidae > Aythya > Aythya fuligula. The sequence continues at coordinate 3,692,135 of NC_045567.1, forward strand.
TGTTGCAGTATTGAACAAAACTGTGAAAGAACTGTTAACTGATCTTTCATAAGCAACAAAGTTGCAAATCCGTTTGACAGCAGATTATGTAAGAAAATAAAATTAGCTGAGATAATGAAACCTTAAAAAGCAATATTTATATTTGCGATTAATTTCTAAGAGCAGTTGCATTAAATTAAGCTCCAATCCAAGAAGCTGAAGAAAACAAAGCAGTTTCTAATAGTAATTGAAAGGAAATTTCAGTGTGGTGATAAAATGAGTGAACTCGTGTGATGAATATAAGTCTTTGGACAGTTGTCTAAACCTGAAGATTATCAATTTTTTGCCTTTTTTTTTTTTCTTTTGGTAAATATACTACTGAAAATAACTTGTCACCTTTCAGAGTCTTATGGAATCATAGCTCTAAATGTTTTTTATTATTGGAAACAGTGATTGTTAGAAATTTTATGAGTTAAAGCACTGATCACCTTATGAAATAAATAATTTCCTGTTTACCTTCTTAATTCTGCTATAAAACCATAAAAATGCACATTTAAATTATAGCGAAACTACTGAACTCACTGATTAAAGACTGAAAATTCACTTCGTGCAGAAGGGCCACAAATGCTGCTGTTATCATTTAAACAAACCTTCTTTAAAAAAAAGAAAAAACTAGATGGAATAAAATGCTTTTTCAGTACTTTTCATTTCACTGTGTTTATTAAGAGAACACAAGCAGAAGGATTTTCAAACAGATTAAGATCATCCAGAAATCCTTATTCCAGGAAAACTCCCTCCGAAGCCATCACAATCGGCTGAGCAGCCAGCTTCAACTTTGGATACACAAACTCAAAAAGTGGGAAAAACAGACTTTCCTGTCTCAGCCAGAGAAAAATAAACCAGAGTAATTCCATTCAAGTGTAAACACATCAGGCTGCAATTCCTTTCCAACAAAGCCACCCAAAACACGTTGATCTGCTGTGGTGGTCAACTCTCCTGCTCTTTCACCTGGGAAAGGGTAAAGAGCCTTCTTGGGACACATTCCTATATCCACCTGGCTAGGGAAACATTGCCCTTTGGGGTCCTGGAGGCCCACTAGCACAGGGCACACCTCTCAGTTCACGGCTCAGTGATCATAGCTGCATGCCCTTCCTTTCAAATCTGGCATGTCACTTTTTTTTTTTTTTTTTTTTGAGGGACCAATCTGCAAAAGAATTTGATCCCCTCCTGCTTCAGACAGCATCCCACAGACACAAGACCAGCTTTCTGGTTTAGAAGTGAAAACCAAGGCTGCGACTCTCCAAGGTGCTGAGAAACTTCAGAGCTTATTCCTGAGAAGAAAGCAGTATGTGAAGGGTCGCTCTGTGCCCTAGTCACCTACCCCATAAGGTGTGCAAACTGGATTTCTAAAAAGGTCACCTCTAAAACCACATTGAGCTAGTAGCTTCAGCATACAATTGGTAGCAGCTGAACATACAATTTTCCTCAGGTGATATCATTTTTTTCCATGGATAAAGAGAATTCCACATCTATGTCTCAGGAGATTTTCCTGGCAGTACTCACCAGCTTCTCTGTTACTTCTTTGCATCCCCTTTTCAGGTCAGAGGCACTGGAAAAGGGCACTCGTTTTGCTAGAAGTATTTACAGTGTGGTTTATGGCACTAACTGCATTTAGGTAAATAACGAAGAAATTCTTATACGCTACATTATTGAAAGCTTTGAGTTAATAAGTCAAAGATGTAAAATGGAATGAAATTGGATTGGATGGACTTGAATGTAGTTCCAACTTGAAGTAGTACAAAGAAGTCTTAAAAACATCTGCAAGAATCAAAGACCCAATAATCTTGAACCATAGAATCATTTTTGTTGGGAAAGACCCTGAAGATAATCAAATCCAGCCATCATCCTAGCACAGCCAAATCCACCGCTGACAATGGCTGTAAGCACAACATCCATGTGTCTTAAATACCTCTGGAGATGGCAACTCCAGCACATCGTTGGGCAGCCTGTTCCAATGCCTAACCACCCTTTCCATTAACAAATTCTTCCCAATATCAAATCTCAACTTCCCCTTGCTGCTTCCTCACGTTCTATCACTTGTCACCCAAGACGAGAGACCAACACCCTTCTTGCTGCAGCTTATTCCAGGTGTAGAGCGATGATGTCTCCCCTCAGACTCCTCTTCTCCCATGAAAACATGGCAATTCCCTCGCGGCTCCTCTCTGAACGTGTTGCAGTAACTCAGTGCCCTCCCCTAGTCAGGGCCCACAGCCCAGTGCAGGACTCGAGGTGCAGCCTCACCAGTGCCGAGCCCAGAGGGACACCACCTCCCTCAGCCTGCTGCCACACCACTCCGGGTACCAGCCAGGATGCCACTGGCCTTCTTGGCCACCTGGGCACACCACTAACTTGCGTTCATCTGGTTGTCAGCCAGCACCCCAGGCCCTTCCAGGTAACTTTCCAGCCCCTCTTCACCAAGCCTACACCACTGCAAGAGGTCATTATGGCCCAAGCATGGTGCCTGGCACCTAAATAAGCCGTCTCTCTGCCATCTTGTTAGATTTTAAACACGACGTAAAACAATCATGTTTTTCTATGATTTTGATGCAGTTCTTGCACGTGCTAGTTACGTGTTACGATTTTCTACAGAAGCACACTATATCAGAGATGTATTTCAAGCTACTACCAACACCTTAGAATACCCAATAGCTGCCTAAGCTCCTGTGTCGTGCTTAGCTAAGGCATTTGTCAAATGTGATACTAATTCCAAATGAAGTTGCAAATAAATTGCTTAATATTATAAAGCAAATAAGACAGACCAAATTATAAAGCAGCATGTACTCCTGCAATCATTTGTCCAGTGACTGTACACAGAAAATAATTAGGTAAATTACTCATGTGGGATCTAATTATAAAATTATATGTAAAAGTGTATAGTTGAAACTATTTGTAACACTTCTAAGGGAACACCCTTGTTCTAGTCCTTATAATCCACATAATACTCACTGTTGCATTCAAGTGCTTTGGATCTTGTGTAGGCCCCATAGAGAAGCAAATATTTTCCTACAGAGCACACGATCATTAATAGCACTACAGAACGCGATGCTGGCAATGCGCTGAGCATTACAGCCAGCCAGGATGAACCACCCTGGAGTGAAGCCATTCACAACCCCTGAGTGACAATGAGAGTTTTCCTTCCTGCCGCCCTCGCAAACCACGACACCCATTTGCCCATGTGGCAGAGAAAAAACTGTTAACATGTGGCCATTTCTGCTTCATTTGCTGTTTTTCACTAGAAAGGGAAAGAAATGCACAGGCCTAGTACTGAAGATGTCTTTTCAAGTGAATTTCTTCTTTTGCTGTACAGAAAGCATGCAGGCATGGGGAAACTAAAGCAAAACCAAAATCAGCTATCACTCATTTTATCGCAACTGTGCTATATTGTAAAAATTATGTTCTCTAAAGTATACTTTAAATTAATTCCATGAAATAAAGTCCCTGTAGCGGAAGTCCAGAATTGACATGCCAAAACCGGGTATCAGAATGAGGTACCAGAAGACACTTAAACTCCACACAGAGCCCACCTGGGGCTGTTACCTCCATGAGCAGACCCCAAGGTGCAGCCTCCTACTACGTGCAGCTCCATGGGCCCGACCGAGCTCCCTGATCATCAGGTGCCCTAGTGCCAGGACTACCTCGATGCCTGGCGGAGCTGATCGCAGACATCCCTTGGTGAGTAATGCTGCAGGCTAAATAGACTCAGCTTAGGCAGCGTAAATAATTCATCACCGATCAGCTTAAAAATGTAATTACTGATTTGTGTATCAGGAAACAAGATGGCAAACTTTTTTCCACCCATTTTCCCAGGCCTAACTGAATTCCAGACTCCTCTCCTGCATCCCTGCTAGTGCCACAGATGGCATTCAGGCCTGTCAGTGAGGCAACGGGCAGCACAAAGCACGGGCTCCTGGCACACAGGTGGCAGCTCCTCTCCACCGCTTCTCCTCTCTTTTCCGTGCTCTGACACTGCACCTCCATGGGCCGTGGTACTCTGGCACTGTACCTGCTCTGGCATGGGTTCCTCTGCAGACCACAGCCTCTTCTGGGGCACCTGCGCTTGGTGTGGGCGCTCTGTGGGCTGCAGAGCCTGCTCTTCAGGGCTGTGCCCCACAGAGCGCCACCTCCTCTTCCTCTGACCTTGGCGTTCCCTCTGCTGGTTTTCACTTCTACTCCCTCCTCTTCAAGTTAACAGATGTCTATAGACAGATACCTGTCGAGTTACAGATATCTATATTGCTAGGAAGCTTTCTGAGCCCTTTGATTTTATTCCTTTGACCAGGCAAAATTACAATGCTGAAATCTTCAGAAAAATAAAGGATGTGGAAAACAAAGTCGGATGAAAGTTGGCACAAGAAGTAGGGAACAGGCTTCCCGTACTTGATTTTATTTTAAAAAACGTCTGCAAGTGCTTTTTCCATCTGGAACAGGATTTCATTTGGACTGTGCTGTCCCCCAGTGCTGGTAAGATAAAAACTAGATGCATGTTTATGTGAAGTCCCATTGAATTCAGTAGTTTAACTATGGCTGTGTGGAAGTGCCAACGAGGTTATCTTTACAGAACCTGCTCTTGGGGACAAGGCTGCTGTGGGTCTGGGTCAGCAGGGCCAGCAGCACAGCTGTTCTCCCTCCTGAAAAGCTCACCGGGAGTTTACTGGCACATGGCCGCGGCAGCAGATAAAGCTTTGTCAGGCTACCAGTGGAGAGGAACAGGAGCAGCAGCAGTCTGTCTATTCCTAGATCAGAAAAAATGCTTAAAGACTCATTCCCAGAACTGCACTGCTATATGCAACAAATTTAGGCAAAACTGTTCCAGGAATTCTTCCAGTGTAAACTCTTAACCAAAACAACTCTTTCCTACATCGGCTGGTTCGTAAGCACCAGTGAAATAGTCAAAAAAATATGTAAGTCTTGTAGTCTAAATGGGTTTTGCCTGTGTTTGGGGTAAATTTAAAAAACATGAGTGGTGCAAGTTGATGGGTATGTCTCTTACCTGTCAACCCGAGTCTTGTTTCCTTTATTAAAAAGATGTCCCTAAAGCTTTAAAGTACACTATTAATTGAAGAAAAACTGATTCTGATCTGATTTCATGCCAACTCTTCCCAACACACAGCTGGAGATAGCCAGCTTACAATGACCATGCGAGCCCCCTAGCACAGCACGAGACCACAATGTTCACCCTCACCAATTCTTTAAGCATCACCAAGATCCAAACTCAGGAAACAAACCACGTCCACCTGGGGAACTCTCCGGTGTGCCAGACAGACTGCTGAAAATGACATCACTTCACAGACTGAAGCCTGGCCTTGTAAGGTCTTACGCAAACAACCCCAAATAACCTTTAATTGAATTCAGCCTGCCATACTTAGAGAAGGGCTGCAAATGAGGACTTACGTGCCAATGCTCTACATGCCCTCTGGTGTCAACTGTCTGGGCAAGAAAGAAAAAAGCATTCAAGACCACAGGGAAGATTAGTCAATTAAAAGAGTAATGGGTGGGGAGCAGCTGTTTGCAAGAAAAAAAAAAAGAAAGAAAAAAAAAGGATCATTCAAAAACCAGTTGTGAAGACAAGCAGTCAGACAAGGACAGAGTGGATTTGCTTCAACTCTGAAATGATAAAAACTTTCTGATAATGGCTGTGGTAAAAACTTTTTTGGCAAGTGAAGCAATTGTTTCATCAAAATGGGAATCTGTTTCACAACTGGATACTATTTCAGAAGTCAGCATTTAAAAAGTCAACCTTTGAAGTTTTGCCCAACTTAACCAGCTGGAAAACTATCCAGGTGGGGAGAAAAATCATCATCGTTCAAATAAACACTGTGCTGTGTTCATACTTAGACTTTCCCCTTTCTAGTCACTTCATCTAGATGTTCCAGAAGGTACTGGAAGTTCAATTAGAGGTGATACAAGTTTAAAGTGGAAGAACAACTCCATGGTTCCTCAGTATTACATAGATGGCCTTCAGCATCTAAAACCACCTCAAAGAAAAACTCACCTTTTCAACCACTACGGGGTGTTTCTTGGCTGCTTCTCAAAAGGAGACAGGTTTGAGCTCACAGTATTTAACTTACACATTTTTAGTAGTTTATAGAAAGACTTGGAATAAAGGATTTGAGCCCCAAAACTACATCATGTTCAGCTTGGTAAAACGAAGTATCACTACACAGAAAAGCAAGATCTTTTGCAGGATTTACAGAATCACAGAATCATCTAGGTTGGAAGAGACCTCCAAGATCCGACCTCTGACCTAACACTAACCAGGCCTCCATTAAACCATGTCACAAAGCTCTACATCTAAACATCTTTTAAAGACCTCCAGGGATGGTGACTCCACCACTTCCCTGGGCAGCCCATTCCAATGCCTAACTACCCTTTTGATATAGAAGTTCTTCCTGATATCCAACCTAAACCTCCCCTGGTGCAACTTTAACCCGTTCTCCCTCATCCTGTCTTTCATGCACTGATTACAAATATCACTGGTTTAGATGCTCATTCTCAGGCAGTTTTTCCAGGAAGGTGGCTCTGACCTAAGCTCTCTTTTTTTTCTTCCCCCAAAACACTGATCAGAATGAAAGTGGGAAGCTTGACCCTTGCACACCATCTATTTCAAAGATTTTATCAATTGTTACTGAATTACGCTTTGTACTAACACAAGTGAAAGAAACGTTACCAAAAACAATTGAGCTACATCATTAACAGTATAGCTGAATTGAGCTAATTAGGAACAATACAATCCATCCGTTAATTAGGCAAAAGAATATACAATACACACTTCAGCATCTGAGAAGGCTATGAATACATATGAACTAATTTTAAGGAGTCAGCAAAAAAGTCATTCCACACTCAACATTGTAGAGATTCTGGGACCATTCCTTAACCTGCTACATGGGGAAGGGAAGTGATACCCACCATGCTGATTCACAGAAGCGACCTTCGCATCAATAGCTTTTAAACGATCCCTGTGATGAATTATTTTTTGAAGGACCTAACACAAATCATTGCTCTCCCACTGTTTACTTCCTCTTGTCTTAGTGATGTTTAACACTCCTGAAGAGATATTTGTCTAACCTGCTCCTAGAAGACTACAAAAGGAAACTGCAGAGTATCCCTAGCTCATTACAAAGCTTCATTGTCAACATGGTTAGAAATTCTTTGCTTACGTTTCATTTTGCTGCAAATTAGGAAGTTTCTAGTAGCTAGTGAACAACAGAGATGAACTTCTCTCTGTTCTCATGTGGCAGAAGACTGCTGCCACATGGATACTCATTCTTGTCTTTCACTAAACCAGTTGCTTTACCATTTGTGAATATAAACAAAATACCTAAACCATACAAAATTGTGTGGAAAACTGTCCTTCTCTAATTGTATCAGCTTTCAATTAATGGATATGAGTATCACTAAACTTAGACTTTCATAAAGAGTAATTTTCCTTTAGAAAGGGTTCAAGAATTGAAAGCTGAAGATTGTCAGTATTTACTTACTCTGATTTTCAGCGATGACAATTTAAGGGAAGTAGGGCAGATTTTGATCTCACTTACAGCCTGTACTGAGAACAACATTACCATTGACACTCATCAAGCACAAGCTCCCCTGCTGTGGTGTGGGACATGTATGAATGCCATTTTGTTAGTATTTTTTAGGGCACTTTACCCCTTAGGAGAAATGGTGCTGCCAGGAAAATAGTATTACATACGTGAATACGTTATTTGCTTTTGCTTAAAGATAAAACAGGAGTGGGAAAAAAACTTTAAAAGTTAGACACATTTAACCACATCTTAATTCTGGACTGAAAAAAAACACATTTATAAGCAGTAAAATGTTTGGTCATTTAATCAGTAAGTTTCAGGAATGGACCTGTTAACAAGTCTGCTGATTAGGATTAATTAAGGGGGTGGAATTTCTTACATGGTACTTGATCAGAGTTTAGATGAAGCGTAAAATGTTCCCAAGAAATCACAGCTCCTGAAACAAAGGAACCAAACTTCAGGTGTTAAAGGTTTTTTTTGTTTGTTTGTTTTTAAATCAAACTACTCTTTCTTTAAAGATCCATATTTTATATATAGTTAGTCAGCCTCTAAACAGCCAGAAAATATCCAAGGTGGAGGACCCATTTATGTACACTGCCCTGAATTTTTGTCAGCATGTTAGGGATTCATCTGTGACTTGCATCTACCATCATCAGGGCTCCCAACCTGAACAGATGGTAAGGCCCAACTGAAGCATCATTCTGTTACAATTTCCAGAACACCAAGTGTATTGGAACTGCCCAATAATCCAATCCAAAAACTTCCACCGAATTCAAAAGAAGAAAAACTAGTCCTGATGTAAATCATCTGCCCCCCTCTGCATCCAGCCTTCATTTCTAACAATATTGTGGCAGCTCTGCTATTTTAAGATATATGCCTTATCACTGAAAAGAAAAACAGACAATTTGAAGTGTACAAAAATTTATTTCAATTTTTTATATGAAAGTGAAAACAACTATTAGTACTGACAGTTTTTATAGGCATTTAGTTGCATGTGCTCGACAAAACAAGAACAGGGGGACTGAAACAGATCCTTCATGAGACATATTTATGGTAATAAAAATGAGAGCTCTTGTTAGTATGAGGAACTTCCTGTGTTACTCCTCATGTGGTTGGCATTAATCCTTCCTTTACAAAAGCATGCAAGTGCTTTTAAATTTGTAATCACGTTCTTGATTTTACTTCCCCCCACTTTCAACTGACTAGTGATATCCAGTGTTTTAAAATAATTTCTTGTCTGCTAAACTGTTTTTTTAGTTTCACAAACTTTTGACCAGAGCATTAAGTTCAGTTTGGGGAAACAATGCTATGTCCTTCTTCACACACAATTTTTGCACCCTGAGCAAAATATGCAAACTCTATGCATTTTTTTGATATTTAATTTTAGAAGGCATAGAAAAGTTAGTTTGCAGTAAGGTACAAGTATCTGCTTTTTTTTTTTTTTTCAGGACATTCAGTAGCCACAGAATAACAAACAAGACACGCATATATTGAAAAACAACCAAAACCAAGGATACAGAAATTCATCACTTATCTACTGACTTCAAATCTGCCAGAGAACACTATGATAACACCAGTGTTTTAGTATTACCTTAACAAGGACATCCAAAGTCGCATTGCAGCCATGTCTGTTGTCTCTCAGAGCCTTGAACATACCCCACTTAACAACATTTTTTGTTTTGCTGCTTCTTGGCATACAATCAGCAATAGGTATAAGTAAGATAGATGGTGAAAGTGAGAATGGCATGGGTGGAGAACAGTTTTTGAATTTTTCAACTAACAAAAGTTTCCCCTACATACATTAATTAAAACCAGGTGTACTCTACATACACAACATAATCACCAATTCAGTTTCAGTATCTTTCTTTTCTGTATGAAAAATACAACAGTGCTTTACACTCTAACTCCATAGAGAGGTAGACTTCATAAAGCACAGACTGGTGATCACCATTAAATTGCTCATCATAAAAAGAAAATTAAATTGCTCATCCTAACACTTTACTAAAGGAGCGTTGGTGAGATTCAAAGAATTATGTGCCTAAAGGCAATAATGGAATCATTCCTGTGCAAGCACATCTCTTCAGGACTGAAAAGAGTTACAGGATCGTTCCCAGATTCAGACAGATTTCCTCCATTACAAGGTAAAAAAACATCTAGGCAGTGAGTATTTTTCCTGAGTGTTAGATACTCAAAAAACCTTCAAGTTTGCTAATTTACATCATCGAACAGGCAGATGTGCCACAAGCAGGACAGGCACTGCACGCCAAGCAGCCAACAGAGGTCCCGTCCAAAGCAACAACCGAGCTCTCCGGTCTGCTGCCAGCTACTCTGGAGTTGGGTCAAGAAATGCTCTCTAGAAAATGAGAAACTCAAGGTAAACTATATTAAGGTATGATCTCCACAAGTCTGCAGACGGCATGGGGACTGGACCTCAGATGAGATACATACAGAGAAATAGTAGAATTTCTATAGCTCCATGAACAGCATATACATGATACAATTTCTAAGCCTTTTTAAAAAGGAAGAATAGTTATTCCAAAACAGTAAGTTAACAAATAAATATATTTTCATGACATATCCACCTTCCTTTCCATAAAGCTCCAAACAACAAGTTATTTCAACTCTGTAAAAGATTTATTTTTTTTTAATTTTTTAATTAAAAAGGTAAACATTAGGATTGGTTCTAGGGAATAAGTAGTTAGAACTCAGTTTTGTCACACTCAAGCTCTACACTAAATGGCACATTTTAAGGAAGACTCCAACACTAAAAGTTCTATTACGTAACTCCTTAGGATAACAATAGCTCCAACTATTTTTCACAGTTTGCAAAACTGCGGAAAAGCTTAAGCCCAACTCTTATGAGCTACCTGTTGTCATCAAAGCAGTCGTTTCAAGTGACAATTCACATGCCAATCCCAAGAGTTATTCATCATAGAAAAATGGGAAATATGTAGGAAAGAATTGCATAGTTTTAAAATTACATTTCAAAAGTATTATCCATCACAGAAAAGAATAAAGAAACCCTGCCGTCTGAGAATACCAGCAGCCAAAAAGCCAATGAATTCTTGAAGCTACAAAGAAGAACTTTGAAGAGAAAAAGGTTGGTGAAACCATCAGTCTTCTTCCAGATTTAACATACATCAGAATGGAGATTGGCAAAGATCACATTTTGATTCCCAACTCATTTTTTATGCAAGTTCAAATTTGGAGCCTGAACTCACAAAATCTTCTGCAGTTTTGCAATGAATAGTAAAAATAAAATAAATCTGCAAATATTTTAACTCTGAAGAGCACTTTACAATTTACATCAACACCTGCCAACTTCAACTTCTGTCAAACCTACGAAGTCTTTGCCTTCTTACTTCCTCTTCTGAATTCTGCTCAGGTGGAAACCAAAAACCATAGGGTCGCCGCTCATTATTGTATGTTGCTCCACCAAAATCTACAAGACAATGAAACACAACTGTTATTTTGTTCTGTAATTTGAAAAAATGCACATGTATCCTGTAATCCAAAGCACTGCAACACAAAGAAAATGGGGAATTATTTCCAGGTCAAATGGTTCAAGGACTGTTAGTTTCCAACAACTGCTCTTAAAACACCGAAATGAAGAACACCACCAGAAGATCTCCCAAACCCCAAAGCCTAGCATGTATTAACCTGGGAGCAAACATTTTCCTCAATCCTTACTTTATACAGGCAACTCCAGATTGTAAGAATATTTAAACATCCTCAATAGCTACTTCTGGCAAAACAGGCTTTTGTATTTGCTTTTAGTGTAGCAGTCCAACATGTGCTGACCCATACCAGATGCGCACACAACTCCCATCCTGTTGGCAGCAAGCAATTTCATAAATAAACTCCACGTGGCAGCTCAGCTAGAGAGAATTGTAAGTTAATGTGAGCAGAAATATCACACCAAGACTGAAGGAAGGTTCTCTGCCCTGGCACTGCAAGAGAAAACAAAGGAAAGCAACTGCTCACAATTCACATTAAGTTACAGAGCAAAGAAAAGATTGAAAGGTTGTGGTTACACACAACTGAGGGGCCTTGGGAAACAAAAATAAGAAACTGAGCTCACTTACAGAGGTAAGGATAAACAAAGTAGCTTTAAAGGTAACACAACAGTCTTTGTAATACTCGGTATTTCTTAAACATCCACCTCAGAACTACATTTATATTAGCAATATAGAAAACCAAAGGCAAATACTGTATTAAGCTAATTTTCAAAATGGATTTTAACTGCAGCTGTATCCTGTATCCAAAATTGTTTGTAGCAAACGCATGATGTTGTTTATATTGCATAATAGCAGGAAGTCCAATTCACAAAGTGGTTCTGTTAGTTTCTTATTCACTTACAAGAGCATTTTAATTTGTAGGGTGCTAACCAAATGTAGGATTTTGAAAACACGTTCAGGATTTCTTCTGTGCTTGCCAAGCAGTCAAGCTCTTGGAAAGTACTTCCAGAGATAACTATAGCTGCTCAAGTTTTTGCTGCTTAGCACTGTTTAAGTGTTTATAAAATTAGAGGCAATGGTCAGAAGTATTTTTCTAATTAATTAATATACAGACAACTTAATTCATATTCTTGTATTTTATCTTCAGTTTGTCCCTCTGTTTCAATTTACCAGAGACAATCCTCAAAATAATTTAAGGTGTTACTCTGCTTCTGAAAACACTACGTCGCTGACAAACATTACATGAACTCCTTGGGACCCACCATCGTTTACCCTACCTAGGTGCATACTTCTCCCTTGCAAAATAGCATGCCGTGCTAGCAAGTTCATCAAGTTTTAGTGATGAAATGATGCCACCTCTTTTATAATGCGCTCCAACAGTTTATCTTTATACCATGGAAATTATAAATATACATGCATGGCAGCAACAGCAAATGGACATTAGAAGAAATTGTTCAGAATGCTACAAAAAGCTAATATGTATTGGAAATCGCAGGCCTTAGCACAAGGCAAATTGCTTCTCAATTTTATTTTTTACTTAAAATCCAAGAACAATCTCACTGTCTGAAAAAAAAAAAAAAAAACGAAACAAAAAAAAAAAACAGTTCATATGCAGCATGGCAGAATGGTTTTCATTAACAAAAAGATTCAGCTGAGCTAAGTGTTCATTTACTACATTTATTTATTTCCCCTCATTTTATTTTCTGATACAAGGTGTGTTCAAAAAGCAAAGAACAAGCAGTTGTTTTACTGTGTTCCACTGACCATGAGCTGAGATACACATGGGCTTACAATATTTCATAACCCAATGAACATCCTTTCCAAAGCAACAGTAACTTCAAACTGGAAGGCACAAAGCAAGGTCAGTAAAGATCTGTGGAAGGGAAGCCTACGAACCGCGTGTGCTGTGCTGTGGAAGGGCTGACAACTCAAAGACCAAACTAATGGGAAGTCAGGTGTGACTAGTGAAGTTAGGAAGAAAAGTAGCATACAATGAGACCAGATTCAACTGGATTGTTAGAAGAGCAGGTCAGGTCAATGCTGACCACACGGTTTCTTCTAAGACAGATTATAGCAGTGAGAAACGTAAAACCTTCCCTCCAGAAGGGCTGAGAGCCTGTTCTGGGTAACACAAATACCTTAATGCCTTCATACGTGAACTTCATTATTTATTTTAATCATGCCTCAGAGCCTAATCTTTGCTGTATGCATATCCTCCAGACAGACCTGTTAAAGTAACAGAAGTTGTTAGCAGCACACACTTAGAGACCAGACTATCAGTCAGTGCCTTGGGTTAGCTTCCTCTAGCTACTGCATAGATACTACAGGAGAGATGATATAAAATAATCTCACCGCATTCTCCAATGATCTAATAAGTCTCAAGATGTTTAGTCAACTAAACAAGGAGACATGCATTAAGCAAAATAGTCGATACACAAATACAAACGTATCTTTCATTCCCAAGTATTGAACAGGATTTGCTAACCAACTCAAGAGGAACCTTGACCTATTCTAGATATGCTACTTAACCTACCTTAGGCTAAGACAGAAAGATATCTATTTCTCTTTAGAGCAATAAGGAAAACATAGATTAACTTCAGCTACAAGAAGAATTTCAGGTAGACTGCATATTCAGCATAATCGAATAGAAGTCTTCAGCTGCAAATAGGAAGTTACTGCTTAACTCATTTCTTTAGTGTTTCAAGCATCCACAGTACAACCTCCAAAAAAAGTTGAAGACCTTACGTTATTCCATGCAGATTCTTGCCTTCTGGTTCATTAGTGCATATTCACTGGTGTTTATGTGTATCTTCCAATTCATTCTTTTGAATGATACTAAGACATTCGTTACTTTATAAAATTACTTCGGTGACTTATTTTGCTATTCACATGACCTGTATTTTATTCTCCTGAGCTGTTTTTCCAGTAAGTTGCACAAATCAAGTAATGAACAATGTTAAAGAATGAAAGGAAGTAAAGCCCTAAAAATGAGGTCTAAAATAGGAGTACAGCACGAACAAAATAAATCATAACAAGAGTTTGACAAAAATCAAATTCAAAGGTCTGAACGTTTCTTCTGGCAAAAAGGAATAAATACAAGTAAAATTTCATCACCCTTACACATTTGCTTAGAATTAGGAAGTTACTCAAGTTCTGTCCTCAGCAGTGTGAGACAACAGGCCTGTTCTTGGAAAGCATTTCTGTGATGCTATGGAACTTGGTTCAACGCTTCTGAACTGTAAAGCTCACAGGGAATTTCTGGTCATTTCTGTACCAAACCCACAATTTAAATTTACTTTTGTTTTAACAGAGCTGATGTGAAACTATTAATCCTTATTACAATCTGTATTTTTTATCCATTAAAAACTAAAATAGCAACAGTTAGGAAACACACATACTGCCACAGGTAAGCCAGAGAGGTACAGATATCCTAAAAGCAGAAGACATTGCCAGGCTCTGATCTAACATACTAATTTCTTTTTGTTCAACTCATGCTGTGTAAAAGATTTTGCATTTCTGTTTGTTCAGCCAAGGAAATAAAAGTAGACATTGAAAAGGCAATCTTCATTTCTACCTTCAAATAACTGAAAATGAAGACAGTGCTACATAATAAGAGTTTTACTATCTCAAAAATCCTGAATACCAACAGGAACAGAAATAATTCTGGCAAATTCTTTAATTACATGCAGAAACTCCTTTCTTTAATAAGGCAAATAGGCTTGTATTTCTGTTTAAAACAGTTAAAAGTCTCCAGAAATCTAACTGGATACATTTTTGCAACTAGATTCTATTTTTCAACCAAACATTGCTTCACATAAGGTTGATTTTTAAAAGTACTAAATAAATGCATTATTCTTCCTTTACGTATCATGTCATAGTAACATAGCAAAAACTGCCTAGCTGAACACTTCAGCTGTGTGATCAATTGGATAAATACAGGCAAAAAGCCCCAAGTAATGCTCATCTGAACCACCTTTTCTCCCTCTTGAAAAACACACAGAAAGATTAAAATTTTATCAGGTTCATCAAACACAGATGCCAGCCACACCTCTCCATGTACGACAGGGTATGAATGGTGCTACACAGCCGCTGCTGGGTTACCAAAGAACTGGACAAGTGCAGGCTTTACACTCACTGCCACCTTACAACACTTTGCCTGGGAACCACATGCAAAATATGTAACTGAGGCGATTCTAATTAATACTTTCCAGAATGGATCAGTTCTCTCTGTACTTAAGCTTGCTAAATATAACTAAATTCATTAGCAAAAAAACCTGCTTGAGCTAATGACAGTAAGACTTTCTGATCACATCCAGCCAGCTTTCAGGGCCAGCTGAGCTGCTTGCTCATCGATGTCTACACAACTGCACGTACCACATTAAAGATGAAAGACAGAAGTGTCCCATATATTCCTTTTGAGCATAATTGTAAAACCTACCTGCACACTGACAACAGCAGGGAACGTATGTAATTATTATGTGTGTATAAAATCATTATATATATATTTTAATGCAAGCTATAGACTATCAGTAGAAAAAAATTAAAAAAATATGGAAGGGACACAACACAGCTGGCCTTAGGACCATAAGGATGTAGATGTGACTTTGGCCAGCAAGACACAGCATGGAGATTTATAGTTTTCTTGAAACTACTAGAATATGGTAATTTATTTAGTCAGACATCAGGAAAAGGTCCAGAACATTATTTTTAAGTCTCAATAAACAAAGTGCAAGTTATACCCAGTCTATAAAGATTAATCCAGTGATACAACAACAAGAGAAAAAATAGTAAATCAATGGGTAAATCCAAGGTTAGGATTATTCACTGACCTTAGTCGGGAGCTGCTTTTAACTGTAAATTAAATTTGTTATATATAGTTATATGTTATATAAATAAATGTTATATTATATATTTATATGTTATATATATTTAAAGTCACATTTGAAAAAAAAAAAAAAAAAAAAAAAAAAGGCTTTGTCTTTCTTTTAGGGCATTTCTGCATGCCTAACAAAGACACAACAAAGCAATTCTAAACAATATCCATTTCCCAAAGCCAAGTCCAAGAAACCCAGATGAATGGAAACACCAATGCAGACTGAAACCACTCCACAGCAACTACCACTTTCTCCAGCGTGGAGGAGTGTTTTTTTGTAGCCCACACACAGCTTCTTCTAATTATGCCCACAGCTGTTCCGCAGAACTGCTTGTTCTCCAGCAAGGTGACCCTGCCAAACCCACTGTGGAAGGAACAACATTTGTTCCTTTACAAAAACATCCAAGTTACTAAGAAAAAAAATGTCGAGAGACCACTGAAGTCGATATAAAAACTCCCACTTGTATCACTGTGTCTTGGGTCAAAGCACCAAGAACAGTTACTCCATATGCAGACCATGCATTTATAAATAGATGCAGCATGAATGTAAGCAAAACATTGCTAACTACAATTGAAGATTTAACTATTTCTTTATTGTTTTCTTGCTATTTTTACTTTTCTTTGGCACTTGACACATTTGCATGAAGAAAAGCATCCAAAAGAAAGCCGTATTGGTGATACTTTCCAAAATGTTCTTGCATACTTAGGAAGTCAGAGAAAAAAGCAACATTCTGTATAGCTTTCAGCATGAAGTTCTAAATGTATCAGTATCATATACTTTTTTTAATGCAAATAAAATTAATGGTTATTGAGACATATGATAAAATCTTTTGTATTGATAATCAGAACCTAGGCACTACTGTGTCACTGTGACTTGTTGCTAAAAGACCAAAGGAAGTTAACCCTTCAAGGCAAGGTTTCCAGAAATACAGGATATAGTACCAAGCATTTGATGGAAGGAATGAAACATGTGCTGCACAGCAAAATGAATACCATCATCTCCAGGTATTAAATACTGAGTATAGTAAACTCACCACAGCACTACATCCAGGGCAAACTAGAGAAAAGCAAATACCAGGGCAAAACTTGGAGCAGAACAGCCTTGAAAGGCATACTGTATTAGGGTATGAAACAGAATCTAAAGTTATGTTCTAAACTATTGAGGTGTACTAGCATCACAATGATTCAATAATCTATTTATTTTTTTCCCCCACTTTCGTAAGTGCAAATGCTTCATCATTCAAGTAGAATAAGTCCTACTTTTAAATTACTGGCATCTTTTTAATCACCTGAATACACAACTCAAGAGTACTGCACCCAAGCAAGCCCCAAACCTGAGGCAATCCTGTATGAACAACGGGGCAGAACTTTTTCAGGAAAGACAGAATAGAAATTGTTCCCAATCCCATTCACCTGCATCAACAACTTTATAATTGGACTTCACATCAAAAAGTTTCTGGTAATGATCACTTAACAGAACACAGCTCTGCTCTTCCAGTTCACTAAGCCGTTGAACTAAAGAGTTCATGTGTGTAAACAGATTTCAGAACAGAACCACTTCTCTGCTTTCCAGAACGATCTGTCAAGAACTCATGGGTGCCAAATGGTCACGGGTCTATGGTTCATACCACACCTGCTGGGAAAGGCTTAGTGGTGCTGCTTCTTACATATCTGGTGAGCATTTATCTCCACTACGGAGAGAATCAGAACTTTTATTCTCAAAAATATTTTTGTTGTTTTGTTTTAATACTACGCATCACTAATCTTCTTTCAGAAATTGAGCTCTGTTGCTGGAAAATTCTAGCTATGATTCTTGCTACAATTCTATTGCTAGAAAAAGAGCAACAGTATTAGCTTTTCACTGGGAGATCCTGCTAAAGAACTCCCTAATTTATTAGTTTCCAGTGCAATTTCATCATTTACTAAGAAATTCTAATTTGTTTAAAATACAAGCGCAGCACATGAAACAGGAAATTAAATGGGACAAGGGTCCCTTCAAGGAATGAGATATTCCTGAGACAAACCAAATACTTCACTTGTAACAGACTTGTATCTGAAACTTGGTATCTATCTACTTAACTATGGGAGTCCGAGAAGCAGAAGTAATATTGCAAATGAAACTGGAATGCTGTCTGAATACAACTACCCAAGACAAAAATCAAGCACAGTCTGCAGTTTTGGAAAAAAAAATGACAGGATTTCGCTTATCTGTGTCTCATAAATACTGAAAGAGAACTGCTCGATGAAATCAGTAAGATATTTTAAATCAGCAGTTATCAATTATGAACATTTCTACTCCTACGCATGTAGGTTGGGATTTTTATTTATTTTTAACTTAAAAGATATTTATATTTTAGATAATATATTAACAAGGAAATAAGAAAGCTCCAACGGTAAACTTACTTATTAGCCTCAGGAAAATTTTGAAATTCAAAAATGTTCAGAAACCAGGAGTCCGTAAGTATTTATAACAGACTTCTGGCTACTGTGGTCTGCTACTAACACCAAGCACACACCAAAACTTTACGCGAAAATGCTGAATATCTACCAATTAAACTTCCTGGAAATTTGCCTAAACAAAGTGCTAGCAATCAGGATCTTAGACCACATATGCAATGTTATAAAAAGTTATTTCCAAAGATATTTGGAGCAGGAACTTCACTTGAAGGAGAGAGCTTTTCTCCCAGAACATGTTTCTGGGTACTTAAGACCAACTAAAAGAAAAGTTGGCCTTTCAGAATCAGATGCCAATCATTACACGTGACTTTATGAAACGTACTTTAATCTGATATCATGCACTGCGTATCGAAGCATATAATTTACGACATTTCTACAGAAAAACATTTCAATGCAATGACTGGCATTCCTACCGTAGCAAAAGGGGAAAGACAACCCTGCTTGGAGAGAAATGGAATCATACAGCATTTCTGTTTCATACTACTCACGATCTTCAATGGATTTAGCAAGTTTCATAGCCTAAATAGAACAAAGAATCCCAGTCTCAATAAAAGAAAGCAGAAATGGGAACTAAAGTTAAAGTCAGAGAACTGCTAAGCTAGATGACTAAATATTTCATAACCACATTGCAGATGTACCTATGATTACTACATACTGGGACATCTAAACATTTCTTTTTTTCCTTTAATTTAAATCAGATTAGAATTAAAGAAATGCATATTTGCAGTGAAACCTATGAGGACTTTCTATATACACATATTTCACTTTAACCACAAAATACAAAAGCTACACGTTTAAAAACTTCCTTCTTAAGAGAAAAATGCTTTTGTGCAGAGACACGAGCACGCAAGGGGATTCTTAACATTATTGAGACTGAAAGACATAAACTTAGAAGTCCGGCTCAAAAAAAAAACCCCACCACCCACCACCACAAAAATCCCCATCCCACACTAATCCAGATATTTCTTCTGAGCAAAAGAGCAAGGAAACAACAGATAAGAACAAGAGAGACGGTATACTGGGGTTACCATATACAGCTGCTAATATGAGGATTAAACCAAAATGTAAAGCCATATATTTTTAATTTCATAGTGAAACCATATAATTTAAATATCATAAATAAATGTTAATTAAAACAATAATTGTCCTTATCTGACTTAACTGAAGGAGAAGTTATTTTAATTTGTGAGTAATATGAAATTACTTTATGAGAATCAGAATGAAAATAGAAAGTAAACTAATGCTGTTTACATTGGTTCTTGTTTGACAATATCTAAAACTAGTGATGGAAAGAATATAAAAGTTCTTTTTAGTAAATGAGCATAGGTCGTTATGACAATTTGACAGACTGCCAAAACCAGTGCCTACATAAATCTCACATAAACAGCCCTAGCAATTACTTTTTCTTGCATTAGATACCTATTACTATTATTAAAGAATTTCTCAGGATATGGCGCCAAAATAAAATTGCAGTTCTGGAATGTGTGAATGCAGATTAAGTAGAAAGACAGTACCTTTATGCCGAGTTTAGATAAATTCATGTATGGGATTATATAAAAATAATTACTTAGATTAAACTTGTTGCCTGTCTTAATGTGTCTTAATACAAATTAGTTTTCAGTTGTGGACAACGACTGATACCAGGAAATTCTGGACTATGCCACTGAGCATCTTAAAAGCTCAGCGGGATATAAACACAGCAGTTTGTAAGAATGGATCAACATTCCAAACCCAATGGTACATTTTGTGGCCTAAAACCCCTAATAAATACATTTGTCTAAGAAAAAAAATATGTTTATTTTCAGCCAAGCTACAGAGCAAGTGCGATAGTATAAATTTCACAGTTGGAAACAAAAAGATCACAGAATCACAGAATTTCTAGGTTGGAAGAGACCTCAAGATCATCGAGTCCAAGATATGGAAAGACTGCCTTGAATTTTGGTTCTGGTACCTGTTTTTACATCCATTTAGCTGCCTGTTTCAAATTATGCTAGGCAATTTTTAGTCATGTTAAGTACCTGTTTCATCCATATAACTGCAAGCTACAGCAAATGCCATGCTTCAAGGAAAAACATGTCCTGCTCAAAGGACAGTACTCACTCAAGCTTTATTTTTCAGACTGACACGGAAGAATACGCTATTTGCTCATTAGCACAATACATTTCATTTCATCCTTTCTGTCACTCTGAAGCAGGTATGATCAATTACAAACTCTATACTACTTTCTTTTGGAAATAAGATGTGCCCATAGGTAACTTTAACCTTTGAGTAGCTTGTTTTATGAAATATTTTTCAAAGTTGAGCTCTGAAGTCTTACTTTTCCAAACTAAAGTACTGTGACAAACAGGAAAAGCCGCAAAATTAAAGCACTGCTGTGAAACCATAATAAAAATACCACCTATGTAAATTTAATTGCACCAAACTATATTGGAAACGACAATATATTTCCCACTTCGCTTATCCATGAGGTTTAACAACTTTAACTAGCACTGAAAACAGACACGAGCATAGACATAAGAAATGCTGTTGTCTCAAACCGAAGTTAAAAATGTGACTTGGTATGCCAGTTATCTGCTAGCGAGACATACTTAGCTAGAGAGGCTATTTGAATTCTTTCTCGGGTTTCAAAGGGCATTCTCCAAGTAAGATTTTCAACTATAAGAGGAAATGTATTCTATCTTTGTCCAAATACAGCACAGTACTTCAAAAAGCAAACAGAAACAAACACTTACCTATAGTGATGTAGGTTATTTAAGGCTACAGACAGAAAGCTGCAGGTGTTCCATACTGATGGATGACAGACTAAAATGTATGCTGTCCAGTTTTCTTATCATAATCTTGTCATTATTATTACAAACTGACCTCATTTTACGGCATTGAAAATAAAAGCATTTTCTTTTATTGTAATACCAAATCCTACGTGCATATATTTTCTACAGAGAGCTCAGAATTTGACATCTTTGTCAAAGATGTCTTGAGATTTGAGTAATAATTCATGTTTTTTCCTTCTGCAGTGTGACTTAAGGCCTCAAAAGAATATCAAATGGCTTTAAAACTACACCTGAAGTCATCATTCATCCAAAGGCATGAGGCATCCATTAGATGCCTAGGCTCCAATGACTTAAAAGCCATCGGCACTCAGCTGTTACAGACAAAGCTCACAAGAGCAGGAATCTTATACAGAGTGTTTTGAAAAACAAGTAAACAAAACAACCCAAACCACAGTTTTACTGTGTTGATAGTATAAAAACACAAACAGATACAAACAAGGTTCATGCTCTTGCAAGACAACACATCCCAAAACACTTAAAAGCTTTGAAAGATTTTTCTCAAAATCAATCTGTAAAAAATGATGTAAAACATCAAGTAAAAATGTCAGTAAAGTAAAAAATGTCCCTTCCATTAAAGCTCACTTTAGACCCAGTCCTTCCCAAAACCTTATTTAGGACAAATGTATATAGGACAAAATATTGATATTACCTGTTTGTTGTGGTGGTTTTGTTGGTTTTTGTTTTGTTTTAAAATGTCTAAAACAGCATGAACAATATCTAATTTGCCAACTTTTGCCAGCAGACCAGACAGACTCATTACATTATTTGGACTCATACATTATTAATTTGCTTGAAAGCTAAGACCCTCACCAGCTTCTAAGTTTTTCAGAAAGTTTGATTTAAAAGGAACTGCTCAGATTATCATCATTTCTAAAACTTCTTACACTATTAATTTTGCTGCAGAAAATAGTTTTTTGTTTGAAAATCAGTTTTTTTGTTTTTTGTTTTTAAGTTTATAGTTTCACAATATTTATGGACAGTTAGAAGCCTAAGTATGTAACAGAACTACAAAAACCACTTTTTTAAAAACTAGTTTTCCCAAAAAAACTGCACTTCAGCCTCAAAAGTGACTTCTCACAATAGATGTAAAGCAAAAAGCTGTATTTACATTAAAAAACATGTTATTCAATTTTTCAAACTGAAGAAACCTTTTCATACACAACATTGCCTCATCTGCTGCCTTTTTAAAATTATCTTCCAGATAACACAACATCCTTCATAATATATATGATCACAGACAGTGTGAAAGAAAGTGATGATGACGTGTCAAGATATTTACTTTCATATTTTGCCTGATATTTTTAAGAGCCATAAACCAGTGATGTAAATTATTTTTTCTGAGCAAAGATTAATGAATAGTGCATCGTGTTTTAACAGTTGCAGCGACAAGTATGAGTTTCTGTTATCTTTTTCCTAATTATGGCTTCCTTGCACCCAGGAAGTTAGAATAACAAGACTATGAACAAAAGAAGAAAAATTACATTGATAAGTGGCAGTCAGGTTATTTTTATTAAGATTTAATGTTAGAGCTTCATCAAATTTAAAAGAAACCTTTCAGCTTTGTTAACTTAAGGAGAACATAAAGCCTTTGGTTCAAGTCATATATTGACATACAATATACAGGATTAAAGAGCAGTATTTGATATTAAAAATCTCAATACCAGACAACATATGTAGTAATTTATGTCCTTTGTATAATCACTTAATATTAAAATGTTGCAAAACTACTAAAGCATCAGGTTTAACGTTTACATTAATATACTGTTAGCCTAGTATATTTTCACTCAAGTTTTCAGAATGAGAAATATATTGTACTAAGATTTTTTTCTCTTGACTTTACTTGCATTATAGAAAAATAAAGTATATCCCGGTTAATATATTTTATACCAATTCAACTAATAATTTGCAATTAAAAACAAATACTATATTTATTCCTAAACTGCTTTTATTTTTTCTTTTGGTCTTTCCACTAGCTAGCACAAACTTTCTTTAGGGTGAAAGAGACAAATGTGAGGAGTAAGACATCAGTACATTTCTCCTCAAATACAAATAAAGAGCAAAAAATACACAAAAAGTTTAAATATTGGCAGCATCGATTCCTCTGTTATACTGCTCCCTACTACTCTTTAGAATGTGAGGGGTTTATTTGGCACAGTAACTTAATTTACTTCGGTTTTGTTTGTTATAAAAGCAGTTCTTTTACTCCAGAAGTAGCAGGTAAATCAAACAGTAAGCAATTGCTAATAAATGCAGTTACACTAAGAATGGTACTCCATCCTCACACGTCATTCTCTGAAAAGTCTACCAGAAAACTTTTGTCCATTTCTGAATGGATGTCAAAAGACTGGAAATAAATCATGAACAATACATCTTCCCTGTGTTCCTCCCACCTCAATATGAATCATAATTTGATATATGAAACACAATAGAAGCCTTACCTCTTTCATTAAGACTGTTTAGCACTGCTCTTTCAAGCTGTTCTTCCTCTGTAAGCCCACCCGTATAATCATAGTAGTTCCTTGGTGTTGTGTATTGATACTCTGGATATCTATAATAATAATCTGTAAAATGAAAAGGAAAATAAACTGATGATATTCAGTGGAAGGGGAGGAAGCCAGACATTATCTTCGTTATCTTTCTTCCACAAATTTGTTTAATTTGAGAGAGAAAAAAAATAGGATTTGATATGCCATGAATCAAAATATATTTTTGTAATTTGCAATGCCAGACTACATTAACAGGAGAACAATAATAACAAGCAAGATGCATCAAACACCTCCATCTTTTATCAGTTATAAATAAGTAACATAGAACTACCATTATTTAAAATTTCAAACAAACTGAAAGATGGTTTTCATCATCTCCTTTTAACATTTAAATGTCATTACTAGGACACCTTATCTATGTCACTGAAACGGCAACCATACCACAGGTTTGCTTCAGGCTTTTTTCCACCTGTGTCTCGTTTCACCCTAGTGGCCATAAACAGTATGTACCACTGTCATCCTACATTCAAGTAATGTTTGCAACCAGAATACACATGGATGAAGACTGCATTTTTTGTAGGGAAATATGCAATTGGTTTGTGCTACATCTGCTCTAAACAAACTAACAAAACCAAAACACACTGCAGATCTCATCTAATGCCACAGCCACTGTATGTTGCCTCTGCTAATGACCACCAAGCATTTCTGACCACTTACAAAGTCTGTCAAAACAAGCATGAACAAGCCATCATCCACCCAAATCCTTTTGGGATTTAAAAGAAAAGAAAACAACTTGGCAAGAGACTTGAATCTCTTCTTTTAACACAACCTAAACCTGAACGCAGAAAATCTCTGCTGAGTTAAACTAAGGAGAGAAGTGCCATTTTTCTATTCCTCTTTAGTATTGTCAGTATATAAAACTTTGGATATTTAACTTCTCTTCTAGACACCTGGACAGTAGATTTTGAAGAATCAAAGTACAGAAACACAGCCAGTTTCTCCAAGTGATAGAAAACTTATACAAGATTTTCCAAATGAAAAAAATAATGAAAATATTTGTGTGACAAGTACAGCATGCCATTCTTTTTATCTTCAGATTAACACAAGATTATTATTGATGTTGATATCTCAATAGTTATATAGATTTAACGTATAACTTTCCTGTGGAGTTTCTGTGGTTAATACCAAGCACACACTACACAGTGAGGACATATATAATTTTATATCCGTGTGTGTGTATGGATGCAAATGCACATTATACATGGACACACAAAGAAGTAATTTTACCCATTTAAAAATTCTTCCTTTTTGGAACATACAACAACTAACACTGGCAGAAATTTTCACACAACTGCATTGAAGACTTGGTATTATCCTCCTGTAACATGAACTTCTGCCATTTCTCACGTTATTTCCCGCTCTACTCTGCGCTGGTGCGGCCTCACCTCGAGTACTGTGTGCAGTTCTGGGCACCACAGTATAAAAAGGACATGAAACTGTTGGAAAGTGTCCAGAGGAGGGCTACGAAGATGGTGAAAGGCCTTGAGGGGAAGACGTACGAAGAACGGCTGAGGTCACTGGGCCTGTTCAGCCTGGAGAAGAGGAGGCTGAGGGGAGACCTCATCACAGTCTACAACTTCCTCGTAAGGGGGTGTCGAGAGGCAGGAGACCTTTTCTCCATTAACACTAGTGACAGGACCCGCGGGAACGGGGTTAAGCTGAGGCAGGGGAAATTTAGGCTGGACGTCAGGAGGGGGTTCTTCACAGAGAGGGTGGTTGCACACTGGAACAGGCTCCCCAGGGAAGTGGTCACTGCACCGAGCCTGTCTGAATTTAAGAAGAGATTGGACTGTGAACTTAGGCACATGGTCTGAACTTTTGGGTAGACCTGTGCGGTGTCGAGAGTTGGACTTGATGATCCTTAAGGGTCCCTTCCAACTCAGGATATTCTATGATTCTATGATTATTTGCTATTCCTCTGGCTAGAAAGAGATAAATACATAATTTCAAATCTGTATGAATTAGTCATATTGTTAACAACCTTTAAAAGCCTTTCAGTCATACTGGCTATATTTAAGAGACAGTTCTGCAGAAAAGAATAAAATCAACTGCAGGATACCTTTTAGCTGATATAGATACATATTCCAGATGCGATCTTTATATATTCCTCTCATTCCCCTCTGCATTATGCTAATCTGAATGAACGTTGGTTTATTCGTTGAGCTACAAATCTATTTTCTGGAGGCTTCAAAACAGCGTGCATGAAGACTATAGAAATCATGGTGCTATCTGATGAAAAAGGATGTCATTAAGTTTGCTCTATTGTAAATTTTGTGTGTGATGTTTTACACTGTCATCAAGATGTAAGTGCTGACAAAGCTGCAATCTTTTATTTTACAAAGAGAAACAATTTAGTAATATTGACATGTTAAAGGTGTTCCTATTAATCAAAATAAGCATCCCTATACTTTATTCATGAACTGCATTTAGAGAAAACCTAATTCAGTCACCAAATGCTAAATGTGTTAAAAATCACACTCGAAATCTTCATTTTCCTTGTAAAGCTGTTTTTCTGTACTGGTTTATAAAATCTGTTATTATCTATTTACATGTATTATTTATTTAATTGGTATTTGAAGTCAGAAAGTAATAAATCACCAATACCAGAAAATGAAAAATTAATATACTGCACATGCATCATTAGCATACAATTCTAGAAAGTTTTCTTAATTCACAGACAGCAAAATCCATTACTATATCATACAACAAGCAAAAGGTTAACCCTTCCATGAAGACTCCTATGAATAGGTGAAAGAAAATTATGATATATATTTAATACGTTCATTCCCTGTGTATATATACATCTTTTATAATTACAATTATAAATCAATTCAGAGTATTGAATTTACTACAAAAAATGATTTACATCTAAAGCCAAGCATGCAAGATAGGATAATTTGTGTTAACCGTGCTCCTTTATCTCCCTTTCATCCACACCAACCCAAAGCAACACCATGGTTTCTTTGGGGACTGCCCTAGACATGCAACACAAAACAAGTTTATTTTTCATCAGTGTACCAGATCTTTTTCTCTGGTGCTGTGTCATTATTAATCATTCTAAATATACTACATGAAATATCTTCACTTCTCTGTGATTAGGGAGACCTGGAAAAGAAGTAAAGGGCAGTTTGGAATCTGCTCCTATTCCACAAAAGTTGTCTTTGACACCCACCCACACGCTGAGCAGCTGGTGTTTATAGAGTGGATGCAACAGATTACAGAGTTTAAATGTCAAGTGCAAATTCTTATCCTCATTAGCAAATCAAATTCCTTTTTCTGATACAATTTCTTAAATTTCCACATGCTACTCTATTGGCATACTGAAGGAAGATTTGGTTGTTATGAACGTGCAACAGAGCAATGCAACAGAACTGTAACTGCAGCTCAGCAAACATCTGTAACTGGCCCGAGACTGCCAGCTGGAAACAGGTAGCTCACACTCCCTTTGTGGTCTAGATCCTAGAAGGGAATGGGTAAGTTGGCCAAATCAGGGCAGATCTACCAATGTTTAAAAGGATGCTTCTGGTAGACAATTTCCTCCTTGCTGCAGGCTCTGCAAAAGGGATGGTATTGGCCCAGGGTAGCATTTTATGAAGTCATACCCTTAATTTAAGGCTTAAAGACTCTTGTATAAAACACATCCAACACGGTTCCCCAGGTAGGAAAAGACAAAGCCAGAAAAATTGTTTTTTATTAGCAAGTGCACAAATAGGCAGAATACTTGGTAGGTTTTCTATTATTAGCAAAAACGATATCCATATTTGTAAAGCTGAAAATGAGCTGAAATAAACTTTTAGGTAAGTGGGTGACAGCATTTACCTGAATAACCTGAGTAGTAGTCTCTTGGCCTGTCAGGATCAGTGAATGAAGTAACAGCACCTAAATATAAGAACAATGCATGCTCTATTAGAATAAAATAATCATAGTCTCTCTTTAAAACACAGAATCAAATTTAAGCAACATAGCCAAGTAGACTAGAAAAATGCAATGTTCTCCAGAACTTATAATGAATAATTTTTGCACTGTGATTGTACAGTGGTAAAAATGGGTTAATGCACAGAGACCTTAGAATTGGAAGAACACTGCATTGTTTGTGCTCTGCTGACAAAAATCACCTGTTTAATGGAAAATCCCTTCCTCCACTCTTTAGTCACACAGCAACCTTCACGGAGGCAGGATCTCCACAGCATGTGCCACTAACAGTACCATGGCTCTTATCCCAGAATCACAGAACAATTCTGTTTGGAAGGGACCTCAGGAGGCCCAAAGCCCACTCAAAGCAGGGTCAGCTATGATATCAGACCAGTTTATTTAGTCAGGGTTTTAATTCTGCCAGGTCTTGAAAACATCCAAGGATGGAGACTGCAGAATTTCCCTCTGCAACCTAATCCAATGCTCAACAGTCCTAATAGTCATGATGCCACAGAACGAGAAAATATTAACTTTTAAGTAAGTGAGTTTACTCAAGTAGGGTAGGAACTCTGATGCTTCGGTCCTTATTTTTCCACTTAAAACTGCTTTCCACTTAAGCATATATGACAGGCTAACTCCAAAATGGGATAAAACCTCCCATGAGAATGCAAACATCTGACCAAGTAATTTTTCACTGTACAAACACCACATCCATGGTCAACTTAATGGCACAGTCATAAATAAGGTGCCCAACTTATTAAGTAATCAGACAAAAAGTATTCTGACAACCACTCCCAGCACAACTGTCGTAACAGGGCTTAGGTTTCTAATTAACACACTGAAGTTTAAGGGCACGTTCATATGAAAGTTTGTAGGGCTATATTGAAAATTGTTTGTCTGACGACGTCTAAAGATTCTACCTTTAAAAAATTACTTCTACAATATGAAAAGCCATATCAACTCACTATTGGAAAGCCTGGGGAATCTTGCAACAATTTCTCAAGCATCCCACAATCTTTTTTTGAAATTTAGCAGCTTCCACATGAATGGATATAAGCAACAGAAACCCGCCATAGAAACACACTGTGTTCTGACATACATCTACAGCTTCATGATTCCATTTAAAATGACATTTCCATTGGCATCTTACATGAAAGATTTTACTTTAAATATGTATTTTATAAACATGACACCTGAAAGGCACCTTTAACACAGGTAAGAACAAGTAAAGACAAAGTGCTTCTGCATTCAGTTTATCAGTGTATCTTTAATCCCCTAAAAACTGCTGGAATTGCCTCCATGTCTGAAATATATAAGGTTTACTGAATTTTTAAGACTAAAAGTGGCTCATGCAGATTTTACAAACCAAACCAAATTATATACCTGCACAGGCTTTCATGATCTTTTTCAGAGGTCCCATGGTGTACATCAGTCCAACAAGAATCCCTGCCAGATGCCCAGCAAAAGAAGTCCTAAAAAAAATGATAATAATCTTGTGAGTGATGGAAAGAAAGATTTATTTTTTTTTTTCGGTAGGAATCCTTTAGGGGAAGTGCAAAGTTTGCTGTAACCTAGGAAGTCCCTGAGTAACTAAGCATAGAAGAGTGACTTCCTTGCACAGACCCAGGACAATACGAACATGTATTAATTTCTGCTCTGACCTACTCAGTCTGATTTCTAATATTAGTTATTAGTGTTAACTACTGATTAAACCCACATGTGCAGTTTGCAAAAAAAAATTTTTTAAACCTTATTCATTTTGAGGAAAAGCTCCAAGCAAACCTCACTCCCAGCTGTGCCTGAGAAGTGTGGCCACAACAAATTAAAGACTGAGCTATAAAGTTAATCATGTAGTTTAATACAGTGCTCCTTACAAGAGTTATTTATTATAAATCATGAAATGAGGAAAACAGTATCCTACACAATCAATTTGAACTAAGCAACATCAATCTGAACCAAAGTGCCAAGTTTTCTTTCTTCATGAATACCCTAGAAGTGGTGGGTATATACAGTTAAAGAAAAGCATGTAACAAATATCCTGAAAAAGCCAGAAGCTAATTGGAGAGATCCCTTGAGTTGCTTGTTTAGCAGATAGAATATTGGTTCCCTAAAAGCATTTAAACTTAAGTCTTATTGAGGTAGTAAACTAGTTTTAATTCACATGGAACTTAAATCCACAGAATTGCACCAAAATGTCCTGGTAGGATCTACCAAAATTATTTCAAGTGAAAGCATGAATACAGTACTTTACTACTGTAATATCAATACAACCCCACTGTGAGTTTATCTTAACCATAACTGCATACCTGTTGCAACATGTTTGTAAAACAGTGCTTTCAAAAGTAAAAGAACAATGAGTGAAATACTGAAACCCAATTTTTTGTTTCTAAATTTATCAACAATTGCTTTTAAAAACTTGTCACTGCCTATTTTTATATGGAATGAAAAGACTTGAGAAATGAATGAAAAATCTTGAGAAATCACCAACATGGAAGCATAAATGTAGGATAAATGAGGAAATTTGCTCCAAGTGTCACCATGAATATTGTGATTTGATAAATTCATAAACTAATTTTCAGCACTCAAATTAGGAGTTTAGTGAAAAATTCATAACATATCTGTTTTGAATTTGCTGAAGCCACTTTTTTTTTTTTTTTTTAAGAGAAAACATTTCCTGAAATACACGATTATAAATAAATCAGCCCACTATATTTATAGTGGCTGTCCAAACAACAAATACCACTGTATCTTTTTTTTCCCCCCTTTCCCTTTATAAAGCAGAAAAGTAACTTCTGTCTGAAGTAAAAATAGATTTAAACATACATTTTACATTCTGGTCAAAAATCCAAAACAGATATCGTAATGATACCATATGCACTCGTGATGGTAAAACTTCCAGACACCACTAGTAGAAGTGAGAGAAAGCATGTGCCACTAGAGGGAGATAAAGATCAGATTTAAATTCACTCCTTTGCCACCTACTAAACCACAAACTTGAGTTCTGCTACACAGAGTTGCAACTCTCCCACAAGCAAGCAGTAGCATAAATGTTGCTGTAAAAATGTATAGGTAAGAGGTAGTTAGCAAAATTAGGGATTTATAAATGAACTTATTTTCCAAACAGTTTTTTTTGGAAGAGATTTTCCAAATTAGCAAACACATATCCCTGACATGGAGAATGCCTGTATGCAAAAAACGTTACATACTTCAAGATGCCTTACACCAGAAAACAGCAACATGCAATCGATTCACCTATATTACTGGCAGTGTTTTAAACAAATTTTATGCTTATCTAAGCACAACACTGTTCCACGAAGCCCAAAATCAAAGCCTTTGCTTGCAACACAGTGAAGATGCGTATTTATACAGTATGTACAATCAGAAACCTTCAACTTTCAAAAGTCTTTCGGGGGATAAATTCCACTTCATGTCTACTGAACAATGATTAGGCACCTAGTACACTAACCTAATACTTGTTTTATTATATTCAAGGAGAATGCACTAATAATGAAGATGTTTAAACAGCTTGTCCTAAAGCAAAAATGGTATCAGGTACACTGTCACACATACACGCTACCACTGACATAACAAAGTAAGTATATTTGGTAAACCAAACCTTCATATATCTTGTCGTACAATTTGTGTGGCAAACACAAACACACAACTTGTAGTTACTTAGGAAAAGCAATTATGTACCATAAAGACAGAAACCCTTATATTAGGGAAATGCTTAATGGTTCATCCACGTTAAGCAAACATCACTTCTTACAACAATATCTCAGAACATATTATATTCTAATTTACTCTAATGGTGACTTAATATTTTTTTTTTCTAATGTGTAATCTATAGTATGAAAAAGATCTGTATAGGCATTTCCTAAATGTAACAACTAAAAAACATAGACACTATGCAATTTTACAAAGAAAACCAGTTATTCTATTAAAAACTTCAAGCTCATGATAGAATTTTTTTTTTTTTTTAATTTTTTAAATTTTTATTAAAAGCTCACAATGGAAGTGATAGGACAATGGGAATGGTTTTAAACTAAAAGAGGGGAGATTTAGATTAGATGTTAGGAGGAAACTCTTCACTCAGAGGGTGGTGAGACACTGGCACAGGTTGCCCAGAGGAGCTGCGGGTGCCCCATCCCTGGAGGTGCCCAAGGCCAGGCTGGATGGGGCTGGGGGCAGCCTGGGCTGGTGGGCCATGGGCATAGGGGTTGGATCCAGGTGATCTTTAAGGTCGCTTCGCAACACAAGCCACTCTATGCAAACAAATGAAATAACAAGTTAACCATACAGCTAAATTCTGAAGTAGTCAGACTGTCTTTTGCAGATGTTTTGAGGATAGGTTAGGTTTTGGAAGACTGGAAGGGTATTTCTATACTCAAGTAAGTAACATCAAAAGCAGAAAACAGCTATGTCACGAACAAGTCAGTCAAACCCCCCACGTTCCCTCCTTTGACAGGGCACCAAGGCTCCCAAGGAAGGGAGAAACATCAGACGCCAGGCTGTAAGAATGAAGCACTGTCTCACGGCATTTCTCTCGAGGAGGGTTTTTCATACACTTTGAGCAGTAAGACTACACTAAGCAGATACATATCTGGCCAAAAAACCCGGCTTAATGCTTATCAGTGATTCATTATCAAACTAAGGATATGAACCAAGTGGATTTCCACGAGAGTCTATACCAAGTATTGCTTGCAAATGACAACAAGCTGAGAGAAGCTACACGAGTGACAGGAGATGGCATTATAATTTAAAGCAACCTTGACGCAGTGACAAAGCATTAGGATGTAATTCAAAGACAGGCATGAAGTTCTGAACACGTCCCAGGAATCAGCTATCCGAGCAGACTGGAGGGGACTGGCTAGTGGGAGAGCTGCAGGAGAGCAGCCGGCACATGCAGCGAGCCACACAACAAAGCAGGGCTCAGCAGGCCACACTGCTACGGGAAACAAGGATTTCACTGCGAACACACAGACAGGAGCGCTGCCTGAAAGCAAAATGAAGTAAAACTTCCCACTCTATTCAACAGTGGTAGGTCTCAGCTGGAAAATTAAGCCAAACGCAACAGAACCAAGAAGCCTATGGCTTCTGGGAAAAGACTGAAGGAACCACTATTGCTTAGCCCATTGACTAAACCTCTCATGGATACAACATATTTAAAAAACGCAGAAGAGCCAGAAATAGGAATGAACAAACTCTGCACCTTCCCAACCCATAGAGTAAGTGGTAACAAACACGTTGCAGCAAGAGGCTTGAGGACACCAGAGCGGCAGAGCCTGGAGGGACCTGTCCTCGCACCCAGAGGGGCAGAGGCCTCCCAAACCCCGCTGGGTTCGGGCCCACTGCCCAGGCTTAGCAAGGGAAAATGTGAGGCTGCCAAGCCCCTGCAAAGATCTGTTTGGTATAGTGGTGATCTTGGGAAGCACATTATACTAAATGCTGATGAGTATTAACATTTATGGTTATAAAAGTATGTGTGTATAGAGATACATGCTTGTCCTTTTGCAGTTATTGCTCAAAGCATTCATTCTGATATCAGGTTCATTCAGATCCCCTATAATGTTTCTTATTTAATGAAAATATGTAGACTGGAATTATTCAATATAAGTAAACTGGATAAAATAACTTTCACACATGCAATTAATGTTCTTCTAACCGCATGCCTTACCCAAAGTGGATATTCCTGTTTCCAATGAACTCAAATATAATTGAACCATTAATTCCTGATAATACTTCAGTGTCAATGTCAACCTTCTTGACATTTTACAGTGAATTTTAATTTCCAGTAGACTGGCTTTTCAAAAAATTTGCATAATGGATTTCTGGCCTACGAGACTGTATGAGTTTTATCTGCTGACATTAAAGCTAATAGCAAAACTACAACTGTTTCTACAAAGCAGGACAACATGCAAGTTTTCAAATTAAATGTCATTTTAGCTGAAGTGAACAAATATAGTTTATAGAACAGCACAAAAGTTGTGTGAAACTCTTGTCCAATCACATTACTAAGGCTCCTTTCACTTGTATGATAAACTCCACTCAAATCTAATCCAGAAAATTGAGGTTACTTCTATTTTCTGCTTTTTGTATATTGTGAAATAATCCTGTATATAGTTAAAAACCCTAGAAGCCATACAGCAACTTCCATTATCAAATTCCAAAATAGTATTTTTACATTATTTGTAATAATAGCAATATCTTTACTTGAATGTATATTTTTCTAAGTTGACTGTTATTAGACTGTTGGACTAATAAATGTTCTTCTGATTGCAACAAGATAAACTACTGCCTTTTCTCCTGCTGAAAAACTGACAGAATTATTGCTTATGGTATAACTTATAGTTTGTATAATGCAAACTGAACTTTGAGTGGGAATAAAAACAGGATTCTTGACTTTTTAAATTGCATGCTTATTTCCTAAATGTCAATGAGCTTTATCAATATTAAATAATGTTCTCTCTGGTATAAAGAAATTCAAATGATGTCTCATCTAATTTTTGTTTGAAAATGTAGATCTCCCCAGAGATCTTATTTCAACCATTCACTTCATACCAATGATAATTATGCAATATGTCTAAATACCGTTTCCTGAAGAAATCTGCCATCAAGCTGATGCGCACATTACTTGAACAAAATCTTCTAAACAGAATTAACTAGACTTTTCATTTGACTGTGTAGTTTCCATGAAAATTGCTATCATTACAGGAAAGCCATTTGAACAAGATTTACGCTTCATCTATCTGATTCTGATCAGATGTTTACAAGCATCTCCGGTTATTATTTTTATATGAATAATGTTCCAGTATTCTTATACTGAATTCAAATCAACTCCTTGCTGCTACTGCATTTGTCCTGACTTATTTCAATTCTGTGGTGACAGTCACCCAGCAGCACACATGAAAGCAGAGAACAAAAACCTACACCTGTATTACTTCATTTCTCCAATTTCCACCTAACAACAAACCCAAAAGGCTGGTAGGAATCACCATTTAAGTACCCTAGTCTATCACAGGACAAAGCCATTTATTTAGCAACAAAAGCTTGTCTTTAGTTTAGCCACTGTCACAGTCTTCCATGACAAGAACTTACTTCCATCATGTCCACTGATGCTCTGCTAGGAGGCATATAATCACTAAACAAATAAACAAGTAAGGTAAAGTGACATAGTACAAGAATCTAGGCTGGCTTTATCTTTGAAAAATAATGAATTTCTTGAAACAATAGGATGAAATCCATGTGTTTATACACACAATTCATTTCCATATTAACTCAACCACATAGTCACATGCACTTTACAATTTATTGCCTCTGCTTCTAAATTTAATCTTGCTTAGAAAGAAGGGCATGTAGTCAATTTACCAGTGCTAAGCAACCTATCTGAATGCAAATTAAACCAAATTAAATGATTGCATAAGTATAAGACAACTTGTTTTACACAACTGTGTACACGAAAACACTGCTGCTTCTTTAACTGGAAGTTGGAAATTTGTTACTAATTTTGTAATAAATTGGGAACATAATATAGGAAAGTAAAAGCTGTTTGACAAACCAAAACAACAGAAAATGGTTTTCACCATATAATGCCACTCCCAACATCCCCCCATTTTTTTTTAAGCCCTCTTTTTCCAGAGGAACAGTTCTCATCAATAAAAAAGTTCAACAGTAAATCTAACTGATAACCAGTGAAGACTCAGTGATATCCTTAGGCATTAAACAAGCAATTAAAAAGGCAGACTAAATAGGAAAATAAATACATTGAGAAGATTTCACGAGGTTAAAAATGTCAGAGCAATGCAAGATATTTTTACTGACAAGAGAGGCCACACCAGGGGTAAAGCTGAGAGGTATACAAGTGAAATGAAAAAAAGCAGAATGCAAAACCAGATTTTTCAGAATGTTCCTCTATTTTCAAATATACGTAGATGTTCTGGTTTTTAATGCAAAGCTCATTATTCCTATTATGTTTACCTCTTTTGACTGTGATTTGCTTTGAGAATGAGCTCTTTTGGATCCTTGAACCCATACAAATTAAGCAACTAATATTCACTGCTGATTCATAATGCGTTACAACCGATTTCAATTGTCAGCCATGAATGTTTGTGACAGCGATCTGCATCTCTGTTCGCAGGATGAAGACTTGTCCCTGTGCTATTGGTCTTTAACTGGGGTAGTTGGGTAGTTCTCAGTTTGCTAGGTCACCTAATTTTTTGAGATTAAACACTCTAATAAGCATCTTAAATTGCCAAAAATAATCTGTAAAACTAGCTCAGATCAACACTGTCAAAATAGATTATTTAGAAATAGTCACGTATCCCATGGTTAGGTTATTTTACTGAAAGTGCATGTGCCTTTTCCTTGACCATCAACATTTCACACCTTCCCTCCAATAGTTCACAATACCTTCCAAACATGGTACTCCAGTTTCTCATTTTGAAACGTGGTCAAAAGGTGTTACAGAAAGAAGCATAGTGTAGCCCCAGTGCACAATTTGGGTATCAGATAACTACTCTTACTTCATAAAACATTTCAAACTACTTCTGAAAACCCAAATCTCTTCTACTAACTTCAAAGAATTGAATGCACTTACCCTGGGGAAATTAAATGAATAGCCACCAGCTCCACCCAACAGGCGTATTTGCTGGATATCTGCAATCCAAGGACACTGCTGACTCTTCCTGGATTGTAATGGTTGTTAAGAACTTTCAAAGCAAACAAGACTCCTGCAAACAAAAACAAATCACATCAAGAGAGAAGTATGCGTGCCCAAAAAAATGAACAGTGACTTAACTACCAAAATGAATTAACTACTGAAACTGCAATACCATGCAGGTTCACAGCACCAGGAAGCAATACTGTTGCATGCCAGAACAACAGCTCTAAGCTGTTTTGTCAGTGATAATTTTCAGTCACTTAAGAAAAAAAGTATTAAAAATTTACATATGACAGCCAATTTGAAGTTGTTTTTGTTTTTTAAATGCACCTATTTACTGTAGTTATTAAAGTAATCAAAACAATAGAAACAAAAAGTTCTAGTTATAATAATGGACAAAATTATTGAACTCAAACGAGTTGAAAAAAGCCATGACTGAAAACAAGACAAATGCATTTGTGAAGCTCAACAGTAAGCTCAAAAATTCAGAATTAATGGAAAAAAATCTTACATATGCTCCAGATCACTTGTTTCTGAAAAGAAAAATTAGATAAATCACCTTTAAACACAACAATTTCTAATTGACTCCCACTGCTCTATCATGCAAGTAAGAGCTGATGTGATCGAATTAATTCACATAATTTATCAGAACATCCAACATTTTTTTGAAAAAGTTACTCTGGAGAGAAATCTAACACAATTGCCTGAAAAATCCATAGAATTGAGAAGTAAAATACTTTAATATGGAAAAGATAACCGAGTTGGACACGAATTCAGATACGCTAAATAAAGAAAACATGAAAAAGGTTCTCCCCCTCCTAAAACTACAGAAAACATGAAATGGCAAAACTCCTCTATCCAGTGATGTAAATATTCTTATTTTAGGAACAAATTTAAAAAGAAACGCTTTTATGCATGCACGCACACGCATACTATTTGCTGCTGATAAAACTGGACCTGGTTCAGAAACTATAAATTTACTCAAGGGGAGAAATATTCGATAGCAGTACATAGCTCAGGAGTTGCCTCTATCCAATTCACCCTTGACTCACCAGAATCCTCTGTGCACAGCTTCAATTCATTTTATTTTATTTAAGGCTTAAGCACCTATTGGAAGGGCCTATGCCTGCTGTATTGTCATGTTCCTATTAGGGGGACAAGGACCTGGCCTATTTTATCCAGCTGCAAAAGAAGTAAATAAATAATCCAGTCATCCTAAAACTCCAAGAGCCCAGATTGCCAGGCTGACCCTTTTGACAAGCAGGGCCCAAGGAATTCAGGACACCCAGCTGGAGGCCCAGGTCAGCAAGGCACACGGCCAGACACACGCATGGATACAGCATCACTATGCCAGGGACAAGGCCGAGGGTCTAAGCTTAAAAGCAGCTGCCAGGCAAAAGCTTCTCAGCTCTTTTCCCACCAGCTTGAGATGGCTCGCAGTGTCCAATATCAAAGCTGTCCTTGAGCAAGGCAGCCAGATCCCCTAGACAGAGGAAGAGGTTGTGCTCAGGGCCGTTACAGCCATGACAGAGGCCAGTACTAGAACCGGGCCTGCCTTGTTACCAAAAGGTGGGTGACCAGGGAGTACTGAAGCTCCAAATGAGCAACTACCAGGATGTTTCAGCCTAGTGCCGCCCTGAGTACCACAGGGAAACCTAAAAAGCATCAACACCTTCCTCGGAGATAGAATTAAATGGCAAACCCCCCTTTTCTAAGTCCCAATGGCATCAAGGAAAAACCCTCTATGTACCTAGGAGAGCAGTGCTACTACTCCCCTTCACTTCAGACTTTATTAAACGAATTCATCAACTTGAAACTCTGACTTCCCAAATAAGAAGATGTGACCTGGAAGATGACTACAAGCAGCTGCTTGATTGTTTCTAGCAGAAAAATTAAGACAGGCATGAACTGTTTACAATTTGAAGCTAAAGGCCTGACTTATAGTGCACAGCTCACACCAGCAAAGATGCTCAGAAATAATAGTCATGCAATGGGCTTTTCTAGAGCCTACTAACAAGCATCATGAACATCAGCAAACAACAAGTTCCAGACTTTGGCTAGTCAGTGACACTGAACACCAGCTGGAACCATGATTCTGCAGAGGTCATCATATTTGTCATGTTTTTGGGTAAAGACTGTGCTGGTCATACAAGCATGTACTCAAACACACCGTGTACATCCCCAGAGCACATGCTTTAAATAAGAAAGGATTACTTGAGTGGCATAACATATGTGTGCATACAGCTGGACACGTGTCCATCTGCTACATTCAAAAATATTGCTAGTACCTATAAATGTTCATTTTCACATATTTAAATTGGACCAACTTACCTGAGAAACCCACGGCACAATTCATTTCATACGAAGGATCATTCAGAATTTTCACAAGCATGAATTCCAGCGCCATATAAACAACTCCAATCAGCACTGAAAACACGGCAATTATATAAGCAAACCACACACTCTTAAGCTTTCTTTCCAACATTATCCCCTTCCAGAGCATGGAAATCATGTTATAATACAAATGCCAATCATCTGCATGGTGGACAGGAGAAAGCAGTAAGCGTTGCCAGTTCTGTCTGTAGAAGCCTTCGTTGACACTGATACATACTTCATGCAGCGGTCTCACAGGATTCAGAAATAAAAAAATATTCAGCACAAGCACTGCAAGGGTAACAGAAGGAATGTTCTGAAGTCCAACTTGAGAAATTTGATAAAGCAGCAAAAGCAGTCCAGCATTGACTCTTCCCTGTCTTCGTTGCATTATCACTTCTTACTCAAATGCAAAGTTGATTCTGATTTGTAGACTTTTGTTCAAATCCAAGACCATACACGTTTGGGAAATTCTGAAAGAGAAAAACAACTTTATTATAATACAGAAACAGGGGTGTTTTCAAGCTCAATGCAGTTAAGAAAACATAAATTCTTCAATTTCATCAGCTGAGACATCTCTTAATCAGAAAAAAAATCAAGTGAGAAAAAAAAAGTCACAATTTTTAAACCAGTGTAAGAAAAATAAAATGGATTTATACAGTTAACCCAGACAAGCATTATGACAAAAAGGAATCTGCAACCTCCCTCCAGTGGCACTGGACAGACTATTTCATCTACAAAATTCCTGGGTGTGCTAGACATCTTTTCACTACTACCTTGATTCACTTATAATCTCTAAACTTTCAGGCAGGAAACTGGTAAAAAATAAATAAATAAATAAATAAATAAATAAATAAATAATAATAATAATAATAAAAAAAATCTCTAGAGAGCCTCAATTTTCAGGCCTCCCATCTTTGCTACATGTGTAATTTTTTTCATGACTTAATCCCAACTTTTATAAATATTCAGCACAAGCTCTGAATCAAAATTAAAAGTTACCATTTCAAAGAGTAACACAGACACGGCTACATATCCTAACAATAAGCTCTGAAAATTGTTCTTGTTTTTGTAGTCTAGAACTCCAACTAGGGGGTACCTGCGCTGGGAGAACACAGAACAAACGGGCACAGAGACTGTGCTGTGGGCCTGCCTACAGATGAAAGGAGTGACAAGAAATTTCGAGTAGGTTCTCAGGGCCGGCCAAACTTGGCCAGCACTATTTTTACTTCTCAAAACTCTCCAGAAGGGCACAACAAGGTGGCCAGACTTCTCCACTTATAGGATGCCAGTTCTTTGCTCAACTATTAAAGATTCACAATTCATTACTCAAAACTAAGCGGAGCCAG
This sequence comes from Aythya fuligula, assembly GCF_009819795.1. Taxonomy (NCBI): domain Eukaryota; kingdom Metazoa; phylum Chordata; class Aves; order Anseriformes; family Anatidae; genus Aythya; species Aythya fuligula. The sequence continues at coordinate 3,732,155 of NC_045567.1, forward strand.
CAAAATACAGTTATTCTTCCAAACTTCCCCATCAGGTTTCCGATGAAACTTCCTGAATATCCTGATACACATCTTAGCATCCCATTCACTTCCTTCTCCATTATATGCTAAAATAGTTCAAATAAACTATCAATATACTTATTTATTTTGGTTAAATTCCTTTCCAACTCATCAACTCAAACACTTCCTCTGTAAGGATTTTTATTTTGGATAAACCAACACCTCATTCTTCTGGAGAACGGCAGAAAAAAACGACACCTGTATAAGGGGGAAAGGCCAACAGCTCCCGATGCAAAGTTTAACATCCCACATTATTCCTAGTGGGATTTACTAAAATTGGCTTTTTTTACAGACAGCTGCTATGTCTGCAAACATTTTTCTCTAGGCATTCAGAGCATCATTAATAAACTGAGAGGGAAATCACCTCTGATTTCTGTCATCCTATAATAGCAAAAGGAATACAAAGCCTGCACAGGGTTGAACATCTGAAAAGATTGTCTCCAGCCCAGCCTATCTCCTCTACCTCAACGTAAACAAAAGCAGTACATGCTTCCACAGCAGTTCACCCAGTACAGTTACATCAAATAATTGATCAAATTAAGTTTAAGTCACTCCAGCCTCTGGATTTCTCTTCAAATTGCATTTGTGTGTAGCATAGCACTTTAAGAGAAGAAAAAAATGCTGGCATTCTCAAAGCCAGCGCAGTAGAACAGAATGCAAATAAACTTATTTGTTACAATGAGAGGAAATTCACTGCATTTTTTCCCATGGTCTAATCTGCGAGATGCTCCACAATGCCTAAGCCCTGTCCAAAGCAGAGTGGAAACAGCAGAAACCCACTCCGGGCCAGGCTTCCCGAGCACATAACCAAACCACACTGGTACCTTCAGAAACTGGTTTCAAATCCTCCTCATTAACTACAGAGACCACAGCTGCAGTCCCTACAAAGTCCAAATGAGCTAAGGCCTCTTAAAATGTAAATCAGTTGTTGTAGAGGATAATCAACATTGTCAGCTGTTGTTTTTTAATGTCGATGTTGTAAGCAAAGCCCTTAGCTAATCAGAAGCTTTAATTAATGTCATCCTCTCTTTCTGTATGACATGCCAGGTGTACCAACCCTCCAAAATCTTCTTGCACTCATCTGCCCAACCCTCTGACTTCTCTTTTACCACTGCCACAGCGGCATTTTCCCCACCCCAGTACGGCTGACAAAAACTGTTGAATGTAAAAGTCAACGTGGCTTCAGCACAAGTTCTGTGGAAACCCCAGAGCGCTGCCGTCCCGCATTGTTCACACCACCAAGTAATTCACACTCTTGCTTTTTAAAGGCTTTCCCCCCTTTTGATGGTCCCAGCATTCACACTTCTAACACACGTGCACCCAGGAAGAGCAGCCTGCACACAGCACAGCTCAGGGCACGGGCTGCTCCACGATGACAGCTGTGCTGGGTATTACAAATCGCTCCTGTTACTGGGGGCACAAACATAAGCCAAGACACCCCATGCATTTGATTATAAAGGACAAATACATAAAGAAAGAAAAACTAGTTATTTCAGAGCCTTCTGGAATGCAACTCACTTAAAATCTATAGAGCTTTCAACTGCTTGAACATTCTTCCTCAGCCTCTACTTTGTTTATTAAAAGCCTAACGAGACTCAAAACAATGAAGCATTTATTCCTTTTCTTTTGAAAACATGCCACCCACTTCAAAATGTACAAATTTCCAGAACAGACTTGAAATGGACATTTGTCTTGCGTTGAGACTGCCACGTGTCTGCATTTTTGTCACCTACTCAAGATAAATGTCCGAACTAAACATTCTTGGAATGTATTTGTTTGTTTTGTACTAACCAAGTGCAATGCATTTCAGCTTTTATTTTTACTGTGACAAACCCCCTTGCTTGCTTGGCACCCCTACAATATTACAGCCTCATATTACTGAAAAATCATGTAATAAAATACATATTTTAGTAAATACCAGTTAAAATAAAATGTTACACGGTCTCTTCCTTCAACTATAGTTTGAAGTTAGAGGAAAAGAATCTTCTTACAGCCTTGTTCCCCCCAGAACAGACAGAACTGTAGATGCTCTAGCCTGAAGTTTTCATTTGTATTTATGTGAAACAAAACCCAGCCCACTGTGCTTCTCCTCCAAAATCACAATGTGATATAGGCCTAGGTTTTATGAATTGACAAAAAAGTGTGACCTGTCTTTTCATACAGAGGGTGGATACAGCTGTGACCTACAGATTTTGCTTTTACCTGCATGGCACATCCTGACCTTAAGAAGCCCTGCCAGCTTCTCTCCAGAACCACTGGGCTCTTCTTGCCTTCCAAAACTCATTTGTAAGGAGGAACCTCAGCACTGTGGAACCTCCACTGACAGAAAAAATGCCAGTGTTAATGCTTTTGTTTGGCTTGGGAGTCTGATTTTGAAGTGAACCTCTCCACTGCTCCCACTGGTTTCACTTGTTCTCTGCAGTGGGCTCGAACTGTTTGGTCTCTTTTCAGGTTGAGCCAAACCGGGAGACGTGCTCCAGGAAGGTACCCAGGGCATTCCAGAAAAAAGTGGGCCTTCTGCTTCCAGGTACAGACTGCAGCTTGTCCAAAGTAACAAAACAGAACGAAACAAAACAACATCAAAAACATACACACACACATCAGGGTGAAAGGGGCAAAGGTCAGATCCTGAGCAGAACCTGCTCCTCACTACCTGTAAGCTCAGCAGACCCATAGTACTTGCCTATGAAGATGCAGTCTCGGGGTACAAAATCTTACCCAAGCAAAGAACAAAACAGAGGAAGTAGCAGTGGTTTTAAGGCAAAAGGAGAGTCCTACAATGGAAGCACAAGCAAACTGCAAACACTTACTATTGTCCTCAAATTTTGACAGGAACAGAAGGCAGAATAAACAGAAAAGCAAATCAGTGCAAGCAAAACCTCAGCAATCTGAAACACAAAAAAGCAGCCCGATGATATTTAATATGTATGCAAGCAGAAGGACAACCACGGTCGGTCGGTTACAATAAGCTTTCAAATATATAGTCAATTACATAGTTCAGAGCAAAAAACAAGCTTCTGATGTAGATACAGAGGTAATTAATTTATAGAGAATAACTTCTAGATTAATAAAATGGGCCTTTAAAGGCCATAAGGTGCTTCCATTCACAAAATACTGAACTTGAAACTGAAAAACAGACAGCATGACAGATCAGAAAACGTCAAAATAATTCAGGAACTACCTTGCTGATAGGAAATAACACAAAGTGAAATATTAACATAAAATGACTGCATTAAAGGCTATGTCTACCACAAAGCTCATTCCTTCTTGATCTTTCAGTCTCTCCATTACCTTTCAAAGGCAGCCACTGCGGAAATGGATACTTTGCTCACATGCCTCAAAACTAAGGCGTTATCTGTGGTGAAAAGTATTTACCGGTCATACACATACTGGTCATATTCACTGCCTCCTCCTCTGGAGACAAAGGTCACATCACTTTTCAGGATGCAATATAAATAATCTCCCCAAACGGAACAACCTAATGCTGTCTTAGGTCTATCCCTCTCATGAGTCTATCCCTATGGATATATACACATACACACATGCACACCCCGTTTTCACGGATGTAGCTTAGTTTAGTCACTAAGGGTAGTTTTAGCTTTCCATCAAAAAGAGTAGTTTGGGCTTATCTAAGTTTATGTAACAGAAATTCTGCTGCCATTTCAGTGCAAAGCAGACAAAAAAGCAGGATCCTTTATAGATTTTTAAAGTTTACATTTTGCGAGTCTACATTTTAGTAACTCTCCTTAGAAATTAAGTTCATTAGCAATTACTGTTTTCTTTTATTGGAAAAGCCTGTTCAAGATTCAAACAGAGGCCACACAACAGCCATGAGCCACCACTGGTTTCATTGCTTTGGAATCCTAAAATGGAGACAGCCCTATACCTCTAAATTTATATGACACATATAATCAAACAGATAAAAAAGAAAAAGTCAATAGAGCGTTTCTTTCTTTGAAAGGTCAGCTCTTTTTGAACCTCTGTTGTCAGTTGGTCAGAATTACTTGCTATTATGCCATTTTGCGGGGGAGACAATGGGCATATTAAGCTCCTTCCCAGTTTTGTGGGAACAAAGTGACACAAAAAGATTTGACAAACATTCTTACTACCCCCGTCTCATAACAGATAACAAATAACTACTTCTCAAAATGCTAGGATACACCTGAACATATATAAATTAAGTTAGAGAAATAACATCATCATATACAGCTGTATCACTCTGCTGGTGGAGAGGGGGTGTCGGATGTGAACAGATACACACTCATCAAAACAAAGGGGATTCAGATTAGGGCACAGCTAGATTTTTAACTTCGTGGATGTTTAATTACTTTAAATAGGGTCAGGATGTTTTTGGATTTGACCGTAATCTTTATACAGATATAATAAAAAAAACGGTGCAGTCAGAGCAGACGCGCAGCCTCCCCTGCTCAGCTCAAGAACTTGGAAACGACCCGTGCTTCCCTGACTACTCCGGAAGGCCCTGGCGAGCTTCGTGCTTTGTTTTTATCGCTTCAGGAGCCATCTGCCTGCAGTTCGAGCCCCAGAGCACGAAGCCGGCCTCGTGATGGCAGCGCCGCAGCCGAGCGCCCAGCAACGCGCCCCTGCCACTGCCCGCCCCTGCGCCCCTCAGCACACGCCCATCGCTTGGCGGGCTCTTTGTGGTTGTTTTTGAGATCTTTCAGAACAGGGGAACGTCGTTCTGGTAAAAAAAAAAAATGGGAGAAATGCAAACAACGCCCCGGCTGCTTTCCCGCAGCCCGTAAAGGCGCTGCCCGAGGGGGCGAGCCGACAGTCCCCGCTCCCTGAGGCTCCTCGCACGGCCCCCGACCGGGCGCTGAGGAAGAGGAGAAGGAAGAAGAAGAATAAGAAGAGGAAGAGGAGGAAGATGAGGAGACAGAGGAGGAAGAGGAGGAGGGAGAGGAGGCACAGCCGCGCCCCCCGCCCCCCACCCGCGGCCCGGCCCCGCCCCCCCGTCCCCTCCCCTCCACTCACGCTCCCCGCGCAGCCCCGGCCCCGCTCCCGGCCCCGCCGCCGCCCCACGTGACCCGGCCGCCACTCGGCGCGCAGGGATCCGGGTTCGAGACCCGCCCCCGGCGCTCCGCCTCAGCCGCGCCTGCGCGTTGAGGCGGAGCGGGGCGCGGCGCCTCAGAGGGGGGGTGAGAAGATGGCGGCTGCGCGCTGCTGGCGGCGCTCGGTGCAGGCACAGCGCGCTGAGGGCGGCGGCCGGCTGAGGCGGGGGGGCGTAGGGCCCGTGGGCCCCGCATTTCGCCTGTAGGGAGGCTTTGAATTGTGTCAGTACAATAAATCGTGCGAAAACGCCGCCTACTGGTACTTCATCCAATTAAAACGCATAATTAGGTTCTTTCTGAAAACCTCCTATATGTTCAAGCGCTGGTTCAATAAGTGTAATACTTCAACTGCTTTGTTAAGTACTAAAGGTGCTTGGATGAACACATTAGTTTTATTTGTGTGGAGAACTGGTCACCGTTGTTTAGTGACTCCCCAAATTTGATGCAGATACCTAGGCTGTGAGCTTTGTTACTAGCATTCAGCAGGGAATACACTGAGCAAATGATAAATGTCTAAAATAATAGGTTATCACAGAAATGTTGGCAAGCTGGTGGTGCAAATATGTGACTAGAAATGAATCATACAAAATCCATAGCCAAAGCTACTTGTAAATGGCCCTATTTTGCTGTCATTTATGTGGCACTTAGGTTTCAGAGAACATTTTGGCAATTCATACAAGTATGTCATAGAATTTATATGAAAATTGTATTCTGCCCTTCCAAAAACAGCACACAGCTCAGCAGACTGGCAGGCATGAAAGAGGCTGAATTCCTAGAAATAGGGTGGAGATCAAGTTAAAGGAGCAGACTGTGCCAAAACAAGCAACTTCAGCATAGTCTTCTCTTCCAAGAATGAACAGAAGCCAAAAGAGGAGGGCAGATTCTGTGTGTGCCACCATTTAGACACGTTATCTTAAACTCTTTAGTTTTGGCACATTTAGATCTGTTACCACAATTAACACTAATCATAATAATTCATAGAAATCACAGGGTGTGGGAGTTACAAATGCCTAGACTGATAGATTTTCTAACATACACCAGGTTTTCTATAACTGGCACCATTTTCTGTAATAGTGTACTCCATTTTCATGCAATCATAATTCCAGTCTATAATTCTTAACGATGCAGTATTTATTGCCTGTGTGCAGGTCCAGATCTTATTACTGGATGTACAAGTCTTGAGGTTGTGGTTCTCTTCTGGGACCTAGAAGATTCCTAATTCACATCCTGTGTTATCCCAAGCAATCTCATGTTTTCTATCTTTTTGGGCCCTTACTGATAAGTCAGGAAGAACAGAAGTCACAGGAACAATGGTAGGTGAAGTAAATGAATGATGCTGTGATCATTTGGCCCCATATGTAGAAAACCACTGTTCTTGTACTTTTTACCCAAGTGTGAGATTTGACACTGCATTAAGATCTGAAATATAGATTTTCCTCTTCTTCTACAAAAACTGTTTGCTAAACAAGACAATCAAACAAAACCAAACATCTTCTGTATTATTTTACTTACATAAATATCTTTAATTATTTTTTCTTTAAGAAAAAAAAAATCTGCTTTCTATCCTTAATCTCATGCCACCGTCCACCTCATGGATTTCTTTTACCTTTTTGTCTAAAGGTTTATTTTTCTTATAATAAAATGGCATAAAATGTAAAATGCTGTTTTAGAAACTACAACTTTTTAATGGAGAATTTCAATAAATGATGAAATTTATTTGTTTAGCCATGCTTATATATTTCATGTACATGAGATTACCCAGATGCCCTTAACATGGAAGATGTTTTTGAGTAAGAACAGCAGTTTGGTTAGGCTGAAGAGTTGGCACCTAGAAAGTTACCTGAGTACCTGTATGTAAGACAATGTCCCATTCAATTTAAGCAGCTTTTAACAGTATAGCTTCTGTTTCCTATTTTTGTCTGAGCTGACTGAAAGAAAAATCAGTAGTTTGAAAGAAAATAAGGGAAAAATAAACAAAAACGTCATTTTCATAGCCACGTACAGTTAGCACAGCAGTGACGCATATGGTTAGTACTGCTTACGCCTTACTGCTAACTATATAATCCATGAAAATATTTATATTACAGCTATTATCACTGTAAACATTCAACTTAGTCATATGTTGACCAATAATGAAAAAGTGACATTGAGATTTTTCCCTTGCTTAATAGCACAAGGTTTAAACGGGTTTTAGGAGCAGTAGAGTACGTCAGAATCCTGATTTTTCTGATATTTATAGTGAGTCTTTTTTATCATAAAATAATTGGGAAGGAACAGCTTGCTGTGGAATGCGTGGATGCAGATTAAATGCATATCCGAAGGATATTTTTTTAATTAATGCTTTGAATCCAATAGCAGCATGTTTGAAACACTGTTTATGTTAATCTCAAAGAACTGGTTAGGACTAGCCTACAAACATCAGAAGAATGTCTAAGCACGGCTAGAATAAAGGAACTGTGTGACTTTCTTATGACAGTATTTACAAACAGTAGAAGGAGAAGTAGTAGCCCAAAATTTGATACACAGGATATCATGCATCTGTCAGAAAATTAATTAAATACAGATGATTAAAGGACTGGTTTAAATACGTAATTAGTTTATATACAGCTATTTTACCTGTGCTACCATTCTGGTTCTGAAAACAAAATGATGCTTTGGAAACTGTGGAGCCAAGCCCTTCTAAGAGATACATACGGAAATATGATCTGATAACAAATGTTTTGTGTGAATTCAGGGCTTAATCTTTTGGAGTCTTTGATCTGATAATAACTTTGTCTTTGTCACGTAGCCCACCCATACTAGCTTTTCTTTAGCTGGTAGTGTACTTTCTCCAGTTCAGCTGTCACCATCACTAACGCTACCACTTTATAATATAGTGTGGACAAATGGTGTGAAAAATGTAGATGCTTTGTCTCCAGCCTGTAGAGATAAAAAGGAATATATCCTGGAGGTTCTTGATCTGCACATACAGTCTGCCGGAAGGAAAAGAAGAAACATCTGTTGAAAAATAAAAGAGTCTATTGGTCTGAATATGGGCCGGAAGAAATGGACTAACATCAAAAAGGTTTCATAATGCTTACATTCAAAGGGCCTTTGATCATCTAGTCACCTCCTGCTTATCCAGATACTTCTACATTACATTGGGAGACTTCAGTTAAACCAAAGCGTTTTCATCCTTAAAATCCTAAGCTGTTGTATGTCACCAGTGGAGAACAGAATAGACCAAAAGACAATGTTAAGGAAATGAATGTGTGAAATATGCCAGGAAGATGGTACCAGACAATCTCTCTAGTCAACTAAAGAGCTTTATAAAAATAAAATAAAATGAATAACTCAAGGTCACTGGTGAAAACAAGCTATAATACAAAAGTTTATTGACTGTGAGATAATAAGACAGTAACCTGCTATCACCTAAAATTGATTTAAAAACATGTAATGAATATGCAAACATATTTGCTTGACCACAGGAATCTTAATAATCATTACTGAAACAGTCTGAAAAGTTGTTAACTGTAATAATTCTATAGGCAGAAAGTATTCTGTTGAATACAGTTCTTTTTTCAGTGGCAACATAATTTACATCTCATCATTCACAGTTCATACAAAATGCAAAGCTAAATTATATTCTGCTGCTGGCAGAGTTTTTGTTAATACTGTAGCTGTGAAAATTTTGTGATTATTTCCCATTTCTATAAAGCATTCACATAATGTTTTCTTTTGTGGAAACATGGGTTTTGATCCAATTTTGTACAAAATTTTAACTGCTTTGTAGCAAGGCTGTGTCAGTAATCTGGTGACATTCTTGTGCACGCCGTTGGCCTGCGCAGTGCCAGGGCAATTGAAGCAATGTGCTCGCCTGGGGTGATGAAATATCAGTTTTTAGTACTCTCGGGTTCCCAGCTCTTAGTTGGGCTAATCCAGAGGCAATAGTGAAGGGCTTTATCTGGCACTCCTTACAAATAAGGATTTGTCAAAGATAGTAAAGGAATTTCTCCAGAAATTGTAGTAAGCCCCTTTTTGGAAGTCTTTTCTTGTTCTGTATTTGTTACAGATGTAGGAGTAGAATTTGTGTTCTTCACGTTTTTGTCTTTTTAATCTAACCTTGGATGTACAACATATACACTCATCAACTCAATCCATATAGCATGTGCTTTGCAGAGAGGCTGAGAGGCCGGGCCGTGGGGAAGCATTTGGAAGAGGGGCTGCTGCCTTTTGTCCGTGAAAGACTGGTCCTGAAATTTTACTTCACGATTCTGTCTTTTTTTTTATTTCTGATTTTATACAATGAAAGAAGCTGAATTTCCCTTGGAAGTTTGAATCCCCAAAGTATTACATTCATAGCTGAAATGAGAATTGCTAGCTTGTTTGCTTGTTTTCCTGTTTCGAGCAGTCTTTAAGTTATGTTCAACAAAATTAAGCGTAACCAAGGCATCTGTTCTGGGGAGTGCACTGACAGGCCTTATTCCCCTGATGGGCCTCACCTGGGTTCCCCCACCCACAGGCACCACCCATGGGCCCAGGAGCCCCATTTCAGGACAGCCCCAGGCCTTGGGTTCCCCCCAATGTCCTCAGCTTTACCCCAGCCCTGCCTGGGGGCACTGCTGGCTTAGGCTGGGCCTGGCATGGCCTGGACTGAGCCTGCCTTATGGGCACACAGCTCAGCCTGGCCATCCTGGGGCTGTGCCTGTCCCATGTGTCCTCGGCAGGACTGATCCTGGCCATGTCCTGCAGGTTTTGTAATCAAAGCTTGGCTTCTGGCCTGCTTTGTCACTGTGGGCATCCCCTGTCATCTGGGCTCTTGTCTGAACCTGGCTGCCACCCCTGGGCCTTCCCTGCTCCTTCCAGCGTGACCAAGGGGTGAATGTGATACTCGAGGCAGTGAATCTGAAAGTGATGATTCAGAATTGGTAAACTCTTTTCAAAGCATCTATTTAATTTCCTTTGTTGGTGCTTCTGCTTTTAAAGCATTCAATAGAAATGATAAAGTGTCCTCAGAAAGGAGAAATTCAAATTGAATGAAGACCAAACTGGCTTTATGGCACATCTAAGTATTTTTAACGTAAGCTATACTGCAAGCATTATAATGAAATTATAATTGTATTCATAAGTTGCAGCTAGGTCTGAATGAGGCTCTGACCAAGAGAAATTTCATTTCTACCTGGGGTGGTGGTGTGTGTAAGGAATTTTCTGGCAAGTGTAATATATTCTAATTAATCAGCTAATATAGATAGGAGAAATAGAGATGCTTTCAGGCACACAAGGCCTTATTTAGCTCTGAAAGAGAAGCAGGAGACTTCGAAATTAATACAAATTGGGGGCAATTCTTGATTCTCTTCAGAGCATACTGGAAGTTGTACTTAGCAGCTGAGTGGCAATGGCTTTCTCTCATGTCTCCATGCAAAACAGGCATCAGTGTTTAGGCTGGTTTCAAACAGTAAGTTGCACACCTGTTTTTGTGGTAGTGCTGTTGGCGTCCAAAGGACGAAGACAGGGTCATGTAGTACCTCTTGTTGATGGAACCAGCATGTACAGATGGAAGTTCTGCTTCAGACTTGAAACAGCAGTGGGAGATGCTTTGGTGTTGCATTTTTGTGCCTGCCTCTCGTGATGCCCAGCAGAGGCTGAGAAGTGATGTGCTATGGTGCAGTCACTGTGCCAACAACTGCACAACCCAAAGAGGCTGCTGTCTGCCTTCTGTAGCTTATTTTCTCCTTTGCTGGAGGTGATTGCCTGTCACTCGTCTACTGATAAAGCTTTCTAGTCTTACTTAAACAAAAACCACAAGGGGAAGGGCTTTGGGACCTGGCTGGGGCTGTCTCCAGGGCCTGGGTGGGGCTGGCGGTGGCAGGACTCCATCATCCTGCTGAGAGGAGGCAATACAGCTCTGAGCAAGAACAGGTAGTGCAGCCTGGAGCCGTATTACCTGTCCCACAGACCGTCCTGAGAGCAGGGATCTCACACTTCAAAGGCCATCTCTGGAACAAAGCGGAGTCCGGGGCAGGGAGCATGCAATTGGTGTGGAATGAGCTCCAGCAAGGGTATAAAGATAGTGCTGAGCCTTCTGCGTGGTTATTGATGTGAACTTTCTAGGACTTGTTGAGGTTTCTGGGGATCTTCCAGCTTTCTAGGTAGAAGGGCAGGTTTTTCAGCAGTTCCAAGGAGGCAAAGCCTCCTACTTCCCAAAGAGCCAAAGAATTTCCTTGGGGATTTCCCTGGGGACTTCTTCCTCCTCTACCAAAATACTTGTAAGAGCATATTTACAACTTTTTCTTTCAGCAGCTGTATAATCTGTATTTTTTCTGCTACCTGTCACATTTACTTCAGTTATTCATTGTTTTTTAATCTTGATTTCTATCCAATAAGCTTGAGAAATAAATTTTTAATTACTTTTCTTATTCTCCTTACTGGCTTTCCATCTGTAGAATAATGGTCTCTGGCAGTTTGTTGGCTTTTGGCATTGCAGAGTACCTAGATCAGTTGCAACAAGGTGACTCAGCGTTCTGCACAGCCGCCTGTGAAGACTTCAGCCAGGCCTTTGCTTGATTAATGAGCTTTGGCCTGCTCTTGAGATAAATTCATGCTGGATTTTGCCCAAGGCCTACAGAGTGGGCACTCTGGGGAATTTAGTGGAAGAAATCTGTACTTGAAATGACTTTTCTTTTAGATATATTTACTTACTGATTGCTTGAAGGTAATACCCATGATAAGGGGGAAAGGTCAGTCAAAAATGTAAAGAGAAGTGTGTTCATTAGAATTTTCCACCATTCATGTATTAAAGCCAGTCCTCTCTGAGGGAAAACTTTGATGTACTCCCTACCGAACCAAGCCCCCGAACTAGGTGGGAGCTCAAAAGGCATCAGCTTGTACAGGCATGGTGCCTTTCTGAGGTGGCATTTGTGACACTGGGGACTTGGCAGCAAGCAGGAGTACCTCTCCTGCCCCTGCCAGAGTTGCTCTCCTCAGGGATGACTGACATAGCCACGTTTATGTTGATCACCAGCCACTTATTAACGTGCATTTAATTTGATTTCCTGAAAAAAAAAAAATGAATGTGTGGCAAGTTTTACCTACATGTTAGCCTCTGCCACGAACATCTGAATCAATTAACCTGATTCAGTCATATCTGCCAGAAGCCTGCATTGCTCATGGGCTGCAGCTCCAGCACCTCCTGCAGCTCACTGAGGCTCCCACTTTTTGGTGAGGGGAGCTGCTCTATGCCACGTAACGAGAATGGGGCCAATGCAAATCCAGGGGCTGAGCTCAAGCACGGGAGACCTAGCTAAAGAGGCCGATTAGACAAAGGTGGGCTGCCCAGCACTGATCCCTTTTTGTCCTCTCGGTTGCTGAGGGGCATCAGTGGCTTTGTGAGTAAGGACACAGCTTTACACGGACACACCGTGTGGAGGTGGTTCTCTAGACAGCATGTCGACATAGCTGCTCAGGAGACATCAGAGACTTGAAGGCTTTAGGTTAGAAATGAGAAGCAGAGAGGAAGAGGGGTAGCTAAGCAGTGTGTTGGGTGAGCTGAGTACTGTGGATGAACTGTAGAACGGGAGATTAGGGTTAATTTTTCTGCTATTCACAACTTCTACTTTTTTATAAGAAGTTGAACGCCTACCTGTTTTGATGCAGCATTAGGTTGGGGGAGGTGAAATAGTGTGCCAAAAATCCCGCCTTATGAAGTGCATAATTTATGCAGTATTTGAGAGCACGTATTGGCATACGAGAGAGAAGTTTCTCTGCAGGAATCATATGATTCTGTGTATCTCAGGTTCATTTGCAGAAGAAATCAGTGGATGTGCACACAAAGTCAGTACAGTGAAATGAAGCAAGCACCAGAATACAACCCAGTATGTGTGTTTTTAGAGTATCTGTCAATCTAATGTAATAATAAATAAGTAAACAGAACCTTTTTAATTTGTGCAAGTTACTCTGTTTCAGGGATGAATTAACTAAAGCATATCCCTATGAAATAACCTTCATTATATAAATCAGTGTGCTGATGGATTACTGAGTTTGCAGCCAAAAAACTGCTTCACCATAGGTGTGAAGTTTCCTGATCATCTAATAAATTGATAACTTTGAAGCCTAGTTGTGACAATTTAAATGTCATCACTATTAAACAAGTTGCCAAAATGCAAACAACCGTCCTAAGTCATTAAAATGTAATTATAAAGGACAGCTGGGTCTACTATCAATCTGGGCTATGGGGACTCATAATAGGGAAAAATATGAAAGTTCCACATGAACAAAATGAGGCTGCTGTACGTGCCAAAGAGAGCCTGCACGGAATCAAGTGAAATGTCTACTTTGTGCATACCCAGTCACTAATGCTAATAGAAGGCTTGCATTATGGATATGGACATAGGAGATGGTGATGGCATGACACCCAACAAACGTCTTTGCCATATCTGAGAAGTCCTTTTGCTTATAAATAGGGTAGGTTTTGCTAACAAGAGGTGGATAGACTGGATAGCAGTGGCAATCTAGCAGAAATGATTATGAAGTGGGATGAAATTTGCTCTGTTGTAGAATGCCAGAACAGGTGTTAAGCCCTGCCTTGAGAACCAGGTGGACTTTAAATTTGCCATTTTGGCTGAGAATATTAATAAAGAAAAAAGGGGCCGTCAGGCTTTGCAGGATTGTACCAGGTATGTTTGACTCCTGCTTTTCTCTTTGCTGGACAGAAAAAGATGAGCAAGAATTGATGGGATAAATGGGTGAGAGTCAGGCTGGAGCATTGTGGGGCTCTTTGAGGACAAGGAGTGCTTGGGCAAGGACTGCAGGCACCCCAGGGATTGGGGTGTGCTCAGCCTGGGGCAGCTGCTAAGTCCCATTTGTCACCTCTGGCTGCAAGCCGTGCCAGTCCCTGGGATGCCTGCCCTGTTCTGCCTTAGCAGCCTGTCACTGTCCTCACTGTCCCTTGCTGGAAGCTACTCCTTGCACCTGCGGGGTCTCTCCCCAGCCTGTTACAATCTGGATGGAGGCATGATAGAGAAGATTGGTAATTCTAGCTGCATGTGCCGGCAGGGTTTACAGAGCTGGTAGAGCTGAGCTGTCCTCCAGCGGGGATGGGGAGCAATGTGTTCCTCAGGGGGCCCAACCGTGGCTGGAAGAGCACTTATGAATGGCCTCCAAACAAAGCATTCAGACTCCAGGAAATGAATAAAACCTCTCCGAGATGTTCTCGATGTGAACAACAAACCCAGTCCTTGCTCAGAACTCACTGCTCCCGCTGAATATGGCGTAGCTCTGAGTTCATCCCAGTTTCAGCTGTGTCCCAGGAGGTTTTGTTTATTATTCAGTAATGCAGCATGTAGCTGATATCAGATTTACTACTGGTACAGACAGTGCAAATGGTGTAACGTGCTATAACTGCTATCCTGCTTCCTTGAAATAGGAACACAAAATGGGTCCACAGTCTCTTGGTGTTGTTTGTATTACGGGGCTACAACAGTTGCCAACTTCCATAATTAAGCCCCATTTTCCCTCTGTGTGGCAGGAGAGGTGGAAGAAGCGGGAGGTGATGATAATTGTTAATATTCTAAAAGAAACATATTAAGTGCATTGATGCACAACATAAAATAAGTAATTCAGGCATTGGATAGATACTTTCTGAGGCTTTTACAATTCTAAATACAGAAAAAACCCTATGTATGAACGTTACTATGCTATTTGAAATAGTAGGATTTTTCCCCCCTGTAAATCAGCCTGTAGCACATCGTTCTCAAGACAAAAGAACCGAGTATTATGCAAACAACCCCAATGTGTATTCTAACTGATCAGTATTCCTAAAATATTAAGGCACTGAATTCTTCGTATATCTTTTTCTAATATGAAGTAAACCCTTGTGGGTGGTGCCTTGGGGTGTTCATTGTGCTGAAGAACTTGTACATTTATCTGAAGAAAAGTGTGCTGCTGCATATGGCTGTTTGAACCATTCATTTACTTCCTTTTGTGTTCTTGGAAATGATATAATAATGTGGTGTGCTAGTGCAATTATCTACCTTTCACTTCTGTAAATTGTAATTTTTTGTTTGTTTTGTAAAGAGAATTAGTTGTTGTGGAGCTTAGACAACCATGAAAGTTTAGGAACTGTTTTTAATGAGCAGCGTTTTCTGATGCAAATGAAAAGCCAAGTTGGGAGATTTTATTATTTTTTTTTTAATGCAGCAATGATGCAGCTCGAAGTCTCAACAGACATTGGCCTTTCTTGGCAGGTTCCGACTGCCCTACTCAAGGGCATAAAGGAGCTCCAGCCTATCAAGAACAGAAATGGGATGCAGACCTGCCAAATGTAGGGAAATGAATAAGTGGGAGAACAATAAAAGCCAGTAAAGCAGGAAATCTCATGCAGTGTGAATGATTTCCTATATAGCATAAGCAAGATTTTCTGCTGTTTGTTTCACACAGCTACACTAAGGGAGAATAAATTTTAGTCACCAGTGCTTGTATGAAAAGCATGCAAATTCCACCAATCATGCTGGCTAATGGATGGGTTAGTTATTTTGGAAAAGGAAAATTAAGCTTTCCTCTAATTTCCATTCATGTCCTCCCAACGTGAGATGACAACTTACTGCTGTTTTAGGAAATTAAAATGAAATGTTAGTTTTCCAGGTACACCAAAGAGGTTTTGAAATTAACTTGTTAAAGGTGAAGCTATGTGGTATTTCTCACTGCATAGAGTCAGCAGGATGACATTGTAAAATATCCACGGTAATAGTCAGTTAGAAAGTCTGCAGGGGATAAGGTCAAAGAAAGGTTAGCAGCTGACATCGAATCAGAAGCCAGATGTGCTGACCCTTAATCATAGGCTTTGTGGACTGCAATTCAGCATAACATTATTGAATTCACCTTTAGATTAAGCTGGCCTGCATTGACATGTACAAACCCATATGCAAGTTAATGGCTGTGGCATCCACTTAATTATGCAAGCTTTGATAACAGATCAGTGAGGTGACCTCTGCAACCACCATTTTCAAGGTCCTTAACTATTTGCATTTTCAACGAATGGAAAGTGGCATTCCTCGTTTAGGTCACGTTGGATCATTAGCTTTGTGTGTACAAATTACTACCTGGGAATAGAAATCTGCAGAGAAGTGTGTTGTTTTTTTTTTTTTTTTTTTTTTTAATGTTTATAATAGAGCTGTCAAGCTCTGCATTCTTATGTTTAGTCATCTATTCATGTACTGATGCAAAATTTTCCAAAACCTTTGGGATTGTGGAGGACCCATTCATAGGGACAGTAGTTCCAGTACAGCCATTGGTGTTGCTCAGTAAGCTAAAGTTAAGCATGGGTGAAAACTTTTGGAAGATTGAAACCTCTTGAAAAAAAAAAAGTTTCAGAAATGTCAGAAGATAAGAAAAATGTAGATTATGTATGCAAACCCTGACTGTTCCTTGTTGCTTGTATGAGTTTGAAGTCTTCAGTTGTGAGATCACACGGTAGAGATGCTTTGTATTGAAGCTGAAGTGAGAGGGCTTTGCATGGTGCAAAGTGAGATTCCTTCTAGTTTAACAAATATTTTTGGATTAATGTAAGCTTAACATAATGATATATTGATGTGGCGTTATCTTTATTCAGTGGCTATGCTTCTGACTTGCTCGCTTACACAGTGCTTACTCAACAAACTGCATAGTAATCAGTAGTATTAAGGTCACCGGCAACAGATCTGCCTGTCACTCTGCACTAAAGACATGTGGTGAATATTGCACTGGTACAGAATCAAACTCATTGCTGAGTCCACTGAGATCGCACCCTTTTCTTGCAGGTGAAGGGGTTTAGCCAGGAGCTGGACAGGGGTTCGATGCTCTTTGCAGTGTGTAGCCGGACCCACAGAATAAGGTACTTGTGCTAAAGAGGTGCCATATCTCTTAGACTGTACACCTGACCCTCCTCTCAGTGAGGCCACTGCAGTGGGAGTTGTGTATTCCTGCAGTGAAACACCCTGACAGCATCCATAATGACCTGGAAACCCACATCAAATGCTGTAATCACAGCTATTAGCATAGTGCCCTCGTTCTCAGATGCAGAAACCACAGAACTCAGTGGCCTCATCTCTCCACAAGGCAAGGGGAGGTGTATCTACGGGCCAAGCTTTTTCCCTGCCTGACTTAAGAGTGTTTTCTGTATTTCTCAGTTCCTACTTTATTCTTTTGCATTCTACCTTTTGTTCCCATCAGCTGTTGCTGTGGGAAAGCACAGTTGAAGAAAAGTTCTTTTAACACTGAAACCTGAATTTGTGGTCATTGTGATTTCATTTGGACGAGGAGTTTCAAGCCAACAGGCTTTGGTGGTGTTCTCTGCTCACAGGAGCTTCACCCAGGAGATCAGTTGCTGCAGGTCTGAGGAATGAAGCTGTCAAGGAAGACTGTCACCACAGATTTCAGAAAATTATCTTGGCTGTATAAGCCAACTGCAGCCCTCCAGTTCCCCTAATAAGTAAGTGTCTACTCCTGGGGAAGGCTTTGTACTTCTAAACAGGTAACCTCACTTGCAAGTCTTAAGGCTTCGCAAGTGTGCACCTTCTTCTTACATGCACGCTTCCTTTTGGATGCCTGATGTGCGTGTGCCTAGGACACTACACGCTGTCTAGCAAGTTGGGCCTGCATTTTATACCAAGTTTGTTCAGCACCCCAACGTAACAGAAGAAACTGGATATTCTATGGTAGCTTAATTGAAGTTAAAAGAAGACATTTGAAGTTAGTTAAATATGAAAGTGTTTCATAATAAGAATGAATTCCTCTGGGATAATATTTTTATTAATTTCTCCACCACACGGACAGCTTTGGACTGGAGGTTAAGAACAAAAGCTGGATGCTTCTGCTGAAATTATTCATATAGGAATAATTACTGAGGGCAACATTTAAACTTATCTTCCAGTTCCAGACTTGACAGCCCTTTGAGACGATTAGGGTGAAGCAGACTGCTCCATTAACTTTTTTTCAGGTTGTTCTGCAGACTCAGGAAGGCATTATTTATACTCTGCTCATGTATTTAAGTTGATCTTTGTCATTGTGTGGCCAGAAACATCTGTTTGAAACAACAGAAGCTGAGATTGTTAATCAGCATTCTGCTGGAGGGAATTAATTCTGTAACAAACTCCGTGGCTACAGAATCATGCAATAACTGGAGCCTTGCTGATAGCATGGGTAAAGTGAGGATTTCATTGTATTGAGATGTCAGTCTCGCATCTGTCTTTGCTGCTAAATAATTTTTAAAGGATTAAAAAGCCCAAGAGGTATCCTGTCCCTGTATAAATTCACAGTTCCTTTGCTATCTCCTGGGTGCTATTTTTAGAAATAGCGGAAGAAACAGACAAATCAGTTGAGCGACTGTATTCATGCTTACAGCTTAATCCTATGAAAGAGGGAACAAGTAAAGCAATTGTACTCATCTGCATAAATCAGAAAATCCTTAGTACCATGTTCAGGTTTTATTTTTGGTAAAAATATTCAAACTGGAAACTCGTGTGATCCCTAAAGATTTCGGCCTGAGAAAGCAAGCAGAGGAACTACAAATGGATGTAGAAGGGGTGTCTGAAGGAAGCCTCTATGAATGCTGGCAGTAACAGCCAGGAAATGTTAGGGTGCAAAACATACAAATATTATTCACAGTGTTTGCACTAGCTTTGTGATTGTAACATGAGGCAATAAATACAGAAGAGATCAAAACAGCCAGGTAAATCCAAGCGGTGCAGACTGGGGGAGATACTGGGTGAGGAAGCAGGTGAAAATGACCCATGTTTATTTGAGGTCTGGTCCTGGAAGTCAGAGCTCTCATCCAGAGGCAAAAGCGGAGATAATATTCCTTTTGAGACCCTTCCCTCCTTAGCTGGTCTTGTGCTGGGTGACAAACAGGTGCTCCCTGTCCCTTCAGTGTAAACGCAAGCATGTAAATCTGTGTAAGTAGGGAGACCACAGGAGGAGGGTGCTCACAGACTCTCTTGTCTGGTTTCTATGGGCAGATGATGTGTTCTGTGTGTATATATATTTATATATATATATCTCCTGTATATCTGTTGGCTACTAATGATCTCCAGAAATGCTTTGTAGAAAAAAAAATAATCTAGTGAATGTAATAGCATAATAGGAGGGCAGGATATATTTATGTAAATGAACTCAAACATCCCCAAGAATTAATTTATTAAAGTGGTTAGAAAAACTAGCAGAGGATAATGGGCATGGAGACCTTCTGCTTGTCAGCAGGGGCTGTTAATTGCTGGGACTCGCTGGAGTGCTGTGCGTGCCAAAGAGGTGCAAAATCGTTTTCAGCACTAGAAAATCACCTAATAGCAATAACTCTAGAGTAACATGTGTTCATGTATTTATCTTGTTGTATGTATTAAATGCTTAATACTTGTGTGTGTGGTGTGTGTGAATGCATAGTGAAATAATCAAACCAGAAAAGCCCAAGTTACTTATCAGTGTTCTTATGGGCACTTTATTGTGAAAAACCTCTCAATTCAGTCACCTGAATTTGTTAAGATGTCTTTTGGTTCCCCAAACTAAGTTATTTTACAAAAAAAATAGACTTGTCAGACTTTATTTTATTTTATTTTTAGGAGCAATTAGTGAAAGAGGCGGAAATTCTGCTCCATTTGTATTAGCTATGTCATGCTGAATACAGTATTAGGACAACAAGTAGTTTTCTCTAATGTTGGTAGACACGCGAAGGAGACCCAAGTGTATTTAATACCATTTCATTTAGATAACTTGGCTTAATTTTTGCTAAAACTGGTGTTGACCACAATAGTGCCTCATTGGAATTTGTCATTTATAATTACGTTAGTGTTTGTGGAGCTGCAGCTCCTGGGGTGAGTACAGACCATGGCTGCAAAACAGGAAAGAATGCAAGAACTAGAGAACTCCGGTACAGTAATAGTAGAGCCAGTTTATTCTAATTCTGTAACTTCAGAGAGACTCTGTAAACTGCACATGATGTGGTTTAGGTCTTCTAAAACAACTGTCAGAATTGAAAAAAAAAAAATTAAACTCAGGTCAATGTTTGATTTGTAATGTTTGGCTTTTGGTTAATTGTCCTTATCTTTGTGTCTCATTCTACTCCTAAGAGAGTTTAATTCAGCTAATAAAAATGTTTATCTGGAAAAGATGTGCATAAATTACTATTTCCTTTTCTTTCTGTATATACTACATTTTCCTTTCTGCTGGAATATTTTCACTGCAAACAAACTGAGTTTACCTTGGCCCTGGAGTTAACAGTAACTTGGATCTCCACAGTTTACTAATGAAACAGGGTTAGAACTGATATACAAGAAATATTTTCTTAATATAAAATGAGCTCAATAATTGTTTTATGGCTGGGTCAACACTCAATTGGATGACAGGCTATTTCCTATTTTTGTGTTTCTGGTAATCGGAAAGAAGAGCCTATTTCTCTATTATTAAGCTCCCAGAAATCTCAAAAGACATTTTTTTTGGAAGAAAGTTCTGCTATCTGTTACACAGCAATTCTTCACAGTACTTGCTGGAAACAAATGATGTAACAGCACTGTTGAACAGATTTATTTAGGGCTAAACATACATACTGTGGTGTGGTAAATACCTTTTTGTTGCATATATTCAGGGTGCCTGCTTTGCTCATGAGATGAAAATTGGACCTTTTTATGGCTTACGTTTAGTCATCTTTATGCTTAGTCATCTCTGATTCGAACCATCTCAGATGCAGAGTTAAAGATGAAAACCACACCCCATTATTTTAGCACAATCCTTTCCAAACCTGCCTGGTTCTTTAGATCTCAGACAAATAATAAACAAATACTAAGACTTTCAGGAATGTAATATATGTACAGTTCTTCAATAATTTAAAAAATATCTTAATTTTAGCCTACAAGGCAAAACTGGCTTTCACAGACCAGTGTCTGCTTTTCTTGCTCACTTCTAAAGCATTAGACGTAGGAAAATATAAATAAAGAGAAATGACATTTTAAGAAGGCAGATAAACTTAAGTTTTCTTCCCATTTGATTTCCTTGCTCATTTGCATTTTTAAAAAAGTTGCTCTTCCTGTTACTAAATAAACCGTCCATGTGGTTTCCATGGATTGGAGTCCCACTCACGTGCCTGTTCCCATATTGTTGGCATTCCTGAACTTCAGAGGCCCCAAGCTCATTACTTTACAGCCAAGTAGCGGTTCTATCCATTTGAACTAGGTCAGTGTTCCTAATCTGAGCCCTGTCTTTTTGGGGTGATCATGGCAATTAAACACTTGGAGCCAGGTGCCTGGTCCCAAGTGAGCCGTGCCGTTCCAGGCACTCAGTGGATCCCCGGTGCTTTCCCAGGACTGGCAGATATCGTCCAAGGTCCACGCAGGACCTCGGCCCTTCCAGAGGAGAACCTGCAGTGGTTCCTCTCTGTGCCTTCAGCTGAGTCTGAGATATTTGCAGGAACCAGGATTAGCAGGCGTTTCTGAGAATACCCTTGCTTCAGACCTGTTAATAATTACACTTGACCTTACTGAAGCAATGATGGTAATGATGTCCGACTAGCAGCTCTTCAACTTCCATTAGTCTGAAATCAGTTTTTTCAGAGATGTCCCCCAAAATGACTGT
Organism: Aythya fuligula; assembly: GCF_009819795.1. Classification (NCBI taxonomy): domain Eukaryota; kingdom Metazoa; phylum Chordata; class Aves; order Anseriformes; family Anatidae; genus Aythya; species Aythya fuligula. The sequence goes on from NC_045567.1 coordinate 3,753,853, forward strand.
TCTAATTTGGCACGTATTGTTTAAGTAGCAATTACTGAGGTGGCATGTTAAAGGCATTTTGTGCTATACAGCAAACCTGTGCCTAGAAGTAGGAGCTGAGAGAATCTAACGGATTTTCACTAGACTGCTCAGAACAGGCTAAAAGGAAACATTTGAATAGTGGTAATAAAGAACAAAAGTAGTTTGGGTTTCTTTGTGCAGGCAGAAGTCAAAACTATTGATTAGGTTTTGTCTAAGAGATTTTTGTCTGAGATCAGTCAAAATCTTGAGTTCTCAAAGCATGTGAAAATGGAATGAAGTTCTTCCAATGCCTTCCTTTGCATAATAAAATGTGTGAAGTTGCAGGTATACTTGCTTGTCATGGGGCAAATATGAAAATAAATACTTTTCAGTGCTTGATACACCCCCATTCACCCTGCAAACTCCACCAAATGCGAATAAAAGCTTTTGGAAACCAGGTCAGACTAATACATAAAGCATTCTAACTACCGTGCTTAAGTTTGGTTAAACTAGTTTTATGCTTAAAGCTTAAAAAGAGATCTTTGAAAAACTGCAGCAAATACACTTGCATCAGCTGCAGGTGCATCGTTGCACCTCTGGGTGATATCTTCTGCCTGAGCATTTTCCACACAACTCTTGCTTGCTGATGTAATGCTGTGGTGGGAATGATTAGAAACATTTAGCAGAAATCAGCAAGCAGGGAGAGGTAATAGATGATGACCGATAACTACCTCCAGCTGAGGTGATTCCATGCTGAGTTCAGTTCAGGTCTGCCTGGAAAGGCCGCTTGCTATGGAAGGCAGCATGGTTACAGTGTCTGGGGTGTTATTCAGAAGGACAAAGTCTTTTTGCATGACAGGTGTAACAAAAAACGGTGTATAAATAGTAAAATTAGTATATTACTGCTGCTTGCATCATACACAAGCACATGGATATTTTCTGGGTCTCATCCCAGAAACTGCTCAGATAGTATGGTTTAGGAGAGGTATGGGATTCTCAGCAACTCATTTAATTTCTACTTTGAATCATTCTCTGTCCAATACATCTTTTAAAAAGCCATTGGATTCCCCACTGCAGTAACTTAAAAGAATACTTGGCAGATTCATAAATGTTCCTGCTTAAATAATGTAGAATTAATACCACTGTTTACAAATGTATGTTTCCTGAAATGTAGAGAACTTTATTTTACAAGTAGGCGTATGAATTTCTCTAGAAGTGGGAAACTTTTTGCCTTTGTACTTTGTTACATTAAGAGTAATGTGCAGTAACTGTTGAGAGATGGAAGGGGATATCTGCATCTGCACTGCTTCCTCGTTTGTTGCACTCTCACTCAAGAGGCTACTCAGAGTCTGGCCTTGACACTCCCCCTCCTATGCTGTGCCATACTGTGTCCAGAGGGTTGTGGAAATGCATCCTGCCAAGCTAGTGCTTAGTAATCTAAACTTTGCTTTAGTTTGACAAAACCTTCTCAAAGTTGGGCTCCACTGACCATCTTTCATAATTTAAAAAAAAAAAAAAAAAAAAAAAAAAAAAAAAAGGCATAAGCATGTCTGCTGAATAATCCCAAGGCTGATCTAGGCTGCTACTTGACAGTAGCCAACAGAGGATGTGTAGAGGCATGTGCAAGTGTCACCCATAAATGGTGACGCTTATCCAGAGCTCCCAGCTTTTGCAGATCTGTACTTCATGTGGCTCCATAGCTGGATATGGTATCTTTGTATTGCATGGATGGTATTTAAGTATTTATCTGCTGATTTTTCAAGTCACAGCATCTTTTGACAATGATTTCACAGGTTGACTGATGTTGTCTGAAGAAGTGGCTTCATACTTGTTTTGAACCTTCTGCTTCTGCGTCCATTATCTTTTGCATTGGAACAATCACTCCTCTTTCACTTTCTCCGTGCCAGTAATGATATTTGCAGATGTCACATCCCATCTCAGGCACTCTTTTTCCAGCCTGAAAAATCTTAGTCTGTTAGCTCAGTTTGGGCTATCTTTGATCACACATCCTTATCTTTTCCAATTCCTTAATAGTGTTTTCAAGACCAGAAGGATTTTCCCACAGTAGGCCAAGGCAAAGTGCACAATAGATTTATACATTTACAAAATTGTTCTCTATTTTGTTTTCTATCCTTTAAATGATAATTCCTAATCTTTTTTTTTTTTTTTTTTGGTTTTACAAGAGCACCGAGCTGATATTTTCATAGTGCTACCTCTTACAGTTCCCAGAGCTTGTTCACATGTACCCGTAATTAGCTGTCTCTCACTGAATATGAAAAGTCAGTTGCTTTTTCCTTTGTATATATAAGTGTATCAAAAAGCCAGCATAGTATAGTGTCATGAGATTTTTTTGGCAGCTCTTTGAACCTGTAGTAATTCTTTGAAAGACCAGAAACTAAGAAAGCATGTTCCATTTATGATCAGCATGCCACAATTAAGTTTGATCCTATCGCATAAGTGAAAGCTCAAGGAAGCCAGAATCAGAGCTGGAGTCTGTGAAAGAAGTCCATACCTTCCTAGATCAATAAAAATCAATAAACTTTGTCAACTATCACTGGACGTAAGCTGGGTCTTTAGATAAGCTCTATTTCTCAACTCTTTGAAAAACACAGTAGTGCTCCTTTTTCTCTAGAAACCGTTCCTGGTTAATATAACTGAGAAATCAGTAATGATCAAAGACCAGCAGCACTTCCTGCTAGGAAGTAATTGGCACTGAGACTAGACTGCAGTGTGAGGACTAGCAGAAAGACAATTGGTCTCAGGCAGCTTCTTTATGGCCAAAAGAAGGTCTCTGACTTCATGCTGACACGTTTTCCATGCATCTTCTGACACAGCGGACCTCAAAGTATAGTAAGGCCACCTCCATTTGCTCCTTTCCCGCAGAGCAAGCAGACAGGTAGCTGATTCTCGTATCTCACCCATGGGATCCTGTAGGGATTGACACTTCCTCCCTTTCTTCTGTGTTTGCTAAAAAAAAACACTGCTGGCAGCAAGAGGCACATTACCTTCTGCTTTATCTATCCTTCATGGTTAAACAATGTGATAACTTAAAGATGAAATAAAGCTGACTGAGCAAGACCAAGATGCTGCTATCATCAAGCAACCATGGGCAAAACTTTGTATTTGGCTTTCATTTTCATACCTCTGTGGACTTTGCTACTGGGGTTAAAAAAAAAAAGGCAGACTTATGCAATTCCCTTCATCAGTCAAAAGCTGCTTGAGACCATTGCTTTAAGACATGCACAGACAAAAATTATTATAAATTGGATAAAAGATCCTGTAACTTCACTTTTGAAATTCATGCTCCAGGCAATTTTGTCTGTGGAGAAGGAAACAGAATTGAAGCAAAGAAAAAAAGCCTGTGAAGCACTGACACCTTTTCTGAACATATTACAAGATGGAAATCTAAAGATAATAGATGCAGAGCTGAAGGTTGATCAATGTGGTCTGGGAATTATCCAAAAGTATTGCTTAGCTTCCTGTTAGTTTAGTGAGACTTCAGTGGGATAGCCACTTACACTTCAGTGGAAAGCATCAGAATGATATTTTAGCTTTCCTTGCTTCTTTAAACAGAGACATACAAAGGTACTTAAAAAAATCTATATGAATTATATATATATTTTAAGATAAGACCTGGTTAATCAATGCATAAAATATAATTAAAATATTTGATGTAATTAGTGTATGTACTCTGTCTATATGTTGGTATCAGTAAAACTGTTTTACACATGTACTGGCCGATCCACAGAGAATACACTGTAGAAACAATCCTAATAAGTGACAGATGGAAAAGATGACTTAGACATTTTTAGTTCTCATTACCATGATACGCTTAAGTACAACTGCTATCAGATAAGCTTACTGTTTGTAATGTAATACATTTGAAGATTGTCGTTAGCCATTCCATTAGCGCGCTTGATTTGCCTCAAAGAGATGACAGTAGAAGCTGGGGATGTAAGATCTGTTTCCACTGTAGTCATGGTATTACTACCACTCCTTTAACAGAAATTAAACAGCTTGTTTACTTAAGTAATGATTTAACTAGCTTACAGTCAACTATGCTATTTTTGAAGGAGTTATGCAAGTTTCATCCTTACTGTTGAATGCAGAGAAAAGTAAATAATACAAATGAGCTTAAACAAATAAAATATGCAATCAAGTCAACCTTGGAACAAGGGCCAGAACGTAACCATGTCAATGTGTAAAAATGCCTGGTGGAAGGGACACAGAGCTGGACTCCTCTCAGTGATGCCCCGTGGCAGGACAAAAGGCAACAGGCACAGACTGAAATACAGGGAATTCTGCTCAAACATGAGCCTTTCTTACAGTGAGGGTGGTCAAACACTGGAGCAGGTCACCAGAGAGGCTCTGGGATCTCCATCCTTGGAGATATTCAAAACCCAGCTGGACAAAGACCTGAGTAACTTGCTGTGTTTTATGCTGTATTGATTTACTGCTGGGATATTCTACAATGTGAGGCCCTTTGCAATTAATTATGCAGCCCTAACTCTCAGTGGTCCCCTGTCAAATCAGGGGGAATATTTAATAGAAAAAGCCAGGGCGTATTCTTCTCTTTGATCTACTGGTGTGTGTGCTTATGTACCTTACATAAAAGCATTGTATTTCAGATCTTTGGAACGCAAGGAGAGAAAAAACAAAAACAGAAAAACAATTCCAAGATGTCCTGTGGTATGATGTAAGATATCTTCGAAAAATAGGCTTGAAAATATGCTAGAAGTATTAGTTATTGCCTGTTAGTTCTGCTGGACATGAATCTTCATGAAGGTTGAAAACACTTCTGGGACACTCAGTGAATCCCACTGAAAACCAGATAACAACCAAAAGTCATTGCGTCTGTCAAATCAGCTTTGTTATTAAAAGGAATGTTCCCATGACAGATGGAACAAGTTAAATATACTGTCTACCCACATGTTGTGGACAGGACCATCTCCTGCTTTTACCCTCAGATCTATGTTCCCTTGTGCAACACAGTGCACATCAGGTGTTTTTTGTCCTCCATCAGGAGCTCATTCCTCTTGCATGCTGTATCACTTGCCAAGGACATCAGGATCCTTTGGAAGGGAAAGAACAGGGCAGAGTAAATGCCAGCTATTACTTAATATTAATGACATTACCTACTACATGTAAAATATTTGATTAAAGAATAGTCTATATTCTGTGCACAAACATGCATTCCCACATCTGTGGGGGGACAGGGAGAGGAAGCTCGGGAGCTATTCTCTTGCCACAGGAGCCACTACCTTTTTAGTGTGTGCAGCTCAACGCGGGTACGGTGGCAGTGCCCTCTGCCAACACAGCGTACCTGGCGTTAGTGACAGCCACGATAGATGATCACGATACTGCCCCACGGCTGGAATTCTGTCCCACAACTCCGTGACATGGGCTGGGGAGGCAATTTCCTGACATCCTATTTCAGGATGTAGCAAGCTTTGTCTCAAGGTACATACAATGGATTTATTTTCAATACAAACATACGTTTCTTTCTTTTGGTCTATTCTCCCATGTGCCTGGTGACAGGACGAGGGGGAACAGGCTAAAGTTGCACCAGGGGAGTTTTAGTTTGGATATTAGGAAGAACTTCTTTACTGAGAGGACTGAGAGGGTTGTGAGGCTTTGGAATGGGCTGCCCAGGGAAGTGGTGGAGTCACCATCCCTGGAGGTCTTTAAAAGACATTTAGATGTTGAACTTAGCAATATGGTTTAGTGGAGGACTTGTTAGTGTTAGGTCAGAGGTTGGACTCTATGATCTTGAGGTCTCTTCCAACCTAGACAATTCTGTGATTCTGTCATGGTGAACTGCAGCACAAAGGGGAGGAAAGAACAAGATGACAATACGGGTCGTTATGGTATAGGCTATTCTCTGCTCAGTCCTTGTGTCTTACCAAGTAGATTCTGCTCTTACATTGCAAATTGTTACCATGTGCTTGGTAAATGCCTTTAAGCAGAGCTATGGTTTGTATGGTTTGTGTTATCTGTAAGACATCAAGAGACGGGCTCTGCAGTGCTGCCTGTTGTCCTCTCTGAGTTCTCCGCGTGTCTGCAAATATTCCAGGGGAATTTTTCCCATTTTGAGCAGCAAAGCCGTGCCCTCAGATAATTGCACAGCCACGGTCTCTGGACAACGAGGTTGGCCACGCACTGGAGAAGCCTTTAGCTTGGGGGCCTCCGCTGAGGGGCAGCCGGGGAAATGGCGGCGGGGCACGGGCACGGGCACGGGCTGGGCGCGGGGCCCCCGCCTGCCTGCGGGGACGGGGCCGAGCCCGGAGCGCTGCGGGGCGGCCTGGAGATGGCAGCATTCAGCAATGTATCTCTCCCAGCTGCCTCGCAGCGCTGCGTTTCCCCCTCGGAGGTGGAAGGCGTGCGCGCAGCACGTTTCGGCCCTGCTAGCTGCGGGGCGCTCGGGGTAACCCAGCCCAGCACCCGGCACCACCCCCGGCCGCCGGCACTGCGCCGAGCCCCGCGCTGTGCCTCGGGGACCCTGCCCCGGCTGCCCCGGGGGGCTGTGGGGGGAGCTCGGGGGCTGCCCCGGCGGCGGCTCGCAGCGCCCGCCCGCCGCCAAATGGCGTCGCCGCCTCCTCCTCGCTCCCCGCCTCGCCTCAGCGCGGCCCGGGCGCCGCCTCCCTGACTGACGGGCGGCGGCACCAATGCGGGCCGCGGCCCCCGGCGGGCGGAGCCGGGGCTGGAGCCGGGGCCGGGCCCGGCGGTGGCGGCGGCGGCGGCGGCCCCCGCGGCCGCGCTGAATGAGGGCAGGGAGGGAGGGAGCGCAGCGCTGGCCGGGAGCCTGGCGGCGGCAGCGGCGGCGGCTCCGGGGATGGTCCACGCAGCGGCGCCGTCCCGCGTCGTTGTGCTCGCAGCGAGCCTGAGCCGCGGCGGCGGCGGCGGCGGGCGGAGGGGGTCCCCGCCGCCGGTCTGGGTGCGGGGCGCCGGGAAAGTGCTCGGAGCCGCCGCCGGGCTGGGGCGCGGGAGGGGGCTGCGCCGCCGGGCGCCGAGGCGCTGCCGCCTGGAATGAGGAGGAGGAGGAAGAGGGGATGCGCCCGCCCGCCCGCCCGCCTGGAGATGGCTCTCGGAGCGCCTAACGCGATGGGACTGAATGGGGTCGGCAGCCTCCGCACGGCCGAGCGGGAGCAGCAGCAGCAGCAGCCGCAGCGCTGAGCCTCGGAGGGCGGCTGCCGCGTGGTTGTTCGCTATTTTTTGGGGGGTTTTTTATTTCGGGGGGGGGACGACGACGACGAAGAGTGCTTTTTTTTTTTTTTTTTTTTTTTTTTTTTTTTTTTTTTTTCGGGTGCAAAGCCCGGACTTTGCAAAACAATCCCCGCCCCCAGGAGGATATTTAATCTGCAGCAGGAATCGCCGCTCGCCGAGGCAAACTTGCGAAGGGGAGCGGGGCGCTGGGCCAGGCGGGCGCCCCCGGCCCGCAGGATGCGTGTCCCCTCCCCGGCCGCCGCTCCTGGGACGAGGCTTTCGGCTGCACCGAGCGGGGCTGGACTCTTTATGGACACGCTCACCCACCGGAGGGCGATTCGGGCATAAACAGCGACACGAACTCTGCTTCGGTGCTGGAAGCTGCCCCTGCCGCTGAACAGCTGCTCGCCCCCTGCTTCTGTCCTGGTTTCGAAAGGGGATCCTGAGCTCTTCTGCCTTTTTTTGTTGTTGTTGTTGTTGTTGTAAATTGTTGCATGAATTTTGTTTTAGGTGGTTGTCTTTTCCGGCTGGCTTGGCTGTTTTGGGGTCTTGTGGACTACTGACTGCCGTAACAGCACCGCCACCTCTCGCCATGGCCAGCCCCACAGATAATAACGAGGGCTTCTTCTCGGATGTCAGAAAGGTGGGTTACTTGCGCAAACCCAAGAGCATGCATAAACGCTTTTTCGTGCTGAGGGCAGCCAGCGAGTCTGGACCCGCCCGGCTGGAGTATTACGAGAATGAGAAGAAATGGAGACACAAGTCAGGGGCCCCCAAGCGCTCCATCCCACTGGAAAGCTGCTTCAACATCAACAAACGGGCTGACTCCAAGAACAAGCACCTGGTGGCCCTCTACACCAAGGACGAGCACTTTGCCATTGCGGCTGACAGCGAGCCCGAGCAGGAGAGCTGGTACCAAGCGCTGCTGCAGTTGCACAACCGGGCCAAGGGCCACCACCACCTCCACCACCATCACCACCACCACCACAGCGATGTCACCTTTGGAGGCAGCAGCGTGGGGCTGGGGGAGGCGGGAGAGGACAGCTATGGCGAGGTAGCCCCTGGCCCGGCTTTTAAGGAGGTTTGGCAAGTAATCCTGAAGCCGAAGGGGCTAGGCCAGACAAAGAACCTGATTGGCATCTACCGCCTGTGCCTGACTAACAAGACCATCAGCTTTGTGAAGCTGAACTCCGATGCGGCTGCTGTGGTGCTGCAGCTGCTCAATATCCGCCGCTGCGGTCACTCCGAGAACTTCTTCTTCATTGAGGTGGGGCGCTCGGCTGTGACCGGGCCCGGCGAGTTCTGGATGCAAGTGGATGACTCGGTGGTGGCGCAGAACATGCACGAAACCATCCTGGAGGCCATGCGAGCCATGAGTGAGGAATTCCGGCCCCGCAGCAAGAGCCAGTCCTCCTCCAACTGTTCCAACCCCATTTCTGTGCCCCTCCGTAGTAGGCACCACATCAACAACCCTCCGCCCAGCCAAGTGGGGCTCAGTCGCCGCTCCAGGACTGAGAGTGTCACGGCCACCTCTCCTGCCGGCGGAGGGGGTGGAGGCGCGGGTGGCAAACCCAGCTCTTTCCGGGTTCGCGCATCAAGCGACGGGGAAGGCACGATGTCAAGGCCTGCCTCCGTGGATGGCAGCCCAGTTAGTCCCAGCGCCAACCGGACACACTCGCATAGACATCGTGGCAACTCCAGGCTCCATCCTCCGCTCAACCACAGCCGTTCCATCCCGATGCCTTCCTCGCGCTGCTCTCCTTCAGCCACCAGCCCTGTCAGCCTGTCATCCAGTAGCACCAGTGGCCATGGCTCCACGTCAGACTGCCTATTTCCACGACGGTCTAGTGCTTCGGTTTCTGGCTCCCCGAGCGATGGCGGATTTATTTCTTCTGATGAGTATGGTTCTAGCCCGTGTGACTTTCGCAGCTCTTTTCGCAGTGTCACCCCAGATTCGTTGGGGCACACCCCGCCAGCTAGGGGCGATGAAGAGCTCAACTACATCTGCATGGGGGGGAAGGCCACCTCATCTTGCTGCAGCCTGGCAGCTCCCAATGGCCACTTCATCCCACGCACCTGCCACCCGCAGCAGCAGCCCCGCTACCCTGGTACGCCGTGCTGTCCCCGAGGTGGCAGCGAGGACGCTGCCGACTTGGAGAAGGCCTTCAGAAAGCGGACTCACTCTGCAGGTACTTCACCCACCATCTCCCACCAGAAGACCCCCTCACAGTCTTCAGTGGCCTCCATTGAGGAGTACACAGAGATGTTGCCTTCGTACCCCTGTGGCGGTGGCCGGCTGCCCTCCTACCGGCACTCTGCCTTTGTGCCCACTCACTCCTACCCAGAGGAGTGTCTGGAGATGCACCACCTGGATGGCGGCCACCATCGGACCAACTCCGCCCCTCACACAGATGATGGCTACATGCCCATGTCACCTGGCGTGGCCCCCGTCCCCAGCGGTGGGGCGCCCCCCAAGGGCGGTGACTACATGCCCATGAGTCCTAAGAGTGTGTCGGCCCCACAGCAGATCATCAACCCCGGCAGGGGGGGCCGCCACCCTCCAGCCACGGTGGACTCCAACGGCTACATGATGATGTCCCCCAGCGGCAGCTACTCCCCGGACAGTGGCTCCGCAGGCTACGGCAAGATCTGGACGAATGGCGCCGGCCACCACCCGAAGCTCTCGGTGGAGAGCAATGAGGGGAAGCTCCCTTGTGGCGGCAGCGACTACATCAACATGTCCCCGGCCAGCGGCTCCACCACCAGCACACCACCTGACTGCTACTTTGGGGGTGCGGGGCAGCCGGGCGTCGAGGAGGCTGCTGCTGCGGCCCACCACAAGCCCATCTACTCCTACTTCTCGCTGCCACGCTCCTTCAAGCACGTGCACCGGCGTGGTGGCGGGGCAGCGGGTGAGGAGGGCAGTCCCCAGCCCCGCGTTGCCCTCGGTTCCAGCCGCCTCCTGTATGCTGCCGAGGACTCGTCCTCCTCTACCAGCAGCGACAGCCTGGGCGGCGGCGGTGGCGGCCCTGACGGTGTCCCCTTGTCCCACCCGCAGCCGCCGCGCAAGGTGGACACGGCCGTGCAGACCAAGGGCCGCCTGGCGCGACCCACGCGCCTGTCGCTCGGTGGCCCCAAGGCCAGCACCCTGCCGCGGGCCCGGGAGCAGCCCCCGCTGCTGCTGCCCCCGGAGCCCAAGAGCCCGGGCGAGTACGTCAACATCGAGTTCATCGCCGGCGACAAGCCACCCTTCCCCGCGGCCGCCCTGGGCCTGCCACGGCCGCTGGGGAGCGAGGCCGCTGAGGAGTACATGAACATGGAGCTGGGCCCGCGGGCGGCCCCCGCGGCCCCCTCTGGCCGGGACTACGTGACCATGCGGCTGGGGGGCTCCTGCTCCGACAGCCCCTCGCCCTCCTCGCCAGCCCTGCTGCTGGGTTATGCCGATAAACCCCCGGCGGTGGCTTCCCCGGAGCTGGCGGCGGCAGCGCCTCCGCGCTCCTCGTCCTCCTCCCTGCTCGGGGGGCCTGGCGCGGGCAGCGCCTTCACCCGCGTCAGCCTCAGCCCCGGCCGCACGCCCAGCGCCAAAGTGATCCGTGCTGACCCACAGGGCGGCCGCCGGCGGCACAGCTCGGAGACCTTCTCCTCCACGCCAACTGCTGCCCGTGGGGCGCCGGGGGGCTGCCCCGGGGCACCGTTCCCCTGCGGGGGTGCGGGGGGAGCCGAGGAGGTGAAGCGCCACAGCTCAGCCTCCTTCGACAACGTGTGGCTGCGGCCCGCTGCTGGGGAGGCAGCCGGAGCCCCCGCTGCCCGCAGGGAGCCCGGGGCTGCCCCCGCCGTGGAGAACGGGCTCAATTACATTGACCTGGACCTGGTGAAGGATTTTGGGCACCGCCGCCACCACCACCACCACCACCACCACCAGCTGCACCCCGCCGCCGAGGGCGCCTCCCTGTCGGGGGGGAAGCCCCCGCCACCGCCGCAGCCCAAGTCCCCGAGCCAGCCTCGTGGGAGCAGCCACCCCAGCGATGACTCGAGCGCATACGCCAGCATCAGCTTCCAGAAGCGGGAGGAGATGTAGGAGCCAGGCGCCAGCCAGGGAAGGTGAGCCCCGCCGCCGGCACCGGGCTCCCTGGGGGCGCCGGGACCCTCACGGTGGGCATCAGGGAAGGGTGGGTGGCTCTGAGTGCCTTTGGGGTGGCTCTGAGTCCCTTTGGGGTGGCTCTGCCGCCCGTCTGCACCCAGGTTCCTGCTGCCTGGCCTTGTTGCAGGCTGCCTGAGGGTGCAGCACCCTGGAGGTGGGGGACAGGGTCCCCTCTGGTGAGGGTGCTCCTGCTGAGACAGAGATGGGACTTGGTTGTGGCACTGCCTCATCTCCTCAGCAATTAGGATTGGGTGTATTTCAGAAGTGGGTGTAGGAAATGAGCAAGTGAAGTAGCTGGGGGTGTAGGGCTGGAAATGGGAAGCTTGCATTTTAATCCCTGTTTGGTCAGTAATCGCTCTTGTGGCCGGGGTAAGGCAGCGACCCACGCCAACTCTTGTTATCCCGCACATGAAGCACGGCTAATGGCACCTACCTCATAGGGCTGTGATGGGTGCCGATTCAGCTTTGCTTGGAAAGGGCTGTGAATTTGAGAAAGATTTGAAAGTCTTCAAAGCCCTGTATCCATCCCTCGTGCTTCAGCTGATAGGAAGCGTGGCTGTCTGGGGCTTGCAGCAGGGTTACAGACTGCATGAGAAAACAGGCCCTCAGAACGGTGCCTTTGCCATTGGCTGCATTGCTGTGCTTTATTTTCCCTTACAACTTTCCTCTTTTAATTTGGGAAAATCTTTGGCCAGGCTGTCACACCTTGGTTCCAGGCGCAAGGTGAGCAGCATCACAAGCACTGTGATGCCCCTGCTGCGTAGCAGCACAGAGCTGGGGGCCCAGGAGGCACGTTACGGTGCGTGCGGGTGGGTCCTCGTGAAAGGGTCCTCGAGCACTGGCGGCTAGCTGCACCGTATTTGAGCAGCAGCAGGTATCACTATGAGTGTATACGAGGAGATATGAGGGGCTGAATCCCATACGGCTGTTTATTATTTTACTGGAAGCACAATAATGTTTGTACTGTGCGTTCACTCGGTGTGCAGGAGTGCTGGGAGCCCGTGTTGGAAAGGTGCCTGGAATCATCACTTCCGTGTTACTGCGGGACACGTTTATATACCTGAACAAAGGTGAAACAAGCTCTCCATATTTGCTGCTTAGCACTCCCACCATTGCCTGTCAGAGCAATGCAGTGAGAAGTACTGCTCTTAGGTGAGCTGTGAACGGCAGATTCATTGCAGCGTTCGAGGTGAGGCTTCACCTGAGCACGGGTACTGCAGGTGTGCTTCGAGTGGTGCCTGTAGGAAACAATCATTTCCGTGGCTGTGTGACAGGAGCGTGCTGGCTGTCACAGTACTTGGTGAGCAGCCCTACCCACCACGCCTTTCCTCTCTTCTGGAGGTGCTTTCAGGTGGCTGTCTGGGCTGGCCGTGTCGTGCCGCCCTGACCTGTGAGCGCCGAGCTCCTGCTGTGGGGATGTTCATCGGAGGATGCAGCGTGTTGTGCTCACGTCGGTGGGTGTATTGCTATTTTCTCCTGTTGTGTGCTAAGATGGGGGGAGCAAGCGGGAGAGAAAATCCACTGCTGAGATCTGGATGAATGCTAAATGTGTGAGAGGAAGAGAACGCAGGTCTGAGGAGGAGCAGTGCCGCAGCTGGTTACTTGCACAGATTTTTGCACCTGCGCTGCTTACGTTGCTGCAGACACCTTGCCTTAATCGATCCAGTGTGTCACTGCTAGCGTAAAAGCTGCAGCAGATTTTCCACCCCGGAGGCAGGGAGATCCCCGCAGTGCTGTGGGATCAGGACAGGAGAGAGCCGGCACCAGGAGGTGCGGGAAGGCACCGCGCAGCTGCTCGCAGAGAAGCGTGGTGAAATGTAGTGTCTAGTGGAGTCCTTGCCATCTGAAGTTGGTTCTTATTTCCCCGAATTAGGATTGGACTAAGCGAGCACGGCTTCTGGGAGGCCGGGAAGAGTTGGTTTGTAATTATGCGGGGAGTCAGCAGCCGAGCCTGTTCCCGTGCCCTCCCCTTTATGCAGCTCGGCTGCTCGCAGCTTGCTCAGACGTTAACTCGTTGGGCTCCTGTTTCCCACGCTGCGTTTCTTACCATCAGCTGCAGCTTTCCTCAGAGTTCAGCCCAACTAGCTCATCTTCTTGAGTGTGTTAAGGAAAAAAACTGTGTTACACCACGTTGACATCTGTTTTTAGACCAGTCCTCAGACCTTTTCGGCTTTGCGGGTGGAACTGGGGTTAGGCAGGGGAATCGGCCCGTGTAGGGCACACCTTATGCCATCCTTAAGAAAAGCTGCCCGGAGGTGAGTGATTTATAGGCCTGCACACAGTCTGCTTGCACATGCCTGCAGAAGCTGCTGAGCACCTCAAGCTAAACCGTTCTCCTGTGAGTGGGGAGCGCTGCAGGTCCCAGGGCTCTGCGTGCCCTCCCCAAGGAGCTGCTGAGCATCGCCCCGCGCTGCTCCTGCAGGCACGGGCTGCGAGGGCAGGGGGGCTGTGAGGGCAGGGGGGCTGCTCCTGCTGCTGCTTCTCCTCATGCTGCCTGAGCAGCGTGGAGTAGCAAGGGGAAGCCACCTGGGCCGTTTGCAGGTACAGCAGAGAAGGGAGAACGTCAGGACCTGGGGAGGGAGAGGCAAAGCTGCAGGTGTTGGAATCAGGGGTGGGGAAGGCTGCTTTAAGTGCCCTTTCTTTGTTCTCCATGTCTGTTGTAGCTGTGGGCTGTTACTTAACGCTTGTAATCTCAGAAGTGGCAGAAGGACTGCACGTGCTATTTCTTTACTTTCTTTTTTCTCCCTTTCCATAAAGCAGTCTTCCTTCCCTCCTCCCCAGCAAAGGCCAAAACTATCTGGATAACTCTTGCTTTACCCATTCGGGAATTTTCTGTTCCAGACTACAAGGCAAGGACCTCACATGTTTGCCATTCAGCTCCCAGTGGGTAAAATGATTGCTGTTGCTTTGCTGCAAGCCTGCTTGCTCCGCTCTTCCTTTCTGCCCTGTCCTTTCCCCCACCCCTGCCACTTCCAGGCTGCTGAGGCATTACCTTCTGCAGGGGTTTTGTCCTCGTTCAAGTGGTACTTATTTCTCCTAACATTAAAGATAGTAGGTGAAATAATCATTGATTTGCAAATTTAAAAAAAAAATATAAAAGCTCTCCCATCCATAGCACTTCTCTGCACTCCCCCTCAAATCCCATTGCTTTCCCTGTTCTGTGTTCCTGGCTGCGTTGTAACCTGTGGCCCTGCCCTAGCTGCCTTTCTTCTCTCATCCTTTTAAAAGTTCAGTGGTTGACAAGCTGCCCTGCAAGCTCCTCTGCCCACACATTTCCCTCTACTTGTGAGAAGTGGATATTGCTACGTGTGCCGAGCCCAGCCGGTGGCTCCTTGGTGCCTGGGTCCCATGGCAGGTGGACTTCCATGCATCAGTGGCCAAATCCTGCTGGAAAACACTGGCCTGTGAGGCGAGGAAGCTGAGGCTGTAGCTGGGGGGAGTGGTGTTGCTGTAAGGCATTTTCCTCCTGCTCAGGATTTTGCATACACAGATGAGCAGATAGCGCGGATGTGCTTCTTACCTGCTTTTGGAGTTGCTGTGAGAAGAGAAACCTTCTAGAATTAGCAGGGGTATGAAGATGAGCTGCTGAGAGCTTGTGTTCAGAGAATACAGTCAAAAAATATTCCAGAAAGGAAACCATTAGACGTTGGCTCTTGAGAAACAGGAAAGGCTGAAGCAGGATGGCAGAATGAATCCAGGTACGTGGCTTTGATCTCCAGAGCTTCAAAGCAGAGACATTATTCCCCCGCCTCATTTCCATTTCGTTGATGAGTCTGAGAACTTGTGAAAGTGAGCACTAATAACACTGAATGGAATATGTGCAGCCCGAGCAAGTGGTAACTTGGCTCCCTCGCAGCCTTAACGATGCCTCTCTGCCCGGCGCGTGGTGGGCGTTTGGGTGCTGGAGGAAACCAGCACGCAGGGCGAGGACGTCTGGAAGGTGCCCCTGCCTCGTGTCCGCCTCCAGTTAAAGCAAAGCGCTGCTGCGGCGAAAAGCTCGAACGTATGTTTTGCTTCTGAAAATACACATAATGGTAAACAGAGAATACCTCGGGTGATCCGTGGCTGGTGTATCTGGAATGGTTTGTTGGCGCGTTGCTGGCTTTTTTTGCTTTATTTATTTTTTAATAGTTTTCAATAGTTGGTTTTGCTTCCTCGAGCTAGAAGCTTAAGGTGGAACAACTTAAACACAGCAATTGCCAAAACAAGACGTGTACCATTAAAATAAGTTTTGGGGGGAGGTTGTTTCCAGAACTGAAAGAACAGAAGTTTCCCTCGTTTTGGGTCAGCACCAACACAAATACCAGTACATTATGAAACTTTTCCATGCTCTATGGGTGTGCTGTAGACAAAACAGTCGATTTCTTACTGTATGCACACACCAGTTTTCCCCATACCTAATTATTTGCCAAAATTGAGCCTCTGTCTCCACATACTTGCATATTTGCAGTTCTCCTGCATAACAAGACCACAAGCTTATTATTAATGCCTTTCTTTTTTTTTTTTTTTTTTTTTTTCTTTTCATTCTTTCATAATTGAGGCTGTAGATCAGTTCCTTTAATACAGCTACATTGCGTTTTAGTATTGATTTATTCCCTCCCTCCCTTGATTTTAATGACAGGCTTCTTAAGAGTTTTCTTTTTTGTTTTCCTGGCTTAAAAATTGCAGCCGTATGATTTATAAACCAACGCAGTAGATAATGAAGTACTATCTGGAATTCTGCAGCCCATAGGTTTCCTACTTACTCAATATTTTCAAATTTAAACCACGTTCAGAAACCAGTTCAAATGAAACAGGGCATTGCAGGGCCAGGAGGATGCTCGTTTTTAGCCAGCAGCTGCGGCGAGTCATGTGTTTGCTTAGATAACACTGGCAAATGGGGAATTACAACCCCTGAACAAAACGCAGCAAGCAGCTCGGGAGGAGGAATGCCGACCGACTGACACCCCTAGTGTGTTGTGTTGTTTCAGGGATGCTTCATGTTAGCTGCAATTTTGCTATTCATTGGGACTATCCAGTCCTTCGTGACTCTATAGATACGTAAGTGCAAGTACCCAACTAAAGAGTGCTTGAATATTCCTTCGGACAAGTTGCAGTCAGTTTGCAATTGCTTGCTTGTGAATAATTTTTTTGTTTATATACAAAAATCGCTTGTACAATACTCAGAAGAGAACACGTCCACTTTCAGAGATTCAGTAAATTCATCAGAGAAAGTAAACTTAAAAAAACCATGCTTTAGTGTCCAGTGATCTGGCAGAAATACAGATAGGCTTTTCCAAAACTAATCAGACACCGGATTTAATCTCTGTTCCAAGTAGCACTGGAAACTACTTACTGCGTTTGATTGACAGTTTTGACATACATTAGGTAAAAGGTAGGAGGGAAAATGGGGGAGATGCTGTTGCTGGGCCCCCTACTGTGGCTGGAGGAGAAACTGTGGGATGCTGACATGAGATAATGGGAGCTGGAGGCACTGACTGGGGAGCAGCTGTAGAAACTGGTGGGGCAGGGAGCTGGGAGTGGGGCACAGAAAGGACGTGGGGGGGCACAGAGGAGCTGTGGCATGATGGTGTGGGTGGACAGAGCGGCAGGGTGCTTGTGATCCGATGGGAGTTGGGGTGTTGGTGAGGGAAAGTTTGAGGAATTGTAGAGAGAAAGGCAGAAAGCCTGTGTACACACAAAGAGCTTATTCCAGAGGTGCTCCTTTAGCATGGTGCTGCAGTTTCTTGGAGGTGTTTTTACGTCTATATTTTTCTTTTCACCTTTATAACCAGTAGACATTATTTAGAAAGCATATGTACCCCTTACTTGTGATGAGATTTGAGTTTTATATATTATTTGGTCGGTTTGCTGGCCTTAACAGGATGATGTGCATTGGTAAGGTAAGCCGAGTTTGCCTCAGGCTCTTCTTTCCCGAGTTCTTTGTCTTCTAGCATCCCTGTCACAACCACAACAGTAAACCACAGCTAGGGATATGAGTTGAGTACAAAGCAAATAAGAATGAGTGACTTTTAGTACGGGAAAGAATCTTGTTATTGTAAAACGTGTAGTGAAAGGAGACCTGTATTCACACAGACTTTATTTCATGGCAGCATCTTCTTTATACTGTACTGCTCGGACAGTTATGATAAATTGATTTAAAATGAGGTTCACTAGTGTTTTGTGATTTGTCTTCTGGATTAGTAAGTATAGATTCCCTTAAAACTCTTCAGTGTACAGAATATCTTGTAAAAGAAGATTTAAAATGGCAAAAATGTTACGGCTTGTTACAGCAGATCTTGAGGTTTTCATTTTGTGGTGAAAACAGCAATGCAAATATGTTAATATTAACAAATGTATCTAAATTCCCAATTTGTCAGAGCGCTAAGAGCTGGCTTTTGGCCTTCCATATGTAATAAGACATATCAGAGTACCTATTTGTGAAAGCAAGTAGCGGCTTTCTGTTTCTACATCATTCTGTGGTTTAGATAAACGGGGATCATGATGGTTGTTATTCTGACTTCATGAGATAAAGGTAACGAAGGAGAGATGTCAGTAACTTAAAAAAGATTCTGAAGCTTAACAGCTTTATTCTCCACTTACAGAAATATTGAGAAATGTAACAAAAGCCAAGGTGTGAACAGATAAAGGAGATTTAAATAAGTCTGGCGCTCGTAACTAACTAAAAGATGTCTTGATATATATCTCTCTGATCATGTTTGACACATCTAGGTCATGTTCTCTGAAGACTATTATTAGAGATTTAACCTTGGGTAATTGCAAACTGTATTTTCTTCAGAGGAGGTTTTGATCGGGTAGGTGGGACAGCGAAAGTTTGTTTGTGTTCAGCTGCTTGTAGGAATTCGGGAGCCTAGTTCAAAGACCTGCTGTCAGCCGCCTGAGCCGTGTGATGAGGGGCACCGCTCCTGTGCCGCAGCACGGAAGATTTGCCTGTGTATGTTTTGACAACTGTTGTAAAACTCCATTTATTTGGGAGCTGGGGATGTGCAAAAAATATCCTATTAAATTTTCAAGTAAGATGCACTTCAGGGGGAAAGGAATCAGGCTGTAAGTGTTTCACTCCTTACAGCTAGTAGGGCTATTGAAGTGTGTTTTTGCATCTGAACTGTCTGCTGATACATGGTGCAAATGCAGGAAGGCAGTAGTGTGGGAGCACCTAGGGGTTGCTTTTAATTTACTGTGTATTTTTTGTTTGTTTGTTTTCCAGTCTGCGGAGGTTGGATAGTTGTAAGTTGCTAGGGCGCCTAAGCATGGGACAAGTTTTCTTTGAAATACAGAATGAAGAAAAACGTGTCGTATCCATCAGCCTTGATTCTTGTCAGCTTTCAGTGATCTGGCGTTTGGTGTGGTGCACGGTGCTTGCTAAAGCACACCTATGGGGCAGCGGCTCCTTAGGCTGGCTCTGCAGGGGCTGCCCTACAGCCGAGCAGTTCCCTGGAGAGGGGGGGAAAAAAAAAGCTGGAGTGAAGGAGATTAAGCCAAACCAGAAAAATCTTCAACAAACAACAACCAAACCAACCCCAAGCCACCTTCATCCTCCTCACGAGCTGATGGGCACATGGACATCAGCAGTAACATCGTTGTTGAGCAGTGTCTAGACACGTGTCTTCGTCAAGAGAATGGAAGAAGCTCCTGGAGCATAGATGGAGGTAGCAGGTTGGCTGAGTTCATTGCTGCTCTTGCAGCATTTATTGGTTTGAGTCCTGCTGCTTATCAGCTGTAAGTGACCGTGGAGGAGGGGGGCGGGGAGCTGGAGCTGTGACTTTCTTGCTTCAGGTCAGACCCCAGCTTCTCGTTCCCTGCGCTGCATGCGAGATGCAGAAAGACGTGCTGACAGCAGGTCGTGTCAGGGAGGGTATCTAGATTAAAGCACTGGATGGTGATTCATCTTCAGCATAGCTGGCCTGCTTTTGGAGAACAGGTTACGTGTTAGAAAAGATATTTTTTACCCCTAGAGAACAGGAACAAGCAACCTTCTAGGTTGGATATATCCTTGAGGATATTTCCTTCCATAGTATTGTTGCATTTCATGGTGGGTGAAATGCAACAATACTATGTTGACCAGTGCGGGTAGCACAGCTGCGTGGCAGTAGAAAGAGGTGGGGTCTGTGCTCCCTGGGCACAGCGACAGGACCCGAGGGACTGGCACGGAGCTGGGACAGGGGAGGGTCAGGCTGGGGGTTAGGGAAAGGTTCTGCACCCAGAGGTGGTCGGGCACTGAACTGGCTCCTCAGGGCAGTGGTCGCAGCACTGAGCTGCTGGAGTTCAGGGAGCGTTTGGGCAGTGCTCTCAAACACGTGGCCTGGTTTCGGGGTGGTCCTGTGTGGAGTCAGGGGTTGGACTCGATGGTCCGTGTGGGTCCCTTCCAACCCGGGACATTCTGTGACTCTGTGGCACCTAGGCTTGCTCAGAGGGTTCAGAAGGACTCAGATGTCCACAGGGCGAGGTATTGCTCGTCGTGGTGGGGATGAAGATCTCTGCAATGGCTACGTGAAGAGCGAGCAATGCTCGTCTTCCCGCAGGGATAGTCAATTCAAGCTACACAATTTTCATCTGCTGAAAATGAGTGACAATTGAAATCCTTAGTATGGTCAGAATGTGGTTTGGGCAGGTGTGATCTGCTTTGGTAAAGGTGAAAAAAATGCCTCCCTTAACCTGCTCCACTTACTCTGTTTCTCTTATTGACTTCTCTGCTTGCAAAGCACAGGCACAGTGCACCAGCCTTTCTTGCTTTGCTGTGTTATGGTGTTTGTAGCACTTTGTCCATGTTTGATTTTCTGCATTGCAGAACAAAGTTGAGTATTAATTTTTTTTAAGTAATGGCAACTAGACTTCAGAATAATAAGTATTTATTCCTTAATAATAAGTATTTTAGCCCTTAAAAGCAACGGAAAGTACACGAGTACTAGATAGCTAATGGCTTGATCACATACGTGATCCATATGAACCAGAGGTAAGGAAAGCCTAGCATTTTACAGCTTAGGTGTGCCGAAGCAACCAGAACCAGAGGGAACTCCCCCTCTGCCTTGGTTGAGGAATCTCCACAAGCAGGCTGGCTGCTGCAGCTGGGGTGCGGGCCCGCAAGGCGTTGGGGCAGATGTAAGCAGCACGCTGTGCTGAGAAGGGTGGGCTCACCTTGGCCTTTGCTCCTGCTGCTCCTTTTGTTCTGCCTTCGGGGGAGGCAGGCGGCGTGCAGGGATGCCTGCGTCGTTCTGCCTTATTTTTCGGCTGGCGTGGGGAGCAGAGCGAGCCTGTGACAGGTCAGGGAGCTGCACCAGCCACGGAGATGTGGCCAGGACCAGGGGCATCTGCAGCAGTTGTGCCTTGACTCGTTCTGTACAAGTAACAGTGACTGTAGTTAGGTCGGCGTATTATTTAGTAACTTGTTTATATTTTCCCATTTTGCACATAACAGCATGCAGTTTTCTGAGAAAGGGCAAAATAAAAAGTATAAAGAGGAATTTAGTTTGTTTAGGAAGCTGTAGGTTGAAAGCTGTAAATATTTTTCTTATTGAAAGTTAATATTTGTCCTAGCATCAATATTTTGGAAATAATCTTGTATTTTGTTGACTTTACATAATCATCTGGCCAACATGAGCTGAGTGTGCTGGCAGTCCTTGGACGTCCTGATCGGGGTGTGCAGCCCTGTGCCATTTCCACCGATCTCAGTTTGGGGGCCCAGAGGCAGACGATGCTGAGCAGAAGAAGGGAGAGGTGGTGGAAGCGGGACAGGTCCCGGCCGGCTCCCCTCCCCTCCCAGCACCCCACTAGGAACCGCTGTAGGTCGAGCACGTAAATGGTGAAACTTCATTCTTACATGGGCCAGCGAAGCTGAGGAGCTTGTACGCAGCTCAGCCTCAAATGCTTTAAACAATGTTCAGGAACAAAACTTTCGTACAGGTTTCATTCTTCTTGGTGTGAAACTTCTTTTCCTCGCGAGCTGTGGTGCAAGGGAAAAGCCCTTCTGGAGGTGTGCAGGCATGTAGCTAGGGCATGTTTTTTCAGGCCTTTGAACTAGGTTAGGAATGTGTCTCAAGATGGAAGAATGAATAGTTATTTGGTGCTTTTAGCCTCCGGGCTCGAAGCCAGCGAGAGGAATGTTATTGTGTCTTCGGAGCCTGGTGCACGCCAGCCTGTGTTGAGCAGGGGCTGGCACGGCTCGGCGTCACCCGCGCCCGGCCACCCGGGGGTGTTTCTTTGGGTGGGAAGCTCTGGGAAACGGGGTGCATCTTTTCAGTGAGGGACTACCCCTCAGGTACCGGCTTAGCAAAGCTCTCGGGTTACCCCGATGCGATTCCCTGGGCACACATCCCCTTTCTTCCCTCCGCTCCGTGGAGTGCTTTTCCGGGAAGAGAATAAATATTTACATTTCTCTCAGATTCTGTTTTGACCCTGAGGTGGTGGTAGCACGTCCCTGGAGAGAAAAGCAAGCTGAGGCTGAGAAAGTAGGGTGGTTCGGGTTGGAATAACTTTTGGAATGTTTTCCGAAAAATAAACCTGGGTTTGGAACTAAATGTGCTTTAATATACCAATATTAGCTAAACTAAGACGGACCTGTTTGGTCACTGTAACTATCGAATATTTAGGGAAATCAAAGCTATTGCTGTAGCGAGCATGATTGAAGAAGTATCCAGAATCGGGGCTTCAAATGCTAAAAACTCATTTTTGAGAACAGCAGCTGCTATGGTAGATACTCAGAGAACTTCGTTTTGATTTTAATATACAGCTAGTGTGATTATGTGAGTAGTATATTCAGAGTTGAGTGAGATCAGCTGAAATTGAAAAGATGGGAAAAAAGATTTATTTTCTGCAGTTGTTCAGTTTAAAACAACCAAAAAAACCCATTTACTAAATCTGAAATTGGGAGTCCATAATAACCTAGCCCATTCAGTTTCATCTACTAAATGTGGAATCAGCTTTAAAAACATAAATTGTAATTAAATGCAAGGTTTATTTTGTTAAGCAACTTCTTTATGTATCCAGGATGTTTTGTTAGTTTCTACTTGACTGATAACTAAGCACAGAGCATGCTATCAACATTTCATCCTCGTTTTCATTCACATACAGCTTGAGGAGTCATAAATACGAAATTTAACCAACGAGCAAATGGTGACTTGCATTGGCCGTTAATTTTTATTGATCGAGAATCTGCATAAATATACACTAATGGCATTGTCTAACTGGAGACTACACCAAATGCTAAATTAAAAGGTTGTATTGCAAATCAGCATGATTTACTGGTTATCGCCCTTTGAGAATGACCATTAAGAACATAAAAAAGATAAGTTTCCTCATTTGCTAATCTAAATTTGATTATTTTAATCACTTTAATTTGAATTAATCCACCGTGAAGTCAAGTGTCAGTACATACATGATAATTAAATATATTTGAACTGATATGATCAAGCAGAAATCGAGCGTAGCCACAGAAGAGACCTGGTTACAGGACCTCGCGTGATCTGAGGGAGGAGAGCAGACAGCACGTGGCATGGTGAGAGGTCGTGATGGCGCGAGGAGAGGACAAACCACAAGGACAGAGAACTGGAGCTTCAGTGTGATGAAGGATAAGAGCGTAGAGGCGTTTCACGAAGTTATAGAAGGCAACGTTGTGTAGGCAGGGGTACAGGGAAAGAGTGAGCAAAAGGAGAAACTGGAATGGGGCTGGGAGCTCACATTTCAGTCAGTGTAATTGGGCTTTAATGGCTTGGATGAATCATAATCTCTTAGCTTGATAGGCTGTTATAAAATTTTAAACATAGGTATGAATGAAGTTACTTACGCTGATTTCATTGTGTGCTTGCAGTAGTAGGAAGCATTGACGTGCCAAGGATTGTTAGAGGAAAAAAAATGGTGTAAGATATTGGTAAAATTTGTGTAAACATATTTTGGAGGAATGTTTGCACGATGATTCTTATGCATGAGTGCTATGAAATATTTCTCATCTTGGTGGGAAAGAGGAGGAATCTGCAGCTGATATAAATTGTGGTAGCCCGCTTGAAGCTGAGGGGGCTGGGGCATCATATACCTCGTTTTAGGATGCGTCCCTTTAAACTTTTTTTCTTCTGTAAGCTGTTACTACACTGTTCTTGTTTGAATTTATAGCAAGTCTCCATTAATTTTAATTAGCTCTACTAATGAGTTAGTTCTAAAGTGCTACAAAATGATCTGTAATTCACTGTCTAATTTATCTCCTACCTTGGGTATTTCATCTTTTCCAAAAATTCTTCTGCAGATCGGTGCAGACATTTGATCTGTCTCAATTCAAGCTTGTTTACTTCTATGTTTGTTAGAGTAGCTCATCAGCTTTTATTCCTTTAGCAAATGTCTCTTGTGATGTTAATGGTGCCGTATGGATCTGGGTCACGTTTTAGCATTTGCATTTAGGCAGAGGAAACAGGTAAAGGAGAAGGACTTGTACAAAACACAGGAGTGCTGTATGGTGAGTCTTCAGAATAAACGAGACTGCAGAACACTGAATTGTAGCCTTTGCTTTACAGGACTCAAACGTGGTATACCTGTATTTATGCTATGGAGAAAACATTTTTCCATTATGGCCTGTTTTGGTCCAGGTAAAAAGATAGTAAGCTGTATATAAGAAAAGGCATCTTTCACCAGCAGTACTGCTGCTTTGAGCATCCATACTGGTGGAGCTGTTTGTGCTTGTCATCAGTTCAGACAAACCTTTCCTCCAAAACCAAAAGCCTCGCTGACGAATCAGGCTTTCTAGTTTAGATAAGGCCATGTGTACATGGAAATCATTTTCAGGTGAAAGTGATAAGTACGTGTAATGGCTTTAGACAGCGGTTGTTCGGAGCTGCTGGGTTACTCCAGATGTCACATGAGAAACAGGCAGGGACCCTCTTCTGCCCCCAGACCCCAGTTCATTATAGGAGGCTTGGTAAGTCACTGACAGACACGAGGAAGCATCAGTCTCCCTGAAACATTCCCTGCTCCGATGAGCCTGGGGAAGAAAATTGTTGTTCATTCATTAAAAGTCTTTTGCGTGTTGTCCCCTGTGGTGTGATATAAAAGCTGAATGCACGTTGTCCAGCAGATGCGTGATTGCAAGAAGAAAACTGGCTTTTAACTATGTGATGAGCTTCTAACGCTATGATTCGTGTTGGGAAGCAAGCTCTGAAAGATAGCTCTGCCTTCCTGCCGCTCCACGGAGCGGTTCCAGATGTAGTTTGAGTACAGCTGGAGGATTAACATGCTTCAAGAACTACCAGAATCATCTCTAGCTTGACTTTTTTTTTTTCATTCACCTCCGTTCTCTGTAGCTTTCTGTTTTAAGCCTTATTTATTAAGAGGTGTTATTGCGTTCTGTTTGTTTTTTCAAACTACTGTGTCATTTATTTGGCAGGATAGGGGGAAGGTTAAAGTTCCTCCTTACCTCCTCCCCCTCTCTCCAGTGAAATTTTTGATTGTTCTCTTTAATGAGTCATTTTCTCTACAGCTGAAGTTAATTTAGTGGCTTATCCAAACAATGAATGTTTTCTGAGCAAGGAAGTGAGGGAACTTTAGTTCTTTCCCCTTTTCTTTATATAAAGGTGCGTCTTGGGTGTTTCCAAAACACACGCAAAAGCACACAGGCACAGGTTTCCTACAACTTTGCAGAAAGAAATTCTAATTTTGCTTTCATGATCTTGCCGTATTGTGTTTAAGTTATGTTCCTCCTCTTCACAGCCTCACGGAAATCCAGCAGTCCAGACAGATGAGTAGTTTTCCTCCACCTTAAGAGGCTCTGGCAGTGCAAGTATTTTGGCACCTCCTAGGCGATGTGCTTGCCTGTCAGTGACAGGATTCCCCCAAGTTCATTCTGCTTCAGCAACTGAAGGTCACACAGCACACTCTTTTCATTTGCCATCTGGCAGCTCATTATTAGCAATGGTATGGAAACCAGAAATAAGAAAAGCAGAACCAAGATGCTGAGCGTATTGTTTCAGAGGCGCAGCGCAGGCTGGGTTCGCGGGCGCTGTGCAGCGGCAGCTCCCTCGGAGGGGCATCCCGCCCCGCCGGCTGGAGGGGAGGCACTTTGCTCTCTGCTGGAGAGGCTGATCTCCACGGGGCTTCTTCCTCACCTCCACAGCTGCCTTCTGGATCCTTTTGCTGTTGGAATAGCACTGCCTTAGAAAAAATGGGCTTGTTTTGGTTTCTTGGTACTGCTAGCATGTTTTAACGTCAGGTTGTGCTTTGCGCCATTACCCTGAGGGTGGCAGGAGGAGATGGCTTGGCTCATGTGTATGCACACTATGGAGGAATTTTGTCCTTCAAGGGTTTGGGAGCAAAACTGCCATCCACTTCAGTGGAGTGGCACGTCCTCACTGCTACAGAGAGAGCAGATAGGGCTTGCTGTGCCGCAGTGCTGCTCATGTCCACAAATGCTCTTTTCCATGGATTCCTTATCAGCGTTTTAAAGTTGATAGCGGATGTGATTGAACTCCTATTTTCTCTGGTTCTTACTTCCCTACTGACATGTATGTGAGCGTTAGAGTGAGGGTTGTATGCTCAGTGCTGCTGAAGCCAATCTGCTCAAGAGCATTGTTTTCTGGAGAAAAAAGGGTCATCAAAGATTGGAAATGAAAATCACTTGTGAAATATTTCTGACATGTATGTCATGGATTTGTAAAATCTGTTTCATACGTCTGTTTGTTGAACGTGGGGTGTTCTGATTTGGCTGCATAGTACCAAGTTATTGTGTGTCAGTGTCCTCACACAAGGCTTTGATTAAGCAAGAAGAAATGCTGTGATTTTAAAGGCTGGCCTATGTACATGCTTGCACAGAGAAACAAGAAGTGTGAATTAGAAGAAGTTAGCGTTTTTATGTAAGTGTTTCAATACCATGCATAATAGTGGCTGGTTTGGACAAAAAGAAAGCTGTAAAATAAAGCAAAATATTCATTTTGACCTTTGGGGAAGACACAAAGACATTCCATAGCAGATGAGATTTTTTTTTTTCTTTTTTTTTTTTTTTTTTTCCTTTTTTTACAGCAGGGTATAATTTTAACCAGGGTAGGTTCAGTGACTTTGTTTACTTATGTGGGCTGCAGGTATGAGCAGCTGTTCAAGGTTCAGTCATCAGCTCAAGTTCCATGTGGCTAAACCAGAAACCCCCAGCCCCCCGTAAGTCCTTTGTGTTTCTGATCACAGCATATGACATTATATTCCTGTGCTGCATCAGGCTGCTGATGTGAACATGCTGTCGTTGATTCGGACCTCCTTCTCCAGCTGTATATCTAAATTCTGCGGACTGTAAAATTTTAGAGCTGGCTTTTTCTTGCTAGTTTCCCAGTTCAGCTTTTGTCCAGAGTTCTGTCATTTGAAGTCAGTACTTTCTGCTTTCCTTTTTTCAGCTCTGGCTTGTTTAGTTTTTCCTCATCTAATCCACACATCTACTGTGTGTGGCTGGAAATACAATTTTCCTAGGCTGTTAGGTCAACTATATTTGTTCTCCTTTTACAACCTTATGATAGCTTTTGCTTTCTCCACTCTGCCAAAAATAAATGCATTGTATGCTCGTGGAGCCTTGATAAAACCCCTCCTTTGTCCAGATGGCAGACAAGAGGTCACATTCCCTACCCTGTTCCAAACTTGGTTGTTTTCCACTTCATTTCTACCTTTGTCCCCCAGTGCCTCTGATCTCCATTGTTTGGAGGAGCCTCCTTCTCTTGAGTGCTGCTTCCTTTTTGATTATTATTTTTTTGTTAGATACCATGTCAGGAGGAAGAAGGGGTTATTGGAGCTTCAGCACAGGCTTCAAGTAGGTATGAAACCATGACCGTCATCTCCTTGCAACATTTTCATTTGGTTTTCAGAGTGCTGATTTCATCTGGGCAGGATGATAGAAGGGTCCTGAGGCATTATACTGGTGGTGTGAAGCAGAAGGGACGAGGTCTCTTCCTGCTTTAGGGTGAGGGAAACTTTTGCAGTCTAATATGTGGAAGTGAGCCTTATGCACAAAGTTGATGTGTTTTTTTTGTTTGTTTGTTTGTTTGTTTTGTTTTGTTTTTCTGTTTTTCATAGTGTGTTTTTTTTTTCCCGTTGATTTGTTTTGTTTTGCTTTGTTTTGTTTTCTCTTGAGTTAGCTGTCCTGAAAGGCGCTCTCTCTCTTTTCTCTGAGCTTGCTGGAAGCATACAGTCTCTTGCTGCTTGGGAAATGTGTCGCACAAAACTTTCTGTAACACTTAGCTAGTAGAAAAATACAATGAGGTTTGTTCTATAAACACATCATTATCAACAAAATGTGAGCAGGTTGTTTATGGTGCCCAGTGCAGGACTTTGACATACAGAGAAGGGATGAGTAATTCACTTTGCCATGAAGCCCTAAAAGGTGGTTCTTCTTTACACCACAAGGCATATTCTAGATTATGTTTCTAAGATCTACATGCAAATGTTTTAGTTTAGGCTTTCTACCATTTTATTACTTGTTTGAAAGCTAAGAACAGATGTGTGTTTCCTTGTTTTTGTAACATGGATGAAATACTAATAACTCAAGGCATTCTTTCAAGCAGGGAAATAAAGATTTTTCCTTGTGTTTGAGGCCTAGGAAGCTAGACAGAGGAGGGGAGAAAAATAATGAACTTCAAAGAAAAACTGTAGGGATCTTTTCAGGAAATGCCAAGTAAGGAGTAAGTCCCTAAGACCAAAAGTGAGTTAATGAAATTTTTTACTTCAAAAGAAGAAGCCTTGAGATTTGTGGGTGGCGTAACTGATGGGTGGTGCGGTGACCTCTGCAGCAGGCCGCGTTTGGAGGCAGCACCCACGTCATCCAAGGCCTCTGGCCATGAAGGAGTTAATGGAGGCTCTGCCTCTGTAACCCATCACTTATCTTTTGACCATCCAAATGTTACCTGGTGTTTGGTAATAGTGAAGAGGTGTTTCTAAAGCTTTACTCTGTGCAGGACAATAGTCACCTGAGGTAGGAGAATGAAAATGCCTAAGCCCAGCCTGCAGCGCTCAGCCTTTTGGAGTGGTGTGAGCTGTGCTGGTGTGCTAAGCACAGTTAAAGATAAGAGTCCTCACCATTTGGATGGAAGTCCTCTGATGTGGACACAGGCAGGAGGCTGGGTGGTTGCACCACTGCAGCTGTACGTTCATTAATCGATGAGAAATAGCCCAGCTGCGTCCCTTGGCAAGGCGCACTGTAGCTCGCGACACGTTGACAAATATTACGCTGTTATTTCCCTGTGCTCCGATGTATCTGCTTGTCTTTTTTCTCTCTCCCTATAGGTCTGCTGAGGCAGGGCCTGTCATTTTATTCTGTTTGCTCAGCAGCCAGCAAAGCGAGGCCTTCACCTGCGGCTGAGGCTGCCGCGCGCTTGCAGTGCAAGCAATACAGATAGCCACTATCACGGGTTATTGCACCCGCTCCGGTGCCATGCTGGGTCTGGTCCAAGCCCGCAACTTGCTGCCGAGATTCAAAGTCTTCATAAGGCTTAGATTGGTGAGCCTCACCGTGCTTATAAACCTCGAGTGAAGCCGTCAGGCCTTCTCCCTCTCCTCCATCCCGGTAGCTGTTTCTGCCGAAACATGCCCAGAAGTGCTGGCTGTAGGATTTTTTCAAGCCTGCATCATAAAGGTTATAACCAGGAATACGATGGATGTACCAGCTTCCTTTCCTGTGTTTAACTTTGAATCACACGTGTAACTTCTGTCATTACCTTGTAATCTGTCTTGCTGTCTCTACTTGCTGATTGGAATTTAAGAATAACACAGAGCTTTTTAAGAAGCCCATCTTTCATTATTCTATAAGAACTGGATCTTTTGTAACATCAAGTGATGCTTAAAAAGCCAATGACAGATGATCTGCCTCTTTTTTTTTTCTTTTTCTTTTTTTCTTTTTCATCCTCTGCAATGGTTGCAGGGGTGTGCAGCGTGCTTTGTGTGCCGTGTGAGCTGCGGACTTGGCTTCTCGGTGCAGTGGAGCAGACAGACGTGGTCACTGCCCTGAAAACTACCTGAAACTTAAGCATTTTGAAGAGGGAAGAAGAGCTCCCAACTCTTTCTGACCCGGGTCATTTAACTTTGAATCCTCAGTGATTTCAGCAATGATGAAACTGGATAGCCTGGGAGGCTCTTCTTTTGAGGGCACCTGAGAGAACACCAGGCCAGGCAACTGACGCAGACAAGTGAAAGGTATCAAAATGCACAGCATGATCACTTGAGCAGTGCAAGAGGGAGAGCTGAATTTAACAAATAGACCTGCTAATAACGAGACTTCAAAGAGAGCACGCCCTTCCCTTCCACAGCTGTGCTTTGCCACGGAGAAGAGGCAGGGAGTTTTCCAGTGGAAGTTTGCTTCATATCTTTGCCTTGGGGAAGAAGTTCAGAAAGCTCTGAAATTAACTTAGAATTTTAGAGAGGTGAAAGGAAGGGAGAAGATAATTATGAATTTTGATGCCAAACCCATCATTCTGTAACAAGTTTTGTTTTTTTTTATTCCATCTTGCACTTCAGGGGATAAAAAGGTATGGGTTCCTCTCCCTCCCCTCCTCCCCACCATGTTTTCCTTTACTTTATTCTTTCTCAGTGTGGGTTTGTACTTGCTTTTTTACCTACTGCCATCTAAAGATCTCCCCCTGTGTTTATTGCTGGAAGCTGTTTGCTTAGCTTTATCAAAGCACAGATAGACGCTTGGGATATCTTTTCGTTCACAAACGTTCACAGTCCTTCCATAACTGAAGTCCTTTCCATAAGGTAGGGTATAGCATTTGATTCTGTTTATTTTTGAGTTTTTTTCCACTCGCATATGAAGCCGTAAACTGTAAAGGGAACTTGATATACTTGTACTGTATTTGCAATTTAGATTGCAGAGTGTTTTGGAGTGCACATGTTTGGCTGCCAGTGAAACCACTGGCTGTGAGTCAGAAGGCATCGAACGCTGTTTTCTAAAGTGTCCTTAAGGGTGAGGTCACGTAAAGGATGGAAAAATGTTTCAGAGTGTTCTGGGAAGCGGGAGAAGGGTATTTTGGATCTTGTGAGCAGGTGACCTGGGGGGGCTGCAGGGCTGAAAAGCCATTTCAGGTGAACTAACAGGGAACCTGGGGGCGGGGGGGGGCAATTTGAGGGTGGGAATTAGCAGAGACTTAGCAAGGCACAAATGGAACCGCAGCTGAAGTGAAAGAAAAAGGAAAGCTGCACAGAAACTAAGTTCTTGGAAAAATAGAATAACCTTTCAACTTCTTTTGTGATTTAGAAATAGTCAGATATTTACTTCGGGATGTGTGGATTTTTCTGTAGAGGCTTTAGGTGTGGTGTCCAGTGCCCCAGGTCACGAAGTGCAGTGCCACAGGCGCCGCGGGGTGCAGGGGAGCTGCTGGTGGCCCGGCTTGTTCGCAGCTGGGCCTCCCTGTCCATTCCCCGCTCGGCGTGGTGGGAGGCTGAGGTGGCTTGGTGGAGAGGCAGGACACAAACCTTCTCTTTGGAAGGTGCTGCTACCTACTCAGCTGCTTCGGGCCTGGAGCTGGCAGCGTGTTGCTGACAAACCTGAAGAAAGCAGCCCTGTGGACTGCGAGCGCTGGGGCTGCTGCTCACAGGCAGGAGCCACGGGACGGGAATTCGGGAAATGGGGCAAAGTTCAGCGCTCGCCTCCAGCTCGCGGGTGCGCACTCGGTCGCGCCAGCTGCCGGCCAGCTGCTTGCTCGCTGCTTCCCAGAGCCGCATCACCGCTTTTCCTCCTCAACTTCTCTTATTAAAGTGCGTGCTGCTAACATGTTAAGTTGTTATTATTTTTAAAACATCAGGCCATGCTAAACCTGGCAGCCAGGACAGCTTCTCTTTTGCTGGTGAGGTCAGAGGGAGTTTCAAGCAAGCAGGAGGGATCGGCAGCGCAAGGAAAACCTGTTCTAGGGACACGCAGGGGATTGCACGCCCTGGAGTCAGCACGGACAGGAGCGAGCGTGGCGCTTGCAAGCACTGAATTAACTTTTCTTCTTGGAAAAGTGCATGTGCAATATTTCCTTTAATTATCACTGGCAATACGCATACTGTTTCTTTTGCAACTTGACATTGTGTTTTGTACTTTAATTCTGTTTTCATCAGGCCTTTTAATTAGTGCTGAAATTCTTATCCCTTGCTACAAAATGCCACTTCCTTAGACCATCAAACCTGTATTAGTTTTGTGTGAATCATTCAGATTATTTCTGTAGAGCAAGCGACAAGGTTATCTGTAGTAGGACCCTGTAGTGCTCCACCTCTGTGAGCATAATTCATGGCGGGATCACTGCTGCTCTCATGTGCAGGCCAAGTTACACGTGACTGACAGAATGCTACAGCTTGATCTTGCTGAAAAAATCTTGGATGAAACTGTTTACTCTTCTTTACTGTGTCCATTATCCTTGTGGTCAAGCATGAACAATTCATAAAAGACATAGGATAATAGATAATCATCTTAGATTCACTAACCTGTCATCATCATGTGCCTCACCTCCCTTAATAGCTTAATGCCTTAACAGATGAAAGTCCTAGTAGAGGGAACCTCAAATTAATAATTCATTCAAATGGAACAAGACAGATATAAATGAACACATGTAAACGGTGCTAGTCAACTGAGGGTGACTGCATCTTCCCTTCGGTGCTTCAGTCGGGGGTGTGAGGCGAGGCTGAGCGCTAAGAAGTGACCCCTGCAGACACGGGCAGTGCTCAGCTCGGACATCCCTGGGGCAGTCCTGCAGCACCTTGGAAATGAAAGTGAATGTTTCTTCACTCCTGTGGATAGATGTATAAAAAGACAAATACCGAGGTTGTAAGTGCATCTTTCAGGCATTGTCTTCATTTCATGTGTCAGCTCTTCTGTTTCCTTTTAGAAAGTACCACATGTTTTACAGGGAGCCTTTTTCAATCTAATGTGTTTTTAAATGGCAAATGCAGATTAAAGAAACCAGAAGATTTGATCTAGGACATAGAGCAGAAAAGTTGAGAGAGGAGAGGGATGAGTTACAGTGTTAGAGACACGGTCATTGCCTGTCCTAAGGAGATTATAAATGATGTTACTTATTGCCTCTGACTTATGTGGGGCCAAGTGCTTTTTTGTGGAGGATTGAGTATACGTGCCAAGGTAAATGTGATAGTAATAGTCCTTTTCTGTTTCACTGAGTTAAACAAACTTGGAATGCCCGAGTAAGGTACTTACAACTCAAAACCTGATTTAGCACATGCTAATATCTCAAGTGTGTGTATTCTGGCAGTTTACTCGCTAACAAGTTGTTGCACACGCAGGTTTCAAAATGTTGTGAAAACAGATTCTGCGTACAAAGGCTGTAAGGAAAGTAAAACAGAGATAAAAGTGCGGTTTCAGAGCAGCAGACTTGTTACTTAGGACACTTCACAAGGAAAAGACAGCAGATGTAACATTGAGTGGAAAGTTGTCTTCAGGTTATGAAGTTGTATCTTTCTGATGTCTTGTGGGATCGAAGTAGGCAGAACATCTGGAGCTGGACAAGGGAGGAAATAATTTTTAGGATGAAAGGAAGAACGTTTGAGAATGGCTTCATTTTAATGAACTATTTGCATCTTTGTTTAAAAGTGTAAACAGACTGTCCTCAGTGAAAGAAAATATTTAAATCATAAGGAAAGGAGAAGATAAAAATCTATATAAGTAAGAAAGGTGTTTTTTTTTTTTCTTTCAAGAGAAATTTATTCTTTTAATAATGTGAAAATCTGTTTTTACTTGAATGTTGAGGCAAACACCATTCCCTGTGTAGAATCAGAAAGTCAGCACGTTACGTGAGGGAATGGTGATGCATGATAATTAGGAGCCAAATTGCTCTCTCCTGATAGTCCCCAGAGGAATTTGGAGCTGCTGGTTGTGTGGTCAAGACTGAGAGGCCGCAACACGTAGCGCCATGCAGCTGAATGCTTCCAGCTATTTTTCCTTCACTGCAACAACACTAATGTCTACTTTGTAACATTTCTTACTACACAAATCCTTCCTTTTATTATTTATTTTTTCTTTCCTGAACTTCTTGATGCCTCCCACGTTTGCTAGTGCTTAATTTGCTGTCTGGTCTGAAATCTTGTGCTCGTTCCATGGGCTGGTTTGCCATTTTCACCTGCTTGGGAGCCCGGGGGCCAGCTCCTGCTCCTTCAGAGAAACCCTCTGGCAGAGGAGATGTGCCTCCTGCTTCAGCTTCCAGCAGAGTAGCACTGCAAAGAGATCTTTCTTGTTCGGTGGCAGTAGGTTACTGATAGCGAAGTCACTTAATAATTTTCTTTCCATTTAGGAATGGAAGTGCTTTTTATTTTGTTTTTAGCATCCAGCTATTTGGGGACAGCTGTGCGGAGGGGATGCCAGTGGTGTGTCCAGCAGAGCAGTGGGTGCCTGGCTGAGAAAAGCAGAGAAGGAAAAGCGACCTCTGCCTCGGGGTGCCCATGGCCGTGTTCTGCCCTGGGGGCTAGGAGGGGGTGTGCTGTCTGTCCTGTTTGCTGAGTGGGTTCAAAAAGTTCTCTGCATGGCTTTGCCACTATGACACCATAGTGCAG
Organism: Aythya fuligula; assembly: GCF_009819795.1. Lineage (NCBI taxonomy): Eukaryota > Metazoa > Chordata > Aves > Anseriformes > Anatidae > Aythya > Aythya fuligula. The sequence goes on from NC_045567.1 coordinate 3,787,676, forward strand.
CGTGCTTCTGACTGGCTGGCTTGTAGGGAAACAGAAAGAAGCAAAAAAAAAAAAAAAAGACTTCTATTTAAGAGACAGCACGCAGAATCATGAGGTTAGTGGAGTTCTTGGGGGAGGGGGACGGGATGCCTTTTTCCATTAAATAGGATAGATCTTCGTTGTTACGTGCAATGGATACACTTTTCTTTTTTAAGATGAAAAACACAAAAGGAATGTGGTACTTATATTTGGTTGGAAGCAGACTCCCAGCAAGTTACTACTGCTTTGCTCGCATTGAGAGTGCACGCTTTGCTGCCGTGCTACCTAAATCTACTACCAGCTATGGCTGAGAACAGTAGCTTTCAGAGTCTGATGAAACTCTCAGTTTCAAAATTAGTGTTGTTTTTTCTTTTTTGTCTTTTTTTTTGTCTTTTTTTTTTTTTTTTTTGATTTCCAGTGTTGTACTTATGCAACGTGATGTTTGTGTGCTGTCTTTTAGGGGACGGCTCCTGGCAGTGCTGTGTGTGATAGATGACAGTTCCTATGGTGGTACAACAGCTAGTGCTCAGGAGGCAGCCGAGCCAAAATACTTGTTTTCTTAAGGTCTTGCATTAATCACAGATGTTCTTAAGGCTTTTGTTTACCATTGTTGGTCAATTATTCTTCTGTGATAAGCTGTCGCAACCCTCTAATTTGAATAAGTTTTAGTTTCATTTCTGTCCGTATTGTGGTGATTCAGTTTTGTTCTAATACAGAATTCTTTAGCAGAAAAATCCTGCTTCAAGCTTCACCATGATAGTAATTTTTTTTCCTCTAATGTTATTTGGATTTTCCTTTAACTTTTTAAAAGGTAGTTTTGAAGACTGTCTTCACAGTCATTTCTTATTGCAAAGCAGGAGTGAGGACTGATGGTTGATGGATCTGAAAGTGCCTTAGGGACCTTGCTTGCTGGTCATTGTGCCAGAGCGTTACCAGAGTTAGTGTTGCAGGAGATCTGATTTCCTCCATAGCAATGATCAAGTAGCTGCCTCCATGAACTGTCTGAAATGCTGTGAACAATCCATTACAGTCTGGTATATTATTTATATGTAAATGCAGGGAATTGTCCGTTGGTATTATGGATACATGCAACAGCTAAACTTCAAACAGATAAGAAGAAAGAAGTGAATTGGACTTGAGAAGTCAAATCGAAGGAAAAGTCAAGTAGGAAATAAAAGACAAAAAAGAGATTAACCCCCCTCCACTGAGTTACAAATACCGAAGTTTCAATTAATTTATTCAACACATTTAAAAATATTTGGTGCACTTCTTTGTTCCAAATACTACCGACTCACATCATGCAGTAAGACCCAAAATGTGTCGTGTCCAAAGACAGTGCCACCTGTTGAGTGATCAGCAGTGCCTGCTGGCACATCCCAGCCCACACAAGGCATGCTGAGCTCCTGGGCATTGCTCAGTCTGTTTTCCAAGCTCAGTTGAAGGCATTGGGATTGGGCAAGTTGTTTGTGAAACTCGGGCAGAATCAGTCCTCTGACTTTGAGGACTGTAAGGGAATGTTTGCCTGTTAAGGGAGAAATGAATGGAAGTGCACTGAAAAACGCGTTACCCTGTACTTCTATTTTTTTCTTCAAGCACCACCCCTTTCACAGGTGGGAGGGCTAGCTGTAGACTAAACAAGGGCTGGTATTAATGCCAATAAACAGAGCTGCAGAGAATGTCCAAAAAATCCCTTTAAGATCAAAATTCAGGTCTTTAATGTCTCAAAAGCCCTTTGGGTACTCTTCCCAAATCTGATCAGGTGATAGGAAAAGAGATTGTTTGCTATCCTCATCCATCACTCATGGAGGTGTGGTCATTCTTTTTTATTTTCTTTAGTTTTAGAACATTCTAAAATTTTGCCCATGATTTCTGCCTGGCTCAATAAATCTTCTGTCTTTAGTAATCTTCCCACAATGATAGAAGTAGCTGTAGTGGTATTGACTGATCTCAGTTGCCTTCCCTGTGGCTTCCAGACATTACTCAACCCAGCAGCCCGATTTGTTAACTTGTACCAGCCTCAGAATAATTCCAGTTCTGATGAAAACCAACATTACTGTTCCTGACGGGTAGGCAGATGCTTCGTCAGTGCTGAGGAATTCCAGAAGGCCGTCGTTGTAACTGAGTGGGCAGGAACGTGGTAGAGGAACGTCAGCATAGGTAAACACAAGTCTTCAAGCACAAGTTTTTTTCCAGTAAGCAAAAAATGTGTCTAAACCGTGCCTGTGTGACGCTGACCTCAGACCTGAGGGTTGTAACTTGTTAGAGGCCTTGTCGTTGTCACTCACAGCTCCCCTCTATCCTTGTTGCAAGCGTGGAGCAGCAGCAGCCGGAAAACCACAGGCAGTGCTTTTTGGCATCATAAGAGAAAGGTACTGAGAATCAGAAAAAGGCGTCATTTTGCCAATGTTTAAAACATTGGTGTGCCTGCATGTTGAGCACTGGGCGCAGCTTTGGTGTCTGCATCTTAAGAAAGATGTAGTTTAGGGAAAGTACAGAGAAAGGCAACTCAAGGTCAGAGGGATGGTACCGCTGCCCTGTGTGGAGCAGCACTTCTTGTCTTTTGCAAGGCTCCAGTTAGGAGAGGAGAAGCCGAGAGGGGCAAGGTGATAAAAATTTACAAAATCCTGAAGGTGGTGGGTAAGGTGAATGCAGAACTTGACAGAAATCCTGCAGTACCAGAATTACAGGACACTCGATGAAACTGGTTGGGAATCAGTTTAAAACAGATTAAAGAAAGTATTTGTTTACACAGCAGCTAGTGAATTTATGCAGCTTGCAGCCAGAGGATGTTTTGAAAACAGGCAGTCAGAGCAGGTTCAAGACAGGGTCAGGAGAAGTCCTGGTCAGCAGGTAGTGGTTGCACAGACCATGGTTTATAGGTTCTCTCGAAACAGCACCTTCTGCTGCCCTGCTGGAGACGCCTTCTGGACAAGGGGAGCTGTGGGTCTGACCCAGCTGGGCACTTTGTACACTGGGCTCTATGGCTCTGTGGTATCTTTCTGTCACTCGCTCAAAATTATATTCTCGTTTGTAGCAGGGTTAGGTGGAGGCGTGAAGGCTCCTCTCTGTTTTTTTCACGTTCAACAAGCTGTACCTCCCAGGGAGACTTTTGATCTACTTATTTAAATTTATCAGTATTGCAAGCTGACATGATTATTGCTTCATAGGAAACTGGAAAAAATTTCCTTCTTTCTAGCCAGGAAAAAAAGACTGGGAAATCCATCTGGGAATGTGATTCATCTGGGTCACACTCATCATTTTCCTTTCGGATTGCAAGGAGAGGTTCAGGACAGTGCTCAGCTAGAAGTGATAAGATTTTATTTAGATATAGCTCCCTTTAGTGTTTGTGGTGGGGAGCAGGTACACTTGTTTATGCAACAAGACTCCAAACACCTTCTATCACTTGATCAGCACGACATACTCCTTGGTGTTTGGTTATGTCCTGCTGCACTTTGAGAAGTGTGAGTTCTTCAGCCTCTGCCGAAGTTGCCAGTGCTGCGTATTGATGCAAGTACTTGGGTGGACTCCTGAGGGGGAGTAAAACCTCAGTTAAAAGAAATTGAATCTTAATCTGAAGAATGTGAGTAGCTCTTTTGTTAGAGTCTAAGAGATTGCATTACACCATTTTCAAGTAAATGTGGTTTTGTGAAAATCTCTTAAAGTTAACTTCAGTGTAGCAGTGGCTTGTAGGGTGGTAACCACTAGTAACTGGAAGACAGTATGCCTAGTGCTGTTAGTGGTTTTCTTCGCTATATTTTTAGCTGGGTGGAAATCTTCTAAAAGTCATAGTAATAAAGAGAAGTTGGAGTCTATGCATAATTTTAAGACTGGAGAGGTTGCAAGGCTAAAAACATCCAATTTGAACAAATGCTAATAGTGACATAACAGGAAAAAGAGAAAAAAGGGTGAGGACATTCCTTTCAAAGACATTTGTTTTAAACTTGACCCATTTTTAATCTGTTGTTCTGCAATGTATTTATTCTGCCGGAAAGCTCTCTTAATAAAAGTGCTAGGTTATGTCCAAATCTGAACACAGTCAGCCTTCACCTTAGTCTAGTGTCAAACTGCTCTAGCATTTGTCACTAAGAAGGCTGTGCTAGCAATAGTTGGTTATTCACGTGGATATATCCATCTGAATTTCTCTTGCTGGGGCATAGTTGTCTTGGAAGAAGGCCGAGCATGAGCCCTGTGAGAGCTTCTCTCGCTCTCTTCCTGCCCTCTGTCCCTTCTTTCTCTTTCCACAACTCAGAAGTAAAATTTGATAGCTCAGAAGGTAAATTAATCCTAAGTTATATGAAAGTCTTTCCTTGAAAGAGACCATAAATCTCATCTGTAGACGTTGACTTCTTAGAATACAGAAAAAGAGCCTCTGATTTATTTATTTATTTTTAATGCCGAGTGCAAGTGTATAAAGTGAAGCCTGCTCAGTAACTTCAGAACTGAAGAACAACAAAAAAGGCTGCTTCTTCAGACCAGGGAATAGTTTCTTAAATTATGAAATATGTACATACAAATGTCGATATTTACTACTCTGTGAACTGTTTTTCATATTTGCTGTTTGAAGCAGCTCTGTACATTTTTTGGTTTGGTTTTGAGTATCTACTGTTTCCATCCAGTCCAATGAAAATGCTGCTAAATGTCGATGCTGTATTTACCAATTAAAAATACTGTTTTAATTTGCATTAGATGAGTATGATGAGCCTATCTAAAAGCCACTCTTGGTGGGTGGGGAGGAAGGCACTAAAAGAGTATGATCAGAGTGGTTGGTAACATGATGAGCGCTGACATCGGAGACATGACCTTAGGAGGCTTAGGATTTCAGTTGGTTTGGTGCCAGCCATGGCATGCAGCACTGAAAAACAAGTGGATGGAGAAAGCCTCCTTTGCTTTTTGTCACCTTCTAGGATGCGCCTGCCTGAAAAACTCAGGAGAAATTCAGCGCCCCGCTGCCTTACGGCGTTACTGCTCTGGTGGCTGGGGAGAAAGGCGGTGAGGCCACTGTGCCTTCTTCCTGTTTCCTAGAAATGATCAGCTGTGAGGATGAAGGAAGTGTGTGGGGAAATTAAGACCTTCTCCAACCTGGCCTTTTAGGGAAGGGCAAAGTATAACATAAAACACTGCCGGGCTGCTTTTTGCATCCATTGGCAGCCCTACCACTCCTCCAAACGGCACAGGGCTCCAGGTGGGCCTAGGCCCAAGGTGAGCGCTGGCCCAACTCTGTGAAGTCTGAGGGTGACGCGGAGCCCCCCTTGCAGCACAGAGGTGTGCAGAGGGCCATCAGACCCTGCGTGTCGCATACCAGTGCTCAGGGGTGAGTTTCAACACGAGGGGAGGAATAAAAAAATGGCAGCTGAAAGCACATGTCTGAGTACGCTTTTGAGGGAGAGAGGATTTGACAAACGCAGCATAAAGAGGAATGTAAGATGCTGAGATTCTCTCTGTGGCTAAGTAAAGCTGTAAACTGCATACCGAGAGTGATGAATTCAGAGCACTCGATACCCATTCAAGTGGCCTTGCTGCTTAAAGCATGGGCATTATTCTTCTGCAGATGGATGCTCAGATAACGTTACAGCCTGCTCGCTGCTGAAGGGAGAGAGCTCTCAGCCTGTACAACTGGAGCAATTCTATTTCTCTGTTTCTATGGAAGCTGTTTGTTGTGGTCTTCCTGGTGTGTGTTTTTTTTTTTTTTTTTTTTCAACTATATTTGTAGAGCAGAAACTGAAATCCAATCCAACTTCCTAATATATGTGTATTCCTATTGGCAGTTGGATTTGAAGCTTTGCTTGGTTATTTAGCTGTGAGAGGTTGGCAGAAGGAGTCCAAAATACTCTTCTCTAATAATGAAGTAATTGACCATAACATAGCATGTCAGGGAGGGCTTCTTGGGCAGCTGCATCCTCCCAGCAGCTCGAGGCATAGGAGAGGCGGTGGAAGACATGCAGCTCCAAGCCGGCTGGGAAGTGGGGACAATCAGAGCTACTGTCCCCAGCTGCTGCTGCAGGCTGCAGGACATTACCACAGATAGAAAAGATGCAGCTTGGTTGGATCAAATACAAAAGGAGCTTGTTAGAAGGAGGAAAAAACATCTGATAAGTTGTCGAATGAGCTGTATCCAGAATTCTGTTTGTACCTCTGGCTAGCGTGGGGCTGGCAGCCCGTCTGTCACATTTGCCATTAGAATGGAAAAATTATTTTAACGAGAAGATTAAATACTGAAGGCTGCGAACCTCTGCCTGGGCTCCTGTCCTCTCCCTGCCTCAGGTTCCTGGTGCTGCGGAACATCAGACCTTGCAGGAGTCGATTCCCATGGCAGCCCTGTGAATCCAGCTGCCCCAGGCAGCAGGGACCCAGCCCGGCCACAGGCAGAGATGGCCAAAGCTATGCGCTGAGTGAGGTTTTGCCTTTGGTGTTTCCAACCCTTTAGTTTCTTGTGGAACGATACATAAAGTATCCATATAATCTCTTCAGCCTTTCTGCTCCCACAAATCTCAGAGCACTGCCTGGTTGCCCTTTCCTGGCTGTTCTAAAACAACCTATTTGTTATGAGAAGGGAGAAGTCATGTTGTATGGTTTGAAAGGTAATTTCAGCACCTCCATGGAAGTTATCTCAGTATATGAAATTTGTGACTTTTTATGTTTAGCCCAAACTGTCTGCTGTAAATGGCATTTAGACGGTTATAAAAAGGTAGCAAGCTCTCCATGACGTGCACTTGTATTTCATTGTACTTAAAAATACACATCTTTTTGACCTCTCAAAATCTCTGCTCGGGGTAACATTTGTTGGCAGAACATGAATTTACTTCCTTCACTTCCTTACTTGAGTAAGGATGAGATCAGGCTCCCTGTGCATCAGCTTTCTTGGCTGCACACTTGTCTTGATTCCCCCGATGTGCTCAGCTTGCCTTCTAACTTTAGTTTCACGTAAACAGCCAGCAGTGAAACCCAGAGGTATTGGTTTTCATTGAAGCAGATAGGAAAGCTCCAGCAAATGTTGAAGCTCTGCTGCAGAGCACGCTGTTATGCTGGGCTGTGGCAGTGCGGTGACTTGATGTCATCATTTCCAAGGCTATCTTATCGTCTAATTGCAGAAGAAAGCAGTGCAGTTACACAGTTGCTTGATTTTGGCTTTTTAGGAAAAACGATGTATGACCATGATGATATTGATAGCTGTTCTCGATGCCTTCTTGCAGCCTTGGGGTGATACTGCAAGAGAAATTAAGTTGATGAATTCCTTCAAAACATTTGGTGAATGGTGTGAGAACAAAATACGGGGGAGATCTGACATTTCAGTGCTGTTGTTTTTTTATCTGCAATAAACATTTTTCGTTGACTTACAGCTCAGCTGCACTATCTAAAGGTTCGTCGTACTCAGTTTTGTAGCTGTGGAAAGACTGCACCTAGAGTGGTGGTTCCCAGCTGATGTGCAGAGGCATGCAGGAGAGCTAGCAGGCTGTTAGATGTGCTTGGAAATGTGAGGTAATTACAGCTGCCTCTCGAACTGTTGTGTTTGGTTTCTCAGCATGTCTACAGGCAGGGTAGCGGCAGGCAGGTGGAGGTGTGTGGTGCAGCAGGGAAGGAGCAGGCGATGGGTGGGTGGAGCGGGACGCTGGGGAGCCGTGGGGAAGGTTTGGCTGCGGGGGTGTCGGGACACATCGAGTGTGAACCTAATGGTAGAGGAGTGTTCCCGTGAGCTCACCTTGTTTCTTCTTTGTGTACACGTTGGAGCTCTCACCTGCTGCCTGCAGATGTTCCTGTGTTTGCGGTAACTACCAAGATTGCGACCTCGTGGCTGTGTTAGTGACACCTCCGACACTCTTGCTTGTTTTGTTTTTTTCTATGTGGTTACTATAAGCATCTTGCTACATGTGAAACAGAGCTAGCCCCGTCTTTTCACTTGTTTAAAAAAATTTCCCTCACTTGGTGGCCATTCAGTGATCAGGAAAACTGGTGCAGCAAGGACTTGGATTTGCTGCAGCTGCCGTGCAGGGGTTGGTACCCGGGGATGCTCAGCGGCGTGTGCAGGCCTGGGGCTCGGTGCTTGCCCTGCCACTTGAACCACTCAGGCACTTTTTCCAAAAAGAGGTAGGAATGGGATGACGGAAGAAAAACATAAAGCAGACCACTTGTTTTGCACTGTGTTTAGTTAATGGCCTTTCAAATTTGTAAACAGCATTTCTCGCAAACGCTAACGTAACCAGCGATTTAGTAATCAGGCTGGGCGTTTGTGACTTCCCACCGCCCGGCTGATCAGCCTGCGAGTGAAGTCAGCTGCAGGAGGAGCTGCGGGTTTGGGGCAGGAGCACGGGCAGCTTCCCCACCTGGAAAGGGGCCAGATCCAGCAACGTGCGGAGGGGTGGCTGGGCCCCGCTGAAACTCAATCCGGGGACAGATAAATTCTTCTCAAAGTCAAAGCAAGCAGTGCCTTCCTGCAGGTCTCCTGTCTTCTTCACAGCCTGTGAGATGGAAGGGTGAACTGGCCTGTGTGTCAGCACATGCTGCTGCTACCACGGGATTTGGTCTTCCCTGAAACAATGGCCACCAATGCAGAAAATGTTTTATCGCTATAGGAAGGCTGGGTGTCGCTTGTTTGGGTTGTTTTGGTGTTGTAGGTACCAGGGGCTCTTAAAAGCTTTAATTTTTCTTTTCCTTTTTCTTTCTGGTAAGGGTTAAAATGACAGAAAGTAAACACCAGGTCCTTTTCTCACAAGAGCCTCTCTACAAGCTTTTTGGTGAGCTAAAATAAAAGCAATACTGACTAACTAAAATCAGCAAAACCACTAAAAACTTTGTTTGCAAGGGAGTTGCCTGCTGAACTAGTTACTGATGGCGCCTCATTCGTGACATGGTAGCCAAGCTGTCACTTGGCATCTGCAGGTCATTTGGGGATGAGCAGGAAAGGAGATGGTCAACTTGTGATCACTTCAGGTAGCTCTGTCAGCAGCGGACTGATGTCCTTGTGAAGTGGCTGAAATCTGGGTTGCGAGTTCTGTGCAGATGTGCTTGTGAGACTCTGCAGATACCTGCAGGTTTGCAACCATATCTCATCCCCAAAACCCCGAGCCAGCTGCTTTTGGGCACTGCTGCAGTGCAGGTAACAGGGCTCTGTTTGAATGCTGCTTTGCTGGAAATGAAGGCAAAAGGTAAGGTAGCCTGATGTTCATCACATGTTTCGAAGCAATGTTGATGATCACACAATGTGCCACAGCTGCTAAGTTTAAAAGTGATTTCAGTGTCTGTTTTCTCCCTCGGTTAGCCTATAAGCTGCTTCAAACATGTGTCACAAGAGCTTTGAAAGCTTCTGGATCATTTGTTTTGGGTTGGTTATTTTCTAGTAGTGGATAAATCCGTGCACGTGGTTTGTACCTATAGCTAATACCAGTGGGAAACATAACACATACTGTAGGCATTTGAAGGAAATTGTAAGAAAAATCTTGCTTCCCGCTAACCCATACCAGCAAAGCATGAGTGTCTGTATATTTTGAGTTACATATATCAATGTATATTGATATCTATATTCTATGTAATCAATCTCTCTGTACAGATGTATAGAGAGAGAGACATAATAGCACAGTTTCGTGGCAAAGGAAGGCAAAGAGTAGGCACCCTCACCTAAAAACACCTGTGTGTACCTAACAGCAATCTCAGAGGTGCTGGGGAGGTGCTGGGGGTGAGCTGTGCAGCAGAGCCAGGCCTGCCTCTTGTCCCTCCCCACCTCTGGCTTCTTCCTCCTTGGAAGCAGGCAAGCTCTCAGGCTGCAGCCTGGAGTTGGATTTGCGTAATATTGCAGGAAGTGCAGTGTTTTAAAACTACTGTTGTTGTTGTTTTGTCCTTCGTTTAGGCACAGCATGTTTTGATTTGCATGGACAATATTTTAAAGAGCGGATGCTTTAGAAATATAAACAATCAGGAAGGAGAAGGCAGCTGTTTTCTGTTACTATTTAATATTATGCACATCTACGGCCTCTAAGTAATGGGTATTTGTTTACATATTACAGAATATGGATTATAATGTTATAAACATATTGTTCAGGGTTGCATGCTGGTTTCCTAAGTCAGAAGAAAGACGAGCGGCGCTGCCTTTCCCAAAGCCTCGTGATGAGGCAGTGAGTGCAGACGGAGGCAGCAGCCGGGCTGTTCGGGGCCGCTGCTCCGTGGCGCAGGTACTGGCCCCGCTATGTTGAAATCTGCTCGTTGCTAGCAAGGAACTTGGCTTTCTTAGGGGTTCTTATAAATAAAGATTGTAGCAGGTTTTTTTTTGTAACCAGATCTGATTTGTAAACCATTAAGTGAAGGGGAAGGTCGTTTTCAAGTCTTCTAAAGTAAAATGTCAGCAGACATCTGTGTTCTTATCTGGCTCAATCATTTTTTTTTCAATGGGAACTGTGGGGTGTTTCCAAAATCCTGTTATTTCTTTCTTGTATTTCCATTAATTTTCTGATCTGACTTTCAATGAAGCATAACTCTGCTTAGTGAAGTCATGTTTTATGTGTTTGAAGTGGCCAGTTCAACATTGGAAATATACAGCTTTGAAATCTTGCACGTGTCTGAATATGTTACTATTTTTTGCTGTCCTAAGATGGCTCTGACTGAAAGAACAGCACAAAAAAAAAATGCGTTGTTTACTTCATTCTTGAAAGCTTAAGATGAGAAATAATATAGCAGCAAGTAATTGTCTGCACATGGAGAAGGACTTAAGAGGATGGAAGCATGTGTGGGCATACTCTTAAGCACACCTGGAAAATAGATGCCAAATAAAAACAGTAGCAAAGGAGTATTTATTTAATAAAAAGTTACATTTACAGTTATGCAAGGACTGTGCTAGCAATAATCTTGACTGTGTAAATCATCATAGAGTCACAGAATGGGTTGGGTTGGAAGGGACCCTAAAGCCCACCCAGGGCCAGCCTCCAGCCCTGGGCAGGGACACCACCTCCCATGAGCTGTGAAGGCATAATTTGCTAATATTTTTGACAACTTTCAGAGTTTAAGGATGAATTTTACCATGCTTTGTACCAGTGTCCCTCAGTCTAAATTTATTGGAAAGCTTTATCTGGTCATCCTCAGGAGCATGGCTGAGCATTGTACCTTCCAGCCCTTCCCGGCAGTACTCTGAGCAGCTCTGATGTGTTGCTGGTGTCAAATGGTGACCTTGAAGGTTGGAAGGAAGTCCTCTCTAAATTTCAGGTGCTGTATTTGTTTGAAAGCCATGCTTTGTTATGTCAATACTCAAATAACTGAAAATTGCGGAGTTGTATTTACAGTAGAACTTGTTACACCTTTCAGTTATTGTTTCTGAAAGCTGTGGCTCCCGCTATGCTGCACGTGCCAGCCTCTGCAGACCTTGATGCATCTTCTCCTACCAGCTGTGACTTGTAGCTAGAAGAGAACCACAGACAAAAAGAAAAGTTGGAAAGCTTGTTTGGCCTTGCTGAAACACCAGGACGCTGACCCATGGAAAGGAAAGTTTCCTGTGTTTGTATTTCATCTTGGTGTCTTTGAAGAACAAGATATCTACAGATGCTGCAGGAGCTCTGACTTCTAATTGTCGTAATTCTCAGTTGACATTAAACATTTCATTAAGCATCCTACCTAGTTGGTAACTAGAAACGAAACACATTTGAGAAGTTGAAAGGAATGTTTTTAAGTAGATGTTGAGGCAGTTATTGGGACTGTGGATAAAATGTAATAGAAAGCTATCATTGCCCATACAGGAAGTAGTTATCTGTAGAAATAACTGTTTCTTGCTTTTCCTCCTCCTCCTTCCAAGAGAGTTCTTATTTCCGAGACCACTCGGAGTTTGTGTTAGGTATCAGAAATGAACTGAAATAATTTTTTTTCATGCAATTATAGCCTCCTTTAGCTCATCTTTTTATATATGTATACTTGTAGGCAAGGTTCATTATACCCCTTTAATTTATATGATGCACATGATAAGTAGCAATTCATGTTGCAGAGGAGTGTGATGCGCACTATACTGATGAAATTCTGAACTGCATGGTATGTGTATTTTATATATGAAATAGTTGCAAGGGTGTTTTCTTTTGTTTCCTATGTGATTTAAAAAGATGAAATGTCCCCTCAAAAAACCTTTCTAATAATATGAAAAATTGACTGTTACTGAAAATTGACTGAAAACAGATGGAAAAATAACGTAGACTGGCCTCTCTTTGGTTGTTGTGCTGGGCATGGATAGCTGGATAGCCGGGCCCAAAGAGTCGTGGTGAATGGAGTCAAGTCCAGTTGGAGGCCAGTCACTAGTGGCGTCCCCCAGGGCTCGGTGCTGGGGCCGGTCCTCTTTAATATCTTCATCGATGATCTGGACGAGGGCATCGAGTGCACCCTCAGTAAGTTCGCAGATGACACCAAGCTAGGTGCGTGTGTCGATCTGCTTGAGGGTAGGAAAGCTCTGCAGGAGGATCTGGATAGGCTGCACCGATGGGCTGAGGTCAACTGCATGAAGTTCAACAAGGCCAAGTGCCGGGTCCTGCACCTGGGGCGCAATAACCCCAAGCAGAGCTACAGGCTGGGAGAGGAATGGTTGGAAAGCTGCCAGGCAGAGAAGGACCTGGGAGTGATGGTGGACAGTCGGCTGAATATGAGCCAGCAGTGTGCTCAGGTGGCCAAGAAGGCCAACGGCATCCTGGCTTGTATTAGGAACAGCGTGACCAGCAGGGCTAGGGAGGTGATCGTCCCCCTGTACTCGGCTCTGGTGAGGCCGCACCTCGAGTACTGTGTTCAGTTTTGGGCCCCTCGCTACAAGAAGGACATCGAGGTGCTTGAGCGGGTGCAGAGAAGGGCGACGAAGCTGGTGAGGGGCCTGGAGAACAAGTCCTACGAGGAGCGGCTGAGGGAGCTGGGCTTGTTCAGCCTGGAGAAGAGGAGGCTCAGGGGCGACCTTATCGCTCTCTACAGGTACCTCAAGGGAGGCTGTAGCGAGGTGGGGGTTGGCCTGTTCTCCCACGTGCCTGGTGACAGGACGAGGGGGAATGGGTTTAAGTTGAGCCAGGGGAGTTTTAGGCTAGATGTTAGGAAGAACTTCTTCACTGAAAGGGTTGCGAGGCATTGGAACAGGCTGCCCAGGGAAGTGGTGGAGTCACCATCCTTGGAAGTCTTCAAAAGACGTTTAGATGTAGAGCTTAGGGATATGGTTTAGTGGAGGGCTGTTAGCGTTAGGTTGGAGGTTGGACTCGATGACCTTGAGGTCTCTTCCAACCTAGAAAATTCTGTGATTCTATGTGTTGTTTGTTTTCTTCCCCCAAAGCCCGTGAAAAACAAAGATAAAACTAGCATTTTTATTATAAAACTTAATTAAAGCTTTCATTTAAGAGAAATGGACCTAAAATTATACTTAAATGATTTTTGATGCAGGCATGAATAGGCAGCTAGCAAGTAGAAGTCTAGATACTTTCTGCCATTCTTCATCTGTACTCCTAACTGTAGCAAGAACATCTGCAGTCCCTACCACTAGGTGTGCAGAGAGTTTCCAAACACATGAAGATCTTAAAAAAAAAAAAAAAAAAATAAAAAATGAGTGCAGTAGTTTGTTGGATAAGGAAAGGGATGCAAGGAGAATTTTAAAAAGATACCTTCTGAAAGTGGAAAATGTTTTGGAAGGGACAGGGGGAGAAACTCGGCTCAATGAGATGGATAGTTCGCTTAGAAAACCATTTCTTCAACTTGTTACATTCAAGCTTATTTATCGATCGTATTAGTTTTTTGCTTTTTTCTCTCAAAGCTGGAAGTATTTCAAATCTGCTTATGTTGCCTGTATTAACAAAAATATTTTTATTTTCATTTTCCCTTGGATAATTAAGGAATTATGCCAGGGAATTTAATGGGTTTTTGGTGAGAATTTTTTATCTACCACTTCTCCGTTGTCCCTGGCAGCACACTACCTTCATTTTTTGATACTAGTTGCATAAAGGATGTCTCATGAGCAACTTCGGGGGTATTCTAGTTCCTATCTTTTAGAAAGTTTTCTTAGGACATGCTTAATTGTTAGTATCTGCTACTATTCCCCCCGGTATATGGATTTTCAGGATAGACACAGGTAGACAGGATCTTTGGAAGTGACTTCCCACGAGATACACCGAATCACGTAGCTGCTTGGCTGTGGTCTTGCTGTGGTTTGGGTTACCTTTGTAACTAAGATCCAAGCTGCAAGAGTTTTAGAAAAACTGCACTGTTGCTTGTTACAACCACTGATATTTTTGCTCCGCACATCAGGGTGCTTCCATCTCAGGCATTCGTTGTGACTGCACTTGCTCCTTGACGTATACTGCAAGCTTCTGGTTTTTAAATGATATGATGAGGCTGAGCAGAATGTTACTCACCTCGTTTGACCTCCCACGTACGATACACGAGCCGTGAAATCTCATGTAATATTGAAGAATTTAATACACTCTTTGTATAACGTAACAGTGATGGTAGCGACAAGACACGGCTCTGAGCAAAACTGCAAATACCAACAGATGATCTGTGAGCAGTGGGCCTAATGAGGCCCTACTTCCTATAGATTTTTTTCCATGTGTTGTATGATGGGTCCTTTCCTGCCCCCAGCACACCTCTGCCCTCTTCTGCCAGACAGGGTGCTGGGGTGGATGCTGATCCCCTTGGTCTCTGCTGCCTCTTGAGCCACGCTGGCTGGAGCTGTGCCTCAGAAGCAGAGTCCTTTACTCGGCCGGAGATTTTTACAAATCATCAGGCAACTTGGTATCTCTGAAATCAGTCGCATGAGCTCCAGTTACTCAGGAAGCCAGACCAAAGAAACCAGTGCAAGCGGAGGTTTCTTGAGTATGGCTGGACATACTTTCTGCTTTTGGCAACCAGCCATGCTGCTCGTGCTGTCTGTGTTTGTGCTAACTGCCCGTATTTCTGCTTCTCTCCAGATGAATGTCTTTGCCCCTTAACTGGCCTGTTTAGCTGCCATTTGGGCAATCTGCTGAGCAGTTGTCCTGAAGGAAAAGAAAAAGTTTAAGTGCCTAGAAATGCTTTTTTCAGGCTATTTTAATCAATGGATTATTTGAGGTGTGGCTGAACGTTAACAAAGATTTCAGTAGTGGGGTACACAGTTGTTAAAACACCTGATGGCAAAAGGAAGCATAGGGTAATATCAAACTCAGGAGTTTGAGTAACATTTCGTATTAAGTGAATCCAAAAGAGTGATTAATGTGGTTTATTTTTTGTGGGGGTTTAGCTGTAGCATCAATTGTACTTGTAGCCACTGAGACTGTCAGCAGCCCAAGGTAGTTAAAAGTTCCTCTCTTGGTTAAAAAGACTGGGCGGCAGATGGTGTAAGTTCATGTCCTAGGTTATAAGAACACGGAGAACTTTTTATTTTATGAGCTTGTATAGTGTAGTCATACTGTGTCATAAAGCTGATTTTATATATATTTTGTCAAGGTTAATGTTTAGTGGATGTTTTTAATCATTGATTAACCAAGACATCTTAATGATGTTTTAATGAGATGTAATATCATGTACAGATCCTTTTGTGTGTGTGCTAAGCCTCTAATCCGTATTACTATATGCTTTTAATTTTCTGTTGACTTACACTAATAGCTTCTACGGGGTTATCCGTAATACTGGATGTGACAACTGATGGAAGATTTATGTATCACAATAACACGGTACCTATCATCTGGCAAGATACTTGCTGATACTGTTGTGAACAACTTCCATTATATGGGGAAATTTTCTCCTTGGCACGCCTTGAAAAAGTTAAAGAATTACTGAATTAAAATGCCTGGCTGCAAATTCTGCGATGAGAACAACTTTTACCTACTTTGACTTTTGCTTGTGAAACCATACGGTCTAATAACGCTAGATGGGTGTTGAAATGAGGTTATTAATGTGAGTGTTGATCAGTTTCCCTTCTGAAATCATAGCAACTGAGCAAGTGAAGACTAGTCTGTTGAAGCTGTTCGTATCTTTAAAATACAATACTGGCAGGCATTCAGGCTTTTAGGATTTCACAGAGTGGAGCTCTAAAGAAACAGCAGTAAAGGACTTACTTGATTTCTCTGATCGGTGTTTGTCCTTTGGATTTAACTCACAGCTGTATCCAAACAGGTGCCTGGAGAGCCTGCCAGGTGCTGCTTCCTCTGCCCATGGGCTTCCAGCTTGAGGTAGCCCCGTGTCTGGAATCCATTACGTTGCCTTTGTGCCCTCTCATCGCCCTCTGTTTACTCCTTTCTTGTTACTATGGTTTCTGAAAATAAGCTGGATAACAATCGTTTTGAAAACCTCATCTATGTACAAACAACCATTTCAGTGTTCAAATGGTACAGTGAGCCACAGGCTACCTCAGTGAAGTGCTCAGCATTATTTTTAAGGTTAATCCCGTCGCAGCTCAGAATATCTTCATCGCAAAATCGGTGCGAGTAGAAGGGTGCAACTCATGTCCTATGAATAAAAAAACCCCACATTCCTATGTTGGAATTTTGTTTCCTGTTCCATTTAAAAATTCTATTTGCTTGTAGAGTTTTCTTAATTTTACAAATCTGATCTAATGTAGAATAGTGCTTGGCAATATACAGTCAGAAAAATCTCAAATGCTATGTCATTTGTAAGCACTGATAACTTTGTCCCTGCCCTGTGCACATGCGTTCTTGTTGTTTAAGACCGTGTAGTATGAACAGAGTAGAACTGGCTGGTGCCTTGGATTTCAGTTGTCAGTTTAAGTGCCAAAGGATCCTGAACACCAGGTTTGAAGTTCTGAGAAGGGGAAAATACTGCATGGATGCACCACTACAGCCGTGTGCGGCAGTGGGAGAGGGGGTAGGTCTCTGGTGACCCTTGCCTGATCTAACCAGAGGCTGCCCTCGTGTTGTCCTGAAGCCCAGGTTTGTTGTATATGTGCCGTTCACCTTGCAAGATGAAGCCATCAAATCCACAGACGGCAGCTATTTGTGATCCAGCTGTCACCAACACTGCTGGAAGCATCTTAGGGCTGGAAACAGGGGTGGTGAGCAGCTGATGGAGGGGGAGCGGGGGTCCCACAGCCTCCCGAGCACGGCTGCGCCCGCTCACGAGGCACTGGGGAGGTCAGCTCGGATGAGTACAGATTACTGTGGTTCGATAATCTTCTAGTGCAGCTTCAAGTTATAACAAACTTGACTGGGGCTTTTTGCCACTTACTGAAGGCCTTCTCCTTGTCTTAACAAAGCACTATCTCTATTTGTTTTTAACTGCTATTATTAAGTCATGGCAAATGGTGTCAAAATAATGTTTGCTTTGCATCTACTTCAGCTTTTTGAACTTCTGGTTACATTTTTTCTACTTCATCGCATTTCATTTCTGCAAATCCCCTCCTGTGCGCTCTTGGCTTGTTTTTGAGAATGTGTTCTCCAGCACTTCCTTATTATCGTTATTATCCTTTCTGATATTTAATGTGCTGTTGTTGGGAATTGAGGAAGTGTTTCATCCAAAATCACTGCCGAACTTCCTTCCCACGCTGCTGCCAGAAGTGCTGCAGACTAGCTACTTAATTTGCACTGGCAGAATTTCAAAGGGAAGGTCAGCTGGCCAGGTTATCCCCCACGGGGCTTCTGTATGTCTTCCTTTTAAATGCCATTTTTCTTCCGTCTTGTTCCTCTTACTGTCCATTGGGAGGAAATGGCTCCAGCTAAACCAAATGGTGCAAAACCTTGCTTTAAGGTGGAACTCTTACAATTTAGTGTGTGTCACAGAAATAATTCCAAGGTAGATGGGACTAATTATGCAGGGTCTTGTTGTTACTTTATTCTTTTAATAAGATAGGGTGAGAAAAGCAGGGAGGAGAAGTGGCAATGCTGGCTGCAGGAGTGGGGAGATAGACCACAGCACAGAAAGGCAAGTGAAATACAGGTTCACAGGAAGATAACGAACACGATTCAGTGGCTGAGTTGTATTCTAATGCTCTGGAAGCTACACGGGGTGTTAGGAGTTGCTCAGCTCTACTGCTGATGTAGTTTCTTTGATATAGTATGAGCACAGCTTCCATGAGCTCAAGTTGGTCAAATTTAATTGTGTGTATTTAAATCAGTAGCAAGTTGAGGGTGTGTGAGTGCATCTAAAAGTGCATTGATCATCTGCTTCCCCATAGGGATGGAGCAGTTGCAATGGTTCCCAGCGTTGCTGAGTTTTACTAAATTCCAAATTACTATAAAAGTAATAAGTAAAATAAAAAAATCTCTACTAAGAACGCTCCTTTGAGAAGCCAAGTGCAGAATGAAGATGTGTTTTTGAATGCTACTTGTTAACGTGGTTGATATATAGTTACATTTTTTAATAAAGATAAACACTGAGCAGGGGTTTTCTCTTTCAAGGATATAGCCATAAACACTGCACTAGTAACATTATTATTTTCAGTCCTGAAACAGAAGGAATTTCTCTGTGTAAGCTGGGCTCAGCCTTGAGGTGATTACTCAGCCTGGACTATTAGCAAAGGAAGGGGAAAGATCCAGACCTTCTGTCCTTAGAAAGTTGGAAGAAAAATGATGATAATCCCACTTACAATGTAGCGCTTTTTCATGACAGATACTCTTCTCATGTTTTCCATTTCATCATAAAGAAGAAAAAAAACCCAACCTGAATCTCGGACTACATCTGTTTGGTTTGTAACTACTGGGCGGTCCTCTTGTTCTAATGCTCAGCTGCATCACAGCAAGGAAAGTTGCAGCATTTATTTATTAAACAGAGTCTATTGATAGAATCAAAGGTCTTTCTTTTTAAACCCAGTCGTATCTTGTTTCTTTTAAGAAAAACAAAAACTCAGTACATTTTTCCCTATAATTGAAAAGATATTTAATCAGAAATTCAATTAAATCAGTTTTGTTCAGCCTTGTAAGTGCTGCTGATTTGGCATAAAAGAGCAGGGGATGCATTAAACAATTTTTCTGTGGTGAATGACTATTTCCAGTATCGACATAGCAGGGCAGACAGTTGGCTTGTTTCCTGCTCCTTACAGGTGGCAAAGGACAAACCTGACCTCTAATGATGTCTCTCTCCCTGTGCTAGATGTTTGCTGGCAGTCGCTCCTTGGTTTCCTGCCTGTGCCTTTCCTTTCTTGCTGACTTCAGTGAAGGCTTTAGTTTTGTCTTGAGTGAGTGTAAGTCAGGTTGACGTGCTGTAAAGTTGAAATTAGATGTTCAAGCTCTTCGCTGGGCAGAAGCTCCCTCAAAGAATGTCCATGGCTTAGTTCCCATTACACTCACAACACAGGAAACAGGAGTGTGAGCTTCAGAAGTGTGAGGATGTTGTTGTGTTCTTCATCTTATTTTAAAAGTCATTTAGTTTTGTTTATTCCTGTCATCTCTTTCTGGGTAATAGAGAAGACTCTTCCCTTGTGGGGAAGATGGCTTTTTCCCCATGCTATATGTGATAGGTGGAAATTTTGTCTGAGTTCATAGCAGAAAGACTGTACAACCTATTACTAGTCTTGAGGTGCCTCCATCAGTAAATGTTTACCTATATGAAGAAGAAAAAGGAGATGAAAACACCAAATCCACTTACTGGTCTGGTAGGAAAGGACTTGGTGAAACCAAATTATCAGTAATTCCCTATTTATGATGTTCACAAGAAAGCTGAAATAGGCATTTTAGGGTACAATGAAGAAAAGCTTGTCTAGGCTTATTAAATGTAGATTATAGCCTGTCAAGTTAAATAGCAACGTTGTAATTACCTTGTTTAGTTCTATTTTGAATTCCTTTTGTTAGTACTCAGACTGCAATTAACATACTAGAGCAACCATTGTTTCTTCTTGCATTCCTTTACTCTTTCAAGGTCTGTGTGAGATTGGGAAAATTGTACCGTATGTATGCATCTCTTTGAAAAGAAGCTATTTGAGCTAGTTTAAGTTTTGGTTGATGTTTTTAATTTATCCGAATGGGATACTTCCCATATCTGTGTGCACGTTAGTAATGCCAAGAAAAACGTAAACAGACACTACTTATGGTCATGAGTGTGGCGAACACAAAGACATGGACAAATTCAGCTTTTAAGTAGACCTGTGCCAGTTCATTATAATTAGACAATGGCTCGTGCAAAAGTCACTGAGAGCTGTAACCGAGTTTTTCAGCACTATTTAACATGTTTGCCTCGTGTCAGACTTCTAAAGACACTTGTTACCTGGGCAGGTCACAGGTGCCCAGGTCAGGTGCTGACTGGGGCTTGTGAAGTTCTGCACAAGTCTTCTGGTGTGTTTTCATGATGGCTATCTATTTAATTTTGACCTTTTGCTCATGACCTTTTAATTTTGTAACTTTTTAGTTTTGTATCAGGTAGATGGGTTCATTTTGGACTAAAGCCCTCTTTAATCTACACAGAATAAGACGCATTGTACAGTCCTGAAGTAAACAACAAATGCATTTGTTCCTTGTTCGTTGTTTCAGATAAGATGCTGGTGGGAGAGGAACAGTTCTGGAGAATCTGTTTGGTTAGCAGGGTTGGGACATGATCTTCCTGCAGCAGATGTAGAAAAATCTACTGTTTCTTCAGTCAGGGGTGATCTTTTAATTCCCCTGGCTCTGTTGCCTTTAGGGATACCTTCATTTAGGGATGCCTTCAGAGCTGTTTCCCGTTGCTGTCAGCATTGTGTCCCACGGATGTCCAGCTGTCGCAGGGTATTGAGCAGCTCTGGCATTTGGGAGCTGTGCTTTGCCCCACTACGTTCATCCCTGATGAAGTAGTTGCATTTATTTGCCACATTGATCACAGAAATTCAACAGCTACTGCACATCATCTTTTGCAGTGGAATGACCCTTTGGGAGGACGTCTCTATCAGTGTTTTTGGGGCAGGATGCGCTGTTGGCCCTCAGCAATACACAGAAACTTTAACTGCTGACTGAAGTCTTTTACTTGAGGGTCACTGCAGTTTTTGCATTTGCTGAAACATTTGGTCTTTGGGTACCTTTTAACAAGGGCGGATTGTAAGGAGGGAGTAAGGATTGCACCGTGAGTATATTTTAACAGTGCACCTCCTTTATGTATGAAAATGCAGTTAACTTCAGGAAAGATATATTGGTAGCTTGTCTAGACACTCTGCTCTTGGAGAATTTGAACTTTAGGTATGCCTCTCCAGCTCCCCCATAATGGAAATAAAATGCGGTATCCACTTATTTTTAGTTACTGGATTTAAGAATGGGCCTTGTGCTGTAATAGGAACTGCAGTTGGTTGTGTTGTATCCTGCCTGGACTAATAGATCGGAGCAGAAATTGCTGCCAGCTGGAACGTGCATTAGTGTTATCTGCGTGTGTGCTGTAACAGATGTTGAGCAGAGACTACTTGTCAGAGGTACCTTACAGTAACTTTTAAAGATGCTTGTTTGTTTCAGTACATTTTTCTTGCATCGCTAATTTTTTCCATAAAGGCAACCACAAAGTGCATTATTGGGGACTCCAGCTAAAGCCTGTGGTGAATAGGAAATAGATTAAACACAGGTTTTCCCTTCTCTGTGCTTGCCAACGGTGATGTCAGTGGTTTTAATGATCCTTACCTCAGCTCACTGTAGCCGTCGTGCTCTCTATTAAAACACTTGTCTTCCGCACTGTTTTCATATGTTGTTAAGGAAATGCTGATGGCTGTTGATAAGAAACAATGGGGTATCCAGCTGATGACTTCAGCGCTGTAGAAGGTGCTTTCTCCTTGAAACATACTGTACTCGTTCACTGAGGAGAGAAGATTATGCCAAAAAATTAAGAACTGCTCCTTTGAGTCTAACAAAGAGCATTTGTACTCTAAAAGTGAGGACGGGGCTTTTTGCTAGAAGTTGTGCACAGATGAGAATTGCCTGGATCAAAGCCCTGCAGGTTGCTTTCTGGGCACTTTGGGTGTTTAGACAAATCGTGGTAGTAGCAGGCGTTGTTCTTGGGTGCACAGCCCTTGTTTTGGGAAAGAGATTTGTAAAAGGAACTGGGGAGTTGAAAGCAAATCATTGCAATCAGCAGTCTCGGAGGGTCCATAACATACAGTCTCATTTTTTCCTCTCACAAAATCTGAAGAAAATTTCTCCTCCTCCAGTATAGCTTGTTGTTCTGAAATCGTAGAAAACGTGTAGCAGGTTTTAAACATGTGCATTGACACCCCAAGAACTGGAATAGCTTTGGATTGTTTTTTGTTTGTTTAATTACAGTTCTAAAGGTGGGGGGTGTTCTGCTTAGGCCAAAGCAATGAGCAGTTTTTAAATGGACTTCTAGACCGTGGAAAGCAATAGGAATTCTTTAAAACAACTTCTAAAGAGAACTCCTTGATGATGCTAGTTCTTCTTACAAGATCACTGGCACTTGTGCACTGGAATATCATTACGGACTAAAACAACTGAGTTTTGATCTGGTAATGCTTTCCAATTAACTTGCATCAGTTTCTTTTTCCTGCTTGATACTTCACCACCACCACCCCACATATTTTGTAGAGGGGGTACCAAGTAGGTTTCCGTGTTGTACTAAAGATGCCGGATGGAGGTGCAATGACAAGGTTGAAGACAGGGTCCATGCCCCTGGCACACCTGCAGCTGAAGTTGGGATGAAACACAGCACTCTCCTGTTCACACCCTGCATGGCTCAGTTCCATCATCCCCAGTCTCAAACTCCCAGATATTTCAGCCTACTGGGTTTTGTTTTTTTTTTTTTTTTTTTTTTTCTATTCCTTTGACGTGTGCTCAGGACTTCAATATGCGAGTGTCTGGGTTGCTGTAACTGTGATTGTCCCCAGAACTATTTTCTTAGTGAATTCCTCTAGGAAGTGCTTTCTTTTTCAGATAGACTTGTTGTTCTTTCTTCCTTTGCTTTTCTGACTTCTCAATCCAGCAATGCTACTCACTCGCCTGTGAGTAGCGCTTGGACTACATTGCCTGAAAGGGTGAGGAATTGAATTGGATGAACCATTTTGTTTTCTAGATTATATATTTCAGTTGAGATTACCTGAATGCTAGTTAAGAGATCTGATAGCTAACTGTGACACTGCAAATTATTACTTATATATATATATATATATATATATATATATAATATATATATATATAAAATTCCTTTAATACAATAAGCTGTGACAAGGTGGGCACCTGTCTTCTCTATCTTGCCCTGTCCAAGCAGGGTCAGGCTGGGGCCCTGCTGGTGGTCACCAAACTCTTCCTGCAGCCCTGCTGGGCCCCAGCTGGGTGTGAAACGCACCCTTCCATGCACGCATCACTCCTCAATTTAATTTAAGCCATTTCTTCTTTGTCGTTAGTCTTTATTAATGCAGTATGGCATTGCTGGCTAATTTTAGGTGCAGCATAGCTGAACACTGCAAGGCTCTGCGACGGTGTACATAGATATCCTGGGAGGAACATTCCAGTAGATCGCAACATGAGTGCAGAAGAAAGTTGAAAGTAAATAAGAGATCTGTGAGATAATTCTCTGGGGAGTTTTCACAGCATACCACACATCACTTGCAAGGATAGGCTTTCCTTTCACTTGAAGGACCACACAAAGTAAATTCTGTTTCTTGGGCAATTAAAGAATATAGGACAGGAGGTCTTTTCAGTTTCATACTTCAGTGTGTCTATGGGAAGCCTTTATTTGTACTGAGGAAAATACGCTATTTACATATCTTTTCAGGAGTAGTTAATATTAAATATAGAAATAGACACACGTTTATGTAAAATCTAAGTCTTGCTTCATCAGTTTTGGTGTGAAACTCCCCAGATGTAAGTGGCGGCAGTCCTCTAACCCCCGCTCAAACAAAACCAGTATTCATTTCATGGGGGTGTTATGCAGGCCCCAGTGGGAACCGCGTCCTGCTGGGGGCTGAAGGCTCTGCCCTGGGGTTCCCAGCAGGATGCCAGACCGAAGGGCACCGGGAGCCCCGCTCCATCGTGTGGATGCAAAACGTGGCATTTGGGGGTGGCCAGGAAGCCCTACAAGGAGGCCCAGATCTTGGAGTGGGTAAAAATGCCAGCAGCAGGCTAACGGTTTGAGCTTTGCTTTTTTTTTTTTTATTATTTTTTTTTTTTTTAGTCACAGGAGTTTGTCAGGGTTAATCATTATAGACATTAAATTGTTTCTGCTTAGGTGAATCTCTTGCAAATTCTACGTGTATTTCTGACTGCTTGGAGTTTTCTTGCCAACATCTGTTTGAAATGCTTTTGGGGATTCAGATGCTCCAGTACAGTTCAAATGTGAATGCCATCATTTTTCAAGGTGCTAATGTTTTCAGTTTGGATGATAATGCTTTAAACAAAACAGACAAAAACAAAACAAAACGGCAACAAAAAAAAAAAAAGGAGGATGGCACAGGTAGTGTGATGATTGCAGCAACATTTTTTAAGTGCCCATGATGATAATTTTCTTTCTCTTTCCATTTCAGATTGATGACCTATACAACCTCAGCAAATCCTTCTTTTAACTCATGGGTATCAAGACTCTAAATGTTTCATGTTATCACAACTAGGACCTCACCTCCTCCTCCTCCTCTTCCTCTGTAAATGGGTACGATGCATCCAGTTCAGTTTGTTTACTTTACACAAACCTCAGGAGTTAGTTGACTGAGCTGCACATCCTGTGTTGTGCCAAGCAGAAGCACTGTGACACCTGGACAATGAGTCTCTCGTACTTCATCCTCTACCATAAGGACTTAGCTGGCCACAATGAACTGATGTGCCCACCACTATGTCATGGTGAGAATGGGTATTTTACTAGCACATTTACACAACTTCATTTGCTGCTGAAAACCTGTATGACAAATCATCATTGTAAATTATTACATACAAAACTTAATGTTGGTTGAAGAGTATTAAATATTTAACATAGGTTTTGATTTATACATGTACTTTTTTAATTAAAATGTAACTTTTCCTACAGCACATCTTTTTTGATGTGGAACTGAGGTATACTATATTCTGTTGTAAACAGAGTGGGAAACCTGCTTAAAACAAGGCTTCTAAGAATAGAGTTAGGGTACTATTCTTGTTTTAAGATTGTAATTCAGAAAATAATATAATACGAGTCATTGGTCCCTGGGCCTTGATTGTACAGTCATATTTACTGATACTATCAGTTGTAAGATAACCCTGATGTTGAGTTGAGTTCTTTCCAAAAGAAAAGTAATTTTGTACTCCTTGTAAAATAATAGTCTGTATTAACTACAATGAAGACAAAATTTACTGTACATGGTATTTACAAGTGTCAACTTGAATTCATCAATTGCACAGGAACTGACAAAAAAAAATCAGAAAAAAAAAGAAATCAAAGTCTTCCATTGTATATATTGTAAAGAAAAGAAAAAAAAAAAAAACAACCAACAGGAAACCACAAAACAAAATGAACATGAAAAAGGGTGAACTTTTCAAATTAACTCTTTCCCTGGAATGAAAATGTGGGTGTTTGTAAATTCTGGAAATCTCTTTCTATATGTAATAAACTAGATACTGTTTTATCTGCTGTAGTTTGTTTGTTTGTTTTTCTTGGTAAGCTGTCTCACATGTTTCAGATTCGCCCACCAGCTTTCTTTGACGTTGCCACTGTGTTTTTAAGAACATCTGTGGATCACCACAGTTTAAGAATGAAAAAAAAAATAATACTGTAATTAGGTGTAGCAGGGAGTATGCTTCCTTGAATATTTCACTAAAATTCTTAATCAGTTTTCTGGGGAATCTTCAGGATACAGTCCTCCTTCCACTTAAGTCAGTAGGAGAATTCGCAGCAAGTGAAACCATGGGAAGCTACAGCAAGACTTCAGCGTGAGATTTTTGAAGAACAGCCCAGATGATTGTCTGGAATTCGGTGCAAGAGGAAGAATTCTTCTGCAACTTCTCCTGTGCTTTACTCTGGGTCTATGCATATGAAATTCTTTTGTGTGTAACATTTGCAGAGCTGTAATGCTTCTGGGGACTGGAGAAACACTGAGATCCTGGATGTCAAAGCAAAATGTTGTTGAAGTGATAACTGACCATGAAGCCATGTCAGGTCCCTGTTGGTTTCCCTCTTGCTTCTGCGAAGCAGCTCTATGGACCAGGGCACGTTCAACAGGATTTTTGTTACCACAAAAAGTCAGGCACTCAGTGCACCAGCCCTCTCTGCACGATGGCTGTCAAACCCTCAAAGAAAGGATTTCTTTCCCCTGAGGTGTTTATGATGTCTGGGGTTAGGCTGAGGTTAATGCAGTGTCCTCTTCTGCCTGCAGTCTAGATGAAGGGGACATTGCACAGCTGTTTTTCACCTCGCCTTTTGCTTGGAGGCTGATCGTTCCCTTAGATTTGCTGGTTATCATTGCACATATATAACCCCTTTTTGACCTTGCCAAGTTAAAATATTCAGTTAAGAAGGATCTTACAGCTTAAAAATATTTAAAATACTTGAATCATTCCAGATCACTAGCAAAAATTGCATGAATAGTGATACTGGCAAACCAGAGAGTGTTGTTGAATGGTTGAGGCTGCAGCCTGAGATGGACCTGTGGCTACCAAGGTGCTGCCTTTGGAATCTTGGCCTTTGCTGCCAGGACAGTCTCCACCAAAACAGGCTGATGCTGATTGGTAAAATGTGAGGCATCGCTCCTTGTTTATATAGGAAGGGGCAAGTTGATCCACAGGAGCTTGTCCGTTGCTCATGAAGAGCATTAATATGTGTTTTTCTAAAGAACCATGAATATATAAGAAGGTAGCATTTGCTTCAAAAAGAAAGCCACATGCCTCAGACGAGTGCTTAAATTTGTAAGTTCCTCATTTTCATTTTATCTTATGATCCTTTTTAATGGGGTTTAGTTGCAATGTCAATCTGCATATGTTCAGAAGTAAAGTGAATAAATAATCACCCCTGTCAAACACTTTCCCCACAGCCTTCTCCATCCTAACATAAATTCTCAGTGTTTGATTTGGTTGCTAAATATTTGCATGTGTTGATGTTAAAGTGCCTTGGATAAAACAGTGTTTTATGGCCATTGTTCTTCGCATTGTTTCAGATAGCTTGCATGCTCCAGCAATAACTAAAACATTTGTTGGTACTGGAAGCTACTGTTAAATGCTAAGAGGCATTAGTGAGCACATTTAATTGAGGTGGAACTGTTTTGCAATGATAGACCTATGAACACATTTTATTTATGTAGTCTATATATTTTTTAAATGTAGATATTGGCAATGGTGATTATATTGGTTGGAGAAGTGGGTGGAGGATAGTGCTGCTGTGATGGGTCCATTCATGTCATTAGTACATACTGCCACAAAAAAGTCCTTATTAATGATGTTAACATGTTGGTTTAGTGGTTATCTTTTTCTTCAGTAAAATTAAACCTGCCTGTTTAGCAAATACATTTTGATAATATTTTTAAACAAAAATAATCTGTAACCAAATGATAGTCTTGATGTTTTTTTCATAATTATTCTTAGAAATTCCAGACTTTAATAAATACAATGTTATAAAGCAAACCCTTTTAAATTAAAGTACAAATTTGTCAACAATATGGTACTACCCTACCTTATCCCTTTATGTATTCTGTTGTTTTGTCTGACACAGAAGAGATCATTTGTTAAGTTGGAAAATGAAGAAATGGGATCTGTCCTGCATCAGCTTGTCAAACTCAGATGCTCAGGAGCTGGTTGTTTTTTTGGTTTCATCTGGAAGTTGCTGGTTATTATTTGTTTCTTCCTGCTTCCGTAACTGGGGCAGCTTCAATCCACCCCCACCCCCAAAAAAATCAATGCTGAATGCATTTATTAGTGCTATAGGTTGAAAATGAATGGCGTTGGAAAAATGGTTTGAAGCAGTCTGCAGGAGTGCTAGCAATGCTTATAGATGGTTTTTGTTTGTTTTGCAAGGATTGCTGTGTTAAAGCTAAATTTATTGCTGAGTTGGCACATATGTTGTCAAGCTCCAGATACATTTTCATTCTTCTAGCCTTTGATATTAACCTATTTAATTAGCATTTAAAATGTCAAGTCTTCTTTATTTTTCTTTCCTAGCAGACATACAAGTTCAGAAAGGAAAAAGGAAACTCAGGCCACGTTTGTAGGTATATTCTAGTGCTGTTGCCTTACTTTATGCATATTTAAGAACTAAGCATCTGTGTCCATCTTTATACCAGTTGACTTTTAGCTGATGCTTTTATTCATGCCCTCTGTAACACTCAAGGGCTGTGTAATGAGTAGTATGTGCTTAAATGGGTTCTATCAATTCAATATATGTTGTACTTTAGTTACGTAAGTCTACTGTGCAATAACTGAGAGTAATGCTGCAATATGAACAGCTTTCACGTTTGCTTTTGAAATGATTAGCCAAAGCTGGTACTTGGTAGGAGCTTAGTATAGCACATCAACTGTTAATTGAATCAGTCTGGATAGATGTGTAAGTGCTTTGTTCTGCAGCTTAATTCGCCTAAGCTAGTTTACCTTGAAGAAGTGATACTGAAAATAACTAATAACTTATCCTCTTAAAGTGAGAGTGAATCCTTTGCCCATCTCTTGTGTGACCTCCCACCCATTTTGGGTGAAGCCTATGTTTTTGGCCTGCAAGCCTTGAGGCTAGTTCACTGGTGTAAAGTTACAGTATTCACACTTGTCCAGTTCACCTTGTATTTATCTGCTTACTAGTAATTTCATTTTGCTACGACTTCAAAGATACCATAACTAAGCTGTTTATGAACATACTGGATGCCCATATAAAATTATCCCATCTGTAGGATGGTGAATGGAAAAGAGTGGAAATTGGAAAAAAAAAAAAAAAAAAAAAAAGAACTTTGTAGAAAAAATATGATACTATTGTCGTAAAGGATGAAATGAGAAATCTAGCTGAGATAGGGAGGACCATGATCTGCCCCACACACTTCTTTCCAAACACATGTTCTGAAAAAGCATATATGAGAAGAAAAGGTGGAGGCTAGTAAAAAAGCAGACATTATTAGAACTTCTTCATTTAAATACATTCACGTTCTACATTTGGGATTGCAGTAACAGGATAATCAAATGTTTGTCTGTGCTTGTAATGGATGGGCCTCTGGGAGGGAGAGGGAGCTTGGACACCTTGTGCCTCATAAATTGCACCAAGAGTATGTTTTCTGTAAGAAGCTCTGTGCTGTTCTGATCTTCTGATCTGAATTGGTAGATGGTTTGAAAATCAGTGCTTTGCATTACCAAAATGCATGGAAGAAAAAACAAACCAACAAAAAAAGCATGGAAAAGTAACTTCTGGGAAATACCCCCAACACTGCACAACCTACGAAAAGGTTCTGTTCAGTAGGTACCTCTGGCTGCTGGGACCCCCAGCCTCCTATTTCTGCTGTATTAGGATACTTGACAGTTATATTTGGAGACTGGCAGCAAACAAATGAAATAAAACTTAGGTGCACTCTGTGGGTTAAACAAAAGGAATTCATCTTTTTGGAGAAATCAAGTTAATCTGTAGGCAGATAAATGATAATGAACCAGAATGACATAATGTGTTGTGACTGGAAAAAAATAAGTAAATATATATATTTACGCTTTTTCAGCTGCTCTCAGGCCCTGCTTGTATTTATGGAAGCACAGAGTATTTGGAGGAATGAGACCTGACTGGAGAACTTGCCTCCTGTGTTTGTAGAGGGTAGAATGTCACAGGGAAAAACTATTACAGCAGCAGTGATGGCACAGAATTTATAAAAATACAGGGTAATTCCTGTGACAATTTGCCAGAAACTTTTGAAAAGTTCCTCCTTACAGCTCTGTTCCTGTTTGAGAAGTCAAAGGTTTGTGGCATTTTAAGTATATTGTATGTGGTAGTCACAAAGTCAGTCTTTCTTGTATACTTTTTTTTTTTATTATTATTTTTAATTTAATGTCATGAAGCAATGTTCCTGATGCAGAAGAAGGCCTAGAAATCCCATCCTGCTGCTTAAAGCTGGACTGTACAGGGACAGTAGTGGGAGAAGGCCTCAGGGCCCACCACCCCATTTAACTAGGAAATGATAGCCTCTGTCTCTCATTTTCTTGTTTGCTTGTTTGTTTGTTTTTTAAATAACCTATTATCAATTAGACTGTGTAAAATGTCAGTTATTCTGTGAATCTTTTATTGTCAACAAAATGTTGAAATGTCAGGGTGTTCTCAGTTTTTCCTCAACAGTGAAATTCTGCCCCTTCAGATTTATTCAGAGCAACATAGTGATGGTTTTCCAATTCTTTGAACATTGACTGAAAAAGAAAGGATTCAGTTCTTTTTAGACTGTTTGGAAATTTGAGGAGTGCAAGAGCTTGAGGACAACAGAATTTCTCACAGCCTGATTCTTTCTGCAGTCAGCTCAGGTGAGTGCAAGGCAAACTCATCTCTTTTTGTCCTCTGGCCATAGTGTCTGAAATCAACAACGAGAGGTTGGTTTTTCTTTTAAAAAGTTTACAGAAATGAGGTGACCATGGTCACAGTCTCAGTCCCAAACACTACAGCCCGTGGAAGGCCAAAAAGTGGATAATATGGATGTAAGTGGATATATAAGTTTAAATATGGATATGACTGACCTGAGAGGAAAAGGTTGTCTTCCAGCAACCTTTATGTACTCCCAAATTTTCAGTAACTTCCAGCAACCTTTATATACTCCCAAGTTTTCAGTAACTAGAATTTGATTATATTTTCTTCAGTGCAGCCTGAAGGCCCTGTGCACTGAATCTGAATGCCTTTCAGCTCCTCACAGGAGGAAGTCATCGATGTCCTGCCTAGCCTGCCATTTTACCTCATCATCTGGCTTCCCTCAGCTACATGGCAGAGTAATCTCACTCATACTGCCAGTGTGCCTTTATCAGCAACATGCTTTGCATTAATTTCAGCTGCTTCTCAGTGGGCCTGTGATGGCCATAATGTGGCCTGTTGCTGGAGCTTGCTGGCTTCCCTCAGTAACACAGCCCTCCTCCCATCCCAACCCTCAGGGGCACCTCAGGGGCACCCCCCAGGAAAAGGTGAGCTGAAACTCTGCTCTTTCCCAAACCTGCCAGAAAAGAGTTTGTCAGGGCTCATTCTTTTTCAGGCTTTCTCTGTGTGAAGAGGTGTGGTAATCTGTTGGCTCATCACCAGCCTCTCAGTCATGTGGCTAATCCAGAGGGTTGTCATCTGAGGCGAAAGATGAGGGGAAGGATCTGAACATGACACATGTATGTGAAAGATCAAGACACTTCTGTCTGCTCTGTTATTTTTAAAATTAGAGCTAACAATGAGGCGTGAGCGAGCTGTTTGTTCTTACCTCCTCCTAAACACTGTATGAGTGTGGATAAACCAGTTAATTTTGTTGTCTTACTTTTTCATGTGCAAAATGAAGATGATTGTTACCTTCTTCACAGAGCTGCTAGGAGGATTAAATATAGAATAAGAACTACTCAGCTCCTGCAGTGTTGAGTAACACAAATGTACTTGTAAAGAGAATACGTGAGCTTCATTGTTGCAGAACAGTAGTAGTATCCAGCCCTTCATCTCTCTCCAGATTTCCGCTTTAATGCTTCCTCTGTTCTTTTTAGTGTTATCTTGTTCAGTCACTTGGTTGCTGGAAGGTCTCATTCTCTATCCCAGCAGTCTCCTTCGATCTTGTGTTTCTTTTTAGCTGTTGCTCAGTCAATGTGTTCCCACCAGAACCTAAGTGTTTTGAGCCATGTCTGCAGTTCTGCTCAAAAACCTTCTTTGTAATCTATTAATGGAAGTCACACTTCTCCCTGATCGAGGAGAACGTACCAGCAAAGCTTTCTGGAGACATACTGTGAGTAATATCACTGAATTGACTTGGACTTAAATGACCCAAGAATTAGGAAAAGTGCAAAACTCTTAACTTGAAATTGGTCTGCTGCCACAGGGTCATGCAACTACAGCCTCTGCGATTGTTATGAAGAGTATATGAGCTTCTAGCATTAATATGGGGTGGGGGTGGGGGGGAAACAAGACTGTTTCTCCACAGTCAAGAACTTGGTTTAAAAAGGCTCTGTCCTCTCTGTTATCTTTGGTTGAAAATGATGGCTGGATGGAATACCAGGTGGTTTTGTCTGGCTGGGTAATTTTGTTCCTAACTAGCTAGATGCCATGATTTCATTGGAAATAAGACCTATGAAATAAAAAGTTGACTAACATGTTTATTCTTTTCCTCTCTTTTTCCTTTCTAAACATTATTTCATGAGTACAACTTCAAACACTGTCACACAGGTCACAATACTACTCAAAAATTGTCAACTTCCAGTGTGGATCATAGCAACCTATTAAGCTTTTTCTTGCTCTAGAAGAGAAGTAACAAGAAACTAGAAGACTAATGGCTAGGTGAATTTGCTACTTTCTTTTGATGAGATCCAGAATGAACTTTGTGTTAGTAGCAGAGTCTCGTTCACCCAACGTGTTTGTTAACACCTTGCTAGCTGGCAGAGCAGTGAAATTGTTTCCTAATGAAACTTCCAGCCCTGTAAAATCATCACATATCCTTGATAAGCAAATAACACAGTGATAACAGTAATGTGGGTGTGTCCATCCATTTTCGTAGCAGTGTTGTTATTTACGCAAAATGGTTGTCAGGTATAACAGCAATATAAACTGATGCCAAATAGGTTAGCTCTTTCAAGCAGAGCTGTGATGAACATCACAGCTTTAAGAGTTCACTGTTTTGTTTGGTTGTTGTTTGCTTAGTGTAATTTTGCTACTTAGTACCTTTGTGTGTGTGTGTGTGCAGGGTTGAAAGCACTTTCAGATGCTTGTCAGTGAAGAATCTATGATTGATCACATCACAGTAGACATTCAGATAGGTGCTCTCTAATAAATTCATACTTGATCTTTATGTAGACACTTAATGTGTCACTTTGCAGAAATCAGCAGCTCTTCTAGCTCCAGGGATGGCCAGAAATTATTTTGGGAACTTACTGGAAGTACACTGTCAGTCTGAAAATAGTTCAAGCCAATTCTCAAAGAGTTGAGACATGAATGACATACAATTCACATAGGTAACTGTCATTAGATATAATACTGCCCTAAAAGAAAAATACTTCAATAGCTATAATGAGAAGGAAACCAGAAACAAAACTCAATAAAGGAAATAAATTACAGGTCCAATGTACTCAAATTCCTCCTTTGTCGTATTTGCCTATTTTGTTGCTTTCAGTAAGTCTTCACATTTATTTATTTATTTATTTATTTAAGGTAAATTTACCCAACAAACAAGTCAGGTTTCTTATGTCTATCACTTACATTCTTGGTTTGTAATGTTGACAAACCATATTTAGATTTATGACTATCTTTGATTTAACAGCCTTAGTGTTCTTCTGTAATTCCATTTTTAACATACCTATTTGGTGCTATAGCTGTACTACAATACTCTTAGTCAAGTTGTTACCTCTCAACTAAATTCTCTCTCCAAGTGTAAGACTGTGCACATTTTCATTGATCGTGTAGGGTTCATGATCAAAATATCCAAAAAAAAATCCCCTCCAGAAACAGGTTTTGCACAGAACTCTCCTGTGCTTCTGCAGAGGAGAAAGGTCATGAAGGTTAAACTGTCAATGCTGATTTTGCTGCAGTAAATACAGAGCTTCCATGTGATCACAACTTTAAATTCCTTCTACAACTTTGTCACTGCCAAAATTAATCAGGGTAATGTATGGCAGTGAACTGAAATATGTGAACATGATACGGTATCCTGACTTCTTAAAGCAGGAAAAAAGCATTCATTTTTTCAGAGTAAGCTGAGTTAAAAGAAGATAATTCTCTAGACCAGCAGCTTATATTGAAAATAATTATACCATATGAAGTAATCTAAGACATTGGTGTTGGATGTTGTTTAAATAGAGTAGCTAGCAGTGAGGCTGCTTAAACAACGGAGGGGGTTTGGTGTTGTGAGGGTTCTTTGTCTGGGGACGAGGGGAAAGGAGTGGTTCCCTGCCGGTGTTCTAGGTAACGGGAACTGCGCGTGGGCTTGTGTGGGAGAACATCACGCTCTGCTCCATAAACCAGTGCCATGAGGCACAAAGCAAATAGGGACTTCTGGTATTATTATTGGTCACTCAATCCCCTGGTTTAGAGCCAGTTTAGGGAGTGGAGAGTAGAGGTAACAGTTCCTCAAATCAGCAAAATTCAGCTGAGCTGGAAGTTAGGCAGTAGTCTCAAGATCACAGCCGTGATCTTTGCCCATGGACACTGCATGACCAGCATGAAGCTTGGCTGCTGACCTGAAGCCACTTGGCACCAGAGCATCGCTCCTCTCTGCACCGGCCTTGCCTGACCCCGCGCAGCACTCGAGGCCTGCGGAGCAAGGTGCACCTCGCTGTCAGGGGGCTCAGCCCGTGGTCACCAGTGTCTGCAGCCCTCCCTGTGGAGCATCTCCAGTGCTGTGAGGGCTCTGCCACCCCAGGGTGCAGCTGCACCCAGCCCATCTCCAGCAGTGGGAAGCCACGCATGTGCTAGCCACCACTCACCCCCAATGGGGGAAGTTATGGGGCCATTGTTCAGGTGTACAGTGGCAACATACCTGACTAAAACAAATGAGCCTTTGGCTGCGAGCACCTGAATGCCTGCCTTGGCCACAGTAGCAGACAGAACATGTCATGACTAAGTAAATTCCTGCAGCCCACACAGTCAAAGTGGTCCTCTTCTGGTTTTATAATTTATGAATATGTCGCTGGGAATAAACACAGGGCTTGTGTGCTCCAGGCAGTGTTTAAGGCTGTATATTGCTCTTGTTTCACTGCATAACAAAATCCCCACCACAGATGGCAGCAAGGCCAGAGACAAAGCTTATAATGAATTGGTGTTAATATTTTTTTTCCCCACATACAGTTAGGGTTTTGTAAACATTTTTGTGTTCGTATCTTCTCGTCTATACAGAATCCCTGCATCCTCTGCACCTGTGTGGAAAATCTACAGCTGCTCTTCGAGTGACGTGACCTAGATTTTAAAACAAAAACTGCCCAGGAGGCTTTCAGCTGTAGCCTTACATTTTCACTGGAACTGAACTTTCCAAAAGTACATTGGCCTTGATAAAGTTCTGGAACGGGTGAGCTGAGGAGGGAATTCTTGCAATTCAACCCTGGCTTTCAAATCCAGCTAGTGTAATTACAGTTTTGCTACTGGCCAGTAGCGCTGCTCTGGATAGCATCAAAGCATTCTTGTAAAACATTTTGAACTACTCCCAGTGACCACTTCTGTGGTCAGTATATAGTAACTTCTGAGCACATATTAAACTGTGCCTTGTCCAAAGAGTTGTGCAGTTTCTATAGGCAGCCACCAGCACAGATCTGTGTGAATTAGCCACGTACCAAAACGACCAGGTAATTGTGAAGAACAAATAATTTGAGTAGCTGGCCATCGAGGCTTTCATTGCATAACTGCACTTCAAACACTGTCTGGAGTCAGTGGCAGCTTCCCAGGCAAGATCTATCATATCAGCTCCTGCATCTGGAACGGGCTATATCAAAAGCTTTAGCAAATCTATGCCTACAGAAATGCAATTTGACTTTAATCAATTGTATCGTTAAAGAGGAAAATGTAAATAAAAGCTTTAAGACTGCAGAAAGGAAAAATTTAATTTGTAGGAAGCTAATTAATTTATTTATAAAATGCTTTTTTTTCCAGTCTCTTGGCAGAGGGCAGCTTATTTAGAGAACCTGACTGGCCAGGAGTAGAAGACAGCATCCATAGCAGTGGTGTTTCTCTGTGCGAAGGTTAGTGAAAATTGCTTGTATTTATTTTCTTCTTTCTCAAAGGAAATACACTATGGCCATCCAAAGGAAAATAAAAAGAAGAAAAAAATGAACTATATAGTTGTGTAGTAGATAAGGAAGGACACACTGGGAGAAGAATCAGAAAGTGACTGTCTATCAAAGTGTGTGTGTATCAATCTGTGTGTAAAAACAACAAATGTACAAACAGCACTTATTGCAAGCTAACCAACAGTCACAAATCATCCTTGAAAAATCTATTTTTGTCCCCCAACAGCCTTAACACCTGTATTAAGTAGGCATTTATTAATTATTGGATTACATAGTGAATTACAAGTCATTTTTTTTTGTATGGGATTCAGGTTATGGCTTGCTTTGTATTGCAGTTGTGATGCACATGCTGTAGCAGATGTTTTTAAAGAGGAGTATCTGTTGGAGGAAACGTTGAATTATTTGTGTTTTAAATGTGTAAAATATTCACTCAGGACTCAATTTCATTAACAGACACATTTCTATGAGATTGGTGTATGGCTCAGCAGTTTCTGTTGAAGCAAGGGAAGTTTGGAATTATTTTCCTGAAGGTGATAGTCATCCTGGATCTCTGTCAGTGTAAATGCAGTCAGTATATGATTGAGGCTACTCAGTAAATTAGACAATCCTTTTGTATTGCTGCTAGGTTTGAGGGCTCTCCTGGAAGAAGACAAACACACAGATAAATCTACCTACCTATTTAGATGATACCTGAAGAATTTCTCTGAAATGCTTGTGTAATATTTTGGGTATATGTGCAATACAAATGACTGGCATAGAGAAGGAAATAAATTGAGGCCCAATGTTTATGTTACCTGTTGTCATTGCATATTAATTGTGGTTCATACTTATAATACTGTATGTAATGAAAGAAATGAAATAATGAAATTTCCTATAAAGTATGTAAGGTTATCATAGTCATCAGTCAGCCTATTCTGATAATGCTGTGGAGCTAAGCATCAATTTTCCAATGCTCTCCTCTTCCTACTTTTCCTATCAGCTTGCTGCTGCTATTCCTAACTCCTAAGCAGACAGCATTTGGGTTGGAGGAAGCTGAAAAGGAGGTGTTTCATGTCTGTGTTTCTCATTGAGGACAGTTTAAAAGCTGGAGAGATACATCTGAACGTTTGTGCAAAAATGCAACTAGTACAAACCTATGAGTTTTCCAATGAAGTATTATTTTTAAAACAGGTGAATTTTTTACAAGGTCATTAGCAATTGCTTCAATGTGACAGACATAGAAAGAGTCTTTATTATTTATTTCCAGATGTTAGAATTGGCCTGATTTTCCTAAGTGTGAGGCAGTGACAGATAGTCTTCTCCATTGGGATCGGAGGTTGTGCAGCATTTCTGAGAACCAAGCCACTTGCTGCTACTTCTGCACTCTTGAAATTAACTTCTTAAGGCATTCAGAACTATAAAAAGTGATTTATATCATTCTCTGATATTGTGAATTATTTGCAAAACTCTTGTATTTTGCGGAAAAATAGAGCCATTCTTATGACATCATTAAAGAGCAACAGACCTAAAACTAAACAAAACAAAAAATCACACTTGGGTAAGCTATCATGCATCATTTTGGGGTTTAAATCTTTCTTCTTTGCATTTTATTAGGATTTGCAGTGCTTTTTCTGTTCTTTTCTGTTTAAAGGAGATAGTGCTGATAAAGAAATAGTTCTCTTTTCCTGCTTGGTATGAACTCTAGCCTTTAAGTTGATAAACCACATAACATACACGTGTATGCATGCACATAAATAAGTTTTTAGAAAGAGAGAGAGGTGAATGCTGTGAGAACCACCTCAACAACTTTATGAACTTCAGTGCTGACTGCTCTGAAGAGTTATGATCCTTCTGTTTAATGGTGAGCATTGCTGCAGGGTCATATTACTATTATTTCTGCTGTATATATTTGCTTTCCTTCTTGCAATAAAAAGAACCCTTGCTTTTATTGTAGGCATTTCCAATTTGCAACAGATCAGCAACCCAGTGTTGTTTCTTTGTCAAGGTGAGGCCCTCAGTACCTGTCCTTTATGGGGCTTTCCAGGTGATTTACTAGCTACGACTTTCCTTTCGTACAACATCTGAAATTTCATCAAAATAATTTGGAACATACTGGGATCAAATAAACAGCATAGCTTGAAATATTTGTTTTCCAAGATAACCACACTAAAACTTGCCAAACCAAACATTATCATTAAAAATGTGGCTCAACAATAATGCCTACATCTGAACTGGAGTGGAAGGGGTTTTATGGGAAAAAGTTTTCTCAACGATATACTCTCTACTTGGAATAGAGAAAG
Source organism: Aythya fuligula (assembly GCF_009819795.1). Taxonomy (NCBI): domain Eukaryota; kingdom Metazoa; phylum Chordata; class Aves; order Anseriformes; family Anatidae; genus Aythya; species Aythya fuligula. The sequence goes on from NC_045567.1 coordinate 3,825,609, forward strand.
CATACCTAATTTAAATAAGTTTAAACTGAAGCCAGTACTGTGGCTGATCTTTATTACCTGCTATCTTTTCAGACACTATTTCTTTATTTTTAAAATGCTAGCTCAAGAAAATTCCCCCCTCACTTTTTTTTGTTTTGTTTTGCTTTTGAGGAGTAATAGGGAAAGTAAACTATATTTCCATCGAAGTCTCTTCTTCTGCTTTGCCTTTGAATTTTGTGACATTGGGACCCCTAACAGAACATTGAGCTGATTCTTGGCTACACAGTGCTTGGGGAGTTCAGCTTGAAGCATAATTTGTAGCATTTGAAACTTGGAAAAAATAAAGGTTACATGACGAGATTATTGGAAAGGAAGTGGGAAGAGAGAAACTGGATGTTGGGCTTATCAGCTTTGCATTCAGTACTGGAGACAGATTCCCAAATTTAGTAGTGTCATCTAAGAACAGCTCATGCCTTTTAAGTGGCTTAAAGGCTGAGGCTCTGAGAGGCAGTTTCCACACTTTTCATAATCTACCTGAAGTTTGTTAATAGAGTAATGTCTGTCACAGATGAGAACGACAGAGCAGGGCATATTCTTCAACATCCTCACCTTGTCCAGCTCCACAGATGAAGACCAACGTGAGTTGATAAAGCCAGCTGCTAATTTGGTTGAAACATCTTTTCCCTTCATTTCTTGTGAATGAAACAGGTGAGTTAAGTGCTCTGAGGAGGACGGTGGCAGAGGGCGAGCCATGTGAACAGTTTGTTGCCCAGGGACTGGATAGCAGTAGTACAGATGCAAAGCACCAGATCAAGAGGATAAGGGGATTAAGTAATCAGGGTAAATTCCTCTTCCTGATAAACTCAGTGGAAACTTTCCTATTGTCTCCTCTGATTCTTTAGCAACAAGAGCTATGATTAATCAGCAGTGTGGAGTTTGTCTTCTTTTCTGTGTGCAGTTTGTTCCAGGAGGCTCCTAGGAGGAGGGAGAGGGGATGGTGAAGCATTAGATTGCCGTGCTTTCAGCTGGCCTTTCCTCTCCTTTTAACATAAACTTTTCTATCAAGTATCATACAAGTACATGCCATCCTGCCTCCTGAATGAATCTAGTGTTTCATTTTGTCCTTGCTTGGAATTCTCAAGTTGTTTCTTTTTCCTAAACATCAGCGCAACTAACATTTTGTCCTTCCTATAGCTCCCGTTGCACTTTGATAAATGTTGACTATCCTTCACCAGCTTTATTGTCACTGATCAGTGTATTACTGTTTCCTATCTTGTCATTTAATAACTGAAATACTAGGACATATAAGAACATGGGAAATGACACGTGTCACCCAGTTGTCATGTTTGGAATTGTAGCAGCTCTGTTACACATGATACAGTTGTAAATCAAAATTTTCCATTGACCTGCAGCTTAGAAGGGTACTCTCAGTACAGTATTTGCTTAGTCAGTTTTGCTGCTCTTGTTTTAAATAACTGTTTTTCTTTTCTTTTTTTTTTTTTTTTTAATTATTATTATTATTCCTATTTCTTATTTCAATTTGCTATTCCTAGTAAACATGTGTTTTATGTAAACATATGCCTGCTCTTGTCTTTATGGGAAAAGACATTTGCAACCGTTCTTGAGATTGGGTGGAAGGTTTTGATTGTAAATTGATTGGTAAAGAGTGTATAAAATCTTGCATGTTTTCTGTAGGCAAGAAGTTATGAAAGTGTAGAGAGTTCCTACAGTATCAAAGGAGAAAACGATGTTTGTTTAAAAAATGGCTATTGGCTATCTGAAATAATTCAGGATAGGAAGGCTTTATGAAGCATTATAAATTCAGGGCTGAATGTATTTGTCTCTAAAATTTATCTAAAGTCAAGAGAAAAATTAAAGATGATTTAGTTCTGATAGTGTAAAACTGAGCCACATAACTGAGTAACTGAAAAAAACTTGTCAAAAACACCTGCTTTCCACCAGGACTAGCACATGGAAGCAAATTTAGGATTCTGAATTCACCCTGGTTTTGAGATGCAGCCTGCCAAGATCACATAATCTCTCTAAAAACTTTGAGATCTCAAACACTGATTTGCTTCAGTATTTTCAGGTAGTTTTTGCCTTACCCTAAGGTCTTGCTTGTGAATTTCAGACATGGTGGTGTTATTTTACTGAAGTTGAGACTGCGTGTGTCAAAATCAGCTTTCGAACGGAAGGATTGTTGCAGCCTTAGCTACGGAGAGGCCATTGTCTCTCCAGAATAAAGTAGTAGATATTTCAGAAGTGCTTTGAAGTTGTTCCAGCCTCTTCACAGAGCTGTGAAATCTGATAGCTCAGCTTTTAAGCTGTTTGTGAAAGCACAAACTGTAGTACTTGTGGAATTCATTCAGTGACTTCCAAACTGGAGCCTGGCCTGGGAGTGGGAAGAAAGAGTTTAAGAAAAAGGGAGGAAAAAAAAAAAGGCTTCAGTAGTATGTGGCAGTTAACTGTCAACTTTGGCATCTTTTCAGATTTGCGGCTTCATGCTTTCTAGAGATAAACTGTGACTTTTCCCCAAGGACTGGAGGATTTTATTTTCTTTTCCACTGAAACTCTTAGAGCTGTATGACTGCAGGAGCTAAACGAAGCACAGAACTACCAGCATCATTCCCGCTGTGCTCTTAGATGGTAAATTTATGGGTGCAGGACATTTCTGGGAGCTTGTTCCCATTTACATTTGTTTCTCGATATTTTCCATTTGTAAAACAGATAAATAGGACCCCCATCTATCCTATTTATTTACAGTACTTGCTGTGTAGTGCTTCATCTGGGTTTGCTAGAAGCCTTTTGTTTTATTAGCAGGTGTATTGAGGATGTTCTGTGGGCTCAGAGCATTCCTGTGCACCCTCTGGGACAGGCGAGCTAGTGCGAAAGCAGAGAAGGAGCAACCCCGGGAGTAACCGCATCCTGAAAACATCAAACTTTCTTATCCTTTTCATTGTCACCAGAGCTGAAATATGAGTGGGCAGCGAGGCCTCTGTTCCTGCTGTGCAGCCTGTTGCTTTTGTTTTATATCAGTAGAGATGAAGGAATGTATTCACTTAATATCTCTTCCTAGCGTTCTCTGGACTTGCCTTGACTATGCAGTACGCTGGAGTCAGGACTTCAGTTTTGCCCCAGCTCAAGTCTTGTCCAAATGCAGAAATTTTGAGATGAGGATGGTGGCAGTTTTGCTTGAATTGCCTGGCTAGTCTAGTCAAATGGGCTACAGCTCGAGTTAACACAGTTTGACAGCTGCTAACACAGTTATTCTGTGCAGTAATCCAATCCCTCTGTGCAATGCAAGTGTTATTTTGCAGCGCGGCCGCTCTCAGCTAATGATCCCAGAGAGTGAGAGATGAGCATTCAGCTAACAATCCCCAAAAGTGAGAGATGAGCATGATTTACAGCAGTGGGGGGGAGAATGTGCATTTCTACTTGCCAAGGACTGACAGGACAGATCCATGAACGTGTAGGTAAAAGTCAGAAAGCTCAGGCTAAAATGAAATTGCAGCTACTAAGGCAGGAAGGATAGCAAGGACATACCTGAGTAATCAAGTACAGGAAAGTAGACGTTTATTACCTAATGAGGAAATGAGCGAATAATAGGTGACCTAGGCAAAGGTGTTGGATGTCTTTCTCCCTTCAGCCACCAAAGAAAAGATGAATTGTGACCAGATGCTTAATGCAGTTAATTTTAACAAAAACCAGGCAGAAATAAAAAGGAACAGGTCAGGTATACTCGACAGATAAGACAGATTATGCAAGTCAGCAGGACCTGATACTATATCCTAGAATATGAAAAAAATTGCAAATGCTAAGCTATCTGCCATTATCTTTAAGAAAACTGGAAGATGAGTGACTCTCCTGATGATGTCAAGAAGCCAAATGTATTATCTGTGCTTGAAAATGCAGGGGAATCCGAGAGGAGGGATGTCATGGAGAATTTACAGAAAGCTAATGCTTATTCACTATCAAAACCGAATAATGGTCTAAATTATTAGCTGATACTTTAAAATCTGTGTTGTCCTCACAAATGTGTTAGATAGCTATCATGGTGCCACTGTGTGTGACGGGTCTAGTGGATTTGGAGGAACCTTTTTTTCAAAGACAGCTAGGATACGGTCCTACATGATGTTCTCATGCACAAATGATGTTTTTATCTATCATGAAAACACGGTATGGTGAGCACGCAACCGACCGAAACATCCCTGGGATGAGCCAGCAAATGGGGATTTAAAACTTCGAATCTAAAGACTGCCAAGGGAGGTCATGAAGACTTTGTTGCTGGAGTCTTTTAAAAGCAGTGTAGATATACAGCACTTGATTGCACCTCAGAGGTGGGGTTTGGACGAGATGATTTCCTGAGATTCCTTCCACTTCTCTGTTCTTGTGACTGTGACGTGAGGCTGGCTGGGGAGATATTAACTCAAGCACAAATAACTCAAGTTAACTGTGCACTGAAGACGCAACCCTCAGCTTAATAGAGGTCGTTTTAAAACTTGAATGGGAAAACGTGGTTTCATACGTGGTAATAATGTCCCAGGAGGACATCCCAAGATGAATGGTAGCTTTGAGAGTGATAGGGATTGATTGGAGAGGCTCCAAAGAGTAAATGATCAAACAACTAGAAAACAAGCCTAGAAGGGGGACTGAAACTACCTGGCTTGTTTAAAGAAGAAAGGACCAGAGGAAACATTGCAAGACTCTTCAAATACAGAAAAGGCTGCTCTAAGGAAGAGCAGTGTGTTGTTTGCAGAGAGTAAAAGCTCTGTGGTAGATGGAACAAGAATTATTAGAACTAGATTGCAGCAGAAGAGATTCAAAGAAGACAGGGGAAAAAAAAGTAGAAGAAGACAAGGGGAAAAAAAGGCTGTCCAAAGCAGGGGCAGCAATGCACTGGAAAGGAGAGCTAGGGGTGATTATGAAATCCCCACTGGTCAATCAAGAACAGGTTAGAGGAATATCTCTCAAGAATGACATGGAGAGACTTGTTCCTACTTCGGGACCTGGGACGGAATAGATGTCCTTTCAGTGTCCCTATCTGATTTCTTTTTTGAAGATCTTTTTTCTCCTGAGAAGGAATATTTTGTTTTAATACTCGAGGTATGTGGGGATTAAATTTATTCATTTACTTTTCAAAATAGAGTTGTTACTCCCTGTTCCTAACAATCTTCTTGGCTTGGCAAGTAGGGAAAGCAGCCAGGACTGCATCTAAGATTTTCACATTTCCATTCCTTGTTTGTCTGTGTCAAGGAATATCTGGAGGATAACCTATCCCCTACCCCACTGCAGCCAGCATTGCAGCTTGTGTACAGGAAGTCAGAGATGTGTTTCTTTGCATGGGAGACTGCAAGCTGTGAACAGCTAGGCCATATTTAATATCCAGACATTGCAAATGAAGCTGTTTTGTGCAGTTGCTGTGTATGTGGATTCCTAATTAGCATTTGCAACAGTTCTTCAAATAACACCTTGGCTTTGGCTAATTGCATGTATTCAGATTCTTTTGCAATTAAAATCCTCCCCAGCTAGAGCTTATGTTTAAATTTTCATTGTCTTTTTGGTGCTATGCTGTTTGGTGCTGTGATGTAAATTAAAGAATAAAATAAAATTGGATGCAGAATGTAGTTCAAATGTAGGCAATGTCAGATAAGATTTCTGAGTGTAGATCTGTTAAAAACTACAAAATGATCTGTCATTTCTGTTTAAGAGTTCAGAAGGAAGCAGACAGTTTGGATCAGGCAACAGTCTGCAGCGATGTGTCCAAAACAAGAGCTTTTGTTCCACACTGGGCTGATGCATGCCATCAAATATGCCAAGAATGCAGGGCCGTTTGTGGTGCTACTACAGATACCATCACAGGGAAGCTAAGCACCCAAATTCCTGTTGAAATAACATCAGTTAAGATGAAGGCAGTCAAAATAAGGCAAATTCAAAGCAGGAGGACGCCATAGCCTGCAAGCATGCTAGTGTTTGATATAAAATGATCTCTGTTTTTCTTTGAAATCCATCATTTGAAGACCTTTCCCTCAAGCAAGTGCCTGGCTCAGGCAATTAGTCAGGAAACCTTTCAGGGTTGAAGGGTCAAGGTTAGTTACAAGAAGGGGTTTAAGAATTTTGAATTAGCTTGTGTGATTTCAGTGAAAATCTATGAAGACAACATCCCTTACATCAGGAAATGATGTATTTCCAATTGACTTCATTTCCAAAATCAAACATATCCGTATATTTGAAAGCTCTGTGTGTAAATATGTATGGATTGGAGAAGTTGCACTGGTTTGTGAAAAGGTTTTGTCAATTGCTCTGAGCGATTTTCTTACCCATTTCAGTGGTGTTTGTTTATTTGTTTTTAACAGCACCACAATTAATAGTTAAGATTGCATTCATACTTTAAAGTGAAGTGGGATTTATTATTGTTTTTGTGCATGAAAACAGTGGTTGAACATAACCAAAACTAACAGTGTTTTTCAGGGAAAAAAATATCTTTCCAGAGAATTGTATGGAAAAGTATTTGTTTGTTTGGGAATTCAAGCAAATTAAGAGTAACTCTCTTTAAATTTTACATCTGTAACACTTAAACTGTCAAGGATGTTTTAGAGCTTGAAATTCTAGGCAGGCATAGACAGAAATTCACTCCAATAGGTTGACTACCTTGGTAATAATTGAAGTGAACAAAATTTCTAACATACAACATCATTAGTAGTAGATGAAGAGTTAAAAAAAACAAACACAGCAATCACCAAGTCTGTTAAATGGCACATCTGAACTCCAATACTTGTCGTTTTTGGAATTAGCTCCTTTGGGCAGCCGGTAGGGTTCATCTTCAGTAAAGCAAATATTTTACAGAAGTGAGTTTATCTTTTACGCCAGAATTTGAGGCAAAATAAGGAGCTACATTTCTCAGGACCATGGCTCAAGAGGTTGCTCTGTGTTGGGACCACCATCTGCTGGTGCTTGTCAGTGTGCTGGAGGCATTTTTTATCAGCCCTAGGGTAGAGCTAAAGTAAATCTCTTCTGCTTGCTGCGTGCAACTTTAAGACATCATAAGCACAAGTAAGCGCATCTGAAGAATTGGAGTTCATGGCTATTAAACACCTCTCAGCTGGTTACAAGATCTCCTGTTGGAGCGAGGCTAAGGGGACCCTTGGCCTGACCCAAGCTGGCGCTTCTGGTGCTGGAAATTAGAGTGCTAGAAGTCAGGGTGCCTGGAGTACGGTGTCACAGAAGAAACAGCCTGGAAAATACTGATTAATATGGAAAAGCAGGCAGGTGGATTGCAGCAGCAGGGGCTGGACCAGCAGTGAAATGGGAAACGAAGCAGATTAAACTCCTTCTGGAAAGCTCGGCTGGTAGAAGCAATGGTTTGGATGCCAGGCCCCTGTTAACCCATCTCTTCTGGAGGAGTCACTGTGGAGAATCCCCCCAGCCTCTGTGTCAAAAAAGTAGTTGGGTGATATGAAACCACAAATTCAACACAACTGGTATTTTACTATTTTTAATTCAACCTCATTTTAAATTATGCTTCTTTTTCTTAAACTCTTAATTCATGTATCAGATTAACAGATTTTCCTGCCTTTTTAAATGGAAACTGTGTGCTAACCGAAGAATTAGGGGAAAGGGGAAATTTATTTCCAGTGTCCTTATCTTCCATCGATGAAAAGATGGCCAGGAATCTTTGCAGAACTGAGTTTGAGTTCTAATGGACAGGTCTAGTCAGAGCTAAAAGGAAATTTCACAATATATTTTTTGTAGAGAAGGCTCCCAATGCTAATGAGCAGCCGAATCTGTCTCAGGGAAACAGCGTGTTACTAAAAATAGATTGCAGCCTAACTGTAACTAAAATCAGATTGCAGAAACCAAGCTATTCAGGGTCCTGATTTCTACTGCAGGAGATGAATCTATTACAACCAGCCCTGATTATTGTGTATTTTAAAATGTGCTGCCTGAGCCCTGTTCTGAAATTAATGCACTTGTGAGCGTCTATCAAATATGGTTGTAGCATTCTCTGCAGATTTTCTTCAGGCTCCTCAAAGCCAGTGAAGATCCAGTTCATGGTTATGAGGCCAAAAGGAACAGCACTGCATGCAATCTATTTATAGAAGATGAAGCAAAACAGTGTGATAAAGGGCAAATGAGAGCCTACAACGAGAGGCGTCTCTCCGTTCCCAGTCACGTGCTCTTTACATGCAATTTATTTTTTACTATACGATGTTCTGGGGAAATGAAATCACTTGACAACAGCCTTAATTCTGAGTAGACAAGAGCCATTCAGGGTTTCTTTACTGTTTATAATACACTCACCTGTGGGTGTTGCAGTCTGAGAGGTTCTGTTTGCAGGAGTTTCTGCAGGGGCCAGGACTTCTCCTGCAGGTGCCTGCAGAGAGGTGACGATAGGCTGCCCCAGGGACGTTCAGGATGCATCATTCAAAGCCACCCTCAGAGAAAAACACAGCTCTCACTCATGAGCCTCAGACATTTGGTACAACAGGACAATCAGCCACCTGCTCTGACACATCGACATTTGAAGGCAGCAGTATAAGCACAGAAAGTGGAAACCACCTCTTCCGAGTTTTTGTGTGCCAATACCCTCTGAACACACAAGTTCCTGTTCCCTGGTCCTGTCCTTTTGTTCTAAGCACAAGGAGCAAAGGACTTCTCTGTCCCAGGAGAGTATCGACATTCACTTTAATTAGATACTTTATTTCTTAGGTGTGATGTCTCCAGGAAGGGGAATGGTGCTGAAGAAAAACTGGGTGAATTATATTCATGAGGTCCAGGCAGATGAAAATAAATGGCTTCTCAGGTAGTTTGCTTTCTTGTTCCCTTTCCCTTTCCTTTGTGTTTGTGATAAAGTTTGAAGGAGGCTGGAGAAGCTGAAGTTTGTCTCCCAAATATAGAGAATGGTGCTGTCATTTCAGAGTATTTTCCTAGACAAGGTGATCGGTGGCAGCAGGCTTTTTCCCTGGACCTTAAACAACACATTTGCAGGTTTGCAGCGTGTGCGCTTCCTGAGCTCCTCACCAGCATTGGTGGGTCAGCCATCACCCAGGCCGTCGTGTCTCACCTTTGCCAAACTACTTTTCCCTCCTGTGAGCTCACAAGTTTGTTTAAAAATATTAAGACTCATTCTGCATTGTGACAAGTGTAAGAATGGATGAAATATCTAGGCTTTAATGCTTAGTGATGCTGCATGAGAGCTAAGCGCCACAGCCAGGAAGCTGGGTAGCAAGGATCAGCGAATGTGATGCATCTATCTGTATTCCCATATGTCAGTCTCTCAGACAATTTCACAGATTTGCTAATGGGAACAAGGCTTTTCAGTAAAGCTTCTTCAGGGCCCTTACCGAGATGTGAATGTACTCCAGAACCTTGATGAGTGATAAGAGGAAACACTGAAAGACAAATTTCCACTGCTGTTTCTTAGACACATGACCTCCTTCAGAAGTCAGGAGTCACTCAGAGTTTAAAGAAATCAATGCTGGCTTCCTCCCAGGATGCGAACTCTCGAGAGCTCTGTTTTATGTGCGTGTATGAATGTATATACACACATATAATGCTGTTTTCAAGTACTCATTGGGAACTGAATGGAGCTGCAGGAGCAGCAGAATGGAGGCTAATTCTGCATCCAGTGCATAACCCAAACACTGAGCTGATGGCAGGGAGGAAGGCAGAGCAGGAAAGCCAGCCCTGAAGCGAGGCTGGGGGATGCCCTACATAGCTTAGTCCAGTGTAATGGCTAGAAAAATCCCCACCTGCTCTGATCCTGGGATGTCCTTGCTGAATGCTAGAACTGGCATAGACAAAGGAAAAAAGGAAGAAAAAAATAAATTGCGAAGTGTGGAAGAGAGGAAGGGTTATTTTTCAGCAATGCACGCTGTGGAGGACTTACTGGGTACAAGAGAAAATGGTGATTTTGCAACGCCCTGATGGTTCATAGCGGTAGTTGTGCAGATGCATCGTGCTATGCTTTCCCTCCATGCCTTGGCCATCCCAGCTAGACCAAGCCTGTCTCGTGTGGAGCCCTGCCCTTCCAGCCAGCAGGCAGGCAGACGAAGCAGAGGAGCAGATGGGGTTGTCAGTGCCCTGCTGCCTTGGCAAGGAGGGACCTGCCAGAGCGGCAGGACGGGTGCCCCGGCCACCCAAGGTGGTGCTGGTGGGTTGGGCACGGGTGGTTGGAGCTGCCCGGGCTTGGCTTTGCCTCCCCCCATAGGTGTTTCTGAGCACGCTGTGAAGTCTCAGCTCATCTGTTCCTGTCTGTTGTGGCATCGCTGGTATGTTTTCACTTGTAGTCATCTGTGCCTGCAGCCGGTACGGCTCTCCCTCGGAGTTGGGATACAAGCAGAGCTCGTCAGTGCGTTATGGATGGAGGAGCAAAACAAATCCTCAAATGCTGGTTCCCTTAGCAACAACCTGGAGCGAGGGGGAGTCCAAGAGAAGGGTTTTAAAGCTGCAGTGCTGGAGCCCAAATGGACACAAATCTGCCTCAGCACCCTGCCTGTCTCAGCCTGAGCCTCGCCTCTTGCTAACACGGAACAGGCTGATCCCATTCATTACTGTCACCTTCAAATATAAACCTGCTGGAACAGATAGCTCTTCACAAAGCCATTCTGTACTCCCACTAAGTGCTGACAAACAAGACTGTGCTTGTAAGAGCACCATAAAGTGGCAGTGTGTTCTTTCCCCTTTTTTTTTTCCTTTTTTTTTTTTCCCTTTTTTTTTTTTTTTTTAAAAGATGATCAAGAGGGACCAGACACAGGACACCAGCTTAGGGATGTTCAGATTACCAGACTTTGTGATGGAGAGAATGTGCAGCTGACTGCATATGCTATTCCAGAAAAATAAACACCCCTCTTAAATATCTAGCCCTCTTTCCATCTCTGAAGGATTTCTGCTGGGTGATGTAAGCATCTGAGGGGAGAGCTTGGAGTCTGTGGGGCTGCCACCCTGGTGCTTTGGCGGGCTGGAACAGCACAGCCTGTAAACTCCAGGGCATCTACATGCTCTTGTGTGCTCTCGGCTGACTATAGCTGGCTTTTGTCCTGAGGCTCCAGCTGTGGGGTAGTCCTTCGGCACAGAAGTGCCTCCCCTGGCATAGCAGGGGGCTGAGTGCCTGGCAGAGCAGGGGCTGGCTGCGAGGGCACCCACTGCCTGGGTTTTAGCTGAGCTTTCACTTTGAGGCGCTTTTTGGACTCACTGTAAAGTAAAGCAGCCTTTACTCAGAGAGACTTCTCTGGCACGGAGGAAGCGCTTGGACTGGGAGACTGCCAGATCTGCAAGTCTTGCTGTTAATAGACATGTTTTGAAGCAAGCATTGATTTGTAAAGTATTATGTAAAGTGATAGGTCTCTTTCCTGAAGAGTGGCTGAAGCTTCAGAACAAAGCACTAAGCCTTTTATGTATTTCTTTTTCCTTTGCTGTTACTGTGATAAAGTCTCCCACATGAATACTTTTAACTACGTTGTGAGAATTCATCTGTGTCTGCTCCTCATTTCTCCTCTGAAGGCAGTAATGTGAAAGTTCAGGTAGATATCCAGGTGTGCTTACCCAACTTCAGGATTAAGAGTTTCCAAAATATACCTGGATTGCTGGCTTTGGACTCCAGCCCACAGCCACATGCAATTCTGATGCAACATGTCTGATTCTCTGTGTTTTTACCTCCCTTTTCAGTGCTTTGCTTATACTGCAGTGAGATCAAATGGGCTTCACTCTATCACGAGTCATATGTGAGCACGCATGCAGGTCTGTATGTATATAGAAACAGGGAGATAGGAAATACACCATGATACTTTGAGTGCTTAATGTGTATGTGTTTGCATAACAAAATCCAGCCTATTCTGTTTCCATTTTTACAGGGACTTGTCTGATTACTTAATCCAGACCTCATCCTACGCTCGCTTACTGCCAAGGCTAACAGGCAGGCAGGAGGTGAGCCGAGTGGTGTGTGGTTAGTCCCCATACACGGTCTCTCCTCCTTCTCTTCCCCTGCTCTGCATTTTGCTTTCTCTCTTTCTCTCTTTCCCTCTTTCCCTCTTTCTCTCTTTCTCTCCTGTGTTTTGTTGTTGTTGTCATTTCAGATTATGCCTTGCTTAGGTCGGGAGGCTCTTCACCTACGTGTTTACATTACACCCAGTAGTACTGGGCTCTGATCCCAAATTTGGATCTGTGTGCTAGTGCAATATAAATAATAATAAGCGTAGCTGCTTTGGCATGCAATCAGGTTGGAATTGCAGCAGCTCTGCTGTGCTTGTGGGCACTACCCGTTGCAAGAGCGTTTTCTTATTTTTCTGCCTGAAAGTTACGCTGTGTACAGTGCAAATAATCCCCCAGCACAACAAAATAATAAACAGCAACAGCATGGCAAAAACTTTAAGCTGTGCCAATGGTGAATGTATTTTCTTGCAAGACTGCAAATGTGCTGAGAGCATTTCTTGGTTTGTTAGCTGTCTTGGGATGTGTAAATATAACTAATCCAATCTAGGCTTTCATAGCGGAGTTTGTTGGTGAGTCTGAGGTCAGAAACCCCCTGAGGCTCAAAGGATAAGAGAAACAGGTGCTTTCCTGGAGCCTTAGAAGTCATGCTACAATTAGTTTCTTCCTTTCCTCTGGGCTTAATAACGTACTCAAGTTGGTACGTTATAACTATGGTAACATTTATAATAAGAAAATATGCAAATACAGCAACAACATAATTTTTCCAGGCTGCTTAGCAAGTAAATGGTTGTGTACAGAATGGCCTTCAATGCTAGGAATATCTTCCTGTCAGAGACAGCTCCTGTTATTTACGATGGCAATAAAACTCCTGATTATTATTGGACAAATTTCCCAAACAGAAAAAAATCAGATGTTTTACTTTCAGATCCTTCAGTATGGAACAAAAGGCATGGGTTTTCAGAAGTTTAGTCCCTGAGGATAAACAAATAAAGTTGTACAGAGCACACCTTGCTAATATGATTGCTCTTTATTAGCATAATAGTTTTCAAATAAACAACCTGCTAATGTCTCTAATAAGCAATTACTCTGTGATGAAAACTGCAAATGGAGCCCACTGGTGGATAACAGATAACAGTAAAATCTGTCAATAAAACAAATACTGTTCTGCCTGAGCAGCTCTCTTCTTTACTCCAAGAGAGCAGAGCTGCCTAGGTATTTTTATAGGCTGAGATTTGACAGCCAGGCATGTCACAGCACTGCTCTTCTGATATGCTGCTATGACATTATGTGGAGTCTTTACACTTTATAATGTAAGTATTATAACTTAGTTGGAAGCAACCTGCTTGGGGTACTCAGGCCAAAGAAAACCACGGTAGGATGAGTGTTTGCCCCAGAACAGTGATTTGCCAGATTATTAGTTTTTTTTATTATTATTATTTTTTTTTGCTTTCATAAAACGAAGTTCATAATTAAAAAATCAGAGCCCATGCTATCTCTAAAACATGCAAATGAATGGAATTTGTCTCAGCATTCTTTCTTCTTGCTATTCTAAAACATAAAAAATCATTCACAATAGCAAAAAAGTGTTAAATGTATGCAGCAGTCTCACTTTTCCAAACATTCAGAAGTGTGAAAGATTTTCATAATTTTTCAAGCATAGTTGACAAACTATTTTCAAAACATTTGCAGATGTAATTTACATATTTGCCTAGTTGCTTTACCATTGATTAGAAAGCCATGCTGTGCTTGCTGTGCTCTCTGTATTCCTACAATCATTTTTCCAAAATCATTTTGCATATGTTCTCTTAGTTTTCAGGAAATAAGGATACGGAATATGAGAGGACCGTAAATCCCCAGGCCTGGCCCTCCCTGAATTCCATGGTGGATATTAGGTTTTTATTTTATATATAGCTTTGAAGAAAAGGGATCATTTGAAGGAAAATCATGAGCCATTCTTATCTTTGTTCCAACTCTGGACTGACATCATGGTATGAAAATGCAAGGAATGTACAGTAAAGCCTGGTGTGGGAAGAAGATCTTGGCAGAGGGATGATTAATAGTGTCTAAAAGAGGGAAAACAGTTATGTAATAAATACAGCCCATGAGATTTGAACTGAAGAAAGCATCACAGGTGCAGATTGTAAACAGGCCCCGGAGGAAAAAGTATCGGTCTTTTAAAGGTGGACTCTGTAAACAAACAGATGAGGCATAGGAAATATCCTTCCATATACATTTATATGGTACAAATCAGAACATGGAGTGTATAAGCACCATAAGTGTTTACAAACCCAAAGAACATCCATACTGCAGCAAAGCAGCACAAATTGTGCCACGGTGTAAATTTCTATAGAGTGGGGAAGATGTGTGGTCTGATGGCTCAGTTTGTTTTTCTGACTTTCGCAAAGGACATGATTTCTGCCTCTCTGGTTTTGTTTTGTTCCATTTAGCTGCTCTCAGCTACATAATTGTTCTTTTAGCTTGTAAATATTATGGTCAACCTCCAGCAAAGTTTAGATGAGGCCAATCCAACGTAAACAAGTGTGCCTATGCCAATGATGTGAGTAAGCAAAGCCATCCCTTGTGATATTTACTCCCCCTTTTCCTAACTCCCCTAGGACTGTGAGAACTTTGCCTAGCCAGTAGTGGTAGCACACAGCCTAGAGTTCAGTTTAACTGCCTGTCTGGGATTTTTAGTCTATTTTATTTTATTTTTTCCATGTAGATGATGTAGAAATTATCCAGTGAAATGAGAACAATAGAGCAGAGGAACTTCTAGGCAGCATCCTCACATCTCTTTCCATGCTCGCATGCCTGGCCCCGCTGCCTGCAAATGCAGCACAATGGCAGTACAGGTGGAGCGGGCAGAGCTGAGAGGCCCCAGAGGGCTGAGGATTAATGGCACGAGTTGCCAAGACTCCAGATAAGCTGTGGTTTTGTATGAGGCTGCAGTGCTGTGGCATGAGACGGCGGTGTTGCAGCGATGCTGTGTGACTGTCTTGGATCCTCTGCTTGACTGTGCTGGGACCGCAGTTCTCTGGCAGGGCTTAGGGTCACCTGTGCAGCAGCTGGAAGGCAGGCGCTGTGGCTCTGCTGCACCCCTGGAGCTGCTACGGTGTGGGAGTTGCAGGCAGCCTTATGCTGGAGTCACTGAACCTGCTGCTTGCAAGCCTTGACTTAAAAGGGTAGGACATGCCATACCTTTGAATGTTATCTTTGAGGTTCAGCACCCTACACTGCTCCTCTGTACAGCCCCCAACCTTTAGGATGTGCTCTCAGTGTAGGAGATGAATCCTACAGGCGTGTTGCTGTGTAAATGCAAACACAGGCGTGCAGGTAGGTTTCCCCAGCATGCCATCCCCTCCCAGTCCCTTTGGAGCCCCTCACTGCTGTGCACAGGACACAGGTACTACCCCCTTCCCTGCACTCGACCGTCCCCCGTCACCCAGCCTGGCCTTCCCATCTCAGCTTTGTCTCTTCCAAGTGTCCGAAGCCTGCTGCTTTCTGCAGCCGCAGCAGTTCAACACAAGTGGCATCCTGCTGTCCCGTGCCTCTTCCTCCCATAAGCAGGGAGCTGGGTTTGGTGGCTGTTGGGTCACAATTTGCAATTAGATGTGAGCTAACCTTTAAGGAAAAACAACACACAACAAAACAAAGTAATCATTGCAACACTATTGATCTCCTGGGACAGGAGGGAGGGAGGTGCCTGACATTTTGCATTATCTATGGGAGAGGAAGGAGCTGGGCTGTTTTTTCCCACAAGAAATATATCTATTTTTGAATGCAAAGTGCTTTCTTTGCCATGGGACCCAAACCAGTTTTCATTCACTGACTCATGGTCTCTGGAGACTTTTTCCCTGAATTTAGGAGGCAAATGCTTTAGTGATTTGCAACTGGAAAAGTGGCAGCCCAATTAGCTAAAAGTGTTAATTTAAAGGTAAAGTTGTTACCTGCTTATAGTTATTTTGGCTTTGAAGAACCAAACAGTTTCCAGCAGCCCTGTTCCTTGTTGTTTACATATGGAGTTGCTTTAGATTTGATCATAACAGCTATTGGGTGAGAATCCTAAAGCGATGTATCAACAGCATATGATTTATTCTGTAGTTCTTGTGCAAGAAGCCAAAATATGATTTCATGCTTTCCTCCTGCTTCTCTTTAGGGTTCTTTCTTTTCTTTCTTTCCTTTCTTTCTTTCTTTCTTTCTTTCTTTCTTTCTTTCTTTCTTTCTTTCTTTCTTTCTTTCTTTCTTTCTTTCTTTCTTCCTTCCTTCCTTCCTTCCTTCCTTCCTTCCTTCCTTCCTTCCTTCCTTCCTTCCTTCCTTCCTTCCTTCCTTCCTTCCTTCCTTCCTTCCTTCCTTCCTTTCCTTCTTCTTTCCTTCTTTCTTTCTTTCTTTCTTTCTTTCTTTCTTTCTTTCTTTCTTTCTTTCTTTCTTTCTTTCTTTCTTTCTTTCTTTCTTTCTTTCTTTCTTTCTTTCTTTCTTTCTTTCTTTCTTTCTTTCTTTCTCTTTCTTTCTCTCTCTCTCTTTCTTTCTTTCTTTCTTTCTTTCTTTCTTTCTTTCTTTCTTTCTTTCTTTCTTTCTTTCTTTTTCTTTCTTTCTTTTCTTTCTTTCTTTTTCTTTCTTTCTTTCTTTCTTTCTTTCTTTCTTTCTTTCTTTCTTTCTTTCTTTCTTTCTTTCTTTCTTTCTTTCTTTCTTTCTTTCTTTCTTTTTCTTTCTTTCTTTCTCTCTCTTTCTCTCTCTCTCTTTCTCTCTCTCTCTTTCTCTCTCTCTCTTTCTCTCTCTCTCTTTCTCTCTCTCTCTTTTCTCTCTCTCTCTTTCTTCCCTTCCCTTCCCTTCCCTTCCCTTCCCTTCCCTTCCCTTCCCTTCCCTTCCCTTCCCTTCCCTTCCCTTCCCTTCCCTTCCCTTCCCTTCCCTTCCCTTCCCTTCCCTTCCCTTCCCTTCCCTTCCCTTCCCTTCCCTTCCCTTCCCTTCCCTTCCCTTCCCTTCCCTTCCCTTCCCTTCCTTCCCTTCCCTTCCCTTCCCTTCCCTTCCCTTCCCTTCCCTTCCCTTCCCTCTTTATATAGTATAAATATCATTCAGGAGTTATTTGCCATTTTATTAGATTTGTTCAATAGCCTATGCACTTAATCATGGATGAATGCTTCCTGATTACTGCTGATTAATCTCTCCTTCCTAAGAGACAGTCTTGTCAAGGCCCAGTCAAGAAATGTATTTGGACAGTGTTCAAGTAGCCTCTCTTACGGCGTATGGCAGAACCAGCACGGGTCAGTTTGGCATGGCCTCGGTTTCATTCACAGGATGCCTCTGTATGCTTGGAGTGCTTGTTTTTAGAAAGATAAGGGCTGTCTGTAGGCAGCAATCATGGTCCAACAACTGAAAGCTGCTTTCATTATCTCTGGAGGGCACGATGGTTGGATCCGTCTGTTTTGCCTACGTGGAAGGAAAGGATTTGGTGGCAGACGTGCTTTGGGAGCTGTCAGTGCTTGTGCAGCCTGGCAGGAGTGGCAGGTGTGGGACCAGATATCTAAGCAGGATTTTCTGTTTCATTCATAGATTACATGGGGACTGTTTAACCTTCAGGCAAAGCCTTTCCAAATAAAATAATAATAATAATAAAGAAACAAAATACCAAGGAATAGGATATAACAATATTTATAATTCCCCACATTGCAAAATCTGTGCAATAAACTTTGTTTGAGGCACCACTAAATGTGCACACTAACACTTCTTTGTACTTGGAGTTGTTCTTGTATCTATACACAATCAGCTCTTTAAACTACACTCCAGGCATAATGAAGTGGTGTCCTGGTTTCAGTTAGAACAGAGTTAATTTTCTTCCTAGTAGCTGGTAGAGTGCTATGTTTTGGCTTAGGATGGGAAGAGTGCTGATAACACCCCAATGTTTTAATCGTTGCAGAGCAGTGCTTATACTAAGCCAAGGACGTCTCAGCTTCTCGCTCTGTCCTGCCAACAGGCAGGCTGGGGGTGCAGCAAGAGCTGGGAGGGGACAGACCCAGGACAGGTGACCCAAACTAGCCAAAGGGGTATTCCATACCATCTGACGTCATGCTAAACAATATATAGGGGTGGCTAGCCGGGGGAGGGGGCCGGACTGCTCGGGGTTAGGCTGGGCATCGGTCAGTGGGTGGTGAGCAATTGCATTGTGCATCACTTGTTTGTGCACATTATTATTAGTAGTACTATTATCATCATTGTATTATTATTATTATTGTTATTATTATTATTGTTATTATTATTTTCCTGTCTTATTAAACTGTCTTTATCTCAACTCACAGGCTTCACTTTCCATTTCTCTCCCACATCCCAGAGAGGGAGGGGGGAGTGTGAGCGAACGGTTGTGTGGTGTTTAGCTGCCAGCCGGGTTACACCACAACAAGTGGAAACAAATATTAAAAAAATGCCTGCAAAGATCAAGTCTTTTGGTATCTTTGGTAAATGCACCGCCTTTGCTTTTGTGTGGTTTTATCAGCTTGAATTCTCTGTCTTAATGCATTTTATAGACAATATAGTTATAGATGGTAAAGGAGATCCCAAACAGCATGTTACCATGAAATACTTTTACTGTTAATACATGTTACCTTGAAATATTTTTCCTGTTAATATGTAATAAAGAGGTAAGCCTCTTTACTTCAAAAATCAAAATGCAACTGCAGATTTCGTATTTAGGAGATGGCATCTTAGTAGAGCTCCACCGGGGAGATGACTGGGCAAAGCTCACGTGATGTTTTTGCATGAGGTGTGGCTAACCGCTAGGTGCAGTTGGTTGTTTTGACAAACATAGTAAAGAATTTCAGTGCAGTGAAACCATTCTTGCTGCTTGCTCAAAGTCCAGGTTTTCTGCTGGCCTAGGTACATAGGCAAGCAGATCTCCAGGAGAGCATGCTGCAGTGGGATCCGAGCTGTGTGCTGCTGTGTATTTTATGAAACACCTGAGAGCTCCTTGCATGACTCCTTTTGGAGTGGGTGGCAGGCTGTGAGGTGCTGAGTGTGGACAGGACCAGCAAGCCGGTACCTCATGTCTGTGGTGGAGGAGCATCTTTGATCCACGTCTGTTTCTGAAGTAACAGCTGCTGTATACAAAGACCTAAAGTGGCTGGTGCTACACAAGGATTTTACCTCCTCTACTTTTGAATTGGCCTGATGGGCAGGACCTTTGCTCAGAGTACTTCCTACTTTCTGCTTTCCATTATCTTCCAATTACTAAAAAGAGGTCTTATAACCACTACAGCATTAAGAGTAGATCTTAGCTCAAGCAGTAGTTTGAGCAACTCTTTCTATTTCCCCTGCTTTTGTGGCATGTTATAAAAGTGTCAATCTCTCTCTACTATCTAACAAACAAACTTCTGCCCTAGATCCATTTCCTCTTGGGCAGTTTGCCAGGAATAACAAATTTAACTTCAGCTCTCAGCTTAAGAAGTTTCACTTCACTGAGTAGAGTTCAAGTGCAGTCTATTACTGCTCTATCTAAGCGATAGAGGAGTCCTTTGATGTTTGCTTCTTGAGTGGCTTACACAAGCCAGGGCTTCCTGTAGGAAAAAGAACTGCAGCTGAAGGAAATACTTGATTGATCAGGTAACCTTTTCCTCTCACTCTTATTTGAGAGTGCCTGAGTGTCCAGTGACAGGGTTATGCAGAGATATGAAGAGAGAGGCTGGATTCTGACCTGTTGTTTATGGGAATTTTCACCACCGACTTCCACAGAAGGGCCTGGGAAACATACACAAACCGACTCCACCGCTGCTTTCCCAACCTAACCACCATTTCAGGATATAAAACCCATGGGGTGTTTATGTCCTTCCCGTGGTTGGCGGGAGCAGAGAGCAATATCCAGGGTACAGCCATTTCCTACAGCTTCTTGTAGGAATTCCTTCAGCCAGAGCCTCTGCCTCCTGCCCCGAGTCCTCCCCGGGCACCAGTGGGTAGCCGTGGCTGAGCTTGCTGACATTTACTGGCATTCAGGATACACACTTCTGTCTGTGGTAATTTTCAATAAGCACTACAATTGGCATCTAATCACTCGCTTGTGAGTGGGAAGAGGCTAGGTGACTATTAATTACTTTATTTAATGAATGGGTTTGTGCCCACTGCTGTGTTATCAGGAGTGTTGTTCACACAATGTTCTTTTTGGAGCTACATTTATGTCCTCTGAAGTTAACAGCCAAACCACCATCTGATGATGACGGCAGTAGATAATAGAGGCCACGCAACACAGGAACTCCAGAGTTAACAGATCACACACATGTCTACAGCTTGATTCCAACAGCTTTTGCCTTTGCTTCAAAAGAAGCCAGCAAAAACATGTGCCTGCAGGAGGCAGGTCAGTACCTGTCTAGGTAAGCCCATGTGAAGAGTCACTCTTATCTTTCTCCTACTCTTGCCTCCTCAGAACTGCATTGTCCCCAAATCTCTGGGAGCTATTGCAGTGTTAGCTCGCCATGGGGGATGAGTGTGACTTCTGCGTGACACGGACTGTGCCAGGCCTGGAGACGCAATGCACCTGGACTGAGCGCCGAGGAGACAGCGGGCTGTGTGCAGCACTCGGCAGGTTTCTGGTAGGCAGGAGTAAATGTCACAGTGCACGCCAAGTCTCTGGCTGGTGTATGCCACCTCCCACCCAGCTTTGCATGTCGTCACCTCTCCCTCTCTACATGCCCCTGGAGTTATCCTGGTGTGATGAGGGTGGTTGTTTTTTGCCCCTAGTCTTAGGATGCCTCTTTGAGGGGCAGGGTTGCAAAAAATAAGAGCGCTAAGTATGATGAGTAAGAAATGGTCCCTGTTCGTCACAGAGGCTCAGAGGGGCAACTAGTGCTCTCCTGTTATGGTGCTCTGTCACACTGACATAACAAAACACTGTTCTTGTTTATTTCCAAAACTGCAATCAAGCTTATAGATACTTAAAACCCAGAGCTGTTACTTCTGTCTATGTGAATTTTAAATCTACTGCGTGTATGAACCACTCATTAATAAGCTGGCACTGCCAGAACAGGTCATCCCATGAGGTCAACGTGAACACCGGTGCTGTGTGAACAGTACATTCCCTGAAATATTGCTAGTGTTATTCTAAGCCAGGTTTCTCAGTGTCCATTAGCTATTGTGTGTTTGCTGCAGTCTTCCTCCATTCGGAGTGTCCTCTCCGTGCAGTACTGCTGCCTCCATCCTCCTCCCGCGTGTGAAGCCTTGGTGGTGAGGGGTGTTCCCAGCACTTCAGCGGAGGCATCGCTGGGGCTGAGCCCCCTCGACTCGCTGCTCCATCAGCAGAAGTCATGTAAGGTTTGAAGATGTCGCTCAGTTTATCAAGTGAGAGGGAGCAGTCCTGCTCCTTCCATCTTCCTGTCACCCTCCATGTTCTCCTGCTGCTTTCCCTGCACCAGCTCTGGTGTACCGTTGCGGCTTGCTCAACCTGCTTAGTTTGTGAGACTAAGGAACTGAAGCTAAATTGGCTGCGTGACAATGAGCCAACCTGGATAATCAGCAGGGCCCCTGCTGCATGGGGGGCTGGGCTGCACAGATAGCACCCAGAGACACAGGGGGAAGGAGAGTAACAGCATGAGGGCACAGGAGCCCTTTGGCTGTGTCTGCACGGCTAGGTGGCTGAGCCATGGCCTCAAGGGGTCCTCCAGAGCCCTTCCACTTTCAGCTGGGTCTCACAGAACTCTGCTGGAAGGTGCTGTTTTTCTCTTGTGACCATCAGGGTAGTTCAGCTCACCTTTTGACCTGAACTGTTTCTGTACCATATTTTATCTGTCTGTAACAGCTAGTGTTACTCCACTTACAGTGATCCTGGCATGGAAAGTGGAGGAAGGGGTAGAAGTTGGCTATGGTATGCAGAGGAAAAATTGGGAGTGTGCATGGAAAAGGAGATCAGGGCACTAGGACCACATAGGAACATGGGAATAGGTACCAGGTATTTGTACTAAGTTATTGCAAGGTACCCACTGTGTTTGGTCAGCAGCCATGAACTGCTGTGCTTCTCCTCTGAACTGGTGTGTTTAAAAGCTCCTTCTGGTAGTTTGTCCCTCACAGATAATTGCATTTTGCAGACCAATATATCACAGAATCATCTAGGTTGGAAGAGACCTCCAAGATCACCTAGTCCAATGTATGTTCATTAAACTTTGCATCCCCCTGGTCTTTGTAACTTTGGCCACAGTGCCAGTGGTGGGAGTGCAGCACTGCTTTCCTGTCGCTGCTGTAGCTTCTGGGCACAGTACTGATGTGCAGAACTCTCTGCAGTAACCAAGGGGACAACTGAGCAGTTTGCAAGTAACGCTGCAGTCTCAGAAGTTGCTCTGCTAATAGCCCAGCATTACTGACAGGAGAAGTCTTACTCCCCTTCTTAGCCCCTGGCCTTGCAATTCTGCCATTTCCCTCGAGTTGGATGTGCTGAGCGACTGTCAGACATTTATTGAGCTGATACAACTTACTAACAACAAAAAAAAAAAACTAGCCCTGTGTAACACTGTCACTGTTGGCTGAAAGGAGGGCATGAGGAGGTTTGGAAGAAAACAGTCTTGGTTTTGCAATTAGATGTTGCAATACCTGTGGATATTGCATGTTGCAGTGTTGCAAGACAGTCCCTTGAGCAGACCTCATTGAATTTGGTTTGTAAAAGTTTCTCCTAAGTATGGGCATTGAAAGTTGTGAAATTACCCATTATTCAGTACATGCAAAATAACAAGATATTTCCTAATTTTTTTTTTTTTTTTTTGATTGTGTCGAAGCAGCTTTTCCTTCAGCCACTTCCATGCCTAAGTTCTGGAACAATTTTGGTCCTGAGCACCCCGCTCTGGCTCTCCTGAGTACCTCCAGTCTGAAATGCAATGTTGAACACCTTAATGAGGTCTAACTGCCCGCACAAATGCATGTGTCGGAGACCTCTGTGTTTTCTCCCCTCACAGCTCTGACACAGCAGGCAGTTTCGGGGCACCCTCAGGATGCCTGAATAAACCTGGGAATTGGCTGTTCTGCCAAGTTATCTGATGTTGCTATCCTGCTTTCAAGGTCTAGGCCCTTCTGAAGCTTTTTTCAGATAGCCCCAAGTGTGTGACCTGCATAGTGGACACTGATATTTTCCGATCAGCACTGTTATTTTTAATCTCTGCTGTGTCATCAGCTAGTCTGTATCTTATTGCTTCACAGCCCCTGCTGCCTGCTTGCGCCTGCAGACACAGCTGCCCCAGGCTGCAGGCTTACATCTGGGGCAAGTAGGGGAGGGTAATTTCTCCTTTTCTGCTTGCTCCTTCCCTTCTCACATCCCACCGATCTATTTCTAGCTGGGAATGGGAGCTGATTTCAAGAGGGTGAGCAAGATATGGTGACTGCATATGGCAGTGCCTTCTTGAATCCAGACAGCTCCACTGCCTGGCTTCTGTGTATCCCCCCGGTAACTCATGGTACTCCTTCTTCCCTAATGGCACTTGCAGCCCTAAGAACATTGTCATTTTCTTGGGATTTATTTCAAACGGAATGGTGATTTTCCTGTAGTACACCTAAGACGTACCTTCTCTGAAAACCCCAAGCATTACACCTGGATTGGGCTGCAGAGGTCATTTTTTTGCACGGTGGTACTTTTCCTGCCTTCTCACAGAAATGCTGCCCACCAGCTAGTTTAACATTTGTGCATTCCTTTTCTAATCCTAGAGCTCAACGCTACTCATTTCCCAGACTGAGAATGGATAAAGTGATGGTCCCGCACTAAATGGAAACATGTTTTTCCCCTCAAGAGATTTGCTTTTATCCAACTTGTTTCTTGAAGAAAGACAAAAATGCCAGAAACAGAGATCAGAGCTGAAGCAATTTGTTTGTCTGGCTGCAGGCTCACCCTTCCTTCAAAGTACAGTATGGTTGTGTAGTCAGATTGTCAGGTGTGTGTCCCAAGTGTGAGGAAATGAAGTCTGAATGATTGCAAATGGATAAACTTCTAAAAAAGTCGAATTGGCTGAGTATCAATCACGTTTCCTTAGGTTCTACTCATTAAAAAACAAGTTCTTACTTTCTCATGAACTCTCTTCTGGATGAAACATTAGAATGAATTCCATTATGCTCATCTTGTGCAGGTAATAAATATTACAGGACTCCTCTGGAAAATTTAAGTGATAAAATTCTGCTGTCTTTGCCAAGATTCTCATTTTTGCATTCAATGAAACATATTCCAGAGTGGTGGAAACCAGAGTTTCTGCTTTGTAGCAAATTTTATTGTTGGTGTTTTTTAATTGGATTTTGGACTTTGGTTTTTAGGATCACCAGCCTTGGAGCAGGAATCCAGGCTTGGTCCTGACTCAACTGGTTTCTGACCTGGGGAAAGTTTGGAACAAGATATTTTAAATGAACAGCATTTTCCTTGGAAAAACCCTGACAATTTTAAGTGTCTATTACTTCATACTGCTGATCAATTGGCTTTGTTATGCAAAAGAGCCAGACTCTGTCCCAGCTGCCAAAACCTTGCATTTTCCCTGGCTTTGCTCAGTGAGGCAGCCGTGCAGGTACCCCAGCTTTCCCTCCACCAAGTCACCTCTGCCTGGTTGTGTGATGTCTCCCCTTGCAATTGCAAGGCTGAAAACGTAGCTGTTGTGTCCAAGTGCCACTCTGATGGTAAACATGAAATATACTGGCTATTTACACTAAGAAACAGAGCAGCCCTACAGCAAAAGGTCTCCTGACTGCCAGCATTTCTTAACTGCCATTTTACTTCCAGAGTAACTGGGATAAGGCCTCAGGGGAATAAAATGTGTCAAGGAACAGCACGAAATATGAAGTCCCTTTTCTTTAGTAGCAGCTGCTCTTCCTGCACTTGGCAATGAGCGAACAGACATGAAGAGAGCCTGCAACATCTTTGTGCCCAAAGTGGAGCTTGTCGATTGATTTCTTCCAAGAGCAGTGGGAACGTCAGAAATTCCTGCCCCAGTAGGTT
Organism: Aythya fuligula; assembly: GCF_009819795.1. Lineage (NCBI taxonomy): Eukaryota > Metazoa > Chordata > Aves > Anseriformes > Anatidae > Aythya > Aythya fuligula. Next base: position 3,850,441 of record NC_045567.1, read on the forward strand.
GTTCCTGTCCAGAAGTTTTAGCTTGCATCGTGACACAGAAGCGGTACGCACACTGCCCCGGGGTACCCCTGTGAGTATCCTGGTGTCCCTGGCACAGCAAGCTGCACGTTGTGGCTGCCAGCACTGTACCCACGAGGGAAAACAGACGCTTACAGCACACCCTGGGCAGCCTGTGTAGCCCGAGGGCATGTAGCCTTCCCATCTGCTGGCCAAGTAACACAGGACATCCTGTGTTGTTCTTGTTCACGGCTGTCACAGGTAATCTCGGTGTGCTGAAGAGTTGCCCGTTTTTCTGTAACAAAAGAGGAAAGAAGAATGTGGTAAAATCACTCATTTAAAAAAGCTTCATATGAAAGGAAGGATGGAGGGAGATACCTCTCCACCAGGAATGGAAGAGGAAAATGATTGGTTCTTTTTAGGAAGTCTGCTTTTTAGGAAAGCTTGGCTGCTTTCTTATCAGTCACTCCCAGACAACTGGAGGGCCTCCTGCTGTGCTTTGCCCAGCACAGGAGGAAACCTACGCCTCTACCACAGAAAGTGGAGGCCTCACCAGCCAACATCCTCTGAAATCAACTTTGGGAACTCCACAGGCTCCATGTGCATCTCTCTGCATGTGCCACTGCTGGTGAAGGCATTGCTTGCAAACTAGTTTTGAGACCTTCTGGCTTTTTGATTTTTTTTTTTTTTTTTTTTTTTTTTTTTTTTTTTTTTTGTGGAAAAGCACCCCTCCTAAAACTTTGGAGGAAGGATGAGAAAAAGAGAAAACCAAATGCAACAGACATTTTTACATCATTATCAAACTGTTCAGATGAGAGTGGGAATCCTGAAAGTTCTCTGATGACTGGAAAGATTTTAATATCTTTGGAAAGCTCCTTGCAGAAGTGGAATTCTGGATTTTGGCTGGCATTCCCCAGGAGCTGTTGCCAGCTCTCTTACAGGTCAGGTAGAAAGCACATGGGCTCTGGTGTGCTGCAGGACTGTGCGTTCCTTGACTTGTTTTGCCTCTGTGACAGTCCCCAGTCCTCATTTCAAGTTTAAAAATTCTGCAAAAAGGTGAAGGCTTGGACATTACCTTGTGCAAGTGCAAATGGAAACCACCTTTGTTTGATCCCTCTACTGCCCATAGTCTTTGCTAATGGAGATTCTCTGTGTAACTCCCCATTAAAAGCAGCAGTTGGAGGTCAGGAAGAATATCAGTTATCTGATGTTTGAAACATCCGTTTAGCTGCTGGGAGCACCATTTGATCTTGAGCAGGGTGCTGAGGTGAGTTCGTTTTTTAAGTGTCAGGTAGTCCGACGACTTCACTCCACATTTGCACTTTATGGGTGTAAATGCAACCCGAAGAATAAAAAGAAATCTCGTGCTTCCTGTAAACAGTTTTATATAAAAGCATCACATGAAAGGCTGTTAGATGAAAAAAATACTCTACTATTGAGTGCCTGGAAAAAATCACTTAGGCATGATTTTAGTCCTTGGCAGTAGCTATTCTGATGTATACTGTTTGTTTTAAGAAATCTAGAACACTGTTTCTACAATGGCTTTCTTAAGACCATCTATATGGAGACAAATACAGGGAATCTGTTACAGATTAGCAGACAGAGACTCCCCTTTGGGTGGGTAAAACCACGTAAAGGTGCAGAAGACCTCTGACCATTTTACCTGGGATTTAACCCAGACAATGTTGGGATAGCAGTGGCATGACCCTATAACCAAGTAAGCCTAAAGGTTGGCAGTCATTAGGGGATTTTTCCTTGTACTGTGACCAATGTGCATTGACAGAGAATCCTCTCTCCTCACTTCCTCAAGTTCTTTAGACTGGTTGAAAGGTGTTGAACATATTACTTTTAGAGGGCTTTCATCTTTATGGGAACAGGGTTACGGCGCTCTCCTTGTGTATTTATGGTTGTATCTGCAAAAAAGAAAAAATACGAGCAGCAGAAGAAAGAAGAACCTAGGAATGTCTGAAGACACTCAAATGAGACAAGCAAAAATACATTTGGGGACGAAGAGGTGTAAATCAAAGATCTCATAATGGAAGAACTCAACAGTAATTTTTGTCTTTTCCGGTGACAAAATTATTTTGGTCATTACTTTTTTTTTGTGTTTAGTCTTGTATTCTGTCACAGAAATGAAAGTTGAAAGCGAGATCTCTGGCCTGACAACAGAAACAGATTGAGAATTCTGAGCCTTGGTATGTCCCTAGCAGAAAATAAGTGCCAGTAGGAAACAAAAAGATCCCTTAAATAGGGAAATTGGTGGCACAGGTCATCATCTATTTTGACAAGTCTTTTTCTCTTGTGTCATTTGTTGTTTTTGCTGTTATCTCTGGGAATGATCAAGGAGGCTGATATGTCATCGGAGAGCAGGAGAGAGGTCGCACATGAAGCATGTTTTCTGTACTGCCTTTAATTGAACCTTCCCTGCTGCTGTGCCAGGCTGGTGGCTTTTCTGCACAGAACTAGCCGCAGGCAGCGCCTTCAGAGAAGCCAGTTCAGTGTGACAGCTTGGCTAGAGCTAGGCAGAAGTCTTGAGATATGGCAGAAGAACTGAAAAAATTGATAGGGGAAAGAATTTTTGAGAAGAGGAGATGGAAAACAGATAAATCTAGAGAGAGGAAGGCAGCCATAAAAGGTCAGTAAAATGCATAATGGAGGAAGACAGGACACAGTCTTTCAATGTTTAAAGAACCTTCTTTATACATGTGACATTTATGGCTACGTGAGCTGGTCTTATGCAGCTAGATATTTTTCCCAGGAAACCTTTAAACTATTTAAATGTCCTAATTTTATTTTTGTGGTGCTTTTCAGAGCTGCTTATTTGAAGATCTCAGGCAGTCTGTGAGTGATAGTACTAAGGGAGGGGCTAACAAAATGGCCAGAGAGAATGCCCTCACTGTGTTTAGTGAGGCATACCTGCCTTCGTTTGCTTGTAATTCATGAATATTTAGTTGCCAGTCACCATGGCGAAGACGTACGGGTCCGAAGAGGAGGCAGCATCTTTCCTATCTCCTGATGCCATTGTCCCTAGGGGAGGAGGGACAGAAACCAGAGCCTCTTATTTCAAATATCCCTCTCTTGGGGCATCCTCCAAGGATTTTAAAGTCATTTCATCTATCTCTATAGCCCTGGTTTCATGTTTTCCTTGAATTCTCATTTAATAAGGCCATCCTTATTAAATTTACCATTTCTTATTTACCTTTTCTATGTTGTAGCTCTACAAGTGCTTCACAGTGAAAGTCAGGATGGGTCTTACTTTACAATAGGAGGTGAGGTTGAAAGAGGCAAGACAGCGTTGCCCCTGTGATCCTGCTGTACCTGACTGGAGGTTTCCACTAGGAAGTCTCCAGAGGCTGTTTGCCCACTGTAGCAGAGGAGTGAGTGGGGAGAAAAGCTCCCTCACCCCTTGCCCCTGCTCATCAGCCAGCTGACATATGGCAAATCTTGGCCTCTTGGAGGGCTGGTCAAGTGACATGTTGTCCTCATTAAATCTTCAGGTAAAAGAAATGCTGAAAAAGGTAAACGTGTTCAAGAGGGGAATTGGCTCCCTGGGGGTACTTTCTCTGCTGTACTTTTCTTTAACACTATTACAGTGAAATACCATGGGATACTGGATGCTCTTTTTGTATGAGAGAAGCTATGTGACTTGAAGCTGTATGATATTGAATTTTCTGGGCTAAATAACACCCAGTGACATAAACCCATCTCTTTGGTCCCTGCCTATTCGCAGCATTCACAGTTTCTATCTGGCTTGCCTGCTTGCCTAGTGTGTTGCTGAACCCTCAAGAGGGTTAAGAAGCAGTGCCATCTTCAGACCTGGGCTGAGAGCCAGAAGAAGCAACGCAGCAATGGTGTTAACTCTCCAAGGCAGAATCAATCCTGTGTTTGAGATTTCTTTCTCTATAACCTGGACAAGAAAGAGCTGTTAAAAGCTAAGTAAATGATAAATATTGAAGGTGCGTTAAATCGTCAGTGAGTTACTGAACTTGGGTACCCAGCTGGCTTGTCAGAAGCTCGAGATGCAGTTGTGTGTTCTTACGGTGGGCAGACTGCTTAATGGAAGCTTGATCTGAGCCCTGTCCTGCCCCCGTGCTTTTTGCAGTGACTATATCTAAATTGCTGTTTTCTGTCATGATTGCAGAACTGCCCTCTCCAGGCTTCCTTCCTGACGCAGGAGCATCATGTCCTACTGGCTGTGCCCACCACACTCAGCACCTCTGTGCATTGAATTTAGTGCTTGGCAAATGTGAGGCCACGACATGCTCATGTACTTCCTCCTGAGTACTCCTCTCCACAGGAAAAGACATGGAAATTTTATTTTCCTGGTGTTGCATTTTGCACTGTACCATTCAGGACAGAGCCAAGTTCTCACAGGCAGGAGGGTGAAAGCATTTCTAAGCTTCTTCCTGTCACGTCAACTTGTCAGGGAACCACTAATAGCTATTTTTATTCTCACATTGGTTGAGTCAAATCCATTCCATTCAAAATTACTGCCCTGACATTTGAACCTTTCAGGCAGACTGCCAGTGGCAGCACCTTATTTTTTTCTGTTGGAAAAAGAGAAAAAAAGATCCCTGACATGTAATTAACAGAGCCAGATTAATTTTGAAATCTGAATGACACCCATTATTGAATAATGAGCTTCAGATCTTTTGTTACAAATCTCTTAACACAGCAGTGGTATGGGAAGATTCAGAGAGGATAACATCATGGTTTGCCTGAGCACTGATCTTATAGCTTGACAAATGCACACGCATGTTGTTTCATTAAAGGCAGACCTCTACAGGGCACTCGAAACAGTGGACCAAAATGGCAAAACAGTGTGGGTAAGAGGGAACTTATGCAGCAATAAGACACCAAATGCATCGTGTAAAATGAGAGCAAATGCTTTAAAGACCCACATTTCTGCTTGAAGAAACTGCGCCGAGCCCTGTGCAGGTGCTGCCTGCGTGGCTGTTCCAGCACAAGAAATCCTGTGCAGTCTGCTGGGCAGGCTGCGTGCGTGAACCTGAGTGTGGAGCATGAGCTATGGTCCTGCGAGTGTTGCTCTATGCCGGCCTTAGGGCTGTGGGATATCCGTGGGCTATGTGGGGTCTGTGACCACTGTGCTGCACCTAGTTACACTAATGGAGGGAGGGGGGCAAGGAGATTAAAATCTTACTTTGCCTTCTCCTCATTGGATTCCTACTGGATCTCTGTGTATATATTTTATAGAATCAGGAGCGTGGAGTTCTAGAAAGGTGACTTGAGTCTGCTTTTAGGAAGCAGTCATCAACAAATGTTTTTCTGTCTGTATAACTTGTCTTGGAATACAAAATTCTGTAACCAAATGCATGGCTTATAATTGAGTTCTGAGCTATAATTAATTGTTCTTTTCAATTTAGATGTAGTTTTGATGCCCTAAGATTTCAGAATACTAAAAGTTATTAGTTGCAGATTAAATGAGAAGCCAAATAAGGTTTAATAAACCAAAATTCAAATTTGATAAAATGGCTAAATGCTGTAAGCTTAAATGGGGCAAAAGGTTATGACTGTTTGAATTTTCGTTTTATCAGTCCACCAAAATTAAGTTTCTGTATTACTTGCAATGCAGGTAAGTTTGGGAGGCAGTTTATATAGTATTATGGGGTTCAGAGATAGGTCAGGGGTGTCAGACTGACACTGGTTAGAAACAAATGTAGGTTAGCTGAAATTCTAGGGCAGTTCAGGGATGTTTTAAGGAAGTGTGATTCTAGTATGTTTTTAAGAAGATGAGAGACGAAAAACAAACAGACATTTGCCTGTTTCAATAAGACAGTCTGCAAAGATTTTGACATCAGTTTTTAGTGGTAACTGAAAGCTTAAGGGTTTTGGGAAAATGCTGTTACAGAGCTGTCTCTGTGGGCAGTCAGAGGAATGTTCTTTAGTGCCACATCCTAGGATCTGAGCTGACAAAGCTGGTTTCTATGCAAAGAGTGTAAGACACGATCTTTTTCATGCCTTTTGTGAAAAGGCTGGACCTCTGGTAAAATTGTTGCAATGCTCAAAGTTCAAAGCTTTGCTCTGTTTAGACCCCCCTGTGATTCAGAAAACTATCTAAATTTTTCTTTCTTATCTCAGGACAAATTCCCTAGCCTAAGTGCAAGCTGGCCCTGTGCTCTCTTGCTTTGACTCACTCCTGATCTGAATCAGCTCCCACTCGAGCTCCTGCACTGCCTGAAGAATATTTGTCTGTCCAGCCTGACAGGCTGCCACCACGTATTGAGCATGCTCCAGGGATTTTTCTCAGCATCAGAAAGGTACAAAATCTATTCAGTTCCTCTGTCTGTGGGGAAGCCTGTCAGCAAGTAAGATTTGGAGATAACCCAGCAGAGCGTTTATTGAGTCTGCTGAGATACAGCTGTGTTTCACAGATTATCAGCAAAGGAATCCCCCTGACATCTTTTGGAAAAGAAAGGGCTGGGTAGGTCCCTAGGTGGATTTCTCTCTGGAAGATGTGTTTTGGTTTATACTGGTGAGAAAAAATAAATTCCCAGGTAGTTTTATAAATGCACTCATAATTCTGTGATGTGTCAGCCATTGTAATCTAGCTACTCTCCTTCCTGGATCTTATTTTTGCAGGTACATTGGAGGCCAAGAAACTAGAGCCCAACTCAACAGACTAGGGCATAGCACAATGCAGTGAGATAGCGTTCCAGAATATTTGAGTATCCCACACGTCTTGAGGACAGGTCAGCAAAGGCTATTTGGAGAAGTCTTTATATGCCTCAACCGTTGGAGCTTGTGTCAACTCATGCAAGAGGCAGAGGAAAGCAGCTAAAATGTACTCATAGGAACAGTCAAGTAGTAAGAATTTTAAGTCACGCTTTAATAGCTAACAAGTTAAAAATGCACCCCGTTTTACACATTTTTTTACACGTGTAGCTTCCTATTGAAATGATTTTATATTTGATGCAACCTCTTAAGAAGTTTTCTTCCAGAAAGACTGCAAGGTAAAAATGTCTAAAATAGTTTCTTTCATGGTTCTTCATCACTTGAAACAGTGATTCCATAACTCTGTATGTTTCCTGCAATTGCATATGATGTACTCATGCTAATACTGCAAATGGCTTGGGTAGTATAGAAATACTACTTGTCTTGAAGAAGTGTGTTGCCAGTGAAATGGACGTTAGACAGCTGTATTGTGTTCTGACATTAAGCTACTTCAGTTTATTTAATTAATTAATTTATTTTTAATCTGGTTAGTTGTGATATTCTGAAGGGACTGGAGAAGATAAGGCTACAGGAAGAGGTTGATATGAGAAAACCCTATGTGCTACATTAGATTGAGTGGGTCAAATGCATGGCATTGTACAAAGATAAAGAAGTCAATTCTTGTTTGTTAGCAGTTACTTTTATTATGGAGCAGAGGAAAAGATTGAGCTTCTTCATCTCTGTTACAATCCAGTAGAAGTCCATTCCTCATCTAAGCTTTAGTGATTGTTTATTCAATCTGACATGATGTCTTGGGGAAGAATGACATAAAAGAAATGTCTGGAGAGGAAAATCCACTTGACCTCACAGGCTTGTCCCCCCTTAAGTTTATCTTAACCCCCAGTTTTCTGTTTTGTCACTATATCCTTTAATCCCTTCTCTCTCCATAAAAGTGCCAAGATGTCTCCAAGCCACTTAGACTGCAGTGCTTGTTTCCATGTTCTTACTTGGCAACTAATTCCATGAGTTCATTATTCTGACCCTGAGTGAAATAGTTTGAATTTCCGGTATACACAATTATTTTGGGTTATGACTTCTGACTTTTGAACCCCTCACCAGAATGCACCATTTAAATCTCTTCATCAACTCTGAGTGCTGTTTGCGGGTCAACTCAGTGTCAATACTCATCTAACAATATTATGCCGGTCAGAATTTCTTCTTCTTACGTCTTCTCTTGGAATGACTGCAGCAAAAACTGGGATCTTCTGTTCAGAGGGCATGATCCTTCCACTATTATGCATGATCTCCAGAAGCCAGAGGCTTGTTTACAGCCTATGAGACACTTAGGTGCTTTAAGAAAAGTAGAACTAAACTTAGTCATTAATAGTCTTTGTCATGTATTTTGTGCTCTCCATGACTGTGCTGTCCAGTGTGCATTCTGATTTCATTTGCAACAATAAAACAGTAAGCAACACCAGTAATTTTACTACACAATCTGAGTGCAAGAAGAGGGTATAACATGAGAATGCATTCGGCACTCTGCTACTCCTGATGTACAGTCATTTCCTTTGTGTAGTAAAAATATTCTATATGCATTTAGTTTTCAGAGTTTAAAACGTCGATGACAAAAAACAAAACAAAAAAGAAAAAAGTAGCAGATGTTAAGTATCCAGCCGCTGCATATAGAAATAGATCACCTGATTTACTTTATTCTTTCTTTCACACATTGTGTTCTGTAGCTGCAGGAAGTAATATGATATTGAAGAGTGATTTTCCTTCCTGTTGCTTCATCCATTTATTGTATTGATATCATCAAGTACTCCTGTAAAATAAACTGGCAGCTCAGACCCACTTAGTTCAGCCAAACATTAAGTCTACCAGTACACATCTTTAGGAAAGACCAATTTGGTGGAAGGGAATTTAACTGAGGGTGCAAAATGGAAATACAGATGGACTCCCAGCTGGAACTGTTTTGAAGTTTGTGTAAAAGTCAATAATAATCTCCTAAAATGTACTCTCAGCCAAAAAAAGAGCAGAAAAGGGCTTACACCATTGAAGTGGTATTTACTATTTTTTATTTCCTTCCTTAGCTTACTATCAGGCATGGGAATTTACAAGCTTTCCGACGAGGCTGAAGAAAGCCAGGAAACCACAATGACAGATCCACTTGAACAGACCATTTCATGAGAGTGATTTGAGAAAATAAAAAATATTTTTATCAGTGGCTGAAGATGTGTATTAGAAACATTACTAATAATACAAAGTTTAGTGTAATAAGTGTTTCAAATGCACAACTGGTGGGCGTTTGTTTGCATCGTTACTTTTTTTTTTTTTTTTTTCCCCATGAAAGCCACTATAAGCAACCCAGTTCTCTCAGAAATGAATGTAAGATTACACATTTGGGGCACATTCTTTATATAAGCAATTTGTTAGTCTCTTTAAATATTAAATTATAAACAAGAAATATTCTAAAATTTTTTCTTTTACCTTTTATTTTGACTATGCAAATATCAACAAACATCGTGTAAAATCTTGATTTCAGGAACAACATGAAGTGTTGATCAGCATGAGAAAACAACTGTTGTTCAGAATTTGTTGGGCTTGAAAATTCTTGCTGGTATTTTGGTCAAAAGTAAGAGATAGGGTGAGGAAGGAAGCCTGTCTAAAAGTATGTTAGTAGCTGTCAGCCAGAAACAGAAAGTGCAGAGGCACAGAAAAATGAACAGGGGAAAAAAAAAAAAAAAAAAAAAAAAAAAAAGGTAAGAAATTCCTTGCAGACCTCAAAGAAACAAGTGCAAAATAAAATAAAAATCTTTGGCTTGAGGTTAGGATAAGGATTTGGTGCTATTACTCTTTATTGTTCCAATTTTTGAGTAAGATTTGTGTCCCCAATTCTTCTCTAGGACAAATTCAGAGAGCAGCCTGAAAGAACTACTCAGACAGCTTGGAGAAGACGTCTGGCTGATATGTTCATAGGGAGCAGAAGCGTTGGTCCCACAGTAAGTATAGTTACTTCCACAGTACCTTGTATTTAAAATCCATGGCTACCCAGAGCAATCACTATCAGAAAACTTGTGCTGTGCCCATCTCTGTGTGTGGTATTTGCACACCTCCCACAAGCTGGAAGGAATTTTCAGTATTGGATGAGCTAGCGCTTCTCTGAGAAGTGATGCCTGTTATCAAGTATACCTCATCTTTTTATTGTAAACCTGCTGATTTTCATGACTATGGCATTTCAACTACTTATTAGTTCTATATTAACTGTTCAAAACCTGGATCTGGGGATGAGTGTGGTATTCGGTGCTGTTTTGTGCAGCTTCCACGGAAGTCCATGCAAAGTCTCATTTAGTTACACAAGTGTTGGCCTGAGATTGCTTGGGTGTTCCCGGCAGCATAGCATACAGGCGTTGAGGCACTCAACTGCTACATTTCTGACAGAATGCTGAGAAGAAAGAGTCAGATGTAGTATGTGAAGGGGCTTCACAGTGATGTGTGAAAGTACTCGTTTGGACAGACTTGTGCTTATGCGCCCACTCCCTTACCATTACAAGTTGGAATTGCCTCAGCAGAAACTGCCCATGTTGACCTTCAATTTTTTCTGCTCCACAGGCCTCCCTAGCCCTCTCCCACTCACTTCCCAACTGCACCAGAGACTCAAAGCTCTTCCCTGCCCCTTTCCTACTGTTCCTCTTTCCCCAAGCCTTCTCATCCTGGTGGACCAGAAAGGGAGTTGAGTACACTCTGTTACTCCTTTGCCTTGGGCTCAGAGCCAGTTCAGAATAACAACTTGTGCACGTATTGAGACTGGGCAGTAGAGGAGTTCTGGGCAAGGAAAATCATCTTCTCCTTTCCATTTCTAGACAAAATTCCGGGGCAGGAAATCTGGGTCCAGTGCAGAGATGTAATCAATGTCTTTATTTGTCCCACAAACTATTATTATGGGTTGAGATGGAGAATGAAAGTTGCCAGATTGGTTCTAAGATCCCAAGCTGAGCTTCCAAAGCAAACAAAATAAAATAAAATGAACACAATTTATGTGGAAATCAGTAAGATACAGAGTGGAACCTCAAGTGTAATACTAGTAAGAATAGCCAAACTGTTGTAGCTAGTGAGGTACTGATGGTGTATCTGAGCACGTGAATTTTAGATTGCTTCTGAAACTGCTCTTCATCAGCTGTGCTGTCCTCCCTTTTTTCATGCTTTGCTGAATACTCAGATTAGTCTACTTTATTCTCATGAACTGAACAGTTTCTTTGACTGCTGCTTGCAGGTGATAACAGTGTCACACGAAAAGAACATATGGGCAGTGATGCCCATCCCAAACTATGTTGTTTTGGAGTAGAGCTGCATTTAAGACAACGTTTTGGCCCAGACTAAGCCATATAGGCCCATGCGCTCCAAACTATGAGCTGTCTTTTTCCATTTTTTTTCTTTATTTTTTTTTCTTCTTATTATTTATTTATTTTTTCTTTTCTGGTTTCTACAGTGTGGTTTCTAGTATATTCAACACCAAGAGCTATTAATTTAATGGGATTGAGACTGTTTCCCATAACACAGTGCTCCACTGCTTCCTTGTAAAAAAATAATCATGTGGGTTTTTTGTAGGTTACATGCAGTCCTCAGGATTTTGCAATTTAATTGGAAGATGCCTACAATTATCAACTATCTTCAGGCTTAATTACCTTATTAGCTTGTCCTGTAACTCTGCATGCCCTTTAAAGTTTCAGCTTTTTTCCAAATGTTGCCCAGAGTGTCATTTTGTACTTAATTCATTTTGTGGATGCTTGGTGATGAATTCTTCTTAGTTTTGAATCCAGTTTAAATAACTATTCTTCTGCAGAACCTAGTTTTCTGTGCATAAAATATTATGCTGGCACCAAAGTAAACAGAACTGAAATGGCTAGCAGGCCACAGTAAAACAAATCAGAATGATTAGTCATCCTCCTGGGACACAGATGAGTCACCTAAGGTCAAGACACTTCTGGGAAAACTAGATAGCTGGTAAATGTATTACCAACTGACTATCAAAGTCCTTGTGCCATACCAGGAAATATCCCTGACTTGGGCAATTCTTCTCTTCCTGCAATGACAAAAGCAAACCGACTGCTTAACAAGTCATTCCCCTTTCTTCAGTCGCTTACTACCGGTTCTGACAAGCCAAACGAATTGCTTCTCCATGACATTCTGTGTATTTGTGGGCCAGCAACAAAGCTTTTTGTCAGATGAAATACTGTCTGCAATGTAACATGCAGCCTTTTTTGTTTCTAGTAGGCAAGAGGCAGGGTTACCTCATCATCTTTTAAAATTAAAAAAATTTAATCATGTTTTACTCTTATTGATGTTATCTAGACTGTAGTTTCAGAAAAAAATCAGTGCTTTTTTTTTTTTACTGCACCACATTCTACCGTGACATTAAAGCCAATGCTCTCACCTGACTAAAGATTGCACAGTTTGCTCCATTTTGGGGATGTGCAACCAGAAAACCATTTGTTTTCATCAATGTCTTCTTCTTGTAAAACTGGTAGTTAAGGGGAGTTGTGAAGTCCCTTGTTGACTTGGGGATGAGCACAGATGCTTTACCCCAACTCAACGTAAAGATTTTTCTTAATCTTGGTTGGAAGAATCCACAGCTCCTTTTTATTTTGATAGGCAGAGCTGCTCAACACATCCAAAAGGCCCTTTGCCTGTTTATTTATTTATAAATAACTACTCCCCAAATAAATCATAAACTCCTTCTATATTAGCCTTTTTCACATCCTCTTATTTTAGGTGTCTCTAGATATGTCACAAACAGGGATAGCCTCAGTGATTTGCTCATGACTTCACCACAGATGAATTTAGCAGGGAGTCTGCTAGTTCCTTCTTCTCCCTCCCATCTGCCTCTGCCTATTAGCATTTCCCAGTACAACGTGTCAGCCAGGACCTGTTGAACATCACAGCTGAATTCAGGTCTGATCTAATCATTTGTCTCCGTCATTCATGCTGCCGAAGCTTTGGGCTGTAATCTCATTCCAGTGTGCTTTCTATCTTATGCGTACCTGTGTGTCAGAGGTGTAGTACCACCCAGAGATCTGGGATGACCAGAGTAGATAGGACTGGAGTTGTCTGGAAATGTTCCAATGACGCCAAGTTCTACAAACACAGGTCTGTTGAGGCTGAAATGTTTGGAATTGCATGCATTTTTGCTGAATTGCTGCAGCTTTGCTAAAGAATATAATCTTGCATCTGGCATATGGCTATCTTGGAAATGTGATCTCAGTGCCTCTTGGAGCCTCAGATCTAAGGCTGACCAATAGTGGCCTGTCCTGCACCTGGAGACTTTGGGTACTCAGTATGGGGCAGCTCTTTGAGGGCATGTGCTCTGGAAGGTGGGTTCCTTGTTTTTGGTGCCGTGCCCAGCTTTGGAAACGTAGATCTCAGCAGTTCCACATACTTGACCATATTCTTTGGTAAAGCTCTCTACAGTGCCAAATCAGTGAACTGAACACATTTCTGTTTCTGTTGTGTGTGACCATCTTTGTATTTGCTTCTTTCAAATTCCACCAGGACAGACAGTTATAAAAAGAGTGATTGTGACTCAGAATGTTGCCAGTGACTATACTTTTTGAAATTAGTGTTCTTTGAGCCATATCAGTCTCAAGTCTGCTTTTGAATGACAGGCTTTTTTACCTTACCAGCACAATGTGAATGATATACCTGTCCTCTCTTAGAGTGAGGGATGTGAAGCTGAAGACACATATGTGACATTCATTTTGACTTTTTGCTGTTTGGTATGTAGTCCTGTATGGTCTTCCACAATATATTTGATAATTTTGCAATGAGTAGACAACCTGCAAACAGAGAAAAAAAAATAGTCAAATGATTTAGTTAGATCCAGTCTGTACATGCCAGTATTTTCAGGTAATAAATAACTTAATGCAAATAGATAAAATGGTCTACAATGCAATATATTTGTATACACAGCTCCTCATTGCTCTTTTGGTCACTTATGTACCTTGGCCAGAACTGCAGTTTCTAAACCTATGAAAAACTTGATATAGTTTCACAACAGAAAAAACGTTTTGTCACAAAAGAGTTTGATTATTTCAGTCTAATAGAGATCCAAGAGGATTTGATATTGCTGGGTTAGATAAATGTGATTCTTAGTTTTTTTTTTTTTCTGAGTGATCTTTTGAAGCTCAAGATTTGAGAGCTTGGTGACGGGCACTTTACAAACCTTAAAATAAGATATATGTCGTATGGCCTCTCCAAAGCTCTGTTTCATAGGCTGGATGGGATTCCAAGCTTTCAGACAGATAAATCATGTGTATGGCTCCTGGGAGATTCAGATGTTAAACTGATCCTATCCTGATGATAAAGCTCTGTTAAGTATCCCTTAAAGATTTTAAAATGTAGGCCTCAGTCCTACGGTATATGGCACATTGATTCACTATCTTCAGCTAAGGGTTGACTTGAAAACAGGTGGCCTCTAGCACATAACACATTGCAAGATTGAACAAGTTCTCCCTTATTTTGTTTTCTGTGAAACTTCTACCTGAGAGTAGGGAAAAATAGTGTTACAGCCATATGGATACTCTTCTCAATAGCATAAAAATCCTAGCAGTCCATGGAAATTGAATCCGACTGGTACTTTTTTTTTTTTTTTTTCTCCTGACTGAACAGATCTAGTTATCACGTACCATTATTATTTATTTCTGCTGCAGTTGTGAGTGAGACTTTGGAAATATAAGCAATAATGTCAAAGCCACAGAGTATGTCTGAAATTGGAATGCTATCTTGGTCCTGTGGCTTTCAGTTTGTAACACAGATCTTCACTCTATAAAAAATCCAGGTAGAATTAACGCTTCTGTCTTCACACATCTCTTTTGGACTCATTCCTTGCAAGCAGAACTGCACTAATAGAAGCCCCTTCCATCGAAATCTCTTTGTAGGATTAGGACTGTAAGCAAGCTGTGACAGAAATGCCAGCTGTGACACAGGATTGCATGTCAGCACTGTGGGAAGATGGCGAATGAGCCTAGTTCCTGTGCGGCACTTCTTACTGATAGATTTTGAGGACTTGAGTGTCATTTTACATGGAGAGGCAGTGATACCCCGAGGTTACCCAGCAGATAAGCGACACAGCTGGGAATGAAGTCCAGGTGTCCTGAGCCCTAGTCCACTGCTCCATCCATCCTACCTCCAAAGAAGCAATGTTTGCAAAAGAGCTGTAGGAAATGCCTGGTTTGCCTGTGTTTCACCCCAGGAATGGAATGCTGGGTCAGCAGTATTTATTTTCTTATCTTGATCCCCCTAATTTTTACTTTTTAAAGAGCTCTCTCTCTGCCTGGGCCTCTTGCAAACTCAAAACATGTTGCTAGTAGAGCCTGGAAAATTACTTGGAAGTTATTAACACTTGTAAAACGGTGATTCTCAAATTTGCCTGTGGAACTTGGAAGAAGGGGGTGGGAGGAACTGACCTCCTGGCACCATCTCAGCTGTGGTCCTTTGTGCCACTCCAGTCCCACTGCTGGCTGCGTTGGAGAGTAAAGCATGGCTGGTCTTGCCTCAGCCCTGCACCAGGTTTCACCCCGGTGCCCTTGCTCTGGAGTTAATGGGTTTAGTGATACGAACTTGCTGTGTGTTTTTTGCTCTGCAGCTAAATGGATTGCTGCACATAAAAGCCCCACCACCCATTGCTAAAAATCTATTAAACATCTCCAGTTAAGCATACAGCCTCCTGCTACATTCAGCAGCTGAGCATGTAAATTCCTGTGACCAAATAGCTGCACAGTTAACTGCTTTCACATGTGCTCCCACCATGGCCATCTCGAAAGGCAAAATCCTGGCCCAGCTTTGCCCTACGGGCAGCCAGCCAGTGACCAGGGCACGACTGCGCTGCGGGCCAGAAGGGGCACCCTGGGTCTTGCTCTTCACAGGGCAGCTCCCTGGGAGCTGGGCCGAGGGCAGTGCAGGCGGTGGTGTGACTTGTGGCTCACCCTCACCCTCCTCTGCCCCTGGCACTAGGAGCCTGTGGGTGCTGTGGGAGGCCAGGCTGCTTGCCAGGCTTTGCTTGGACCTGACCCTCCCCGTTAGGGGGTTCCTGGTGGCTCCCTAGGCCTTGGCCTGGACACAGCTCAATGTGCCTGGGTGTGCTCCCTCCTGCCCCACTGCACCTCGTGGAAGGGGAAACTACTTTCATTTTTCTGCCTCCCAGGCTGTGCAGAGGCTTTTGCTCCAAATGAACCAATACACACCCCAGCACGAAGCACTGCTGCGGCTCTGAGGGCCACAGGGCTTCCCTGGCTACCACAGCCCAGCTGCCACATGCCCAAGGCGGGCCCCCGCCTCGCCGCCCGGGGCTGCACCCCCCCGTGCCCACCGCCACTGCCCTCGCTGCCAGGCCCCGCAATGTGGAGGAGCAGTGGGGCTCAGCAGCGGGGTGGTGGGTGCCCGGGCAGCCCGGGAGCACTGGTAGCAGTGCTGGAGGTAGCCGGGCACGTTAGAAACAAAAGGGCTGTGTCCCCCTCGTCTGGAAGCAGGGGCCGGAGAGCCCTCTGAAAGGCAGCGGTTAATTTGAAACACAGGCGAAAATAGCGGCGGCGCTGGGAGCGTGTTTGCCTTGGCTGCTCCGAGCCCCGCGCCGCGGCACTGAGCAGGCCCCTGGCTGCCGGCCAGGCTGTAATATTTCCTTTTGCTGTTGTTCATAAAGGCATTCAGGAAAACAATTAAGTGCAACGAGGGCTTCCCGTTCCGGCGGCGTGCGAGCCTCCAGCGAGCGCACACCCAGGCTGTGGAGAGCCTGCCTGGCCCAGGTGGCCGTGGGGCCCGGGGCCATGGCTGGCCTCATGGCTGGCTGGCTGCCCCGGGGGGAGCTGCCTTTTGAAAGTCGTTTCTCCCACCCCTCAAGGCACAACGGGATTTCTCCCGGCAAACAAAAGGAAATGTCACAGCCGTATTTTGGTGAGGGGTTTACGGGTATGCAGTTTAAGAGGATTTATTGATGCTTGAGCTGTGGCTTTTTAAAGGCCCCGACAGCCTGGGCCTGGGCCGCAGCACTGTGAAGATGACAGCAGGAGGAATACATTGTTCCACTACAGGGCGCCTTCGTGGCTGGCTTCATCTGAGGCAGAGCTGAGTGGGTTGGTTTAAAACAAAAAAGCCGCTCACCTCACACTATTAGTTATATGGGTATAAAGTCTGCAAAAAGCAGATCTTGGGCTACCCAAGATGTCAGCTATGCAAAGGAAGTCACATGGAACATAAACTAATAAGGACAGAAATGTTCAAATTACATTACCTGGGGCACGGCAGCAATAAATGTGCATGCAAGGGAAGTTTGGCAAGCCTCTCCTTCCTTGTACATGTACAACTGCACCAGTTGTAACAGAGCCAGCCAGGTGTTGGGAATGCCCCTTCATAGCTAAGGGAAGCTCTGAGGCTGCCTGAGACCTTGCAGAATCCGGGCTCTTAGTATTCAGCATTTGCTGAAGTGCTAAAACACCACTACTTAAGGACAGCAGCTTGATGGCCTTACATGAATTGGGACAACTATGAAGGCCATGTTTATGCTTATTAATAGCCCTGATTCACTGCTGGAGGGTAGTCCTTGTTGTAGCTGTGACAGGACAAATCTCAGTGTACAGAAAGCACCTGGCTGGCCTTGTGCTGACTGAGTTAATGGAAAGTGAGGTCAGCAAATCCTGGACTGATGACAGGATCTAAGAGTCTGATGTTTCACATCTGGGATGGCCAACTGGTGGTCCAGGAATTGAACCAGGCTGCAGGGTGTTTTTGTTTCTGTCATTTGGTCTCACTGGCCATTTCACATGAATGCTTCTGGGGGCACAGGAGGGAATGTTTCATTTTCTATCTCTTCTTAAAGACAGGCAGGCTGGGAGCATTGTATTCTTCATCCAGTACAGTGTAGCCCAAATGTGTCTTTTGGTGTTCCTGCCTATGGACTCTCTAGCTGGACAAGGGAGTGCTTCTCTGTGCACAAGTAGCCATCCATGTTTTAGATGGCACAAGAGGAAGATTGTCTGCATCCATAACAGCCCTGGCTCTGTCAGCTAAGGCACTGGCCGCTGAAGCTGTAGCTAATTAAGCTAAGGCAGAAGGAGATAATCAGTGGTAGGAGGGAGAGGATTAGAGGTCTTTGTGATCACTTGTGTGAAACTTGTTCAACCAGCAGCTAAACTTTTTGGTGTCACTACTGTACAGAGCATTTTTTATTATGGTGACCTTACATTTATGTCTTTTCTAGGTCATTTGGGCCTTGTGTAGACCTGTGCCTTTAAAACAAACAAACTTCAAAAGGAAAATCAATACTTGAGGTGGAAGAGTTCATGCATTTCAGAGCCTCAGGTGAGCAAGATGATTTGTATTTTAACACATGAGTTTTTTAGGGAGAATGCAGCTATGGACCAGGGGTTCCAGAGGGGCTTGACACCCCTGCTGATGTTGGAGAGACAGGTGCCCTCATCATCTCAGTACAGCCCAGAGAATCTGGAAGAGAAGCAGCTGCCTGGGTTGGTGTACAGTAGTAAAAATGGAGATGGAAACCTTGGCTGCAGTGTGTTTTTAGTTCCCCTCAACATAGCTAGTGCCTGCTATCTTGCTTTGGGAAAGTAACTGCTAGCTGGGTGAAGCCTTGCACACGCTGACGTGGCACATTCACTGTTGTTGCAGCTCAAATTCTTAAGTTAAGGGATCAAATTTAAAGGTGTTTCCTTGTTCGGGAGGCAGAAATGCTAAAAATATAACTTTGAATAGTTAAGCGATGCCTCATCAGAATCCTGTTAGGAATGGGTTGTGCATGAATAACCATTGTGAATAGAATAATCTTTTTCTTTTGAGTTAATGCTCACCTGACATCTCGCTACAGGAATTCGTATTGGTACTGGGAGGACCATACTCTTAAGGGCAAGTACAATGGTTATACAGTGTCCATGTTTCCAGAGTAGGTGTTAATGCCTTTGGCATATTGCAGCTGGAAGATGTATTGAGTATGCATTCAGGTGAGCAAGTGGGCTTCCACGTGGAGTGATAACCATGGGGCTTGCTGGTGTAAGTATCTCTTGTTAGAAAAGCTATACGAGCAATTTGAGGGTCCAAGGCAGAAACCTGCCTGCAGCCTACTCTTTGTCATAGCCAAGCAGTGGCAGAGGTCCCATGATGACTCCCAAGATAACCCAAGTGGATTAGCTTCTATTCTACAGATTCAGAACCTTGGAATTAAAATAAATAAATAATAAAAAAACAATGTTCCAGTGATCATTAAAGTAAAAAACAGCAATCAGAAAGTTAATTATTTTTTATTTTAATTTTTTATTGACAATTGAAAAGCACATGGATGTTTTTAAACCTTTTTTTTTTTTTTTTTTCCCTCCTAAATGTAGATTTTCTATGATTTCTGTCTTCATGAGTCTTATCTGGTCAATCCAAAAATATATTTGCCCTTCCTTTGCTTCGTTGGTTGTTTGCTGAGAAGTTCAGCATAGCTATTCTAGAGGAAAATGTTTTGTGTTATGTAGTTTTTCAGACCTGGCAAAACACAGATAAATTTGCTATCTTTGAGTTTCATGCTACCAGGACAAAACTAGGCTGAGGTTTTTGAGACAGATGAGAGAGATTTTTATTTTTTTTTCTTTTAACATGTACCCCAAATTCAGCTGATCCCTTCAGTGTGAATAGTTTGTGCAAATCCTTTACACTTTTTCCAGTGTCTGCAAAAATGAGTGTTGGTTACTTTTCTTTTTTAATGCCAGCATTTGATTTATACCATTTGGTGTTTCAACACTATTCTGGCAGGGCAGGGACTTGAAACTTTACCTAGGAAAGAAGTCAACAAATAGTCCCAAGAGCACAAGCTGCAATTTTCAGGTGCATTTTTCCTCTTCCACATCAGAGGCGAGTGGCTACCTCTGCCTACCTCTGCCTACCTCTGCTACCTCTGGCAAAAACACTTCATTGCTCTTGTTGCTGTGCAGACTGGAGGGGGATGCACCGCATGTTTCTGATTTGGGCAGAATAGTTGTATCTCACATCTAGCAATACCAAAGGGGAGTTTTAAAACACAGTTCCCCTGAGTATCGTGCCTTACCATATTTGAAGAAACACTAGCAATTGTACTTCAGTGGCAGTGAGTTTGTAATGTTCCTTTAACTCTGTGAAGTTTTCCTAGAAGTTGTGGCAGTCCATGAAATGGGCTTGTTTTTGGAGCTATAAACTCTGAATTCAAATTTTATCACTTCTTGGAGCTTAGAGCACTAGGTTTGCGATTTTATTCACAAAGCTATGGATCATTGCAAATTGCTTCCTACTATTTGACAGCTTCCTTTTTAGAAATTTCAACACTCCAGCTATCTGCCCGCAGCAGTGTATGATTCTAATCACTGCTATGATTTCATAATCCTCCTTTAATTCAGCAAACATTCCAGATTATCGACATATGTGATTTGTAGTTTGGGAGAGCACACTGCAGCAAATTTTTCCTGTTGTCAGGCTTTTAGGTTTTGTAGCTGAAAGAAGCCAGGGGTAACTTCTTAGATATAGGTTATAAATATATGCAACTATTTTGGGTTGCAGAGATGACATTCCCCTCAATGAATGTAAGAAGGAAAGCTGCAGAGTTTAAAGCCAAATTCAGCAGGAAAAAAGAAAATTACTTCCATATTATCTTCTGTATGTCATTAAATGGAAAATGAGATAATTCTTCCGTACATCTGAAAACTAAATAAAGAGGTCTATTCTCCTCTCAGTTTCTGTGGATAACTTCAGCTAATTTTTGTGGCAGTTATGCACGTTGATGGGAGAAAAGATGCCTCAAGTAGGATGATACGGTATACATATATTACTAAATAAAATGCTCATTTTACTTAGGATAATCCATCTTTGTTCCAGATATATGTATGCATTCCTCTTACAGCAAGTATTTCAGTTGTCAGGATGACTTGATACATTTGTTCTTTGATGTCAAATCGAGTTGCATCACTGTGGAATGGTTGCTACAGAAACCCCAGCCCATTTTTTATATGTATTGAGTTCAATCCTTTTTACTTAGAGAAGCTGGATTTGATTTTTCCTCTAAAGAAGTTCATAGTAAAATGGGTGAAACCTCTAATAAACCGCAGCAATAAGCGTGGCAAAAATACCCAGATAGTGAGATCAGAGACAATAAGGAAAAAAGCAATTTAAAGTCCAACAGACAAAGTCTATCTCTTGATAAAATGCTCCCTGTTGTAATTGAAACCAGAGCTAAATTAGATCAATACCAAAATATTAAAGTGTGCCAAACCTGTTTTCTGTAGGCTTTGCTATAATTGGATTCTGATGCGAGAGATAGCTTAAGTAGGCAAAGTCTGTTGACTCAAGACCATGATTATTCATAGAAAAAGAGCTCCCTGCTAAGGTATACAGTACTTTTATCTAGTGTTTCT